>NC_080634.1:48151584-48804584 GCF_027579445.1 Ammospiza nelsoni
GCGAGCCACCTCTACTTATATACTTTTCCCTAACCCACAATAGTTTCTAGATCTAAAGTTTAACACAAAGACCAGATCCAGCAGATATTTTTGCCTTTTTTATACACTGTGCTATTTTAAATGGGGAAAAAGTAAAGAAGGAACTGTTTTGATCAAAGCATTTTTCTCTGACATAGCAAGGCATAAAAATGTATCCTCACAAATACCTCAGCTTTCAAATGCAAGAAGGCATTCTCACATTTATACCATAGAAGGTGCTACCGGGATATTCCAGATTCCCTTCATTCCCAAGAGATCTGCTAATCTCAGAAAAATGAGGGAGGCACTTTGCTTGGCCCAAGATTTCACAATACTGTGATGCACTTGGGGAGTTTCAGGAGCATTACCCAGGCACAGGGCTACAGGCTGCTCTTGCACCTGAGTGCACCACCAGCTGGACTGAGAGGAAGATCCCAGGCTGGAAGAATTAGCACAAAACCACTTCTTAACAGCCACAAACTTTAAACAGCTTCCCCCACCCCATCATGCACTTGAATTTAATATTGGTATTAAGATATATGGAATAATCTTGTTTTACACACTCTGCAGATAGAGAAAGCAGATGTCACCCAGGCAGTATAATGGGAGAACTTCTCACCCATGGCATGTTGGGCAGAGACAGAGGGAGAATTGCGTGCTCTCCCCCTGGCTCTGGCTAGTGGGAGTTGCCAGCCCAAAACATAACTTTTTATCAGAAAATGAAACTCCAAAAAAATTAACTGGTGGAGTTTTTACAATGCCTTACACAATCCAGCTTGCACTTCCCCTCCAAGATAAGCAATCAGTCAAGCCTTGGAGAAGTGGGGTGGTATTCAGGACAAGGGGGCTGTCCCAGCTGGGCATCCTGTCTCACTGGGTGAGTGCAAGATTGTTATTTTATATCCTCGGGCAGTCCACTGGGGTAAAAGCTGCCTGAAAAGACAAGTTTTGAGATGTACTGAAGTACTACTTTGAAGTGGAGTGTGTTACACTGCCTTATCAAATATTTGAAACACATGGTCTAGAACTCTGTTCCTTGACAAATGCTTGAACTACAGTGAAGATGTCCTGAAGATGTTTCTCTGATTAAAACATTATTTTCAGAAATTCAGCCTGCAAATACCAAGTCATATCAGAGAAATGTATAGCAAATAATGTAAATAATTGAAAGATATACAGTCAAGGTATATGGATGACTGGAATAGCTGCTCCAGGGAGGGAGTTTCAGGAACAAGGGGTTGTTGTCCTCTCTCCAGGAATGAATATTATTGTTTGAGCACTTTTTGAACACTTTTGGAGCTATATTAATAGACAGTAATGATATTATTATCAGTAAAGTCTTAGAGAGTATTCTCCCATTCCTCCTAGCTGCTAAGGTAGTCACCATCTGAACTGTGTCTGGAATGTCACAGGACCTCCCAGAGCCATAGAGGCTCTAGCCATGTTCCCTAAAGGAAAGGCTGTAGGACTGTGCTGGAACAGCACAAATGACAGAAAGGCTTCAGGAGGTGACAGCTCTAATGCACCACCTGATGACCAACTGCAGTGACCAGTGTGGCTGAATATCTTTGGATGGGACAGAATGATCTGAATATCTGAATGATCTGACATGCACTTGATTTGGAGGGACAGAAAACACTTTATAGTGAATGAAAAATCTCTGTCATTTCGGTCATTGGTGTTTTACCTCAGAAGTTCCCTCTTAGACTCATCGATATGTAGTATAGATCCTCATAGAGAGGACCCTCCTCACATGTACCATCTCCAGGCCACCAATGCCTCAAATTTATTTGGACATCATCAGTGTGGAGGTGGAAGCATACTGTCCCAGTGGTGGCAGCAGTGTCTTCTAGCTTTCTGTCAGGCCCTGGGCTCATGTAGGCAGAGATGTTCCTTGAGGTTTTCCAGGTCTTTGGTCAGGGATGCAGCTGCTAAGAAGAGGCTTTTCCTTTTGACAGAAAGTAAAAAAGCAACCTGAAAAAACTTGACTTCTCTTTTGGAAGTAGCACTTACAGCATGAGTTGTTCACATTTACAAGCCTGACATGCATCTGTACATCTTTGTAGCACAACTTGTCCTCCAGTTACTCAAGTGAATTTTCCTGAGCATTTATACTCACGAGACTCCCACTCAAATATTTGTGTGCCGAGCTAGTCCAAACAGTCAGGACATGAGCAGTGTGATTCACTTTCAGATGTAAGAAAACAGTTCTTGAACAAAAGGATTACTGTACACAGCAACTCTGGCAAGAGGTTCTATAGGAGTCCAAAGTCTCCTTCCTGACTTCTGTGCTAAGGAAGGTAATGTTATGGCAAGACTGTGCTCTTTTCCTCTGCAAGATTAGCAACTGTTGAGTATAACAAACATGAAGCACAAAAAACCCCCAGGAATTCCAGTAACCACTCTGAGCCAGATTTTAGTGGTTACATCCAATAGATCAACATACCTTTCTTTCTTATGTTAATGAAATATCAGTCAATAACTTGTGTAGAACAAATCCTCTTATATGTATAAGAATGTAGCTGTAAGTCACCAGGGTAGCCCAGAGCTCTAAAGCAAGAGATCTTCAGAGAGGATAAGTAAGTCAGCTTAGCTGCACTGCAACATTTCCAGTAGACATCAAATGAAAATCTGGCTGTACAGCTGAGAATCGTGTTAATGCCCCAGTGCTGCAGTTTTCTAAGCTGTTTCTTTTCTGTTATGTGGTGACTCTCATTACCTCTATGCAGTTCTTGCCTCACAAATTCAGCTTGTGTGGTTTCCAGTTTGGACCTAGATCTGTGAGGCCTGAAGGAGGGACATTCCTCTGGGACTGGGATAATACTGCCTTCTTTAGTATGAACAGTCTTAGTATTTATTTTGAACTTTATTTTCTGGTGGTTTTGAAATTACAATAACCTCTGTATTCTTTAAGCAGTGTTAAAAAGTCAAAAGCGTTTAATTTCCAAGGATTTACTCTTTCTGAAAACCGAACAAGAAAATGCACTGTGCATGGCAAAGGGAACAGAGTGAATAAAGCAAAAAACCCACACACCATTAAAATATCAACAGTGACTCATGAGGCTTACAAATTGCTACCTACAGATTCCAGGTGTCTGAAATAAATTATTTAAACTCAGCATAAACCAAACATTTTGATAGAGGTCAAATTCTTTATTTCACTCCTAACAGTGGTGTTTGATAAATGCAAATACAAGAAATCAGATTTTATAGGCTATTGTTATAGCAAAATTATTATTTAGTATTCTGTTTTGTCTTTTAAGCCATGTCTAAGTTATGAAGAAGGTTTTCTTACCTGATTTCTAAGAAAACAATATGCTGAAATGTAATCTAGTCCCAAGAAACACAAGATTGTTAGATAGCTAAATCCAGTGTATCTGCAAACCTATTTGGAAATGTCGTTTGCAAAACAGACTGAAATGAATCTACTATCTGCTGTCAATCACTAATAGTTTTTCTACAGGTAACTGAGTTATCACAATAGCCTAAATAAAGATGCTTTTCCCCGGAGCAGATGATCAATTGGGCACCCGATCATCACTCCAAAGGTGTACCATAGCTGAAACAAACATGCATAGTTTTGCATAGTTTTGGAAATCACATAAAATTTGAGTATAGAATATTTATAGCTAGGTAAAAAATAAAAAGGGCTATATACATTCAGTCTCAGTTTCTCTGTCACTTTCAATATTTTGTCACTTCGGATTTTGGTAAAAGTTTTCCAAAATTTCTCTTCCATATCATGGTCACTGTTTCTCTGAAAGTTTTTTCTCATATTTTTCTGCTTCATCTCCTCTGTCTTTATGAACCATGGAGGTTTTCCAAGTCTCTCATATTTTTCTTTTAATTCCTGCTTTTTTTGTGCTTCTTTTTGGAAAAAGAGTGAGAGGTAACTGTGTCTGTTTAAAATGTGGCTCATGCAAATGCCAAGTGTAATAGTGCTCCATTATATCTGACTGGGAATGATATGACAGGACTCTCCCATATATTCCCTACATGAAATTACGACTTGGTAAATGGTATTCAAATGACCATTCAGCCTTCATGTAGCAGATTTCCTGTACCCTGAGAAGTACAGAGGTGTAACATGTTAATCATAACAGCTAGAACTCATAAGCATGCTGGGAAAATTTTTCCAGATGGTACCTGTTGGAATTTAGGATTAGTAGTCCAAGAACAGGAGAGAAGGGAACAGGAAGCCATTGCTATGAAAAGCTGAGGTTACTCAGGTGTGGCCACTCTTTATGAATGTACTGTGGGTTTCTATGCAAGACAATGCACATGAAAGGGTAAAACTGAGGATGGAATAAGAAGCAATTTTGCTGGTACACAAATGTGCTCTGCACACTCTGAACATAGCAAAGAGATGCTCCTTCCTTGCCAGCATCAGTACTCTGATCTTTCACTAGTGACTGTGTACATCTTTGGAAGAATTTGGAAAATCAGAGGAGGTGAAGGAGGTGCTGGTATTTAATTGAACTAATTTATCAAAAAATTACTCGGTATGTCTGCTCTGTGTATATGTGTGAATCTATGTTACTCTGTGATTGTCATTCTTGTGATTGATGATGATACATGTACTGCTGTAAAATGGAAATCTAGGTTTTAGAAAAACTGGGACGGCACTGTACATCTAAATATAGATGAGGAGTAGCTGGGCAAGTTGTTAGGTTTATCCTGCATGTAGTGGAGGTGATGGGAGACAGCCTTCTGTGCTGAGCAGGAAGGTCTCACTTCCTGAGGCACCAAGATTAGGAACTTGCCATGTGTGTTCAGGGAACAGCCTGGAGGACATGGAGAGTTTGGAAGGGAAATTAAACTGTCCAAAAGCTGACATCTTTGACAGAGCAACTGGGGAGAATGGGAACATGCCATCAGACCTGTGAAGCTCTACAGGGCCCTGAATGCAAAAAGGAGAAACTGAAACTTAAAAGGAGTGATAAAGGGAAATTACTGAATTTGCAATTAAGGGGGAAGTACATGAAAAGTCTAAGAGTCATTCCACTTCAGACAAGTGAAGAGCTCTCAGATGAGCAATAAGTCTGTAATGAGCAACTTTTTAAGATGCCACCCTTAAGGGAAAAGTTCTTAATATCCTTGCCAGTTCATTCTCTCCAAAGTAGATTTCAATTTGTAAGTTGCTGAGAATTCCACAAGGCACATCGCAGCTCTGTTTCTTATTTAACTTCTGCCTAGAAGTGGCCATAAGTCTTTAATCTGGTATGTGTGGATATAATTCTTTCCTTATTTGGCTATCTGTTCTTAAAATGCTGTTAATTTCAGTGGGAATCCTTCCTTAGCTAGTTTAGAAAGAAGATTCAAATCCTAAGTGGCTTCAGATCAGCACCAAAATCTGTGCCAATAGGCCAAGGTCATGAGATGATCACAAAGCAACCCTCAGAATTACAGCAGATACCTACCCTGATGACATACAGAGGAAAAAAAAAAATAGAAAATGCTATTTATTATTTGTGTTTGCTTCAAATTATGCAAGAGTAACATTATGCTGTTCTTTCATATCACTGCGCTCCACCTTCAACTCCTTTTTCCACTTGAACTGAAAGCCTTCCTAAAGGATGAGACTGGAGTTTACAAGAGACTGCTAGATGCCAGTCCTGCAAATATCTTTGCACATGGTTAGCTTCATGCACAGGGGTGGTCTTGCTGATGTCAAGTGCAGCACATGCCTAAGTGTTTAGAAGACTCAGCCTTACATCTGACATCCAAGTAAACAGACAATCATCTTAAATTCTCTGGGAATTTCTGATCAAAAAGGATGTTTTATTAAAAACAAATCTAAATTCAGCAGAAAAAGAGCTTTTAAATCAAAATTATATTCATGGCTTTAAACCTTTAATTAGTGAAATCCATTGTCATACATTGAAGCTTAAAAGTTCACCTGTATTTTAATATCTATATGCTACTTTATAAATTACGAAAGGTCAAATACTTCAGCATTAAACAGAATTTACTCTATTGATGCACCAGTTAAGCATCAGTCACTCACCTTCATTTTAATTAAACTGATTATCTTGTATTCCACGATTTGCTGGTAAAAATTTATTGGTGTAGTGATAAATTCTGCATTGTTATGACACCCACAAGTAACAATTTGAAAGACAGTCTATTATACTTGCACAGTCTATTATGCTTGCACAGTCTGTTCCATCCAGTGATCTGAAGCCACTCAGCAAAACTCACACAAAGATTCTTAAGCCAGAGCAGCATTATTGGCTGCCTGAAGGGGGACAGGGACCGACAGGGGCTGCTGCACCATGTGCTCAAGGATCAAGTTCTGCAAATCTAAAGAGCATTGTTTGGTTTCAAGCTTCTTTGGTGAGGCAGGAATCCAAGAGGACCCTGAGCAGTAACAGATCCTTCCACTTAAAGACAGACAGAACAGTGGCTATTTTGTGGTCTCAGGTGTCCTCAGGCCTGGGAAGGGGCACAGTACCAGTACCCTGTGCTTCAAAGGTATGACAGGCTGAACAAATGGCTAGGTGACATTCTTTGAAGGTAACAATTTAGTTGATAAACTAAGACATCGCTCTATTTTTTCCTATTTATAAATTTTCAGTAAACTAACTGACTTTTCCAAATCTTTAAATAGCACAGTTGCATTTTTTTTTTTCTGTGGGCTAATGGAAAAATAGCTTCTCTAAATATTCACTATGGTTTGATTACTGCTTGTGCCACATGGTTGGCCAGCTTAATGGTGTGGTCTTTCTGTTTCCTGATTGCACACTTCAAGCTTTATGAGCAGGAATAATCTTATTTCTTCTTTGTGAGTTATTCATGAAGACACAAAATTGCTCAATGAACATACGGAGTTTAAAAATATAACTATTTAAGTGGCTTTTGAGATTCTTCATGATATTGTTATGCTTGAAAATATTTATTTGGTCCAGTGCCTTTGCATCCAAGGGTTACCAGAAAATAAAGTCTTTAATCTTCTAGATTGCTGGGATGAATGAGTTTGCACATACCTGTAAAGAAGGTTTTGTTCAGGAGACTCAGATCTAGTTTAGTGGATGTTGCATTTTACCAGACTTAAACCATCAGTTTCCACCAGTGTGACTCAGTTTCAAATAACTTCTGTTTTTGGTTTTGCCCAATAACAAAAAACCCCCAAAAAACAAAAAACAAAACAAAAAACAAACAAACAAAAAGACCCCCACAAAAAATGAAAAAAAAACCCAACAAAAACCCCACAAAAAAACCACCAGCTCAGAAGAGACTCAGTAGCCACCTGAGAGAACATATAATATTCTTTGAACTAAAAATAGATTTTTCCTTCTATCTTACTGTAGAATGAAAGTGTATATATAGCAAAGGCATCTGATATGCCTCAGCAGAAAAGATGTCTTACTTATCAGCCATGAAGTTTCAAAACACTTTCAGAGATATTTTAAGAGCAATAGGCAATAATTTATATATTTTTTTCATAAATATATGCTAAGATTACCCTCTAACTTATGCAGTGGATGGAATATCGGACACATGACCTTGACTTTGAAAATCTACAGCTTTCTTCCCTTTTGACTGGAAAACCACCTTCATTCAGTCAAAGAAATATGTAATCACATTATCTTGTTTGACATGCCAAGCAAGAGCCCCTCTGGGAATGGTATCAGTGTCTAAGAGGCAGCACCAACACATATGCAATGCCCTAAGAGAGTCCAGTCAAATTTAGAAGGGAATAAGGGAGGTCAAATATCCCATCCATCTGCCTTGCATCTTAAATCTTTACCATAAAGCCAGTGATCTGTGAAAACCATTTTTCACAGTTAGAAAACTCACCCATTCACATCTCTTGAAGGCTTGAGGAATGACTTCTAAACCTGAGATTACACTTAGCTAATGCACCTTGCTCTGTATTATAGCCTTGAGAGAAAATCACAGAAAAGTCTGAGTTGGACGGATCCTCTCTTCACAGAATGGGCTGTACAGGGATCAAGTCCATGACCTTGGCATTATTAGTGCCATCCTCTAACAAATTCATGGGCCAATTCATGACTGCAGCATATCAACAGTTTTCTGGAACCTTAAAATTAGTCCTTTTCCAAGAGGATTTACATGATGAAAACTCTATTTGACTATCTACATTAAAATTAGATTAAATATAACTAGCACAACTTGAGGTGAAAATAAAACCCTTATGAACAAGTTTTAGGAAATCCTAGATCACAAAAGCTGGATAATTGACTAAGGAAAAAATGGTGATTTTTGTATCCATATTCTAGATGCTAAAATGGTGTAATGAATGTGTGCAAAAAATCATAGCTGTCTTTTATGGCACTAATTAATGTGATCCTGAGTACTGATGACCAGCGTGGCCTCATTTTGACAAGGGGCATTCAGGGTAAGAGCGAAGGTTATGCCTGAAAATGTTACAGAAGCCTTTGCTTATATTACTGGGAAAATCACATCTGAGTCAATGAAAGTAGCCTGTGAAAACATCTTGACTCTTTCTGTGGCTACCTTGCTCTTGGTCAGGCTGTCAGAACTGGTGGCATGGCTCCTAAAATCTCTTTTTGATTTCCAGAATAGCTGTTTCTAAGCATAATCCATGTTCAATTACTTAAAATGAAAAAGAAATGCATTTGCAACTTTTACTTAGTTTTCAGGAGTCCCGAAGTATACTTCTTTTAAACAACTCTAGAAAAATAGCTCCAACTGTAGCTCCAACTTCTGCACACACCCTTGCACCCTGTAGCCCAGATGATTCAAATCTGCCAGTCTTGTCATGCCCTTATCTCCTTTGCTTGCTGCTCACCCCTGACCTGCTCCAGCTCATGTTCAGACCTTGCAGTGGTGAGCTCTGTTCCCACACGCCCAGGCAGTAGACATGGCTTTGCTCCATCCTGGGAGATATGCCATGAGGAAGACAAAGACACTTCCCCAGCAGTGCCCCTGTCTGCTTGAGAGGTGACCTGTGATCAGTCCCACAAGATGAGGCCATACAGTGTGGTGCCTACTTTCCTGCTAACAAGAAGGACAAAAGAGGCAAGCTGTTTGTTTGGGCTGCCAACCTGGTCCCCAGGAGTCCAGCACAACACTGGTGTTGCTGTGGGGATTTAGCAGTCTTCAAGGTGGTCTTCGCCTCACTGTCTTTATTTTGGCTTTAGACTGTAAGTGGGTAGAGACTTACATGCCCACTTTATCTTCTTTTGAGTACTCCCTCATGCATGAATTACCATGGTACTTGTCCAAGCCTCCTTTTCCCATACCAGACCTCAGCACTGTGTAACTCCAGGCATTAGCAGCAGCAGCAGTGAGGGCGCAGGTGTCGAGCTATGTTAAGAACTGGCAAAGCAGCTTCTTCTCACGTTTGAGCTCAAGGTTACAGTTTAGAGTGTTTGAGCTCTGCAGATTTGTAGGGAAACTTATTGTTGAGGTGATCTACACTTAAAGAAAACCACAAATCCTTTTCCTCTTTCTCCTAGTACATCTCTGTTGCACGATTTATCAGTGCAGAAAGCCACGACGCCCTCAGTGTTGTTGCCACCAGGCAGCGAGTAAGAGTCACCCACCTCCGGCACTTCAGGAGCTTCTGGCCTCATGGCTACTAATGCTGAAAAACACAGTTTGCCCTTTGGTGCATTTGCCACACCCATGCTAGGGGTATTTGAAAAATTACTCCTGCTCTGACAAGTGGTGACAGCAGCTGAGTGGGGCATATGGGGCTGGGCCTGTGGTGCCTTGTGGCGCTGGCTGGGTGCCTGCACGGCCACCATCTGCCCGCCACACAGGAGGGATGCGGAACCAATCACCACGGGGGAACCTGCTGCCAAATGTACTTTATTTCTGCTCTGAAAAGGGTGATGTGCCTTCCCACAACTGGCAAAGGGCCTTGCCACAGCTGCTCACTGGCAGGACGTGGTCCTGTGGGGATGCCATGTGCCAGCCCCAAGCGCCATTCTGGTCTGTGCAGGGGAGAAGGAGGTCCCTTTTACTTGCAGTGTTTGGCGGGGCTTGCCAGTGGGAATGAGGGAAGGCCCAGGGCAGATGTGGAGGTGGTTGGCAGAGTAAACCTTGGGAGGAAATGCTCTGGCTCTATGTATGTGAGGATGCTGCCTGCTGAGAGAAGAGTGGGATACAGCAGGGTGCCCAGGAATTTGAGGAGCATCTCTGTGGTAGCATGGACACAGCACTGTGGGGACACGCAGATTCTCCTAGCAAGCCCCTACGGGCTCGTTCTTTCCACAGTGGAACTGAGTCACCTTCCTTTCTTTTCATGATCTGATTAGGCCTGTGAAATACAGGAGGAAACAAAAATGAGATGAATAAAGTGTGAAAAAAGGGGAATTATAACAGCTAAAGATTGCCACTAATTGGAAATATTTAAAAGTCTGGTTAAACAGCTGATGTTTTGATGTAGGCCTTGGGAACAGTACACATATATCACAAAGGTTCTTCTCTGCGCACTTGTGTCTCCCCATATCTCTTGCAGTAAATAGCAGAGGCTAAAATGAAAAATCCCTTTTCAGTGTTCTTCAAAACTCTTCAATCTCTGCAGAAATCATTCTGAAGCATCAAGTAATGAGTGCTGTCAAATGCTGAGCTGCTCTTCCTTGATCTGGTGGCAAATCACTCACTTTGCTGGCAGGTTCAGAACTGCCTCAGTTCAAAACAGCCTCACAGATCTGATGGTGCCTCAGCCAAAGGCCACATTCTGCCTTTGCTGTCGCTGCTGTAGAACTGGTGAAATGTTTGCTAAAGACTTCTCTTGAATATTTACAGGGTAATCAGGTGAGACAGGCTTTCTTGCCATAAATCTTCTTATGATCCTGCTTGGAGTAATATTTTCAAGGTGTTTCTGTTCAAATAGTAACAGAACAGTACACATCCAATGTAACAGGAAAGGAGAGCAAGACAGACACGGTGTAAAGAAGTCTAAAATATTTAATGCTTGATTCTGCCTAACTTTAATGAGAAGACATGACCTCAGGTAAAATAAAGGAAGAGAACATGCTAAAGAGTAGATAGATATAGTCCAACTGTCAAGACCTGATAAACATCCTGTGCAATCCATTTGTGAGTCTTCATCATAATAGAAGAAGATGCAAATATCTTTCTTCTGAAAAAATCGGGAAGTTATAATCAATCCCTTATAGGAGCTCCTGGAAATGTTCTGAATTAATTTGTTAAATAAACCATAAATAAATTGCAGGAGGATCCTAAATAGTTAAAATAGCCCACCTAAGCTTGAAAAAATACACTGTGTCAAAATCAATCTTAATTCCTTCTCTGAGAGCATTTGATTTAGAGAATAAGAGAAAAACAGTATATGGCATGTCTCCCTGATTTAGACAGACTTATCCCACACAGGTCTCCTCCAAAGCTGAGGACATAAACCTAGAGTAGTCAACCTAAGCTGATTGAACACCTGTTTGAAATACTCCTTTCAAAAACTTCAGAGACTTTCAAAGGCATAAGTAGTTTGCTGGTTAGGTGTGGCTCCAAGTGTAGTCTTACAGGAGTGGGAGGTAGAGAGTATTTCTTGCTAAAGTCTTGGCTTTCAGTGTAAAAAACAACCTGATACATTTGCTGAAGACATTATGAGCAGTTTGTAGTACATGATCAGAGTTTAAAGTGACCTTAATAAATTAGATGGATGATCCTGAATCAGTGAGATGAAACATAAAAGGCCATGGAGAGGCCATACAATAGAAATGGAGAATAGATGTCATATGGAGTGAGTCAGAAATTTGAAGGTGTTGCAGAAACAGAAAATCTTATTCTGGGAAGCACTATCAGGCTGCTGTGAGGAAGGTACAAGATGCAGCCTTTCTGCCCAGTGAGGCTTAGGTGGGTACTTGGGATTTGTCCGAGCAGCCAAGACAATGAAAACTAGAGCAATGACGTTTTGGGAATGTCTTAGGCAAATTGAAAAGAACCTGGAAGAGTTCAACAGGAAGAGCAGAAGGTATGGTCTGTCAGGCTGAGGAAAATTTGGCATCGGTCTTTTAATAAGGCTATATATTCATCTTTATGACTGTTTGGAGCATTTGGTGAACTCTGCTTGGTTTAAAGTAATGCACATTCAGATTTCCCTTTTTCAGGCATCAAATTTCCAAGAATGTAAAGGATAAAAACCATATGACATTAGTTATCAGAATTCAGGAAATGAAGTTTTTTATTTGGGTTTTTGTTTGTTATTGTGTTTTGGTTTTTTGTTTAGTTGGGGATTTTGTGGGGTTTTTTGTTTGTTTTGTTTGTTTGGGGTTTTTGTTTGTTTTGGGAGTTGGTTTCTTTTGTTTGTTTCTTTGTTGGATTATTTTTTTTTACTCAGACATCCATTGAGGAAAAAACATCCAAACTGATGAGTGAAAGCCAACCTTTTTCCACATTGCGCCGCTTTCCATTCATAAATTCATTGCCTTCCTGCTTTTCTGTCTGATAATGACAACTGATGTTTAGTAAATCAAAATGAAAGTATGACATTGTGTCTATAATTTAATCGCAAAGAAATGTGAAACATTAATGATTTGGAGCTTCTAATAAAATCTCAGAAACATCAAAGGTATTTAAATTAATTTCAGACATTTTGAATCTGTTAAATTTGGATGGGCTTAATTTTTCTTTCCCTAAATTGATTTGTAATGAGAATTGCTAAATTTCAAGTGTGCCTGATTTAGTCTCTGTTCTCTTTTGGAAGTCTTACCATATTTTGAATTGATTTAATAACGTCTTTCTTTGGAAGTGCACACTTACAGAAACATCACAGTTGAAAAGAATAAATAAATTTGGGGAACCTTTTAGAAGTCAGCAGTTGCATGTCATAGAATTTAACATAATGCCCTAGCTAATGCAATGCAAGTCAGAAATTGCTTTCTGGAAATATAAATGTCCAATAAAGCAATTATTGGATACTTGAACTAATGACACTTATCTTGCCCATGGTAAAACACTGCTGTGGCTAGAGTCTTTACCTGAATAGCATATTTTCATTTCTCATTTCTTATTCTAAACTTAAAAAGATTTAATTGTGAGCTTGGTTTGTAAACTTCTGTCTATTCAATCTTCATTCTCCATTGTCAGCACGTAGACATTGTTCCTTCTGACTGTACATAAAAATATTTCACCTTTTGCAAACTGCTCTGAGAAAAGGAGACCAAAACTGAAAATATGAACAGAAGTGTTGTCTGCTGAGTGAATTTATGTTACACTTTTCCTAGGTCATCTCTTTCTGGACATGTCTGACAGGGAAAAGCTGCATTCAGCAATGCAGCTGAAGACAAGACATGTCTGCCCCATGATGTGGCAATTCAGGATCAGTACATGATCTGATATGAGAAAAAAATAGAAAATTTTTAGAACTCTTTTTATAAAAATAATCCAAAGTATACTTCGTATTTTTGATCTGTTCTGCGTGATGAAATCTAGAGACTAGATTTTGGGAGAATAAGTGTGGGAGATTTCAGTGCAATAAAGACTCCTTTTGTGTTTCTTGCAAGCGTTCCTTTGTAATAACTAACATATAAGCTGAACAGCTTTGATCCAGATAAGCATCTCTATTGAAGTCCAAAGATGTGTTTTTGACTGGGGAGATGAGAGTAGAAAAAAAAGCAGGCCATTCAAAAACAGTGGCATTAATCAAAGCTATTTGAAAAAGCCAAATGCAAAAATTTCCTTGGTGACTCTTAGGCATGAATAATTGTGTTTATATATATAGGTCTATACTTATACATACATACCCCTACTTTAGTAGTGTTCACGTTAGTAGATCTTCAAAGCTTAGTACAAAGCTTAGTCAATTATCACAGATTTTCTATGATAAAAACTGTATTTCTCTTCCTGAATGAGTATCTAGAATGAAGGAAATCAGGAAGGAAAAGTGGAAGGATGAATGCCAGGAAAAATGGAAAGTAGAAAGTGTTCAAGCTTTTTCATTGCACAGTTTCACCTCCACAGTTTCTGGTTCCTCTCCTGAGCAATGGCAAGGGAACGACAAAATGGAGGGAAATAAAAGGTGAAGTTATAGTCAACTGTTATGTTATCACATTCCAGAAGTGCTCAGGGGCAAATAGGAAATGGGCTACATCCGGATCATATGTAACTATATAAGATAGGGAATGTTTCCATAAGGAAACAGTGGTTTCCAAGCTAATGGAAGTGAAGTATTTTTGAACCTCCTGCACTGAGGTAAACTGGCACATCTCAGCTGAAAGCAGTGGGGATCTGGCCCACATTCCCTATTATTCTTTAGAATTTATAGTATGCTAATAAAATAAATTATCTGACAGCCATATCATGTTTTGGACATGTGGGACAGGGAAAAGTTCATTCATTTTCCTGTTTGTATCCAATACTGGTGGTGAGCAGTTACCCAGTCTCAAAAATGTAATTTATATCTCCAAAAGATGTAGATATGTATTTTACTTGCATTTTTATGGCAACTGTGGATAATATAATAACATGAATAATTGGCCTTTGCATTTGGATTTAACTATAGAAACTCTAAATGCCTGTAAACTGAAGAAAACAAGTAGTTCTGGGAGCATAGAGCCAAGACAAACTGATGTTCTGGGTTATTATGTCAGAGAGACAGCACCCATCCTACCGCATGTGGAGAGACTATGTTTATAGGCTGAGCTACACAGCATGATGTTACTCCTATTCCCACATCCAGATGACACACCTCACGGACCAGTCAGTTGCTCCACATCCTTCCCAGAAAGTGAGCCAGAGTGTGAGAGGTGGGTGAGAAATTCACCAAGTCCCACAACAGGATGGGCAAGGTTCAGTATGACAGCTTGAACAGGTTTGGTCCAGCAGGAGGATCTGGGTATGACTGTGGAAACTTGCCTAGAGACTTTGATATGCTTAAAATACAAATGCAAGGAAAAATAATTCTTGTTCTAGTCCCCAAGATTTGCATTACATGAAGGTCAGTACTACATCAGAAAAATGGAGAGAAAATTTCAAACTTGCTCTAGTTCTGGAAGTGTCTGTATCTCTGAAGAAACAAATGGAGAGAATCTAAGAATTAGTCTATTTTTTAAGAATAGATCTAGAGGTGTATTTTAGCCAGGAAGTTACAGTTCTTATATGACTTCAGGTACATTGTAGATAATATCTAATCAGAAGTAATTCTCTAGGAAAATTCTGTGCTTCAGAGAGATGCCTGGAGATGGGCAGCTCCAAAGCACCATTTTTCAATTGTACTCCTCTGGTTTGCAGAAATAACCTGCTTGAAATACTGGTTTATGTCTAGTTCAGGCAATTGCTGAAAACCCTGAAGATATGGATTTGAAGAATTTGAAGAATCTGCATTTGAAGAATCGCTGTCACTGATAATATCATTCTGCCTAAAACTTACATAGGAGCTTACAGTACAAATGACATTATATAATTTCTTTTGGTAATGCTTCAGATAACATTTGATCCTCAGAAGAAGAGAAACACTGTGTTGTATGCACAGTCTAGGCTACACAATCTTCCCAGTGGAAGTGCAGAGAAAGCTTCAAAAAGCAAGGTCTGTTGTGCAACTAATTTAAAAAAAAATTTGGCTTGAAAAGTGTCTTGAATATGGCAAAATCCTTCATCTGAAGTGGGTCACTGAAAGAGCCATCAGACCAGATGGAATTCTGGATCTGTTTGTTGGATGCTGGTGAAGATGGTTATCTAGATCAGCTAACAAACACAGGCTGTGTATTGCAGTAGAATTATGTTTAAATTGCAAAGCAGTTTAACACACAGGTACTGTGAATTTAACAGAGATTTTTATCCACATTCCACTAAGTGACACCTGGGAAGTAACAGTGCCTGGCATTTGAAGATTAGGTGAAGACACAGGTGCATTAACGTCTTTAAACTGAAATTAATAATAATGATATTCTGCCCCAGCAGTTTACTGCTAGGTTGAAGGAAAAGTGCAACAAGAATTCTTAAAAAAATCCAGCAAAAAACCCTGATAATATTTTATAACTGAAGTGGAAATTCCAATGAAAAATGTGAAAAAACATGCAGAAAAATAATGTGAAACAAAAGTGAAAATGATATAAGGTACTTCTATGAAAAAAAAGAGAATTCTGAGAATAGGAATAGGAATAAAATGGAAATTAACAACCTGGGGAAAAAAACAAGCTGCAGTACTTTTGGTAAAGGAATTCCTATCATCCCAGGATATAAAAAACATGGCTTAAGAGGGTCTCTCTGATAGTCTCCACACAAGAACTGTTTTCATTGGGAACTTTCATTTTGGCAACAACAGTCTGTTGAAAGTACAAGGATTTGCCTTGGGAGTCCACAGGCTCCTCTTCCTGACAGATTGACAGCTCCAAAGAGGAGGATGGGATTGTGTTTATAATGGGACATAGCAGAATGCAGCTTGATCCAAAAATGTTATGGATTTACATACATTTAATATCCACATTCCATTAAGTGACATCTAAAACCCAGGGAGAAACCTTACTTAAAAAGAAAAGAGACACTGGATGATTCAGAGACTTAGTAATGGAATACAGAGCCATTCACCTCTAGGTCAACCGTCTGAGTTCAGCTCGAGTTATTATTGACCAAACATTTATACTAACTGCAGGCTGTGTGAAATATCAATGGCTTTATGGCTCTGCTAGATATATTATTTGTTCATGTCTGAGGTGTCCATATGGCAAAAATCACCTCAGACTCCCTTTATAGTCAGGGAAAACCAGGTACTTTTAAGGTATAAATCATCTGGAAGATGTCTTCTTTAGGATGAGATTAATTGCACCCTAGAAGTATCTATTTCTCTCTGTTGACTACAAAAAGAGCACAGGGTGACTTGCTTCTATGTAGATGTTTATACTGCAGGAGTCTAAATTTGGATAAGATGAATACCATACTAAGTGATTCCTCTCTAGTCACCCAGAGGGCTGCGGTAGGTCTACAACTGAGCGTGGGTATCATAGATCCGCAGGCAGAGAAATGCTAGCTGACATCTGCCCTTGGCCACCTGAATTTCACCTTTATTGTCTCAGTGTCCTCTGGCAAATAATCAGCAGCCTTTCTTACTCCTTATGGGAGAGAAGAACCAACCTAGGGGAAGGTGCATCTTGATATTGCCCTAACAATGCCCTTTTCCTAGTACCTGTCAGCAAAATTTGTGGGTGGTCTCCTGAAAGGCAGTAGGCTGGGACATGTGTCTTTCCCTGTGCTTAAGAACCTGTGTATAGTCAGGGGTTCTCTGATGCCCTACCAAATTTTCCTGCCTGGAAAATGTCAAAATGTGTTAAGTTGGCACTTCCAGTTTTAATCTGTGAATGGGTAAATTACTTCCTCTTGAATCTTTTTTGCAAGCCTTTGTTGAGTGACTGAAATAAGAGCAGATTGTGCAAGCCTCTGCCAAGAGATTTAATAATAATAGTACTAAATAACAACATTAGCTTCATTCTCAAGGAAGTGCTTGCAGTTAAGACAGGCAGGTTACGACAGCATGCAGAGCATGACGTGTGAATTAGTCATCCTTCTCTGCTCCTGAAACATTGGCTCTGTTGCAGGTGATAATGAAGCCACAGGAAAATCTTCTGAAGGTAAGGTGTATGTTTATTTGTTTTAGAATCTTTGATGATATATTGACTGCTATATGATCCATACTGGGTTGTGAGGTGTTGAACACAGCCTGTTTCTGAAAGTCCTGGTTCATGTCTGGCATATGCTTTCTTCAGTAATACCATGATGTCTTGCCTTTTACATAGCAAAGTCTTTGTCCTCTTCTTTTTGCATCAGCTGGCATGTACAGAAAACTGGACAAACAGCTTTTGGCATGTGCTCAATCATAAAGCAACTTCTAGTAAGATTGCTACAAAAAGGCTGATAAAGTGTGTCTTTGTGTTGGATGGAAAATGACTTCTAGGTGTAAACTCAGACACCCCCACAGTCCTGAACTATTTTGTCCCTCCTATTAATAATTTAAGCTGTTTGTGGTGCATTGAAGCATATGCAGCTTCTCAAGTATCTTTGACAATTATGGTAGATCTTTGTATTCTAGAGCAGAGATCCTGTTTATGTTAACAGCATTGCTTGCTTGCTGTAAGATCTTTCTGTTCTGCCACATTCATCTTTCATCTCTGTCTTAAAGCCTATAAGCATGAGTTGAAATGATGGAAGCAAGCACCCCTTCACCCAGTTAAATTGATATTATTTACTAGTTACAGATATCTGTCTCTTCCTCCATCTCAAGAAAATCCAGGAATGCTTTTGTAGGCAGGGCAACATGGTTAGAGCTGTAGAGATCATACCTAGCAGTCTTCTAACCAAAACCTTTGGACATTATCACAGAATCACAGAATCACAGAATCACAGAAATTCAAGGCTGGAAGAGACCTATAAGATCATCAAGTCCAACCCATGTTCTAACTATTCAACTAGATCATGGCAGCAAGTGCCACATCCAGTCTTTTTTTGAACTCTTTGAGGGATGATGACTCCACCACCTCACTGGGTAGATGATTCCAGTATTTGACCACTCTTTCTGTAAAATACTTCCTTCTTAATTCTAACTTGCATCTCCCTTGACGCAGCTTGAGACTGTGTCCTCTTGTTCTATCTGTTGTCGCCCGGAGAAAGAGACCAACCCCCAGCTCACTACAGCCACCCTTCAGGAAGTTGTAGAGAGCGATGAGGACACCCCTTAGTCTCCTTTTCTCCAGGCTAAACAACCCCAGCTCCCTCAGTCGCTCTTCATATGGCTTGTGTTCCAAGCCCCTCACCAGCCTCGTTGCTCTCCTTTGGACACGCTCAAGCATCTCAACGTCCCTCCTAAAGTGAGGGGCCCAGAACTGGATACAATACTCCAAGTGAGGCCTCACCAGTGCTGAGTACAGGGGAAGAATGACCTCTCTGCTCCTGCTGGCCACACCGTTCCTGATACTGGCCAGGATGCCATTGGCCCTCTTGGCCACCTGGGCACATTGCTGGCTCATATTCAATCGACTGTCAACCAGCACCCCCAGGTCCCTTTCCACCTGAGCACTGTCCAGCCACACCGTCCCCAGCTTACATCGGTGCAGGGGGTTATTGTGGTTATGGTTCTGTCCTACTTGTTGGAAGTTAATGTGAATCACACAATAAGGCCAGAAGAAGTCAGATGAAGATGTACATGAAAATAACAAATTTGGCTAAATTCACAGGTACAATTCTTGCTCTTTTGACTTTGTTGCTTGAACAGCCCTTGGGTCTTCCCTCACCTACTGTGGCCTCAGTGCAGCTGTCATGGCATGGCTCCGCTCAGGCTGCTTGGCGCTGCACTTGAGGACATTGTTCAAATCTGGAGCAAATTCAGTGACTATTTCTGTGTTACCTGGATTCCAGTTTGCTGTAGATAAGGCTAGTGCTCATTACGTGCTGTTGTAGTGTGGATTTTGATTTAACTAAATAGCTGGAGTCCATGCTGTGTTAAGTTCAGCCTTACAGCTATGCTTCAGTAATACTAGAATATTGTGACTGTCTATTGCACACATACAACAAAATGTCTTCTACATCATATTTAAAATTAAGTGACACTATATTATCTTGTCTTAGGCTTTTCATAGTGGGGATGCTTGATACTTAAGGTTAGCTGATAAAACTGCTGTCTCTAGTTTAAACTGCCATAGGTAGAGACACAAAGGATGTTTTGGGCTATCAGTTCCAGGATATACCTATAGGGACAGCATTTAGAGTACATGGAAGAGGTCATACTTTGACTATGGTGTGAGTTTAGACAACCAGTCTAAGCTAAAGCCTTAACTTCAAGGTGGCTAATGTAGTTTGGATGACTCCATATATAAGCTCTAATGAGGCAAGCCTTCCAGTAAACTGAAGAAGAATATAAGCTCTCAACAGTCTCTTGAGCAGAGCAACAATAAACATGGTGAGCAAAATAGATGCAGAACAAATACATCTTATGAGTCAAGCTAAATGTTTTCCTTTTCCAATAAAAACAAAATGATGAAGCAGTGAACCTATATTTGGTGGTGATTTTAGTAAAACATCTGTCAGACTTTCTCATAGCAAATGTTATACACTGCTAAAAGTTTTATGAAAAGATCTTCACTAAAGTTACTGATAAACAGAAATGCTTTGTATTGTAAAGGAGTCTGTGGAATCAGAAAGAGGAGCAAAGAACCCTTTAGGAATGGTGAGAAATGAGATTCAGTTTAAGTAGGCTCTGAGTGTATCTCACTTAACACAAGCTGTTGTATTTTGACACTTATATTTCTTTTTCAAGTGATTTTCTGAAACTGATTTTCTAGTTTCTTTTCTACACCCCGTTCCAGTCCAACTCCTGACCAGTACCTGTTTTTTAAAAATAAGTACAATTCTATTATATCAGACAGATAGGTATTGGGTCCCTCTATCAGAGCTCCTGTGTCCTGCATCCTGTAGGAATAGATCTAATCAAAACAGATTTCTGGATTGGAAGGCATTTCTAAAGGAGTGAAATGATGAGGAGGATGAAGGGAATGAGTGCTGAGACAGAATGGGAATTTTATTCTGCAACTTGTTTTCCAGCAAGACTGAAACCCATTGCAGTTAATGAGATCAAACAGATGTTTGTAAATACTTTCTGTGAAACCTTGAAAAAATTTCAAATTATTAAGAATGATCATAAGAAAAATGAAGCTTAATTTTAGTATCTGTACTTCAGTTTGCGCTCTTCTTCCTTTTTTCTAGTAGTGTAGTTTTTTTTCCTTTTTTTTTCCTTATGATTGCTCCTTTATTGATTTCCCTTAGCTTTACTAGCGTGGCAAATCTGAGTTTTCTGGTCCAAATGACCTATATCCATTTACCATCAATACTGTTCCAACTCCAGGCTTCCTGACACCATTTTAATGTGAATTCCAGACATTAGCACAGCACTGCAACATTGATCTGACTGATGCATATTAATACACAATGTGAACACACACAGATGTTGACCAATCTTTTCTTCAAACCCTCAAATATTTTTCTTGTCAAGATAAAATATTGAAATGTAAAGTGTATTTTCCAGAAGAGTGGGTACATTTAGTAAAATCACCATTTATTAAAAAAAAAAAAATCCTGTTTGGGAAAGGAGTTAGGCACATACTTCAGTTATGTTGACTGAAATTTAAAGTCATACCACCACATGTCCAGTGGAGCTCTTTCTTGCTAAATTCCTACCCACCTGAAACAGTTAATTCCAGTACACTGAGCCTCTGTGGTCTTTAACATTTTTGTCTCAGTGCACAGCTATGTTCTCTGCCTCCCAAAGTGTTGTTTGTGGCAATTTGAGACTTTTTTTTTTCCACTTTGTTTTAGTTTTTCTTTCTCTCCCTCCTATGAATGACACAAAAGCATTCCTTTATCAGCATTGTCTTTTTGACTAACAGCAATGTTGTCAAAGTAATTGTTTGGCTTTACCTGACATGGTGGACCTATATAACAAGCACCTTCAGCAAATAGTGGATCTCTACAGCGCTGTTAAAAGACACAATGTCTTTGTAATGGCAACTAGAACTCGCAAGTTGTAGGGATATTGTTCCTATAATCACCTATTTTTTAATAAGTCCTATAATCAATATACATCAGGAGTAATACCAGTTCAGATGTACCAACTGTAGGCGTATTTCATGTCTATATTACACTGTAACTTTAATGGGACATAAACTTCAGCTATACAGTAGGAATGCATTCAAGAAGTGCCTTATATATACAATTGTTAGATCCCCTTTGGACTGAGCAAAGTTTCACAGATCAGAGCTTGTATCCTTTTTTCACAGATATGTGAAAATCTGTCTGGTCACACTGGTGGGTGTCAGAGGTTTTGTGGAAATATGGGGAGGAGGATAGCAAGTATGGAGACTTTGGAGCTTTGGGCATTATTGTTTGTTCCAGTGGACCACACTGGTCTTACAAGTAGTATAAGAATGGAATTACTATTTACAGTGAAACACTTACTGACTGAATTTCGACTCAGAAAATTAAACCTAACTTAATCAGTGCCTCTGGCACTTCCAGAACAATATTCATAGAATCATAGAATGGTCTGGGTTGGCAGGAACCCTCAAAGGTCATCTAATCCACTGAGAAAGGACACCGGCTATCAGGTCAGGCTGCTTAGAATCCCATCCAGCCTTTTGTAAAAGTTCTTCAAGGGATGTTCCTCTATATGATTAAGAATTCATTTTGTTTCCCTGCATGAAGCATGATCTTTTGTCACACTTCATCAGCATAGCAATTCTGGTTAGAAAGTAAATAAGAGATAGAACAGTACATAGCCAGAAAAAGTTAGAATTTCCTCAGTATATGACTACTTGTGGCTACATATTTTGCCAACAGCTCCACAGAAAAAAATTAAATTTTCTTTTAATGATAGAGCAGTTGTATTCAACATTTTCAGCATACAGCCATTGGTTTCCTTTTTCATTGCTGGTTGCTCCTACTGAGGAGGTAGGTTACTATACAGAGCTACCTGTGTGGTCTCTCGAGGTACTAAGCACTATTTTTTTCATGCTTTGCTGATGAAAAGTCTTTCAACATTTCTGATAATTTGAGGAAATGTTCTTCCTTATACTTTGTGCACTTAAGTAAGACCTCCATTTTATTTTACTTTTTTCTATCAAGTTGATTGCACAAGTTCTCCAAGCTGAGCTTTTTATCTTCGGTTTCCATCTCTTGTTTATAGTGTCTGATACTGTACTTAATAAAATTCTGACATAGTCCTAAACATTTAATTGTGCAATAGTTCTAGGGAAGAACTGTAGAGGTGGCCTGATTTAGTTTTGAACTGCTTCTTCCAGAGGCCTGTGTGTTATGTATACCTAGGTGTATATATAAACCATACTTTGCATGTTTTTTGCTTGGAACTGGGGAACAACTCCTCAAGAGCTGTTGGAAGAAGGTAATAATGGCATAAAATTGTGTTAAAACCATGGACTGCTGTTGCATCAAGATTCAGGAAACACCTGTTGTTTTGACCAAAATGACATGAATATCTGGCCATTAGTTTCTCTATATTTATTAGAGGTGGGAGAACCCACACAGGATAAATATGTATTAAGTGAGAGATAGCTTGAAATATAGCATTACTCAGGTAGAGAAGGCAGCTCCTGAGGGATGGAAAGTCAGTGGAGGAAGACCTGACTGCAATAGCAAAAGGAAAGACAATGATCCAGAAGAGCATTTCTGGAACACATGGCAAACAGGCTAGAGGGTACTCATGGGTGAGGATTATAGAAGAACTGGTTAAATTTGGAGATAGAAACAGGTTTTTCTGAAGAAAACTAAAAAGTCAAAGATGACACCAAGAGGCTAGGTGTGAAGAGCATGGAAGCCATGAGCAGGAAGCCAAGAGCATAGAACAGCCACGAGTAGGGATCAAGTCACAGATTTTCTTGGTAAACAAAGAAAGAGTAGCAAGTATGGCATATAAGGGTGAGTAACTGAGACTCCCTTGGTAATGAAAAGATGGTTGAAGTCTTCAGAGTGGTGAGTGAGATTAGACATGAACACTAAATGGAAAAGTAGAAGAAAGAATACCAAAAAGAGCAAAGGATTAAAAAAATAAAAAACCCCAAATTTTCGAAATTATAAAAGGAAGTTGTAAACTGCATTTAATTGACCTCTGCCTCCGAAGGGGAGTGCTAAACCACAGCAGTCAGAGAAAAGTCAGAATGAATGAGATGAGAGGACCTATTCCGATGCTTTGGAGATTGCTTTTCTCTATGGGAATGTACAAAGGCAAAGGAAGTAATGGGTAAACCACTGAAGCACAAATGAGGCTGCTCTTTCACTGTAGCCAAACTCTGCAGCAGTGTTAGGGAAAGAACGTGCAAGAATGGAATGAAATTGCCCAAACAAGAATTTTTGCAAGTTCACAGGATATTTTCAGACTATGGGCCCTGGGCTAAAAATTTTGGCAAAAGAGAATATATTGTACTTCTGACTTCTCTTAATTAATGAAGAGGAAGATATGATACATCTTGTAGAATGTAGATCCTGGATTATGCTATCATTTATTTTCAGTTGTTCCACCTCACGATTATTTATCTAATTATCTATATTATTTATCTATTATCTAATTTCCTCAGGGTTGTCTACTTTAAATTCAGCTGTTATTAGGGCTTATTGCTCTGAGCGATTAGAAAAGCTAGCAGACAATTCACACACAGAACATTTTACATATCCACTGCTGAAAATTAACTAGGAAAACTAGGACCTATTTATAGTGGAATTCACACTCTTTCAAACTTATTCTTTGACATTTTAATTTCCTAAGTCATGATACAACTATGGTTTATCACTTTGGTCTGTACAATGAGAAGTAGCAATGCCCATTCACTGTGGTCTGGTGACACCACAATACTGCACACCAGGACACACTATCTAGGTCCTGCTTATCAAACCCTAAAGCTGAGAGAGGCCAGGGATGGATGCAGATAACACCTGCTGCTCTCCACAACCATGTGTCACAGGTCACTCTTTAGCCCTGTACACTGGCATTGGCCATAAAGCAGCAACTGAACACCGTTAGTTTGTTCTAAGTAAGTCCTAAAAAAAATACTTTTCCTTTTAAAATTCCAAGTTCAGTATAAAATTCATCTTAATTGCAAGAGGATAAAAAGTGGTGGGGGTTGCAATTTTTGGACGTTGTAAAAACTGGGATGTTGGTTTTGGAAAGAGAGAGAGAAGTTTCCACAATAGAAACATGGCATTTAACATGGTTGGTCAATGAGAGAAGATAAAAACCCCTCAAAGGAAACATGCAAATAAAAGAAACTTCTCTGAATCATTTAAGGTTTCACAGACAAAAAAATAAAAAAGGACAGTTGCATGGGAAGTGACAGTACAAAAATGAAATATTTCCATATTCTGTATTTGAAACCTTGGTAGAATTGCTGCTGCTTGCAGCATGTGTGCATGCTGAAGAACAGGCCTTGCAAGCTGCAGCAGGACATAGCTACATATCCTGACCTTGTTCTTTGAGGCAGTCCAAGTCACAGAAGGTGGCATGAAATGGACCTAGCTGCTCCCTGCATGCTCTTGCCAGAGGTATCTGGGGAGTTACAGTGAGTGCTCTGGGCAGA
Organism: Ammospiza nelsoni; assembly: GCF_027579445.1. Classification (NCBI taxonomy): domain Eukaryota; kingdom Metazoa; phylum Chordata; class Aves; order Passeriformes; family Passerellidae; genus Ammospiza; species Ammospiza nelsoni. The sequence goes on from NC_080634.1 coordinate 48,176,622, forward strand.
TGGAGACACACATATGCTTCCTATGATCACTGGGAACATCCCTCAGGAATTGACCTTTGGAAATAGTCTCTTAGTGGAAACAATTAATCAATGCTGCCAGCTCATGACTGTGCCTATCCACACTTTCCAGATCACAGTTAATAACATGTAGACAGCCTTCAGCAGCCAGGGAGACACACCGGAGAGAAATACATCCAAACAAACACACTTAAATTTCTTTAGAACGAAAAAATACTACAGAGGACAAGTTTAGCATCTTAGATGATTATCAAGCAAGAGCTAATTCTTTCACCAAAACAGCTAAATAAAGGCTTCAGTATGTGCAGTGTTGATGATTCAGTGAGACTGAGCCTTTGAAGTCTGTCACCAATTTGAATCCTGAGAAGTCTGTTTCTGTCCATGTCACTGCCACCCACATGTGTCTCAGCGTCTGTCTGTGTCTGTGGTTTTACTTTAAATTGTCAGTTTTCCTCAAGGCAATCAATGCATCATCTTCAGGACTCTGCAGTGAGCAGCATGGGGAGCTATGAATAGCCATTCCCTGGGGAGCCACACACTGAGTGTCACTGAAGGGAGGAGGGACATCTGGATCCTTGCACTGCAAGTAGCCCTACGTATGGAAAGGGATTTGCAGGAGAGGAAGCTAAATTACAGAACCAACATGCAAGGCACTTGGGCTGTGTTTGTGTCTTCAGTCAGCTGCGTTTCAGCCTTACTCCACCATGCCAGTAGGAATAATAGCTGATCATTGCTATTAGTAACTAAAATCATGTATTCTGTCACATTTTTTCTCACAGACCTTCAGGTAAGGCAAATATATCAATTTTGGAGTAAAAATAACAGAGCTTTTTATTTTGGTGTTTACATACAACATCGTCCAGTATTTTTAAAGATAAAATAATAATCATATGAAACATAAAATAAACATATTCAAGGAATTCCATGCTGATATATCAAGCACAATTTTAACTCTTAAGAGACCTGAGAAACATTTATGAAGACAATAATACATTTAAATGCTAATGTTCAGATATGATACTAGCTAATATTTTTCTTGTCACAAGATAGAGTTTTATTTGCCATTTTGCTGCAATTTCAATTTGCTAGAGCCGTGAAATACTATCTGCATTGGAAATCTTAGCCTATTGCACTTAGTAAAGTTAATGAAGTCACAAACTCATTTAAGAGGGTGCAAAAGGCCAGTCTTTACCCTGATCGAGTGTGTGAAACCCAAATACACTTCCAGAATACTGAGTAGGTATGGTACAGGGTGGTTTTTAGGCCAATCAATGTCATTGCTTAATTAGCATATATATTTCAGTTACCTGATGAACTTACATTTAAGCACTTGATTCTGCAAATAGTTTTGTCCTCTGCATGCTTTCAAGGGCCTGTGTCTTTCCCTGTATAGGTAGGACTGAGAGCCCAGAACAGAAGTGTTATTTAAATGTTGAGGCTGGTGCTAATCTTCACTCAGCCTAACTAGTGCTCTCACAGTAATATACAGAGTGGAAGCTCCAGGACAGCAGATGACAATGTTGGTCTCAAAGGAGAGTCTGGTACTACAAAAGATTCTTATGAGAGTCTCTCTAAGACTTGGCTTAGACAGATGGGTGATAAAAACAGTCCTCATAAATTAGGGGTACTTGTTCTACATATTCCATTCTATTGCAGCGCCTAATGTTTGTTCACTACTGGCTCTAGCCAGATGTTTTCCTGACTGCTGCTAGCCCACTTCAACTTATTCCAGGTAAAATGCTCTTCCCTTGAGGAATTTCATTGCAGTCACAAGGAACTGAAAACTAGGGACAAAAGCAGGTCACCCTTCACTTGTGAAGGTTGTAAAAGTAGGGTCCTTTATTTAGAGATCATGGGCACAATAGTCACTTAAATGTAAAGGTAAGATTTATGTCACTGGTGTGGCTGGATAACATGAAAGGATTAGTTTTCTGTCATGAGAATTGCACCATTTTAATTATTTTTTACTGGATTAAAAAAAATGGTTTAGCTCCTTAAAAATGTAAGAACATGCAAACATTGAGGTAATGGAATAAATTAGTTTTAGATGCTACTGCAGTATTATGTAAAAGGTCACCTTTTATTTCAGCAAAAACTGAAGAAGGCAACCTGAATCCTTGAAGAAAATGAGAAAAAAACTCTTCATGGTCTAAGACACTGTCCTACGTGAAGTATTTTTGTTTTCAATTGGTCATTCATGATTAGGAACATCAGAATGTGAGCAAGATATTTGTTTCTTAAGTGTTCATCTGCTCCTGCCACTTTGTGCACTCTCATAAAAAGGCTTACATTAAGCCCCCATGGAAGCTATTCATACATTTTTACTTGGCTAAGAATCATGTTCTGTCTTGGTTTTCTTACTGCTAAACCACCTCAGGTTTCCTATAAACAGGCTCAGTAACTTGGAAAAGCAAGCACTGGCATACTTCTTATCCTTTGAAAAGCATTTTGTTCAGTCATCCCTAGCCACACATGTTAAAGTGTTGCTTAGCCATTGCTCTTTTTAAAGCAATTTGTAGTGTACAATAGTAAATGATGGTGTCACTAGCAGAAAACACCAGAACAGGGAGTCCTCAGAAAAGCCAGGGGTCTGTGGGTGGGTGCTGGTGGGTGTCACCAGTGGTTTCTTCCCTGGACAGAGCAGTCCCATAAGCTGAGGTGGTATGAGCCATTGATTCAGCAGGTTTTCATATGGATTTTGGGGTTGATGGGTCAAACCTTAGCCATTAGCCTTAGCATGAATGACTTTTATGGAGAGAAACAGAGGAGGGTAATGAAAAATGCAGCTTAAGAGAAAATGCAGTTTATGGCAGTGTCTCCATGCTCACCTGTGTGTCCCAGCTGCTTTGCCTGAGGCTCGTGGTAGCAAATGATGGTTACACGGCAGCTTAAATTCCTCTTAGATAGTGCTGTCATGGACTCCAGGTGTTGGAGGTTGCTCACATGATGGCATCTCTGGCAGTGTGGACCAGCTCATGGCTTCTCAATGTCATGATATTTAGCAGTTCCTGACCAAATCTGGCTGAGGGAACTCAACTTCACCCTCATATTCATTCAAGGATGCATCAGCAGAATGATGCAAAGCAGACAGATGCTCCAAAGTACAGAATGACATCACAGTAACCACTGCAGCAACAAAGGTTTATTGACTACTTTGCTAGTCCTTAAGTTTTAGATCCCTGATGAGGCACTCACTAGAAGGCCGAATTCTCCGTGTAGCCAAAGGAGTGTGCTCAGTGCCTAAGGCAGCTACATCAGGAAACAGCTCTGCAAGAAAACTCACAGATCCCTTCTCTAATGGAGATTTTTCAATATTTCCTGAAGAGTCTTCTACATAATGAGTGGATAGTGCCCATTCCCACTCTAGTTATTGCTGGACAAAAATTGTCCTTAGAGTACTCAGAGATGTGTATTTCCACTTTAAAATATAATGTTACCACATTAAAAGACTGAAAAATGTGTACTCATTGTAAATTATATTTTTTATTATTGAGTAACATTTCTTTTTACCTGTAAGGAAAAATTATTCAGAAAAAAAAGTAAATTTTATGCCTATCTGGAAAGACAATGACTCAATTAGTTATAAGCCTACAGATTATCAACATTAAAAAAAACTCTACAAACAAAATATGGCTTCTTTTGCTTCCCTGAGCTGAATAAGGTGCAAGTACTAGAAAAGATCATGAATCTCTTGAAGTCAATGCTCATGAAATGCCTCCTGCTTGTGAGGACTGTGGTATAAAGCAGAATCTGAGATAATAACCAAGAGAGTGAATACAATACAGATGGAGGCAGAATGCCTCTCAGTCAGGTTCTTCCCATTTAGTCAGGATGGAGAACCAGGGAAGTCCCCAGTGTTCTTCTTGCCATGGACCTACTCCTCAGTTTTTGTCACAGTGTGAGTGAAGAAAAACTGTTTTGAATCTGTGCCTGATGCTTTGCAAACCAGAGACAGACCATGGAGTGGCAATGAGCCAGCTTCTCTAGTTCAGTATCACATGCACATTCACCTGTAATGGGAAACCCAGAAATTCCACTTTAGAGTTGTATTTATTTATTCTCTCATAAGTGTTCCTTACTCTCATGCCTTTTCTTTTTTCTCCCTGAGATAACTTTCAGGAGAAGTCATAGTGTTAATTGCATTTTGCCCCAAAATCACCTTGTCCAGAAGGATTTGCAATTTTTTGCACAGCACTCAGTTCAAGCAGCACTTATGTAATGTAAGGGCAGATAAATTTTCAGTGCTCATGTAGCAGCTAGCAAAGATGGACACTCCACCACCTCTCTGGGAAACTTGTGACTCTGCCTTTTCATGATTTTCTCAAAACTTTTCTCCTTAAATTCCAGCTGAAACTCTCAAGTTCCAACTCATGTCCATGGGTCTCTTCTTCCCACCATGCACTATTTTGAAGAACCTGTCTCCATCACCCTGCTAACCTCCCTGTAGACACTGGGAAGATGCTGTTCTGCTGAAGCCATGTCTGCTCTGGGCTGAAAAAACTCAGCTCCCTTATCCTCTCCTCTCCTTAAGAAGCTCAGGGTGGAGGAAAGGAGTGGGAAGGAAGTTGTTGGTCCATACTATGGGGCCATTGTGCTGTTGGGGTCTCTCCTTGTTTAGCCCCGAAGCAGAAGAGAGTAAGCTGTTCTTAATGGCATGGCAAAAATTACATTTTTAACCAACAAACAACTTCTTGAAGTAGAACTTCACAAAGTAGAAGACCTACACTGAAACAACCTCTATCAAGGAGCTGAAGGGAGATTTACAGTCACTTCATGCTTCTGTAAAATTATTTTAATAAACCTGGAAGTTTATCAAGCATTTAGGAAAGTTGGGAAAAAAAATGGTTCAGTGCAACAAAGCTGTTCTGCTGCAGCTAAAAATATATTTTTAAATGAATGCTGCATTTTTTAAATTAAGAAATTGGACAAAGTCCTACAGAACCCTGTTTCAGGTTTGGCATTAAGCCTCCAAAAATACTATTATGGTCAGTCTCTGCTACTGAAACATTTATTATGGCTGGATGTAGGCAGGCTTGGTCAATGTGAAAGATGCTTCTAATCTCCTATGCTCTTGATGAGTATGTTTTTCACCATGTTCCAATTCAGTAGTCTGTCTCACTGCAGAACAAGCTCCCCAACCCCCCCCCCCCAGATTTTATTACTTTACTCACAGATTTGTATGAAGGCTATTTTTGTTCCTAGCAGGGTGCAAGGAATTTTTTTAGATAATTACTATGCTGGTGTTGCTTGTCTGTATTTTATTTGGGATATGTTTAAATTTATAAGTTGATAGAAGTGAGTTTTCTGTTTGATCATTAAATGGTATGAAAATTGGTGAAGTAAGACCACAAAAAAAAAAAGGTAACATAAACATCTGATACTGTTGGAAAAAAAAAAAAGCCTTCAGAAAAGTAAGAGTAAAAGAATATCTTATAATTATTTCCTCTATGGGACTGGAGACTGAAAGAGATCCTATAACCTCTTGCCATTATTTAGTCAAGGTTCTAATTACTGTGTGGCATGTTGATCTATTATGCACTGTGGCGGACTCATAGCTCGTATTAAGAAGTCTAGCTTTCCTTAACAGAACAGAAGTACCTTAGGCTTAAAGAGTGAGCTGCTGCTTCATGAATGGAACCTTGTATAGTCATTTACTTCATACCTCAATGCCTTGCCCCAAAGAAATTAGTCAACTCATATTTTGAGATGTTGCTGAGTACAGTGGCTATATCTCTAGGTTTTGAGAAACAGACACAAATTAAGCAAAAATATAGTATCTCCTCTAACATTCCTGAGAGCTTTCTCCTTGTTTACAACACACACAAAAAATTCTGCATATTCAAGTATTTTTTATTCTCTTGTGCTATTTTCTGCTTGATTTTTGAGGGTAGGAAGAGGAACTAACTATATGCCTATTGTTGCTCTAATGGCTTTCCATATTCTGTTCCTTTTTAAATGTTGGTATACTGCAAAATATTTGGAGAAGGAAATTATGATAAATTTCAACACTGCACCTAACAAAGACACTGCTTCTTGAGGGAACAGCTGAGCATTGCTGCAAGTCTAATACAAAGAATATTCATGCACTGTTATTAATTAAAATAAAAATAAATTACTACTGCAGTTCAAAACTTGATTTAACACATCTTCCAGAATTGCCCTATTAAAAATTATTGGAAAAAAGTATCAAGAAAGGTAATGGTCTAATATGAAAAATACTTACACTGATCTTTCTAATCACTATAGATAATGTAATTCTCTCTCTTCTAGCCCTTGTCTCTGCATGTGTGTGAAGGAAGGCTCATTTCTCAAAGCATAAATTTACCACATCTTAACATCTGTTTCTGTAGCAACAGCTAAAAGCACAACTCCAACATAAATGCAGTGTACACAAACCAAAGTGTTTATCTTTACTTTAGACGGATGTTTGCTAATCCCTGTGAGAATACAGAGATAATATAAAAAACCATTATGTACTGTAAAGCTCTGACAAGGGGAACACCACCTACTCTTTAAAAATTGAATTGCTCTTGGTTCCAAACGATCTTTATGAAAGCACAGTAATTATTAACATGGCACCTGTGTCTGTGTTTGAGGGAAAGGTAGCTTTTCTGAGATGTGTTTTGAGTGCCAAAAAAAGGTGCATATAAACCCAGACATTTATTTTTTTTTCTTCCAACTTTCAGGCTCATGCAGCACGTTATTTTGATTAGTCAGCTCATGTGGTTGAGGGTAATTTTTGAGCTTGATCTTTCCAGCTTTTCTTTTCCAATTAAAGCAGGCCCATTGAAACTGCCTTTATAACTATTTCAAAGTTTCATGAATAGGTGCACACATGCACATGAACCCAGGTCCACACACAGTCCTCCATGACTTCAGGAGCTCTTGGATAGCAAATATCACTGATCTTCCCACACTGTTAATCTTTAATTATCAAAGTTTCTTCAGGAACCTCCATGTATTTATGGATGCACAATGATTTTTACAAGCCTTTGTGGTCAATTTTATATTTTGTTCTTGAATCCAGCATGTCACACATTTCTAAAGAGAATGAAAAAGTTTGACCAGCTTTCCCAAATCTGATCAAGACATCAATGTGTAAGAGCAGCCAAATTCAGATTATCCTTTCTTTTGTGAGCTGAGATGGAAAGAGTTACTGAACAGACTTGTGTTTTTCTAACAGGAAAAGAAGAAGGGACCTAAAAAAAAAATCTCTAAGTAACAGTGCAGGAGAGCATGGTTGACTTGTTATGCTTCTAAGCAATGTAATTTAATACATGAGGAAGACGCCCTTAGTCTGGTGGTGACCATCAATATTTCTGACACAAATACAGATTTTACACAACAGAACAGTTTGATCCCAATTTTAGATTAAAAAAATATTATCAAATAAAAGAATGGACTTAACAATTACACAGCATCTAGAATCTTACATCAGAAACAGAAATAACCCAGATTCAGAAATAACTTTCAGGCACATCAGTCAATCAAATAAGGGTGCTACTGAAAAAAAGATCTAAATATCTGAGTCACAACAAAGACAACTATTTTCAGAGAGGCTCTGCACATTCTGTTTGCAGCTGCAACCCAGCCTTAAAAAGAGAGGTCAGCTGGGTTTGGAGGGAATCCAGCATGAGAATATGAATAAGCTCTGCGGCCTAACCCTCCAGCTGAATATGAGCAGGTCAAGTCAGATCAGGATTTTAGTCCATTGTAGGCATCAGGGGAGTTTTGAGGTGTCTCGACTGTACATCTGAGCCATAAATCAATTTCCATTTGGGTCAGCTGAGCAAAAACATGTATCATTTGTTTTCTTGTTGCCAATCTCCAGAGCACTTCCAAAGAAGGGATGTAATGTAATGTTTAAGACTTAAATGGTATAAAAAGCAATATTTTTATTCAGACGAGTTGTATAAACTATTGTTTAAAGAACTCTTAGGTGCATTCAGTATCTTGTGAGCACAGGTACCACAACATGAGAAGTCAGAAGGGGGAGAATCCAGGGGTCAGTTCTTCACCTGGTATAAAATAATATACATACACTGACCTGCTGTGTTTCAGATCCACTGAAGAGTTGAATGGTAGTGTCAGAGATTAATTTAAAAAGAAAAAAGAAAAAAAAACCCACAGAAACATAGAATCTGTGATTTAAAGGTGTAAATTTTGATGGGGAAGGACACACAGATAACCTTGTGGAGGCACTTACTTCTCAGGCAGACTGACCTTTTCAGATTGCCTGAACAGAGCAGATCTCTTCCATGTTACAACAGTGATAGCCCAATGGTGAAGTTTTCCCACAGAGAGAAAATGCAGAATGCTACAGGCTCTCTCATGCTGTGCAGTTTGGATAACAAGAACAGGTGGGATGCTGAAATTATTTTGATTTAAGCCGGAAGTGAGACACACAGTATTTAAAGGGAGAAGCAGTAAGTAAAGGGTCATAATATCAAGAGAAATGGCAAATTCTCCCTCTCCCCATATCTGCAAACTAAGCTGAAAACTTTGGTAGCAGTTTGAGTTTCTGCAAATGCATCTGAAATAGCATGGTGTATGATTTAATGACTCCTGGCTGTCATCTCAGCTGGGGTGGGAGTCTCCAGATAGGGCAGTGGGGACCAGCTTCCAGAAGCACATGACAGAAGGCTATAGGCAGCTTCTGCTATAAATAAAGATATAGCCACCCTCAGTAAGAGGGAATCTGAGGATCTGGGAAGTTGTGGACATGCTGAAGAACTTATTTCTTCTGCTGTTTTTAGAGTGAGAAACAGCTGAATGGAAGGCTGTTTCCTCTTACTGTTTGAATGACAACCTGTCGTACTTCTTTGAGGCCTTTGCATCTCACTTTGTTTATGAAGGCAAGCAGTTATGTCCTACGTGGGCTTGCTGTGTGAAGAAATGTCTTTGTGTCAATTTAAACACATCTTTCACACTCAGTTAAAAAAAAAAAAAATCAAAAAAAAAAAAAAAAACCAACCAAAAAACTCTACAGAGTTTGTAACCAAACAGAAACTCTACTTTCTTTAATTCCTTGGAGATTCATATACTTTCAAAGAACTTATTACATCTTCCTTCACCTGGCGAAACATTTGCTATTGGGAAGGAGATGTCTTCTCCCTGAAGAATGATTTCTGTTTTCCCAATAGGAATGGAGCACTGCTGTGGACCTGGGTGGCACATTCTCACAGAGATGTTCTGATTCCCATGTGTGCCAGAAACTATTTTTATCAGGATGATTCATGGGTCTTACCTTTGCATAAAGACAGCTCATCTGATGCATTCTGAGGAATCTGGAGGAATTACCTCTGATCTTTCCATTATACATACATCCTACAGGTGTCCTTGAACTGCCACAGGCAAAGCTCTTACCCACAGACATGTATAGTTTTATAATTTGAAAGAGTGATGGGTGTACTTCTGCTGCATCCCATGGCATCCGAGGAAGAATTCAGTTTCCCTGAGGCTAAGGAATGACCCAGGGTTCCCTGCTGCAGGAACTGGCTGTTGGATCACAGGTTTAGGATGGTTTAGTGTAGCTGAGATCTCTGGTATGTAGGAAATACTGGAGAAGATATAGCTGCAATCCAAAAATGAGACATAAAAAGGGGGACTCAAATCTAGGCATGGATCATGGAGGAGAAGATTTGCATGACAGCATTAATGTGAAGATCATAAACACCTAACTGGGTTCATAACACTGACTTTCCAACAGTTATTCATTCAGACAAATATACTATTATAAACAAAGCCTGGGGACAGTCAGACACAGAACGTGGAGATATGTACTTCTGAAAATGTAACTTTTTCCTAGAAAATAATCTACTTAACAGATCTTCTAAAAACAAGGAAGACAGGAAGAGGATCACTAAGGAAGCAACGAATATGGTTATTGTCAAGGTAAAATATGTGTTAAATATGTTTCTGGACAAGCCAAGTGACCTTTGCCTGCTGACAATTTTCTTCAGCAGAAACTTAAACTGTGTTTTAAATAGGAAATTAGATTGCCCCCCAAGGATGACAGAACTTGTCTTTCTATCTGAAGTGCTGTTACTTGGCCCAGCAAGTTAAAATAATTTAAAAACAATAATAAATTATCTAACTTTTTAAAAATGAATGTTTTTTGTAGAGTTATTCAGAATGTGCTTACAAAATGTCTGTTGAATTTATCAGTGACAATGCTTACGGTTTTTAAAACATTTATTCAGCAAAATGATGTGACCATTGATAACACAAGTAAGGAAAAGTGAGGTTATTTCTTTGTCTTCATAAAATCAATAAAATGGATGAAATGAGAGCTAAATCTAAAACACTCTACCACTGGAGATATCTATACTCAATACAGACATTCTCAAAAACTCATGTCTGTTTTTTCTGACGGGCACAATAGTACTACACATTTTTGGAAATCTAGTCCAATGCAGATGACATAGGGGGCTTTGAAGATTCTACATTCCCATTGCTTCCTCTTCTGCAGGTGTCATTGATGTCCTTACCTCCTTGAGTTTCATATGATCTTAGGTACATGACTTTTTACATGTCTGCTCCTTCATCCGGTTTAATTCTCTAGCCCTGATGGTTACTGTGTGAAAGGTCTAATACTCACCTTACCTCCACACGCTTCAGAAGTGTCACTTCATTTGCCCCAGTCTAAAGAAAATCTGATATCCAAGGCCTGGGATGCGTGGGAAGGAAGGACTGGTGGCATTTCACAAAGCTGTCCTCGATGGCTTCAGAATGGCACAGGGTATGTACGGCTCTTAACACACCTGACTAGTGGCAGCAGTCTTTATCTCAGTGACTAGGAGTCTACAGCGCTGGATAGGATCCACCCAAGGATCCTATCCACCAAGGATTCTATCCTACTGAAGGAGCTGGCAGAAGAGCTGGCCAAGCCACTTTCAAACAGTCACTAGCAGCTGTGGCTAAAGAGCAAATGCATTCCCCATGTACATGAAGAGCCAGAAGGAGGATCCAGGGAACTACAGGCCTGTCATCCTGACCTTAGTGTCAGGATAGGGCATGGAGCAAATCATCCCAAGTGCCATCGCATGGCACATGCAGGAACACCAACGGATAAAGCTCAGCCAGCAGTGGGGGAATTGTGAGGGGCAGGTCCTGCTTGACCAACCTGATCTCCTTCCGTGACAAGGTGACAAGCTCAGTGGGTGAGGGAAAGGTTGTGTTTTCCGCTTGGACTACTGTGAAACCTTTGGCACATTCTTCCACAGTGTTCTCCTGGAGAAACTGGCTACTCAGGGCTTGGACAGGTGTAGTCTTTACTCAGTAAAGCACTGTCAGATGGCTGAGCCCAGAGAGCGGTGCTGAATGGAGTTACATCCAGCTGGGGGCTGGAACTACTGCTGTTCCCCAGGGCTCAGTGCTTGTGCCAGCCCTGATTAATACCTCAGTCAATGATCTGTACAAGGACATTGAGTGCACCCTCAGTCAGTTTGCTGCTGACATGAAGTTGAGTGGGAATGTTGATCAGCTGGAGGGCAGGAAGGCTCTGCAGGGGAATCTGGACATGTGTGTGACATGAGCTGTGGATCTCAAGAGCACAGGAAGAAATGGAAGCTGATTCCTGGGTTTGTTACCTCTGGGTCATTGCAGTGTTACTTTCTACCATAAGTCCTGAAGCAGAGAGATGGTTGGAGAAACCACAAAGATAACCTCTGAAAATTATTCTGAGTGAACTTCTTTACAGTTATGAATGAAATTAATTGTAGGTAAGGGAAAAGCATAATCCTCAAAGTTCCATGTCCCTTTTGGGCAAGGGAGGAATGAATTTAAATTATGATATTATAGCCTAAGTAGATGACTCTGCTTTCAGCTGCTTTTCTCTTAACTCTCATCTACAAATCAACCAGGTGTCACTTGGAAATTCTCTACAGATGATTGTCAAACATAGCTCACATTTTCACACCAGATAGTGTTTTGTCCAGTCCACATCAAATAAATTGATCCCTACTTCAGCAATTTTCTGTATCTTGCAGAGAAATCCTTGCTTCTTTTGCCTATCATACAGCCACAGTGCATTGGAAACAGATGCACTTAGCATTTATTTATCCCTTTTCAGCTGAAGTCTTTAAATCATTCTGAACATATTAACTATGTCTGAGGCAATTAGTCTGATAGAGGGTTTTCTCAGTTTGGTTTTCCTGTACATGGAAAATGTAAGAGACTCCTTCAAGAGCACAAACCATGTCTGGTCTTGATTACAGTGGACATTTCCAGTGGTGGATGGTTGCTTGTTGAAAGCATCCCAAGCAAATGAGTAGCACCAATTTAAATCATGAAGGAATAATACATTTTTGTCTACTTTTTAAACTAAATACTGCTAGGGAGACGTTCAAAACTTTAGCTTGACAAGGGTGAGGCCGCTGCAGCTCCATGCCCTTGAGTCTAACCTGTCACGATCCTGAGCCTGTGTTTGCAGTAGGCACTTGCACACAGGGCACACTGACGAACCACAAGCACATGTACGTGCAGGGTTGGCCAAGCAGGTCACAGACAGACACACAGAGGACTCACACAAACACAAGCAGTGCCACTGGCCTCATGTTCCTCCCCTCTGTGACTGAGCAGGGTGGAAGTCTGTTAGAGGGAAAATTTATGCACGTGTATGCACAGTGTAGATGTCTGCAGTAGCTGGGCTCAGACACACGGATTGGCCTGTCGCTGTCCCTGGATCCCAGGCTTCCCAGAAGCTGAGAACTGGACATAAGAGTTTCTGGACATACCGTTCCACTCCATTTGCTGGTAAAGACCTCCTTTGCACATACCAACACATCTACATCTGAATAAATTACCAAATCCCATGGAGTTTTCAGCACATCTGAGATCTCCTGGACCCACCCTCTCGGGCTCCTGGGTCCCCTTACCTACTCGACAGCTCATACCACTTCATCTTCACTGGTACCCCCAGGGTGCTCCTGTGCACACCTGCAGTGGCCCCAGGTCCCATACCATGAATACAGGAGTTTTTGCTCCCTGGTCGCAGGGCTGCACTCAGACCCTCATGCACACCCATGCGCACAGAAGAGACTGTTCTCTCTACATCTTCCTACCCAGTAAGATGTAGAAAGGAATTGAATAGGATAAACTATGCCCATGAGGTACAGGGCATGGCCAGGCACAGGTACTGGCCAGCAAACTAATACCCACAATAAGCTTTTTTAATACACTTAGGCCTTTTTCCCTCCCATAATTACCTTGATTACCTTGATGTCTTGGCCGTCCCCAAAATTACCTTGATTCTGACTCCTGCCTTTGTTTTCTTCCTTAACCATCTTATAATAAATCATCTACAGCCCCAAATCCCTTTGCCTGAATCCCATAATAAATCTCACAACCACACAGGCAGTGGTCCTCCTTAGTCCAAAACATGCTCCAGAGATCCACTCTGGACTGTTCCCTTGCCAGTGGGGCTGAGGGTTCCCCAGGACAGCCCTGGGAGCAGTTGGGTTGGTGCTCATGTCCATCATGACAGGGATGTTTGGTGCAACCCGCTTACTTCCCTGTGCTTATTTGTGTGTCTGGAGATGAGATTTTTGCAGGTAAGGGAAACATTTCTACCAGTATAAATCACCTATTTACAGCAATGCTAGTGGGTTTGCACTAAACTTGCTGTATTAACAGACTTGAATATGTTTAGCCAGATGCCCTGCTTGTGCCATAACTCTACTAGCATCAAAGAAGAAATAAGAATTGTCCCTAGCAGGTATAACCATGTTGTTGAACCTGGGAATATACCCCTGACAGTCTTCTATTAAGTTTCCCTTCTCTGAGCCATCAAACATTAGCAGATGCAAGTTTTGTTTTGTTCTTCCTGATGCTGGGGTGATAGGGGAGAGAAGAAAATCCTTTTTGAGTTTATATGAGAAGGAAAAATATACTTTTATTTCTATGTTTTGTCGCTCTTTCCTCTTTGGTTCATTTTATGGCAGGAAAGTGATATGGAAAGAGACAGAAATGCAGGGTGAGAAAGAAACAGCAAACACTTATGCAAGAGAGCCTAGAATATTTCAGATGTTACATTAAATCCTTGCTTGTTTTTCAAGTTTCTCTTTGTATGCTTTAACAAAGCTCCCTTGAGCTTATGAAATCAGCTCAATTTCAAAAACAATTGCTAAAAGGAGAGTAGTTTCTTTTCCCAAGATTTCCCTTATTTTCCTAGACAAACTCATCAATTTTTCAGTGTTCTCTTTGTAGAGACACTTTCCTGGTCTCAGAAACTCAAATGACTTCTAAGTTAGTTTTATGAAAGTAAATATTTAACAGATGCATGACTGCACCTTGGAACTGAGGAGGAACATATTTTAACATCTTACCCGTTCACAATGATGTTTTCATCTGCTCAGGTGGTGAACACATGTGCTGTCCTTCTAATTTCATTAAAAACATAACAACAGTTATGAATAAAGATAATATAATAGTGACAGTCAACATGCTCTCCTTTGTAATGTAGAATAAGTTTTTGGGAGTTTGCTGAAATCTACTTGCAAAAGTTAGAAAGTTTTTAGCCAGGCTCCTTGAGATGTTGCTGTAGCAGGAGAATGGCTGCAGTAGTTTGGGAATTTCTGTACGTGAAGTTTCCTGTCCTACTCTTTTAAAGTCAGTGATAAACAGCTCTACAGCTACAGTGAGACCAGAAGCTTGTTGTTTGTGTTCAAATAAATAAGGGTTGGATGATCTCAGGATAATGTATGTGCATATATAATTCCTATTCTTCCACTCTCACTCTCCAAATAACACTTATTAGTCCACAGACATTAAATTAAATAAAACTACATTGTCAAACCTCATATGAACATCCAGTTTGCACAGTTGATATAGCAAAATCATGTCCAGAAAGACTCAAAGAAGTAGAAGAGTCTATCAATCACCTAGGAACCTCTTCTTAGATGCTGAGATAAACCCTGAATTGCTACTGGCTGCAGTTGAATGTGCTATGGCATACTCCATAACAGGCTGCTGCCTGGACAATCAAAAGTAGTTTATATTTAAAAAATAAAAAATTATTAGACAAAATCTTCAGTGATCCCACACACAGATGTTGTGAAATTCTCCATCAGCACTGCTGTATTAATTTCTTGATAAAAGCCCAAATGTTTTTCTCATCTGTCCATAAACTTGTAAAAAGATACCTTTCTTTACCATTTCAGCACAATGTGATTGAAGCATAATTGGAGCCAGATGGCAAATGCTACTTCTTTTAACGGCCAACTCAAAGAAAATTTAGTGAAAACTTTTCTTCAGCTTCATCCTAGCTTTATATTTTCTAAGAAATTTACAGTTTCTAAAAGAAAGAAACAGCGCTTTTGTTGAAAATGTTTCAACTTCTGCTCACCATTGGTTGATTTTTTCCCCAAGGGTGCCTAGTGCATGAAAAGCAGTGTTTTCCTTGACAGAGCATAGGAGGTCTGTGTCATCTGCTGGGCATCAGGATAGCAAAACCTCCAAGTCACAGTGACCATCAGCCTGCTATAGCACTCCAGATAAGAAGAGATGCTTCAGACCCATGGCCAATGCTGGAATAGTTAAGGCTGGAATGCACCTCTGGAGGTCATCTAGTCATCCAGAGGAGAAGATGACCAGATGTCATCTTGCTCTCCCTGCTGTGATGATGGCACTGCTTGGGGGCAGTGAAGCACACTCGTCAGGACAAGGAAAGCTGAGAATGGAACAGCTAATGTCTCCACAATACTCTGAGCTTCCCCTCTAAACAGTACCTGCATCAGTTCTCCCTGCTCGAGAGAAAGATGGGCAGAAAATGCCTCTTCCTTTTCTGATTCCTCAGCTTTTCATTGGGAGGGGGGACTTGTGCAATAAAGGGGTCTCATATCTCTTGTGCGATAAAGGGTTTGTCTCTCTCTCTTGTGCAATAAAGAGTTTGTCATATCTTCCCAGGTAGCAATGTCAGGTTTGGAGAAGCCCTTGGAGAAGGAGAAAGACACAAAACCTTTCATTTTTCCTTTGGTTGTTTAATCTCAGTAAAATTAACTTACTGAACAGTCCTTTTCCCTCCCTCACTTCTCAGGAACTTCTCCTCACTGTTATTTTTCTGAAAACTGCGGGAATTCCCATTTTCTCTTTATTCAGAGGGAAACAATTCTGTAAGAGCAAATAGCCCTGAGGAAGGTATACACCGGGTAGTTTGTAAGTACTCTTTAACTTACTAAATGGTGGATCCCCATTTCACCATTGTAAACAAGTGAGGAATGTGATCAGGAGGTGATGCCTTGATCTCCTTACTCACAGGTTAATTAGTGAACTCAATTTCAGGTTAATTTATGCACTCTGGTTTGAAGTTCTGTTGGATATCTGAATGTAGTTCAGGATAATTGTGTGCTGAGGTGCTTTGCAGACTGGCAATTTGCCCTGAGTAGTGTTTTGTGTCAATCAGGGGCAGGGAGCCATACTTCAAGGGCCAACAGAGAGAAGGGCCAGGATATATTTTAATGGTGAGCAATCCTAAATAGGTTCCCAAATAGCTTGGATGAGAAAGCTCTTGTATCAGCTGCAGGAACTGTCAAATTTTTTTCCTAGGTTCTGACCCCTTGGACTTAAATAGAAATAAATGAGGAATGAGTAAGACAAATAAAGGCAAAAAATGTAAGAAATAGCAAATGTTTGGGGATATAATCAACCAAAAACCAAACAAACCCCCATGTGACATCCCCAAATCTGCCTGCCAAACATGTGATTTACATCTTCTGCAAGAGGATTTAAAAGAAATGTCTAATAACATATTTGATTCTCTTAACCCTCTCCCCTTTTGTTACCCCTGTCCATGACATTTAAGAGCACAGCTGGAGCCCCCCAAGCTAACTGAAGTCATATGATGCTGTGAGGGCAGCCAAACATCCCAGCAGCAGTAAGAGGCTGAAAGGCTCAGCAACCTTAAAGGATAGCAAAGTGCTCTTCTGAAAGAGAGGGAAACAGAAAGATGAGGCAGAGAAAGTGGATGGGGGGATAGGAGGTTGGGGATACAGACATTTGATAAAATTTGTCAGGTCAATAAAAATATTCTTTTTAATTAAGTATTATGTGTTTTTATTTTTCTTTTCTTCTATTCTAATGGAGGAGTCATACTCAACTATTTGTGGTATGTGAACTATTGGAAAAATAAACCTGGATAGAAGAGAGCCACAGATGTTTTCTATGTTCAATTACTTTTTTAAAAATAACATTTTTGGTTACCACCCTTTGCTGCAGGGAGAGAGCTTTGTGGGCCACGCACTGAATGTCCTCCTGTGCTTTTTGGAATCTGTGTGAATCAGTAGGTGCTGCTAAATCTGGGGAAGAGAAGGATGATCATCTCAGGACCTGCTCCTGGGACATTCTGTGCTACCAGGCTGTCAGCAAAAGGCTCCTCTCATTATTTCATTATTTCTGCTTGGACAAAGTCCACATGGGACAAGTGTGACTGTGTTGGGCCTTGCACTGGTGTTCTTTCCTGCTGTGGACTAACTTATTGGTTAACAACAACAGCTAAAATTTCATGAAAAACAGGTGAAAAATATTAGGATTTGTAGCTGAATATTAGAGCAAAGTGCAGCCTAAGAGGTAAGAGGTCAGGGATGCTGTTCCTTGGTTTGAGTCCATGTGGCTGTAACTCCAGTCAAAACTGGCAGCAGAGAGCCAAATGAAGTCAGCTGTGGAGAGGGGCTCCTGCTCCCTTACATTGTTGAGACGGTGTGATGAGGAATGAAGGATTTTCACAACTGTTAAGATCTCCATGGCACTGTATAACTTCAAAACAAAGAAAAATTTTCTTTCAGGGGATTGGGTTTTTACACCAAAACCTTCAGCTAACCATTATAAAAAATATCTTGAACCTTGAGCCTCAGAATGTAAATTATACCTTGTAGAGGAAAACCACAAATATTATAAACTTCTTTACTCTTCATTGATCATACAGTCATAGAATGATGGGATGGTTTGGGTAGTAACAGAGCTTAAAAGCCATCAAGTTCCAACCCCCTTGCCATAGGCAGGGGTGCCACCCACAAGATCAGGTTGCCCAGGACCCTATTCAACCTGGCCTTGAGATTTCTTATTTCTATTTTATTTCAAGGCAGCACAGCAGAGACAGGAGGGCTGTGTGTTTCCTCTTGAGCTATTTTATTTGAGCTGCATAGTCAGCCTGACCAGAACAGCTTCCCCTCCATCCAGAATGGCACCATGCACTTTGTTGGCATTTGGCATCAGTATGAGAGCATTTAGCAGTCATTTCTGTCACTTTGGTACAACAATTAGGTTATAGACACATATATGAGATTACTGGGAATAAGAGGCATGATTTGCTTTAATCCCAAAATTATCTGCATGAAGGACATCTCCTCTGAAATCTACAGATCTACATTCCCACAGACATGTATCACATTAAGCCAGAAAAAGACACACTTAGCCTTTAGAAATATAAAATTTTGATTTAATTTTGATTCTGTGAAAAATAATGATAATTCTTCATGTAGGTAATCCTCTTCTGGTATTTTCTTAGTTAATTGTATTGATTGTGACATAAAGCAACTAAAACCAATGAAATAAAACATGAAATTTAAAATTTAGGTTCAATATTATTAGAAAAAATTAGTATCAGAAATTCCTAGAGAAATAGAAGACATTAAAATAAATTACAGGAAAACAAAGCACAAAGATATTTGGCACTGCCAGTGCTGGATATTTTGATGAGACATTCTGATAGCTCTGTCAAATTTTCTCTAGAAAGGGCTGAGAGAAACTTTTTCCACATTGTAAATGGAATGCACACGTAAACCATCTCTCACACCTCATTTCAGAACTCCATCCCCATGCAACCTGGATGGATCTTCTTTTATATCTGTGTAATTTTACAGTAACCTGTGGCTTTTGGGATATCTTTGCCTAGGAATACACTCCCCAGATCTGCCACAAACTTTGTGAGACCCAGAAATTGCCTTTTGGTTGCATCTGTAACAATGCAATCTGTAGCTAAACAGGAGGAGCACCACTGGCGATCTGCTCTAAGGCAGTCAGCACTGCAGTTCCAAGTATGTTTAAATTGAACTTTCATGGTTACTCATTTGAAAAATTCACACCATGGAGAAGAATTTTGCAAATTACTATACAGCAGCTTAGCAGCCACTGTTCCGTACTCCCTATAGATACCATCAGCTCTAACAGGAGAAAAGAGAGTAGGTCATTTAGGGAAATATTAAAGTTATTTGCTTACTCTGTGCATAGATGACAGAATGAGCGAGATAAATGAGAAATTCAGAGCCCTACAGCAGTCAGGAAAGGGCTTGAACTTTCTTTAAATACCAGCAGTTTTGGAAGTCTGGTCAATTGATCCTGGATAAAAAGAATGTTGTTGGTATCTCAGTAAGCTGGTTGATGTGAATTAGACTAAAGCATTTCAGAGGTAATGGGGAAAACCAGGTTAGCCAAAAAATGCATTAAGAAAATATGTCTTAAAAAATGTAACTTTGCAGAGCTGTCAGCACGAGGAGGGTGTGTGTCACGCCAAATGGAACTGCAACATCTTCCTGACAACTTTCAGGTTCCATTAGCAACTGAGGATGCCCGTGAATTCAAGTGTTATATCCATTAGTGAGCAGTTCATGCTCATCTTTATTAACTGAATCACTGTCCATCTCACAGACTGCCTTTGTTTTTCTTAGAATGACACCAGGAAAAATTTGCAATCAAACTTAAAAATTGAATTTTGTCTTTTGCATCTACAGAAAAAGACATGGAAGGATGCAATTATTGTCTTTAAAAAAAACCAAAAACAACTAAACCGTGGATTAATTTGGCCTCAATATGTGCTTTTGCACTAGGTTATACTGAAGTAGCAGCCAGGGTCACAGATGCTCTCCCCTCTCTCCTCCTGCCTGCTGTATTTAACACAAGAGCCGTGCATGCAATCTTTACATTTATGGAATGTAATAAAAAAACTGTGCCTTCCTTACTTCCCTAAAACAATGCAAGGTGAGATTTCAAAAAGCTTTTAAGAGCTGGAAATTCAAAATTGCTGGCTGTTGGGTACCTGAGTCTAAAATATCAGTCTGGACTTTGCTCCCCCACTTATGTCCTGGAAGTTCATGATAGTTTGTCAAATGAGAAGTCCTAAGATTTGATGCCTAAGCACTCTCAATATTCATGAAGTTAGAGGAAGAAAAATTGTGAGGGAGTGTGATACTGTAATGCAATAGGCATTCAAGCAGACTGGCAAGCCTAGGGTCTGTGTACTCAGGGTCAGACTTCTCCTTTTCAGCCAGTTGCTACTTAGTGAAAGGAATGGGAGATGGAAGGTGCCCTATGGTATAATTTATGTCACTCTTTTTGGAAGACTAGCTTTGAACCTGCAGGCCAAGAGGAATTTTGATCTCAATCTCTCTCTCCCTGCATGATTGCACTAGCCATTAACTATGATGCAATGTTATCATGAACTGTGAGTGGCTGACATGTCTTGCACTGAATTTATTGCTTTCGGGTGATCCTAGGTATGCTTTGAGCAAGGCTGCCAGGTATGGCTGGCCAGAGAACCTGTACACTTGGCACACTGTGTACATTTCAGGTGGCTTCAAGGAGAGGGGGTGTTTAGATGTTCAGCTCAGCAGGCACAGTTTAATTAATACAGAACTTATTTAATGAAAACTCAAACTAAAATCCAGTCTCATTCTACATCTCTACTACATAGGACATTTCCTTACATCTCCTTTTGTGTATCCAGTATGATATCCCCTTAATCCTGACATAATTATTAAGTTCATCACACCTGCAAATACATAAAGGTTGCGTAGCTGCTCGGTGATTCTTTCTTGCCAGAAACTTGAGGAGAAGTGTTTCATGTTCTGGGTCATGAAGATGACAAGCCTGCTGACATAGTGCTGAAGGACTGTGAAAGGCAGAGGGCTGAAGCTGGGGCAGTGTCCCCCATACTGCTTCTGTAGCAGCTGCTGGTCTGAACTGTCCCCACCTGGGCAGGGGATTTGTTTAGGAGGAAAATAGTTGGTTCACTCTGCAAGACAGTGCAGCAGCCCACTGTTTCTTCTGTAGTGCATGTGCACCAGGAAAAATGCAACAAAACCTGAGAAACAGAGTTATTTTACAAGCTAGAAATAGACTGGTGGTAATGCCCTTACACAGGGGGTCTTAATTACCTTCTTGTACTCCTGCAGTGGAGGGGCCAGGAATGGATGGTGGGAGGCACAACCCAGTCTCCCTCTCCTTCCACACTGACCCTCTGTACAAGAGAGAGGCTCTGCTATGACAAGTAAAAATGAGCACTTATCCTTGTAGAGCCTTAGGAGGAATTCCCTGAGGAGAATTTGAGAATAAGCTTAGCTAGCACTCAAGAGGCACCTTCCCAGAGCAGTTCTGGGCTCCAGCTGATGTGTGCTATAGTTGGATAGCAGAAACATATTCTTTTCATTCTCTTTCCACCCAGTTGCCCCAGGGCTCCAGAAATGTGTAGGTACTTTTTGCCCTTCTTTTTCCCTTACATGTTTTTTTTTTTTTTTTGCATTAAGACTGAAACCTGCAATAGTTAATTTGGTTGCATTCCCTTCAGGACAACACCATGAGAACCTATTGAGAAGGCTGACTTCCTTAATTACAGAAATAGGAGGTCTGGAGGTGTAGAACTGTGTCTTTCAGCAACAGAAAGATGTTGTGCAAGGCAAAGTCAGCTCCAAGAATGTCAAGTGACATGTTATGCTCCTCAGTTTCTGATGTTTTAGCAGAACAACAAAATGCATTTCTCTAGAGGTGGTTCCAAAGGCTAATGTCTTTTCCATACAGTTTTATTTGTACATAGAAATATTTTATGTAGTAACACAAATTTCATCTGCTATATTATATGGAGTCATCTTTAGAAGCCAACCCACAAAAAAAATCTGCACCCAATTTGTTGATCCGTAACTACATCAAGACTCTGAGAATGAAACATGATTAAGCATCATTTTTAAAAAGACAAGCAGTGTAGTACAAATTACAGTGTACCACATCAAAGAAAACTCAGGAATACAAAATCCACAGAACAGCTTGAAGAAGTTATTTAGAAACAGGAGCCTAACAAGGATCTGAGGCCCCATTTTGGGAAATTTCAGTCTACCCTGCTAGATGGTGTTCAGGTGGGCAGCAAGACCATACAGAGTAAAATATTACAGCTGATAAGCACCAGCCATGGAATCAAACAGTTTCACTGAAATCTGTATGGGTCCAGAGCTGGTATCCCTTGAAGCACTGCCTGGCCACTCACTGCTCGCTCAGGCTGCTCCAAGGAGAAATGGACAGAAGAGCTCAGAGCTAACAGGGCTCACCAACAAAGTGTGAAGAGCGAATGTCTTGAAACTTAGTAATAGCTATTATAGCATGCATATACTTGTGCAGTTTGCTCTGAATCTCCTCTATCTCCTTTGGGTTGCTGCTGCAGTGGCTGAGGTGTGCCTGGCTGTACCGCAGCACCTCATTCTCTGCAGGAGCCAGGCTCCAGATCAGCAGCCTTGGAGCTGGGGGTCACCCAGGCTCTTCCTGCCCCACAGAGAGGCCCCCACAGCCAGGGGCCGTAAGGCCTCCCTGCCACAGCCACTGCCTTTCAGAAATCTGTCATCCGCCACAGGAGCAATTTTATTCTTAGATCCAAGTCATACACATCAGCAAAAGTTTCCTTCCCATGCCAAGCGCAAATAAAGGAGAGAATAAACTGGAAATCAGATGTACTAATGGAAATAGAAAGTTATCAACAAAGTTAATGGTGAGGGAAGATCATTTTCAGGCTGACAGTCTGCACACTCATGTTCAGCACCTGTATTTGCTTATCTTCCTCCAAGCTCAGATCAGTCTCTTTCAGAGTGCTTCAAATGCCTGAGACATGCCAGACACCCACAGACCACAGGAAAATGTTGGGGGGTTTCCAAGGGTCTGGAGGAATCAGCAGTTTAGTTTTTTAAAATTAATTAAACATCTTCTGAATCATGAGAAAAAAGTCATCTACATATAGTTTCCTTGCAATAAGATTTTCCCTATCTGTGAATCATGCTTCCAGAACACTGAATCTCTAATATTCAGGTAAACATGTTGATACACTTTTAAAGAGTAACCAAAAGAAACTCTCCTTTTTGATAGCAATTTCACTCTTTTATAATGAAAATATGGTAAAATAGATTTACCATAAAAATAACATGTAGGAAAATCAAGAAAACTAAGTACTAGTTTGTTTGTTTTTAAAGCTAATGTTTTAAAATAGACAGGACAAATATGTTGATAAATTTTATTTATTTTCTTTTCAAAAGGCTTCCATCTTATTAGCTGGATAATTCTAAGGTAGAGGTTTCTCTTCAGTGGCCCGGATAGGCTGAGAAAGTGACAGACATTCTTGTTCTTTATCAGGATGCCACCTAAGAGATGTAAGGTGTGTGCTCATATTCCAGGGTGAGCAAAAAAAAATTAATCAAGTTTTACTTATATATTTTAAATTGACAGTTCCTTGGGATTTTGGTGTGGATTTAAATGATGTGTATTAATTATGTTCATATCTGTACGTGGAATACTCAGTGGCCATGAAGCATCCTTTGAGGTGCTTCTGTTGACACAGCACCATGCTGGAGTTTAGAGCCAGCACTCAGTATACAATAGTTCCTATTGAAATGCTACCTCTTCTTCTCACATCCTATGCCTTCCTAGCTCTTGATTAATAATCATATTTTGCCCTGTTAAAGAGCTTTCATATATACAGGTAGGACTGTGGATGCCACTCTGAACCAGGTTTCCTTAATGTGGAAAATGTGGAAGAAAAAAAAGGACAAAGAAGATTAAAGACAAATTATTTGATTGAACTCTTTATCTGGATGACTTCAAATACTTTGACATCTATCTATATTATTATTTGGCAAATGAATCAAAAATAATTAAATGAGAATGGCAACATCTGTCACCAATCAACAGACGTGCAGTAAAATTAAAATGGTATTTCTTTCTCCTGAAATCCACTTTTTTTCATCTGATGCCATTCATTGAGATCAGATGCATTTCACTTTAGCTGTGTCAGATCTTGGAATTACATAAGTAATAGAGTCCTGAAGGCCAATGGTATGGGAACAATGGAATGCGTAACAATATAATCAGCAGTGAAATCTATATTTAATGTGTGGCATTTTAATGTTATAAAATGTGATGACTTTTAAGCCTCTTTGTTCTTTGTCGCCAGGTTCTACGGCTGCTAAGAGTTTTAAACTTGTGCCATTTCATCTTAGCTGATGCCTTTTTCTAATTTTTTTTTTTGTTTCTGACTTTGGAAATTATTATATAAGACGCGTGAAGGAGACAAGTAAGGCTGTATAAATGGATAAAGCAGTCTAAACTGCTTAGCAAATGTTAAGCAGAGCCAACAACTTTTTAAACTTGATGGTCTCTTAATTGTTTGCAGTTTCACAGAAAGAAGATTTCATGTTTCAAAAGCTACCATGGCATTTGATGGCAAAAATTTTATTGCTGGGATTACTTGAGCTCTAGCACTTTTTAAATGAAAATGTTAATTTGCAAGAAGGGAAAAATTCTAGGTCTTTTCAACAAATTTCATTTCTACTCATTCTAGTAAATGACAGACACAGCACTTTATACTGTTCCCTTTTCAGAAGATCATAAGATAGTTTGGTTTGGAAGGGGTCTTTAAATATCACATAGTCCAGTCCCCTGTAGTGAGCAGGGACATCTTCAACTACTTTAGGCTGCTCAGAGCCACTTCCAATCTGACCTTGAATGTTTTCAGGGATGGGACATTCGCCAGCTCTCTATGTAACATGTTCCAGTCATTCACCACCCTCATTACAAAAATCTTCTTCCTTATATCAGATCTAAATGGATGTTCTTCTGGTTTGAAACCATTGCGTCTTGTCCTGTCACAAGAGGCCCTGCTAAAACATCTGTAGGCACTGGTAGGCTGCAATAAGGTCTGCTTCGAGCCTTTTCTTCTCTAGTATGAGTGCCACGGTCTCAGGCACCTCTCTCCACATGCCTCTCTTCATAGGAGACATGCTCCAGCCTTCTGACCAACTTTGTGGCCCCCTCTCAACCCAATCCTTCACTTTATATTTCTAACATTAAACTCAAGGTTACACTAAGCCAGTGTCAAGGGGATGGTGCAAAGGATATGACAGGAAAGGCAGGAAGCTTACAGATAAAGAGGATCCCCCTATCAAAAGGCTGTGGTACAGAGACAGGAGCCCAAATATGGCAAAAACCTTTAGAAGCCATTGCTAGGAGTCCCTAAGGGAGCCAGATGGGGTTTGTAGGCAGATGAATTTAAGTAGAATCACCGTACACGTTGGGACTCTGGAAGAAAATGTCTCATGTTGGATTCATTCCACATAACTCTGAGCAGTTACTGTTAGAAGCAAAGGGCTACCACTGACTGGCACTGCCTCTGCTCTTGCCTTTCCAATGACCTGGCCACAACTTTGTTAAAAGAGATGGAACCTTTGACAGTGGCTTTAAGTAAGGTAGACAAATGAGAGTGACTCAGAGTGCTTAAAAGTGTCTTAAGCACTGGCCTCATCCTAGAAGAGGACTTTTCTGGTTGTGCTCATAGCCCTTGGGATCATTAAATTGCTCCTAAACTGTGAGTTGGCGCATTTTACAGAGCAAGGAAAAAAAGACACCAGAAAAGGCAGAGAAAACACAGTAGAAAATGGCACATCTGACACTACAGAGGACACAGTCTGGGCAGGGATTATAAAGAGTGCAATATTTTTTCCTGATGAGGAACTCCTAGAATAGCCCACAATCAAAATGTGGAAGGAGTTTCCCCTGAACCACACCTGTAAATGCAGAGAGGCACATTACAGGTAACTACACATGACCTGCGCAGTTCATTCCCCCACTGATTTGCTTATGTGAGAGTAGTTCTTCAGATCCACACACAGAGGATCTACATCCCTAGGAAATACACCCAGCTGTATTCTACCTGGGCTTTTCCACCTATTTACTAATCCTTTGCTTTTGGAACAACCTGAATGCATCCTTTGCTCTTTCAGACTTTTCTGTCTTATTTTGGGGCCTGATGATTATTCCTGTTTGTCCACGGCTTTCATTCTACCTATTTTTGCAGACCCAGAAAAAAACCTGGCAATGCTGCTGCATTCAGAAAAGCTATAAGGATTTTCAAGCCCACCGAATGTGATTAACCTTAATTGAGTAGTTGTTTTATTGAAGCAAGGGCCAATACTTAAAACTCTAGCAACTTTACCAGATGAACAATTTTAACAGACCCTCATAAACCTGGCTTTTTATCAGCTGCCCAACAAATTTAACATAATTTTTGTCAGAAAGCAAAACAGGTATCAGGATATCTCAGTTAATGAAGTGAGCCTTTTTCAGACTGGAAAACATACATTATTTGCTGTATTTTGACATTCTCTAGATCCACTTCTTGCCTTCCTCTGGCTGAAATGCATTACCTAGCTCACACATGAAAGGAAAGGAGAGTCTTTCAGGATAAATCGGGGAGCAGAGGACTGAGTAATCCAATGCATTTTGGAGAAAAAGAGGAAGTTCAGACTCTGGGTTTCTCTGTGGAATCAAAATAAATCTTGGGATTTTCTACCTGTAAGGCAGCCTGTAAGATCTGGAAAGGATGGAGGCTTATCTGAGAGGCAGAGGTGATGGAAGTGGCTCTTCAAACCCAGGAGGCCACTAAGACTTGCAGGACTAGAGAGCAGGTGTGGAAAAGGGTGATGGGGAACAAGGAGATTCACATTCAAACCATTTCATGAAGTCTACCTCATTCAGTACTCTGAGCTAATTCAATTTAAAGAGATGCTGTGTTTTAGCCTTAAGTGTTTGTATTCTAATAAAATCTTGCTTTAGGAACGCGGAAACTTTTCGGTATTGCTTGATGCACTCACTCTCCATAAAGAGTGGGGCAATCTGCCTCCAAGTCCTGGCCAATTTGAGGCCCTGCTGCAAATAAATGCAGAAGTTTGATGGCGTCAATATTGCAGAACTACTAGCAACACCAGAAAAATGAAAAGAAATCAGATCTGGAAACTGGAGCTACACAGGTCTTTGGAGATTGAGGGCTACTCTCTATGCTGGATCTCAGATTTTTCACTCATCTATGTTGTACTGCCAGATTTTGAGAATACTGCATGTTTTTCAGAGGTTTCTCTATGCATTGCAAGCAAGACATAGCTACTCCTGCATACCCAGAAACCTCAGATCAATTTGATGTGTGTGCACAGAGAAATTCTACCACGTGGTTTTGAGGCTGTGCAGTTTCCAGAAAAAGCTGGTTGGACTCATGGCACATGCATGTATCAATGACACGCACTTCTACATTAGTTGCAATGCTTCCAAAAACCACTGGATCTACAGCACATACTCTGCAATATAGATTTGCACATGTACAGCCAGTTGGACTTGTCCAGAGATGTTGAACTTCCTGAGCATTTGCAGACCACGAGGAAAGCATTTGCTGCTGCTCCCCTTGGATTTGCAGTGCATACATAATGTGGTGCATGTGTCCATGCTTTTTGTGCGGGAACACCTGGGCAGAGCTACGGGGGCAATAAACAAGTGTTCAGAGCAGTGGAAAATTAATGGAGGAATATCATGCTATGTGAATCAGAAGAAAAAGGTTGTGACAAATGGCAGTTCGGTGGCTGTAAGACAGATAACTGGGGCAATGGCAGTGCTCAGCACTGCGTGGGGTCTCCTTGGAAGTACTCAGCACTTTTAGTGCCATGGGGAAGGAAAGAAAGAAAGTAAAGGCCTCCACGACATTCTGCAGGACCAACAGATCTATCAGAGGTTCAAATGAACACAGAGAAAAAAGCAAAAGCTACAGGAGAAATTGTATATTCTTAGCTCAATATACTGATGGACTACAGAGTGGGATATTTCAGCACACTAGTTTTCCTGGAGGTCTAGGGAGGGTCTTACTTTTGTTTTGTTTATATTTAGGAAATAGAAACAGAATTATTATTCCTGGTGCCATGTGCACAAGCAGCAGGTTTCCCAGAGTGCTGCTGAGGGATGCACTGGGAGCCATGGAAAACACATACGAATGCATGTGAGACTGCAGAGAGTCCACTGGAGAGACTCCAACTGCTTTGCAGACTCCTGGAGGCACAGAAAACACATTTCAGTCTGCACCACAAGTCAAATTCACTCTTGATGGCATAGGCAGGTGAGCAGTTCCACTGCATCACAGAATCACAGAATATTCTGAGTTGGAAGGGACCCTCAAGGATCATCGAATCCAACTTTTAAACATATGTGCAAAGCAGATTAAAAGATCAGTTTAATAACTTTTATGAAAAGTAGTCACTGCATATGGCAAAGTAATTTTCAAGTCTAGTGTCTCAACCATTCATTTTTTAGTATCCTGAAGGGAATTAGAGCAATTGGACTAATTGCCTAACAAATTGCCTTTGTAGACCAAAGCCTTTTTTAAACGCTGTAAGACCAGAGAAGTTTTATTTTCTTGCTCTTCTACAACCAAAGGTGTCCAAACTATTTTTTTCTTTTAACTTTGGCGTTTTAAGTGCATCTCAGGCGAAGCTTTTCTTTACCAAGTCATAGCTGTAAGCCAATTTTGATGTCCAAGTTATAAAAAGTCCTTGAAAACAGCAACTTCTAATGGAAAAAGTTTTGGTGAGGTAAATGCGCCACTATAATAGCACAAAATATCTGTTTTTTCTATACACTGAGCCTCACTGCAATTTTTCTGTGAGGAATTTATATTGCTAAAATATAATTTCCCAGTGGAATGCATATTCTTTATAGTATTGATGAATTAACCACTCCTATTTTCTTCAGATAGGAAATTTTTATTCTTGTGTGCCTAATACTCTGAACAATCCTTTAAATACTGCACATCAAGTATTGACCACTTTGATGTCTTATATCTAGTAAAAGTTAATAGCAATTATGTTCAAACTTGACCAATCTTCTTTTTAGCATTTCTTTCAAAAAAGCTTCCCTGCATAGCAGAGCACACACTTTCCTCAATCTTGGCATTCTGCTCCTCGGCTGCCGTCATTCCATCTGAAGCATTCACTTTGAAATGCCTGCCAAATATTTTTGCCCCGGTACCACAATAACAGTGCAGCAATGTGGGAGTGATTCAGCTCTGTGCACTTACAATGAGAGCAGAGAAACAGGCTCAGGGAAGTGCTCTATGAGATGGGTTCTCCTTGTGATATCCAAATCCTAAGAAGACCTGCTAAACCTTGTTAAAGGTCATGCTTGCGTTTTCCTTGTTTCTTCTTATAAACAAGACAGCTGGGATGTGAGTTGTTTGGGTTTTCTCATCCACTTAACTTTCAGAAATTAAACTCGAAATAAGTGCATTCTAGATAGAACAGCATTAGGCAATATCTTCAGTGGTGCTAATCTGCAGAGCTCCCCTGAGAACAGAGGAGCTCCCCGATTCACAGCAGCTGGCTCCATGGTCCTTTTCTGTAGGTACTTCTATCTGGCAGAGTTGCTGAGGGTGTTTGGGCAGTGCCTAACCTGTCCATGTGTTTTCCTCGGGAGAATGTGAGGCACACCACCAGACCTGCTGTTAAACTTTGACACTGTGGTATAGGGAGCATTTTCCAGCAGTCAGGATCTCCAGGCTTCAGCTCGTTCAGATCCTGGCCGCCTTGTAAATCTTTCTTGCCCCACTTCAATGGAGATAAGAGGGATTGTATATTTGAGGTTCAGTTGAGAGAGACCACCCAAGTAATAGCTCATTTCACTTCTCCTGACCTCCTCTGATATGCCCATCAAAGCAGCAATTAAAATTTGTGTAGAGCAAATGTGTTCCATCAATCTGCTTTTCATCTGGCTCTACAAATACTTGAGACCTGAGTAAGCAGCTGAAAATTTTAGAAACAAGAATGAGTAAATGTAAAGACAGATTTTATTTTCCTGTGTTCTGGAGCAGAATGATCTGTTTACCTTTCCAAAAGAGCTGTCAGCAGAGTGGTCATCAAGAAATATGAATTCACAAGTGGTGCACTCCTAGGAAAACAAGTACATGTAGAAACTTGTTCCTTCTATCTTTCAAGATTTTTTTTCCTTTGTTATTTGTGTTTGATAGCAGACTCTTTTTTTTTTAGTTCCAGTGCAGCCTTTTAATACATGCTTAGTAGCCTGCTTTACTAGATGGGGCTGAACCAGCAAACATTTCTCTCACCTGTTTGGATGCAGTTGTACAAGCACATAGGTGAGGAAAGTCAAGTAAGTGAATAAAAGAGGCACCATGATACATTCAGTTCATTTCAATCACGTGCTGCTCCATGTATGAACAATAGGAATCTTGCTGTACCACTTAAAAATTCCTCTGCGTTATTCTCCTGTGAACGTGAAGATACCAGTGTCTTTTCCTCACCAGGCTAGCTCCAACAGATAGCTAACAAAAAACTGAGAAGAGCAAGTGGTTTTTTGGGGACCTAAAGTTTACTCTTGATGAGGGCATTGTGTTGCAGTTGGAATACATGGCCATACTCCATTCAGCAGGATCCAGTTGCTCCCTTCATAGCACTCCAGAGCCAGGACTGCCAAGTGTCACCAGGGAGGAGGTTGTGCAGATGGTGAGGAGCTAGGGCTCAGGAAAGTGTGCTGTCCATAACCTCTTCCCTTCAGCCTCAACTATTGTCTCTGCCTGTGAGACAGCATGCAAAAATACTTCTCCTTCCCCAGACACAACTTGTGGGGCTGTGATATGCAGTGCAATTCCTTATGTGGGCTTTCTGAAGTTAGGTTCTAAATATATTTGCCCTTTCCTGTAAGTTTGGCCCTTGCAGACTCATACAACACATACACCCATACAGAGAAATGCAACAGAAACTTCTTGCTTCTGCAGCATTTTGGGCTTTGCACACCCACACAGGGGCTTTATATAGTTTGGTCTTTAATCTTTGGGTATGGGATGTTCTTGCTAAATCATCTTGATGTCTAGGAGATGTGCCCTGGAGGAAATCCAAATACAACTGCCCTGTTCCCAGGAGCTGGACAGAGCCATGCTGACATGTACCAGGAGCTTGTGCTGGTCTGTGTCAGGGGTGTGTACCATTCTCCACATAGCACCATGGTCTCCTATTCCTTTTGCAAAGAAAGGCATCTATGAAGAGCATAAATAAAGTTGTGTACCTTTTGACTGGTCATTGTGTGAAAAAGGAATGAAAAGTCTTTGGACATTTCCCTGTTTCATGGGCACCTGCAGAGGTGACATCTGTAAACAGCCCTGAGCACCCTGCAGCCCAGCCCCACTGGAGTCAGACATGCTGCACTCCCTTTGATGTGGACCAGGCCCTTAAAGGGGATGCAGACCTGAATGCCTCTGCATCTGCCTCCAAGTGAGCATTTATGTGTGTTAATCATATGATCACAGCAGCACAATGCTGCCTCTGCTGATGTGCTCTGACCAGTGTGGTGGTGGACACCAGCCACGCTTGCAGCAGAAGAAGCTGCTCTCTCATACCCTGCAAGCTTTGGACAGTCTTATTTTTCTCTCTGGGAATTTGTGCAATTTCTCTCAAGCTGGCATTTGGTATCTTCTGGGAGGCTAGCAAAGTCAGTCAAACAGTTACTTGATTTATCTCTCTTCATTCTCTCCAAGTGAAAATGAAAAATGAGGAAAATTGTTTCAAAGGTACTCAGGTGGAAATCAGAGATAGATCAGAATGAACAGGAGACAGGAGAACGAATAATCTGTGCAGATGGTTGCTGAGAAAAACTGGGCTCCTGTGCTCCACAATTGTTTTTGCAGGTGGCAACTTTCCCTTCTAAAGCTGAAGAAGTCTAAAGTCTGGATGGGTTTGAAAGATACAAATCTGCCTTTGAATTCTATTCTTATTATCATGGAATCATTTTACATAATTGACACCTTTTACATAAAAAAATTATTTGGAAGGTATTTTGTTTATACTGTAGCTAAAACCTACCTGAGTTGTCTAGTCCCACTGAGCCATACAGTATATTCATCAATGCATAGTTCTCTTGCATTTCAGCATTTGTTATGAAAACCAAAACTCTTACTCTGAGTTATTTATGCTGGCAGTGCTTCAAAGGGAGCAACTGCTTTACTTCATGCCAATCTCTGTAGCACTGGGGAAGAGTACCTCTCCTAAGATCATTTATATCTTGTTAACCTTTCGATGCAGATTTGTCTGAACACATTTTTTTCCTTTAGTGCATACCTGCAATGACAGGAACTTGTTTGATAAGACACTGATATAAAACACTGATATAAGACACCGATATTCTTTAGTGAAAATAAATATACCTGTGAATCCAAACACCTTTTATTTTCTTTCTTCACTTGTTGACAAAACAAATACAAGAATTTCCAAGATACAGAAATATAACATCCTACTCCTTGCATGGAAGGGTGGCCATAATGCTGTGTTGCTTCAAGAGCTGGAAATGAATGGGTCATCCTCTAAACAGTGCAAAGTGAGCATTAGTCAAAAGGGACACTTTATTCTGGTGAGGGTAGATCCAAATCTGCTAATTTTACATCAGTAACTCCTCCAGTTATTTCCCAGAAATTTTACCATACACATGTGCAGGTCTTCTACTCTGGGCTATGCCTTGACTTGTAGTATAATCAAGACATTCACAAGACCTGGTAAATTATTGCCATCACTCTCACTTATCTGCTCTTTTAATTGCTTCCAGAAAACGTTCAGGACTTATGGTTTGTTTTTCTGAAGTAAAGCATCAGACATGGCTTTGTGGGAGCTGAAATGCTGGAACCACAGCCATGCCATGGGGTGGAGAGGGGTGTGCTCCGCCGAGCAGGGAGCTTCTCCTGGCAGTAGGGGAGGCTGGGCTACTGCACCAAGCTCACCCATGCTGCACTTGTCCTCTGCCAAGGAAAATCCAAGCATGGCAAGAAGCTGCCAGATGTGATATGAAAATGAAAACCATGCTCATAAGTAAGGGGAGATGCTGATATAATCACTGTACCGCATGGTGTCGCGACATTACAGCAGTCCAGGTCTGAAGCACATATGTATTTTCCAGTTTCCATGAAAATGGAACATGGAGCAGTTCACTATATTTTCCATGTTAAGTGGAAAATAAGTCTGAGATTTAGTGCTGACAGAAGCTCCAGATTACATGGTTGTGTAATGACTCTCTTGCAACATGCCTAATTTTGTTCAGGTAAAATCAAGCCACACTTACCTGTTCAGGATTTCTTCCTGGAACAGATACATGTTTATATCTTAGGACATTAGGACAGAGATTAAGTATCATTTCCCTGAAGCTAAACAGAAATATAGTACAAACCATTTTCCCCCAGTTTTCAGTATAGAAAGGCTGTGTTTAAGTTAGTAACCAATGCTATGGGACAAGCCCCTGTTGAGCCTGGCATTGAGACTATATGTGTCTTCTAAGGTGACTTTGGAATAATGCTCATCAGATCCCATAGACCCAAGGGCAACTGCACTGTGTCAGGCAGGCCAAAATGCAGTAAATAAGAATGACTTATTCTGCTTTGAAAGCACCTATCTGATCTGAATTAAAATCCCAATGCCCTGTAGTTTTAGCGTAGGTATAACCTGGATCCACTACGTTCCCTGCCTCTGATCAAAGTACACCAGATTCTTCAGAGGAACAAATACTCATCTAACAGCAACTGCCATATACTTTATTTGGAAGGCATTTGTGGGTCATCACATAAGTCACTCAACAAGGGTTCAGAAGTACTACTGTGTGCTGTGAGAGATTGCTTCTTCTGTAGAAACAGAAAAATAAAACAGAGAAAACCAGAAGAAATATCTGATGTGTGAAAACAAATTTTTCAAAGCTCCTATCTCTGTAATTTAGTTTGTTAAACATGAATAGATGCAATTACTGCAAATCTGGTACAACATCAAGTGATGAAGACTTAGAATTTATGCATACCTGTAATATGTACACAATAGAAGATAATAACAAAAGAAAATAAAAGATAAATACCCCCATAGTTACAGATGTCTTTCTGCTATCATATGTTTTGAGTTACTTTGTCATTTATGTATTTTCTGTTACTTGTTATGTTCTCTTAAATGTCCCTGTCTTATTTTCCTGCATCAACTTCATCCTTCTTTTGCTTGGCAGAAATTGCTGTTTTTCCAGCTTACCATTGGGGGCATTAAAATTACTTATTTATTTTTTTACGTACACTTCTTGGAAAAGTGCTAGGCTTAGCCTCATTCTGTACAGTAGCCAAGCAGGGCACATTGTTAGTACTCTGTGAACAATGGTATTATTGTTATATTAACTTGTGGGAGAAGAGAAAGATTGGTGGATTTAGTTGGAGATAAACTAAATAATAGGCACATGCCCAATCTGGATTTCACTGAGAGCAGCTGAGTAACTCCAGTTAACATCACTGGGAATGGGGTTAAGCTGTTAGCATTACATCTGTTTCACCAGCTGTAGTCATCCATATGTTAGATTTCTAACCTCACCCTCAGCCCCCCCACATCAGTGGGGAGAAGCTGTAACCTCCTGAGGGGCCATTGGTCCATCCAAAGAAGTGTATGATAAATTGTCTTCCTTTGCTGACTCTGTCATTCTGCTTTCAAGATTGTTAATGCTAAAACTCTTTTTACTGGAGTGTCTTGAGCTATGAATATCTCACAGTGGTGTTTTGAACACAGTTTCTGCTGCAGCTTGGGCAGCTTTTTCAAAGCCCACAGCTGAGCAAAACTGGCTTTGCTCGTGCAGGGAAGCGCTGGGGAGAAATACCTGAGCTCCAGGTGGATAATTTACCTCTGGAGCTGGGTTTAGCACACATTGTGCCTGTCTTAATTAGCCTGAAACAGTCAGTTAATCACCATTCCCCTTAGTATCAGTACTGCTTACAGGCTTGAGGGCTGTTGTTTCCACATAGCTTTTCCTCCATGGCTGAAAGCTTCCTACAGAGGTTTTGCACTTAATTTTCTATCTGTAACAGCTGCAAAAATCACTCTCAAATACAGCACCTGAATGGTGGAGTCTTTCAATGACATGTTTCTCTTCATCTGGAGGATTTACTAAATTATGTTCACATGGCTTAAGCACTGAGATGAATGCAGGTGTCTGTGGAAGGACACACCTTCCCCTGGCCTATGCTGAGAATACCTTTTTTTAAAATTGGATTTCTCTGCTAACTTGGAGAAATTCTGACATATTAGAGATTGTTGTAATGGGTTTTCTGTGTTCCACCACTGTCAAAAGTAGAATTGGTGTGCAATCATGGAATCATAGAATTTAATGTATTTAATGCTTTTGAGGAAGCCTCAGATTATCTGCCATGTATACATTTCTGGAGGGATGAGAACTAAGAAAAAAAACCACTGAAAATCAGTTCTGTCTGAAACAACAGCTAGATTTTGGGACTTGGACAGAGGTAGAATAGATCTTGATGCCTTTATCCCAATATAAACTGCAAGCTCTTGTACAGATGCCCTTAGCAGATCTATCTGAGTCTGCTTCACTGATGTGGCAGACCCAAGCCAGGTTTTCATGGACAGGAATGCAAGGAGCACAGCAGATAAGCAGGGTTGTACCAAGTTGTACCAGCTCAGACACAGTGTGGTTTACTTTAAGCTTTCAAGAAGTCAAGCTAAGAGCAACTCAAAATAATTTTAATTTTAAAGTGAATTCAGATCACCAGAAGTTTGGAGCAGCTTTTTTCAATCATAACTGAAAATCAGTGCAGCTCTAACAATAGACAACATGTGAGTGAGGAAACTGCAGCTTGCAGGAGATCATGAAAATATGGTAGAAGGAGTTTTCTGCCAGAGACAAGAGGACAGCTGATAGCTAGAGCAAGGAAAAAAAGTCTCTGGGGTTAAAAAGAAAAAAATCTGAAAGCATTCTAAAACATTTCACCAAAGAAAGTCCATGTGTTAGTGACAGATGTTAATGTTGTTGCTAAATGCTTGACTGGCAGGTAGTCAGATACTTGTGAGTTGAGTATGGCTTAAGAGCTTACTTGAAAGAAAATAGAAGCTTGAAATGAGGCAACCCCAGTTCCGTGTTTTGGGAGAAACATGGGAACTGCTGTGAGCTGTGAAGACACATCAGTTTAACCCAATGTTTGTCTTCAGCAGTGGCCAGTGGCAGATGTTTTGGAAAAGAGAAGAAATAAGGCATGTATGGAGCATTCCTTCCCCTCCTCTAATCCCAGATCCTAGCAGTCAACAGTTTAGGGACTCCCCAGTGCCAGACATTGCATCTGGACCATTGTTTTTAATAGTCACCAGTGGACCTATATTCCATAAATTTGACTAATCATTTTTTGTATCCATTTATACTTTTGGTCTCTACAGTATCCTATGGCAACGAACCCTTGGGCTGAATTACGCTGTGTGTTAGAAAGAAGTCTCTTTTTTCTGTTTCGAACCTGGTTCTCAGTAATTTTGCTGGGTGTCCCAGTTCCTGCACAGTGGTTAAAAATAGTGAATGACTGTCCCTTGCTCGGGCTCCTAAGGCTGGCTCATTTTAGAGATCAGAGATCCACATATTCACTTAATGAAGCAGAAAATGCTTATTCTCCAAAAACTGCTCTGTATTCCTGTTGCCCTCTCTTTTGAACACTGCTTCAATCACGGTCACCCTACAGGATTTAAAATAGGAGTACACCATATTAATCTACTTCTCATACATTCGGCCTATTTATAACCTCTGTTTTGTGGACTGTGTTCACATATGTCTGAAAAGAAAACAAATCTCTGCAAAAAACAGTACAAATGTCTCTTGTGGTTTTTGTTCCTCTTACAAGAGCTGATAACGTGTGTTCCCAGTGCAGTGGATGGAATCATAGGAACACTTAGGTTGGAAAATGTCCATAAACCTAACAGTGTTAAGCCCACCACTAAACCATGTCCTTAAGTGCCACATCTACATGTCTTTTAAATACCACCAGGGATGGTCACTCCATCACTTCCCTGGGCAGTGTATTCCAATGGCAACCCCTCCTGTGAAGAAATATTTCCTGAGGCTTTTTTCTTTTGTCCTGTCATTTGTTATCGGAGACAAAGGAAGGAGTGAAATGGTTCTTGTCTCAGGACATCTGGAACTGTCATCACTGTCTCAACAGGAATGCAGGGACCACGTGCAGCTGGGGTTCCTGTTTCCCCACCAGTTTTGGGGCCATCACCACAGTGGTCCTTGTGGAAGCTAGAGAAGAGCACAGTTGATTGGACTGCACAAATCTGCTTGCACAGAGCCATCATGGGAGAAGTTGTGAAGGGTCTTCTAGAAAGATCAGCTCTTCCCCTCTTCTTATCTCTGTCTGCAGAGAGCCCTTTACTGCCCTGAGAGGGAAGGGTGAGGGAGAAGCCCTGGCTTCAGAGTCCAGCTACAGTTAGATGAGAAGCAATGTCACTTTCCACGGCCTCCTTTCAAAAGCACTGTTACAGCTGCTACCTTGTGCTTTTTGCCCGTGAGAAGTCCCTGTTTCTTGCTCTCCCCACAGCCCTTCCCTTCACTCTGCAGTGGGAGGCTCCTCTGAAGAGCAGACAGGCTACCCTGAGCATCTCAGCTGCCTGAAGAGAAAAACAGACAATTTCCAGGCAACTCTTGATTTATGAGCACTTACCCAGCTAAGGTGATTAGCCCAAAATGTTGACCTGAAGCCACCAGTGGGAGGCAGCTCCATTGCTGTTGTAATTGGGCTTACCTCATACCCTCAGATCACTATCTGATTTATCACCACAGCAGTTCTGCTCTAAAATATTGAGCCTAAATGTTCTTCTGCTTCCCTGGTGGAGAAATCACAAGGAGATATAGGTTTAGAGCCAAATTTTCAGAGGCTGATTCCAACTGTTTTCATCTCTTTTAGCCCTTAAAGCTTTGGGTACATTACAATTGGAAAGGGTAAAAGCTTCAAAATCAGGAAGGCTGCTTCATTAAGCACAGAAAATCTAGGTGCCTGCTGATGGACCAGATCCCTCTCCCATTAATATTTCCCTCTGTGGCCACTGGACACCATTTGTGAGTTATCCAAGAGTGTTAAGAGAAAATATCTGCACCATGATCTATAAGGGAGGAAAGGATGGTAATGACCTACAGTGGATGCTCCGGGGGCTGGGGTCCCTGGGAAAAGCTGTTCTGGCTTTGGTGCATTAAACCCCAATTAGGCTGCTGAGGTTTAAACATGCATGTAGATGTTTTGCTGAATCACTGCCACACTGCATAAACGTGAAGTTTCTTACTCTGAATTTTGAATGTACACATACTTTGGCACCAGAAAGGGAGCATGCAAAGAGTTAGAGGCACAAATCTGCAGGGTACATCAAGGCCCTTGTGAAATACGGCCCTGGATTTTGGCAGCTGACTTTGACTTCATAGCCAGACGGTGAAGAAAAATCTATTCAAATTTCTATAGTAAACATATCTAGCAGACCTTAACTTTAGCAGTGAGTCTATTACCAGTTGCATTCAAAAATTGCATTTTTAATCTGTTTTGTCATTTACTGTCATTTAAATCCTTTTCTGCTCTGTTAAAAAAGGTGTGTTGGTATGAACTGCAGATCTTACTATTGAAATGACAATTTGGTTTTAAACCTCACATTTCTTTGAAAAAGTTTACACATTGTCATCTCTAAAAAGGAACCAACCTTTTCATTTAGCACCACTGAATTAAAAAAAAAAAAAAAAGAAATGTGCTGCACATGAAAATCTAGCCTGTATAACTGTGAAGGACCTTTTTGATGGTCACTGCACTGTAGCTGTGCAGGTCACTGCATAACTGCAGAGTAGTTATAGTCCTCAGAAAAACTGCTCTACTCCTGTTTTATACTGCAGTAGCTTAATGAAGTAAAATTGGACCGGTGCCATAACATTTAAGGAGCTATGTTTTGAATCCTCCTTCACACCAATGTAATTTGCTGTGACATGTGGCACATGTCTCAGAAACACATTCAGAGATAAATCATTAAAATGGCCAGCTATAACTGCACTGCAGCCATGCTCTGAGGATGTCGTGCCAACATTCACTGGATTCCCCACTGCTATGGGAGACGGATATGACAGAAGGCGAATGGCCAACAGAGGAAGCATTTTGGAGGTTTGCATTCAGCTGAATCCCTGTGGCTGAAGATCTTGTGTTCATACTTTTCTTCCCCACATAAACATTGGAGTGATTTCTCCCACATTGTGGCCAGTCATTGCTGGGTAGTTGAAAGTGGTGAAGTATTCACTGTGACTGGAAATAGGCTGGGAAGGTCCTTCACTGACACACTTGCTTGTGAATGTCCCATTTGTTTCAAAGCTGCTTACGTGGCAAATTTCCTACACAGCAAATGCTGATCAAGGGCATGGCCTGCCATGCCCCAAACCATCAATGGCACATCACTGGGCTCTTTTATTATTGCCTTGCATTTGAGTAGCCAAATTTTAGCCACATGGTTGCCTGCAGGAAGATATTCTACACGCAAGTGCTGCTGTTACCACTGTTTTAATTCCCTTACAGCTCTCATTCACAGTCTGGTTTTGGTTGTGAGATCCTCCTTGTTGTAGAAAGTCCATGTAACACTGAAGACGTGCTCAGCTGCTGATCACAGCTAGGCTGGGACCCAAAATTAGAAGCTACTTGCAAAATGAGAAAGTTTGGGAAAGTTAGTGGCACCATGAATTATTCCAGGTTTGGACAAATTTCCTCCAAACTCACAAAACACCATATTGGATTGAGATTAAGCATGGGTAGAATTTTTCTGGAGAGGGTGACTTTCTTCCTCTTGCTGATTTGTTCACTTGAGATGAGTCACTTGAGAATTTTTTAAATCTTCCAAGTTTGGAGCTATGAACACCTAACCAAACAAGCAAAGGTTTGTTGTTTCTTGCTGTGGCACTGTTGACAAACAAGGAAGAAAAAAAAGCATTAGGAAAGGCTCCAACTGATTCTGTGAGGGCTCATGTTTGTGCATTAAATCACTGCCTGACCTCTGGGGCTGCCTGCTGACTGTCAGCTACAGGGTCAGCATCATAAGCAAAGAAAACGCAAACAAATACAACCACCACAATCTTGGAAACCCCTGTTTTTCCTTTTGTCCTAGCAAATAAATGCATAGAAGCAGAAATAAGTCTTTAAATACAGTTTCATAGGCTAAGGCTTATGATACTCACTTTTGTGAGAATTCAGAATGGCATTTCTGCGAACCTTTGTTGTACCTTTCTACCCACTAAAGCCTTGGTGTTGTAAAGAGTGATTCCCACTCTGCAGTACACCATAACTTAAAGGGTGGCTCAAAAAAAACAGCAGTAGATCAATTTACGTGCCTGGATACTATTGAAATTGAAGGCCTTTGTTCTCAAGTCTGGCTTTATTTCTAAAGAAACATACCTTTTTAGGACAATATTTTAAGGAAATGCTTTAAGTCACATTTTACTTGTCTCATACATTGACTTGTATTTATTCTTTTAAAAATTGAACTGTGACTAAACTACAAACAATCCTCATTCTTCGATTCTCATAAACACACCTTTTCAGACCCATACATGCTATGAAGAAAGTGGAGGAGGAGGGGAGTTTTGCTTAAATTCCTGGGTAGATTGCAGGTGCGTTTGTTTGTATTAAGAGAAATGTCTAACAGAATCCTCCTTTGTGACACACTATAGCAACTTTTCAATTTTCTCTCATTAGCTCGTGGTACTTCCTCCTCAATAAGGTATTATTGTGCTGCCTCAAACCTGATCTGGGAAACACTGTGGAGCTGTCAACTCATCAACCCTAGAAAATGGATTGTTAATCTTTTCAGGGGACTTGTTTCATTTCCTGTGGCTCATGTAAAATCCAAATATTTAGCTACTACAAACAGTGAGTTCTTCACCTGGATTTCACTGATAAAGCAACAAAGATTATTACTTCTGAATTTTTTCTCCTTTTCTTCAGTTTGAAAATTAATGCCTCTGGGTGAATAGAGCCTCATTTGTAAAGTCACAATTTAGCACTTTATTAAGATGGCATACAAATACATTTTCTAAGGTTTTCAGTTTGCATTGGGTTTAAAAATTCACCTCCTATTTTATTTGGTGCTCTCAGATTTTTGGTTCCCACCCCTTGATAGGGGGCACAGAGAGCATTAGACGGCTCAGTCTTTCATGGGTCGAATCATGGGGATGAATGATGCTTCACACAGGATCAGCCTTTCATAATTTCAAACATTGGAGTGTTTTTTCAAGGTCAGAATTCTACTGTAAAGAAGTAGAATTCTGACCTTGAATTGCTTATTCTCTTGACATGCTTTAAGATTTTTTTTATGCGTTGGTACCACCTTCCTGATGATCCTACACTAGTTGAGAAAAGATAGATCGTGCTGAGTAAGAAGCAAATGAGGCATTTCATGTCCTTTTTCAGAGGCCAGCCTTTCTAGTCAGGGCCTTTGGGCTGCCCACTGCCTTTGCACCTTGGTGGAGACCCACTGAGACCTGCAGGCTCACAATGACATGCACACAGGGGACACAGAAAGAAAGGTGTCCAGAGAAACAAAGAGCTGGTAAGACCCCTGGCAGTGTCTACAGATAAGACCTGAAGAAATGCCCAGAACTGCCCTCTTTATGGATTAAAACAATAAAAGCTACATGGCTAAGAAAGAGGAAGGAAAGATCCTGTACTGCAGAAAAACACTTTCAGTCTGCTGGTTTACCCAATGGAACAAGGACAGATTCCACCTCAGAGATTCTTGAAAGCAGAGGCAGAGGCAAATAGGAGGTTACCTGAAAAGGCAGTGTTCCTGGTTAAAAACAAACAAGCAAGCAAGCAAACAAACAAACAAACCCAAAAACCAAAACAAAAACAACAAACAAACAAACAAAACTCCAAGTAATTCTTAGAAGATGTGGCATGAAATCAAGCTGCAGTCTTATGGGGTGCCAGTGACAATGGAGGTTTCACCTGAGGACTAGAAAGCACAAATAGACAGTGTTTTTAGAAAGCTGCACCAGAGCAGAAATTCCTGAAATTTTTAAGTGGCAGTACCTCTGTGCATTTATTTTATATCCCAGTACACGTCTCTGATTTCTAGGCTGCTCTGAAAAGTGGGTTATTGTTCAGGAATCTGGTGTGCAAGAGGACAAAATAGTGGAGGGAAAAGAAGCAGTAGAGAGAGAACTTGAGAAGAAAGCAGGAGAGAAAGTAGGATACAATTTAAAGGCATAACCATGGGGTAATAAAACAGATTTACCCCAGGTCAAGAAAGCAAAGCTTTTTCCCCTCAGAGTGACTATCACTTTAGAACATAACCTACACATTATCACAAAGAACAACAAACTCTTGAGGTCTGGGCTGTAAATTAGCATTGGAACAATCTGGCAAGAGTGGGCTGGGCTCCTTCTGAGCTCACTCTGACAGCCCTCCCATGCTATAATAGATTAATATAGTCGTGATAGCCTGAAGATATAACTGTGATGGTACAAAAAACTTGATGTGCCCCCAGTGAGCTCTTAATCCTTCTGTTTCACGGTGTTCTCACTGCTCAAAAGCAGTGCAGTTTACTGTGCAAAAAAAACCCCCAGCACATTAATTTTACAATGCTGAATACCAAAGGAACCATGATAGCTAACATTTATATTTTGGACCAAATAAATTTCCAGTAACAAATATTATTACAACAAGTACCAAAGGAACTCAGAATTGCTAAGTTATTTTTCCATTGACTTTTGGAACACCCCATAATCCTTCCTTATATATCAGTTCAGAAACAGTGAAATCTCCTTTATCATAACCAGCTGACCCAATCTCAGCTGTTCTTTGAAAATAAAACCACATGTTTTCTTAGTTACTCCACGTGGAGATCCATTTAGTCCCTCTCCTCCAATAGCTTCTGTTGCCAAAATTTGCAGTTCTATGAAATAGGAGTAGCTGCTGCATAGCTGGACTCAAACCTGTCTTCCAGGTGGGATTCCCAGTTTAATCTCTATGTCTCCAACAGTCACCCCAACAAGCCACAGCTTCTGAAGTTTTGTCTGTTTTGCTATACACACTTGCAGAGTTTTTCCCTGGATAACTAATTGAAGCAGAACACATGGTGTTTCAAAACATTTTACCCTTCCCTTCTGGAACACTTTCTTAACTCTTTGTGGGGGGGTTCCTACCTTCGGAAAGGTTCGGCCCACAAGTGTTGAATGTGCTTTGTTTTGTTAGCCTCAGTGAGAAGAAGTTGTGTTTGGGCAGATTGTATTTAATAGAAACATTCATCAAAAGAAAAACAAGAAAAAAAAAGAAAAAATAAAAAGAAGATTTAAAAAATTAGTTAGTTTTGCGGACTCCAGGCTTTGATGCAGCAATGACTTAGCTGACT
Organism: Ammospiza nelsoni; assembly: GCF_027579445.1. Classification (NCBI taxonomy): domain Eukaryota; kingdom Metazoa; phylum Chordata; class Aves; order Passeriformes; family Passerellidae; genus Ammospiza; species Ammospiza nelsoni. The sequence goes on from NC_080634.1 coordinate 48,219,896, forward strand.
AAGAGGTAGAAGGACATGGTTGTGCAGGTAGAAGAAAGGCTACTGACCCAGGAACTCCATAAAGTTGTGGGAGGGAGGATGAGCTGGGAAGCAGCGAAGGAAGGGGGCAGGAAGGCTGCCTGGCCACAGGCAGGGAGGAAGGTGAGCAGGCTTAGCACGAAGTTCTGCTGTTTCAGTTCAGTTCTCTTGGTGTGTAAGAGCAGAGCACACACAGCGTACAGGGACAGGGAACACCATCACTTCTACCCCTCATAATCTGCTCAACATCTGCAGGGGGTCATGAGGTGGGCTGGGCAGCCAGAAGCAGTGAGCTTCCACTGGGCACTGTCCTCCACCACTCACTACCAAGGTGATTCGGACCTTGCCAGCCAGCACAGGGGAAATCAGCTGGTAACAAAGGGGCTACAATTGCCTCCCACTGAAGTGGCACAGAAGTGAAGTTTGAGGGGAAAGGCAAACATAGAGCAAGCTTGGTGAAAACATATTTTCTTTCCTGTCCGTAACACTGGAACAATTTGGGTTTCCTCTCAGGTGTTAAGCTCTTTCAATGCAGCACTTATACTGTTTAAATCATTGCTTTGTGGGAAGATTTCATCCCAACTTGCTGAATGCTGTGACTTCAGACATTTGAACCTTCTTTGATGGGCTGCTGCAACAGCCAGGAAGATACTGATGTTTAGGCAAGCCCAGGCACACCTCCTCTGGGCAATCCTGTCTGGCACCAGCATGTCAGCTCAGCCCTCCTTGTTCTCACAGAATTTCAAATCAAAGCTCACCAGAGTCTCATGCCTTTCTTGTCAGTGAACACTGTGGCCTCAGTCACGCCTGACAGAACATGCAGAGGATGAGCTGCAGCAGCCTCATGCCCCTGGTACAGCAACAGAGCAGCAGACTGACAGAACAGCCTTGTGCTAGCAATGCACTCAAGCACATGGCCAAAGCAGGGCAGGGAGATCAGTGGGAGACTTTGGTTCCATATACAAACTTCGGCCCATCAAGCCTTTCCTGGCTTCTCAGCTCATGGCTCTGGCTTACCCCACTGCAGCAGCCATGCAGCACCCCTTAGTCAGAAGCGGAGGATGCTGAAGTTTTAGGAGAAAGGCAGAGGGAAGGAGGAAAAGAAAAGAGCTCATGAAACCCCTGGAAACTGCTGCACTCTGGAAAGGGTATTTTGTAGGTCTACTATTTTGGTACAGATTTCACAAGGTGGGGTTTGGGTGTTTCTCTAGTGATGCTGGAGGCGTAGAAGAAGATCATATCGATGACCTTTTTTGACCTCTTTGTACCTTTCCATAGTCCCTCCCTCTGTGATGCCATGGCATATTATCCTTTAAAACAAGTTGCTTGCAAGATACAAGAAAACCTGCTTGCTGTTTGCTTTTTCTGCCTTTAACTTAAGGCCATCTGCATGGTTCTTGCAAGTCCCAAGAGATCTGTCTCCTCTGCTGAAGGGATGTCAATGTGATTTCAAAGAGGCTTGCAAGGTGGAGAATAAGAGAAAATGAATTGTCCTTATATGGCACCTTAGAACAGAATGATGCTGACAGCTTGCAACTTGAATTATTCTCCTGGCAATGATGCAGTGATACGATAAATTTGTTTTAAAGATGACTGGGAATTCTGAAGCTAAGCATTCTTTATTTGAAAAAAGTAATTCATCAATACAGAAGTGATGTATGGGAAAGGTCTGTGATATTTAAGAGCAGAGAAAACATTTTGCATTTTTTAAATTATCTAAGTGTTAAATGTTGACATTTTAAAGGAAAAAAAATCCATTCTCATGTTTGGAAAAACATTTTGTTTCAAAAAGTTACCTAGAGTGATAGCTATGCATACTGCTTGTTAAATGATCTACACAATTTTGAAATATTGTGAAATTACTGAAGAAAAAACAAGAAATAGAAATGGTTCATAAAGTTTCTTTGAGTAGTCTTTGCAAAGTTGCAGCTCATTAAGTTTTTGAAGATCATGATTGTTCTTCCCACAGTGAAAGGAACTGTGAATGAGAAACTCAGACATCCATATGTGAAGAAACCATTTCCCACTATCTTTGAGAATGTCTGGGAAACATAAGGAAACCACTGACAATTAGTGGCCACGTAACACAGCTTGCTCTTCCGCTTTATAATCATAAAATGCATTCATCTGGCAGCCCTGGTTTTGAAGGGACTGGCTTAATGGATCCACGTGTGGCAGATGTTACATTTTCTGCAGTAACTGGGAATTCATTCTGGGAATTGGCAGCACCTTCCCAGACAATGCATGTGAGCATGCAATCCATTTTCATAGAGATGCCTGTTAGAGAAAAGGAACACAACTACAAAAATAACCAAAGAAACAAACCAGCAACCTCCTCCTCACTGCAACAGGCAATGCCACACCTGCTTTCCACTGTCTGTGCTTCCTACTCAGTATTCCTCATTTTCTGGGTTCAAAAGCAGTAGTTTATTAGCAAGTTGTAAATAAATAAATTATTCTCCAATTCAGGAGAATTTTTTCAGGAAGCTAAAACACTGGGCAGACTAATAGGTATTTTCAACAACAAAAAATATGCTTATAGTTTCTCTTGGCTTTAGTTGGCAATGTGTTGTGGTATAGCAATAATCTCAGAACCTATTGCACTGTCATGTCAGGGTTTCATACCAAATATTCATGATCAACCAAAAGGTTGCAGCAGTATGGACAGTTTCTGCACTTCCCTGTTCTCTCTTCATATCTTACATTTCGGGTAAATATTTTCTTGCTCTTTGGAGTCTGAAAACTAGTGCTTTTTAGATGGTCCTCCATACCCGTGTGAAAGACATTGTACATCTTTAATTTTTTTCTTGTCTTTGTAAGTTCCATCACAGCAGTAAGGTTTGACTGCAAATGTGCATCTTTTCTGGCTGCCTGGTTTAGTCTTTACTGCATTAACCGGGAGATATCCTGGAAGGATCCCTGCTGAGTGCCTGGCAAGGTGTTGTTTTGTTTCACCTGCTGGGCTCTGGCCAGTGGGTCTCAGACTCACACTGACTCAGCATTTGCAATTTGTGCTTGCTGACTGTGGGAAAAATTGGAATCTAAAGGCTTCAGAATTGTTCTATAAAATGATGATAAAAACATGCATTAATTTTCTTGGCTTAAAATTGACTTAGAATTTGTTTCTTTGTGTTTTTCTACTCTTTTGAGAACAATGTTGTTGAATGTATTATTGCATTATGAATGATGCTGCTGACAAGTGTTCCCTTCCTGTTTTCCAATAGTGCCCTTCTTGTTCCAGGGAAGTAAAGGATTGTCTCTTGTGGCCTTGTGAAGGTTATGGTCCTCAGGTTTAATGACATATTTGAAATGCTAATTACGAGTGAATCCCACCATCCTGTGACTGTGTTATGGGGACATTGTGACCTACAAAGTTTCTGATTCGTGCACTGTCTCCTCTACCTCAACACACAAAGCCATGTGCCATAGGATTTTTTATGGAATATGTGCAAATAAATGAGATGAGACTTCAGAGATAAAAGAGCAGAAAACATCAGAAAGGAAGATAATCTGAAGAGATGAATGTGGAAGATGAGAAGAAGGAAACCAAAATGGCTATATTACACTGAAACTAAGATGGGCCTGGGGCAGACCCAATTCCAATGTAAATCATCTGTTTCCATAACAGTCTCAAACCACCACTTTTGTTTTTCCGCTTGAAACTTGAAAGTGTGAAGCACTTTGAGAGCTGCAGCTTACAGTCACTTGTGCATTGGGAATTGATGGTGTGGCAGAACCTGACTGTCAAAATTGAGAATAATTCATTAATTGTGTATCACTCATTTTATGAGTTTCAGATACAAATTCCCAAAGGACCTTGACTATAAGAAAGCAGGCTCTGAATTTTTCCAAATAATTTTTTCATGGCTTACTATGGAAGAATATTGACCATCAGACATAAATCTGAGCTGAAGATAGAAACAGTGCAAGCTACAGGTGCTTCCAAAACCACAGATTTCAGATGGTGACTAAATGAATCATGAAGTGTGGGGTGCAGAAACTTCACTGCTGCTTCTTTCTACATTGATCAAATAAGGAAGGAAAAGTGCTGATTTCTGGAAAAAAAAGGATGCTGCAGAGTTCACTCTGCCTGAGGGATAAGATGATGGATCAAGAGAGGAAGAGGATGTAAATACAGTCCCTGTGTGTGAGTGTGTTTTTGCCTGAATGAGTTGGAGGAGGCAGTGGTGGGCTGAGGGACAGACTCAGTTCTGCTAGGCTGGTGGAGGGTTTCCTAGTCTGATACTGTCTGACTGTAACTAACAAAGCCTCTTGCTTTGATCTTGTGACAGGGGAAATCCATCTAATGCTGCTGTTTTGAAAACTTGTGGGTTCCTTTCATTATTTCATTACCTATGCTGAGTAAAAGAAACAATCTGGTTTGTTTTAGATTAATGGCTGTCCATTCATTACTGCAGTGACTCCGAGCGTTTTCCTCTGTCGGCTCCCTGTAAGGTCAGCCCCTGACTATTCAAGTTTTGTGGGTTTCACTCAACTTCTGAGCCTCAGAGCTAGAAGGAATGTCCTCTTGCAACCACACTGTAAATAACTTTGATGGTGGTGGCCAGTCTGAGGTGAACGTCTGCTCTTGGGAAGGAGGTCTCAGTAAGAGCCATGCCCTTAAACCAGCCCCTGCATCACCTCGATATCGAGCTCAGCAGCCAAGCCCCAGCCCCCAGGAGCACAAGGCACCGAGAGAAGGGTTTGATCTCCCTGCGACACGCTAACAAACACGGCACTGGAGACAGAGCAGAAACAAATCTCTAATGGCTTTACTCCCACCTTATCTATACTACCCCCTACTATTCTTGCCATTAACATTTTTTACATCCTCCAGCTCTTTCATCAGATATTTGAGCTACTCCTCTTTCCCCTGTCTTATATTATTTTTTCCACTTATTGGAGCAGGGGGGATTTTTGCTCCCTGTTTTTTCCTTTGCTTTTCATTTGGGCTTGACATAAAATAAATTTTAAAAATAATATAATGGAATGTAATAGTGTCTTTCATGAATGGTAAATCATTGAAAATAAATATTAACTTGAGGAATATCTTTAACTGACAGCATCATGTTTCCCACAGTATTAATATATTTAAGTTCATCACATCAGTTGAACCAAAGTTCAACTCGTGCAGAAAGTTGTAAAAAAACAAGTTTTTGACTCCTGGGAAATTTACTTGAAAAAATAAAAAAGGTTTTGTTTAAAGTGTAACTAACCCCCTTTTTCTTGTCTTCTCTCCTTCTCTTCTTCTGTTCTATGCTCTCACAGCTTTCCTGAGCCAGAGTTCTCTGAACCCGATGAAAGCCTTGGGGTCCCCCTGGATCTCTGGCTCCTTTTGAAAAGGCAGGAGATGAGGGCTGGAGACCCAGACACAGATTGATTTTCAGGTGCACAAAAGAGAGTCTGGAATTTCTGGGTTACCAGATCTTCATGGATGGATCTAGGTGAGGGACCCCTGACCCTGTCATTGTGTTATCATGTAGCAGCCTGAAGGTATTTGCCCAATGAGGAGAGGTACCCTCCTTTTCCCATCATGTCCATATGTCTTGCACCCTGAGTGGTGTGGGATGGTGGAAATGGCCAGGAGCCGCACAGGACTGTGCTCCTGGATTCAGGAAGAGAGAGATATGAGGTTATGAGGGGAGCTTAACTGAGTTGTGGTAACTTCAGAGGCCACACAATGCTGGTCAAGTCTGGCTGCTTGGAATTCTGTCTGTGACAAGTGCTCTCACTGACAGCTGATAGTGCTTCTAGGAAAAAAAACTAAATGTCACCAATGCTTCTGGGAATGCCAAGTAACTTTTGCTAAGGATCATGGAAACCAGCAAGTAGTTCTACAATCAGAATACAGCATATAGAAAATGCTGTGGATTTGGATAATGGGGAGGAAAAGGAATATTAAACTCCCTCCTCCTTCCCAGATTATCTTCCAGTCTCTGTCCTGAATAAGGAAATGGAATAATCCACTGATAAAAAAACCCAATTCTGTCCCTTAAGAAAAGAAGAGCAACTCTCCTGAATCCTCAGGAAAAGTCTCTGACACACACAATAATAATGCTGTACAGGTCTGCACATTGATGAGAATAAAGAAAGTGAGGCTGGTACAGCTGGGGAAAACCTTTTCCTACACACTTGTTGGTCAAGGAAAAGGTTTTCCTTGACTTGCTGGTCAAGTTTGGATGAGCAGTCGGGATTGCAGACAGTGCAAAAGGTGCTGAAACTCAATTTTTGGCTATTGCCAGCTTTCATTCATTTCCTTTTTGGCTTCAGTTTTATCCCCTTCATGTTAGTTCCCCAGTATTTGCACGTCATGTTTTCCTGTTTACTGGGAGCACCAAAGGCCACATCTCAGCAGCAGTGGTGGGTATGGAGAGATTCAGATATGCACATGAACTTTTTAAAGTGTATTACAGAGATACACTTTTCCTTGTTTTCCAAATGCTTATGGAGATATTTACATTTTACATTTTTCTTTTTCTGCATGATCAGAAAGATCATTCTGTATTGTGTGCAGGAGCCTAGAAGCCGAGGAGAACCCTTGGACAGAGCACCAGGATGCTTCACAGAGCACACAGCCGGAGCATCTCTGGGTGCTGGAGAATAAAGCATCTGAAATTTGGGATGAAAATAAAAGTGTCTTAAAGTGTTACTGTGGAGAAGGCAGGCTTGGCCAGATTTTTAAAAACTTCCCATATCTTCCCTGCCTTTTGACAGCTTCTCAGATAACTCACATGGTAAGGCAGACATATTGTTGTACCAAGCACCAGGTGGAAAAAATCAAAGTAACAGCCTGTTGCAAGCTCTTGTTAGCATGGCAAGTTTCACATTGACACCTGGCGTGCAGACACGCTGGCCTCCACACGCACGCACCCAGGCCCAACTTTCAGAGAGCTGCTCGGCCCCTGGCCATTGCCTCTGTGCTCCAGAAACCATTCCCGTCTGCAAGCATTCCATTTCACCCCACAGTGAAAACACAGGTAGTACAAGAGGCGTTTTTTAAATGCCACGGTCGTTGGCTAATTTTTCTGCTAAAATACTCAGTGGGAAAGAGGGCACTGAAGGTTTGCTCACGAAGCTGCGGCTTGGGCTGCTCAGCAATTATTCCCGAGCGCAGCTGGAGCCAGCAGCAGGATGTGTGGGAGCACACCAGGCTGTGCTTGTGGCTCACCCTCTGCCTGAATGAGCACCCGTGCATCCTTCTGAGACTCTGTGGAGCAAGGGGGGATGCCCTGAAAGCAGGACCAAGGCTGGAGTCTTGCCTGCTTCAAAGAGCAGCTGGTGATGCAACTTCTTAACACAGCTATTTCCTCCTGAATGTTTTTATTTGTCAGAATAGCAAACTTGGGCTCCATCATTGAAAAAATAAGGCTTTGATGCATTGTGTCTTTTTGCCAGACATTTAACAGTAATCCAAATAAATGACTTGGTTCAGGGATTCACACAACTTGAGTGAAAACTCCTATTTTAAGAGAAAAAAATTCTTAGGATTTAATTTCTGCCATAATTCCTGAGCTGCCAAGATAGGGTGTCTAATTTTTAGATATTTTAAAAACCTGATTTGGTTAAAAAAGCTGCAGCCATTGTCCTAAACAGCTGACAGGTTCCCACCAGCCCTCCCCATGCCAGCTGGCTCATGTATTCACAGAGTATCTTGGCAAATGGTCAAATACAACACACATTTTAAGCAGCTGGATTAACCTAGAGATTCTTACCAGAACCTTTTCATCTGCTTTTCAGAGGCAGACCACTGCCATTTAATTATACTTTAATTGAATGAAAAAACAAGTCAATACCTAATTAATTGGGGTTACAGAAGAATGGCAGTGCACAGCCCTGGATTCTGAAACACAGCATTTAAAGGACAGCCTTGCTAATTTTAGCTACATTTGGAATTTGTTTGTGACCCTTCCCTTCCCTTCCCTTCCCTTCCCTTCCCTTCCCTTCCCTTCCCTTCCCTTCCCTTCCCTTCCCTTCCCTTCCCTTCCCTTCCCTTCCCTTCCCTTCCCTTCCCTTCCCTTCCCTTCCCTTCCCTTCCCTTCCCTTCCCTTCCCTTCCCTTCCCTTCCCTTCCCTTCCCTTCCCTTCCCTTCCCTTCCCTTCCCTTCCCTTCCCTTCCCTTCCCTCTTTAAAGTTCACATGGGGAGCAAAAAACAAAGACATCAGTTTCATGCTTGGATAAGTTCTGTTATAAAAGAAAACTTGCTGTTTTACCTGCTGCAGAGATGCCTGTTAAAGGGTGCTGGTGTTCTTGCATTTTTACTTTATTTAGAGAGCTGTTGGCTTTTATTTTTTTTATCTCAGAGTATAATCAAGACAGCGGTAGTCTTACTTAAAATTTCACAGTCCACATCATGATAGTGTTTGCAGTGTTTTAAATGAGGACCAAATGTTCTTCCCAAACCCATTAATAGTGGTGTCCAGATGTTGGAACCAATTTGGAGGACAGCTCTACTCATGTATCCTAGCAGTTAAGTACAGAACACTTCCTCACTCATTTGAGACAACACCACCCACCAAAACTGTGCTGTCACCAAAAGGGAGCACAGAGAGGCAAACAGCCTGAATCTTTTTGAGAGACCTGAGTGTCACACTTCCCATCCGTATCACTTCCTTCCCCAGTACAAGAGCCAAATATGCCACATCCTATATAACATTGAAGTGTAAAGAATTTATGAAAAGACTTTATTTGCCATGATGTGTTTATATAGACCAGATGAATGATGTAATCATTCATTATATTGCATCAGAACAGATCATCTTGTTTTGTTGTGATTTGCATCCAATATCACATGTGAAGGTAGTCTTGATTATCATTGGCAGCTGTGTCATATCTGTTGATATTATTCAAATTTCATGAGACAAATAATGAATTCTTTAATTTTTTAACACTTTTGTTGTGTCATCTGTGTGAAATAGGCAAAGCCAAATAGGCAAATTGTGTCTCTGAAAATGGATGAGAAAGCAAACTCATGCAAATTAAGCATGCTTTTCCTTAATTACTTTACATTTGCTTCCATATCACTCAAAATAAGAGTGTATATATATTATTGATGTAATGATGAATTGTCTCTGGCTTACTCATAGTCTTCACATTTTTCCAGTGAACCTGCATCCAAATCGAAACATCCTTAGATATGGCCTATTTTTGTGGCTGAAAATACCTTCCACTGCATGTTTCTTGAGATAAAGTGTTTCATTTACCCACTTCCAGACTTGGAAAACAAGAGTTAGGAAAATTAATTAGTAAGGAAAAACATGATCAGAGGGAAAGACATCTAAAACCTAATTAACTTTGGGACAAAAACTCCTAACAGAGAAAGTTTTGATTAGGTGTATGAACAGAGTTTATGCAATGTGTTGTGCCTTTACTCCCACTGTCATAAAGGGGAGAATTCCCATGTGGGTAGACATTGGGGTAGGAACCAAGATGTTGCATGAAATTCTCTGAAATATCTTTGGAATTCTCACTAACGCTATGGTGTTTGGGTTGATGCCTGATGCAGTGTCAGTTCCATGATGTAAAGCTGTACTTTTACTTTCCTTGCAAAGGTCCCAAATGACTTCTGATCATCAGAAGAGACAGGAACCAGAAAGAAGGCTGAAATTACCTTTTCTTGGTGATTGCAACATGCAATTCAGAAGGAGGAACAAGACAAGGGTTTTTAAGGTTGTGCTACAAAGCTCGGAGGTGGGGACTGTGCGTTGGAGCACACATGAAGGAAGAGAAAGGGAGACAAGCAGGATGAACTGGGAAGGGTAGCAGAGGTGACATGGCTCACAAGGGAGAGGGATGGCTTGGCAGTGGAAGGTTTTTTTGATGAATCTCATGTAGCTGATGTGAGACTGGTTGTGAGACTAGCTGCCAGCTCTCCCCAGCCTGATGGAAGAGCCTCCAGTTTATCTCTTTAGGTAAAGCTCTTTCTCTGGTTCACTGTGATGTACAGCCAAAGCACAGGCTAATTCATAAGAAAGAATTTGTCTTGTTTTACTTGTAATAATGCAGCCTTCAGTGAAAATTATGTGAAGAAAATATCAAACACAAACAGATTTTGAAGGCTTCAAAGTGGTATCAAGCCAAGAACTTTAACACTAGCAGCTAGCCTCGCTTTGCTCTTTCATACAGGTACAGTTGTAGCACTGGCAGAAGACTTCAGAGCATGCTGATATTTGTAGAATGTCAGCTCTTCAGTGAGAGGCACCATGTGTTTATTTGTTTAAATGACAGGGTAGTTTCAATGTTGATGATGGGGCATGAAGCACTTGGAAAAACTCACACCAGGAATACTTTGATGTTGCTGAGTCTTAAATAAAGTGGGCTCAGGCTTTCTGAAAAAGCTTTGCCTGTGCACCTCAGCTGTAGCATGAGGGAAACCAGACCACCCTCTAGTGGGATGAGACTGCATTTCAGCATGAGATGTGTTACTGCTTTAGCTATGAAACCATATTTCTGTTTCCTTTTGCCTTGGAGATTTTTTCAGATGAAAGATAAGATCAGATATTTATCTGTGCGTGCAGTGTGGGAGGGCTCCTATCCTAAAGGCTCCACAAACTTCCCCTGCTCAAGGGGTTTCTGAGTCAGATGGTGAGACTTGGTGTCCTGATACTGAAAAAAAAGGAGCTGCCTCTCCTATGTCTTTGGTTCGAAAACATTTAAATAAATGTATCTGTTTCTTCTGTTCTTTTTGTCACAACATCACGTCTAATCGACACATGCAAAATAACAGCAAGGAATTGGTAGAATGTGGAGGGAAGGAATCAGCTTCAGAAGGAAAAATCTGTAAAAGGCTGGGAGCTGAGCAGCTGAAGAACTAGGAAAAGGTTTTCTTCATTCAAATTGGCCACATGAAAAAGATAGTGGAAAAATATTTCAACAAGTAAGTTTAGAGGAAAAACTACCGTGAATTATTTATTTCACAATTTTTATTTGGTACAGCCAGAGCTTCCTCATTTAAGAAAAATGCATGGTAAAGCTCCAGATGACACACCTTGGAAAATTCCTCTGCCTGGACACGAGAGCAGCCACCGGTCCCAGCATCAGGCAGGCACACCTAGAGCACCAGCTCATGCAGAAGCAAAGGAAGCACCACAAAGGCAAACAGGAGGTGCCATGTCCTCCCCAGAGGCACGCATGAAAGCTGCCACGCAGCATTTGAAGGCCATGTTTCAGCCACAGATGGCTGGCAAGGCCAAGCTTTGGCACACAGGGGCTGGGAGCAGGGGAGACTGGTGGGGTGCAGTGGCAGCTTTGCTCCAGGAGGAAAGTCGAGGTCTGCCGTGGAGGGGGGCTCACTGTAGTTTCCATTTCAGCCAGCCAGCATTTGCTGCTCCCCTGCTTGTAAATCTCCTCCTAGGCCCTAAGCTTTCAAGAAAAGAAACTGTGTTTTTGTCTGCATATGGAAAATATCGGGTTTGTTTTCAACACTGTTGCAGCCTGAAGAAATGGAAGTATTATGAATAATAGTAAACATATGTTGTCCCTGCCTCATGCCCATGGTGTTCCCCACTTGAGGAACAGGCTCCTAAAACTGATGTCCCTTACCGCTGCCCTGCCTTCACTCCAGCATTTCAAGCCCTGATTCAACCATGGTGCCTGAAAAACATCTAACTAAAATGGCTAAGTGATGAGTGGCTCAGGCACTTAGACTTATTTCATGACTATGAAATAAAAGAAAAAAATTGTTTTTGTGTTTCTCTTACCTTTGGCCTATTATCTGATTTTTAACTTATCACTTCAACTGACTTATCACTACTACCTCTGTCTTTTTCTGCTGTAGCCCCGAGAGGTTGAAAACTAAAATCCTCTCAGCTAGAGTTTGTCTCTGCTAGCTGCTCCCCACATGTTCATGCATGCACACACATGCAAACACTCTGGGCACAGAGAAGATTGAGATCTGCGTATGGCAACCAATAAAATAGTTTCATTTTAATGGCTCCTGTGATGTGGTCTTTTCTAGCCTCAGTTTGGACAGTCCGTTATCAATCCACCCCCCCCCCCCCATCCCCCCCATCCTCCCTCCAAAAATATATAGTTCTGTTTTAAATCTTGACTGGGAGAAAAGGATTTGTCATGATACAAAATAAACCCTTTTGTTAAACTTGCTGCCTTGTATTTCTTAGAGAAATGAAAATACTTGTAGATAAATCTTACATTGTGGTGACAAATACTTGAAAAATTACAAGTACCTTCACTGGTATAATCTGTATTATAACAACTCTGCATTGAGTCATGGAGATGCAATTTCTGGTTTTTTGTATGGTTAGGAAGGCTTAGGGTTTGAGCTCTTTTTCAAAATGTTTTACACTTGCAATCCAAAAATTTCCAGTGGATATAGACAAGCTTGAAAAGCAAAAAATGCTTTTCCTTGGTTGCCATTCACTGATGTCTTAAAAGTAGCTCATGGGTCTGTGAAGTCTGCAGACCACAAACCAAAGATGGCTGTGCTACTGAGTGATACCGTTGTTTTAGTTGACTGAGCACAAGTGATTAAAGCTTCAGAGAAGTTTAGTTAGTTCTCCAAGCTTCCAGAGGACATGAGAAGTGAATTTTAACACAGTTTCTCCAGTCGGTTTTATTGAGGTTGGCAGTGTGGCCTGTGAATGGGGCCTCCCAGTGTGTGCCTCTCCACAGCGCTGGTGGAGAGCAGCCCCGAGGCTGTTCCATTTCCTGCCTGGCACAAATAGCCACAGAAGGACAGAGACACAAAGAGGACTGGAGTACCAGAGCTAACACCTTTCCCACAGTTACAATGGAGAAGTGTAAGGGTACTGGTTTCTGTCTCCTAAAGGAAGGCAGTGTGCTGTGTCATTTTGCTCATGATCACTCTCTCACTGGGAAAAAACATTTTCTGTTTGAGTTACCAGTGCCACTTCCAGTCATATCCGAGCATCCCTAAGAGGTCTCATGTCTAATTGTTTACTGGATTTGTCTTGACTTATGTCAAAAACATCTCAGCAGCTCCCAGTCAGAGGCAGTATATCTGAAGGTCTCACTCAATGAAATGTGGAGTAAATCATGCTGGGAATTAATTAGGCTCCTTACAATTTGCCTGGGCATTTGTAGTTGCAAAGTGGGTAAAAATTGCTCCATGGCTGTCTGTAGCAGCACTTGTATGACACAAGCAGAAATAGCCTGTGAACCTAATACAATCTGTGTCCTGGCTAACCAATGCAGGCACGCCCAGAGGCAGAGAGGGTCCTCATGAACATATCTACATGAGAAATGCTGGCCATGGATGGAGCCTTGCTTGCTCCACGACAGCACAGGTCACTCCCATGTTACGGGGATTGGTGCTGTCTGCTTCCTTGGAGAAGTCAAATTGCTCCTAGAAAAATCACTTTTAAATTATAGGAGTTCTCAGTAATCACAGAGGAAAGATCAATTTATTCCTGATCAAAGAATCACAAATCACCTTCATAGGGAACTCCAGGAGGAGTTTCCAGGAAGAACCAATTTCTTCTGAGACCCATCTGACTTTCTGCCAGGGCTGTCAGTGGTAGAAGCAATGTGCAGATGGCAGGCAGAGAGTATGCAGGTAGCTTGTTTGGTCTGGTTTTTACAAGTTGAATAAATTTTGTGGTAAATAAACACTTTGTGACATTTTTTAGGCTCAGCATATATCATGAGCTTCTCACAGGTTAATTTTCCCTGGTTTGCTGCTGCTACCTATCCTGAGGTATTTAGGAATTTATTGCAAGACTTATCCTACACATGTGAGCCATTTTTCTTCTGCTTTTCTTTCTTCTCCTTTGTTCCATTTCAGGTTTTCCACGTCTTTTCCACAGCTTTTTCTGTTCCCTGTTTTCTTCCACCCTTCAGAGCACTGACCTTTTCTTAAGAGACCAGGAACATTGCTGCTGCTTTTTCCTGTTCAATTGAGGTATTTTAATCTATATTTTGTATAGCCTAGATGTTCTACCATTTCCCTTATTCTCCTTTTTTCTCTTTCTTTGGCAGGGCACTGTTCTGGGAAAACTGAAGCATGACATTTGGCAGCACTAAGATGGCAGAAGAAAAACAGGGAGGGGGTATGTAGATATCTGCTAAGTGGTTAACTTTATGGCTGGGAGTGTTCCACATTTTCTCCTTTTGTTTTTGTTTTTAATTTTCCATGGAATAAGTGTGTTTGGCTCATTGGCACCTTCAAGCATTCCTTGGAGATTTTTAATTGCTTGAGCAGTAAGTTAGAAGACACTGTACTATGAGTGAAGACAGGCTCAACAATAACAGGGAATAACAACTGAATGAATGGATAGGTCTTTATCACATCCCTCTTAAAATCATCTTTTTTTCTGGTTGGAAAGTGATATCCTTCTCAATTGCTTGTGTCTAGAACCTGTTCAATATTTTTTTTTTAAACCAAACTCTTAAATTTATTTAAACCAAAATGAATCATGCTTGTCCTCTCAAAAAATAAAAAAAGTTTTTCAGCTTGATTTCAAAAGAAAACTAGGTTTAAAAGGGAGTTATGTCATTTGTCTGTCTGTCTGTCTGTTGCTCACCTGAGACTCTGCCTGTACAAGTGTGTTTGAAATCATAGACTGATTTCAGTTTGACTTGGACACACAGAGAAGTGTCTGATGTGCTGGATTTTTATGAATTTCATGAAGATTGTCATCCAGTTTGAGAAGAGAGACTCAGATTAGTGGTGTGTGTGTGGGAAAGAAGGGCAGTATTAGGCAGTTTCTGGCATGCAGCGCCGTCACATCCTCACAGTCACCAGCAATACACTCATGTCATTTTGGTTGGAGAATCTGAATTTGTATCTCTAAGCCTGCCTCTGTGCAAAATGCCTCTGTCTTGAGTGGGATGTGAAAAGAGCTTGGGGACAATCTCTCTGGGACTATCTGCAGTGCAAGGTGAGGCTCTAGGTAAGATAGTGGAACCCGTTCAGAACACAGCAGGATAAACAGTACTACAGCATTAGTGTATGTCTTTCCAACAGAGTAATGAGCCTTTGGCTGTTCAAAGAGAGCTTGGTGTTCTATCTCTTCTAAGAACTGTTCTGTGCTTCTCAAGTGCTCTGCAATGGCAATCTTTTCTTATCTGAATAGAAATATAAATACAAATATTAAATCTAAGTGGTTAATGACAATGTTTTGAAATTTCTGCTCTTTATGAGGAATATTCTGTCCCAGTGGGTGCCATAGGGACTCAGTGAAAGCTCCCTGAATGCCACCTATGTAACTCTACTTAAAAAGACCTTGCAGGATCAAGCCCATGCTAGGAGAACCAAGAAGTGACAGCTGAAAAGAATGGTCTAGCTTGATGTTGAAAATTTACCTCTGCCCCAGACACAACACACTCCTACTGATTCACTGAAATCCCATCCTTTTTAGCAGAGCTTCTAGGTTAAATGCTGCTTTGGAACAGCTCTCCTTAACCTGGAGTCATAAAATGTTTGAAATGAAACAGTTGCTGTAGTACATTGAATTAGCTGAACTGCTCTGGCTGAATTGTTTTGCAATTGCACATTATGGCTTAAGGGTGTGGGGAGAGGAAGAGAAAAATCAATGTTTCCTAGTAGGCCCAAGTTACTCAGTGGGCCATATAATAAGCTTGGTATTGTTAAACTGCTTTATTTTTCAAAGTAATTGTCTTATTTCTGTGAGGCCTTGATATTGTTTCAGATGCTATTGAGAAAAACCTGGAAAGGCTTAACAGGTGTGTGCTGTATGTATGTACCTGCCTTGGAGTGAACTGATTATACAGGCTACAAGACCATGATCTGAAATTCTCTCTAGTCCTTTTCTCACACATTTTGGTTAAGGACAATGAATAGGGTGGATAAAACTATATAAAATTATCCGCAAATTTGAAAGAACTATTGCTTTATAGGTGAGAAGAAACCACTGATGGTCAAATTCTATCTTTTTGTTACCACAATTTATTTGTAAGGCGATTTTCACTTGAGTGACTTCTATGGCCACATCTACACTAGGCCAAGTGTCGGAACTGTTGTTGTATCCTGGGACCATGCTAGCCTTGTTGGTTCTATCTATCTGTATAACTTTATTTTCTTTGGAAGGTTGGAGAGGCAGGAAGGCACAGCCAGTGTACTCCAGAACTTTTTACTTTTAGGAAATGGTGTGGTTCAGCAGGAAAGAATCTGTGGAGAAAATCAGACAGGCTGAAAACCCAGTATTTACACTCCCTGTATTTCATGGAGATATTTCATGCTAGCTCTAATCTGGTCGCATTGATGGAATACCCAATCCTAGCTCCTGGATTTGCCTCAGGTGCTCTTCTGGAGTACATAATTCAGTTTACTCGCCTCTGGCAGTGAATTCCATTTGTGCGCTCCCCAATCCTTTGGCTCCTAGGGGCCTTAAATGGGACAATTCAGTCCAGAAGAAGGCTTTTTAGTTGTATTGTAATGTTAATGGAGGTGCACTTTAAAAGGACTGTTCAGGAAAAGGGGTGGTTAGGGTGATGGCCTGTGCTGCATAATACATCTATCCCTTCCTACAGCTGCTTAGGACTGCTCTCCTACTGCTAATACCCAGAGATGATGGCCAAAACAGGGAATCAGATGAGATGAGTGTGTTCCAAAAATATGCAAAAGAGCAGTGGTCTCTGCATTTTTCCCAGCCAGCCAAGGTCTTAAAGGGTTTGTTCCTTCAACAAAACCTGGAACAGGAACTTTACTGAGAGAGCTTCCAAGGTCATGAAATTGCAGCTGAATCTTCTCAACATTCGTCTGAAACCTGTTCAGAGGACACAGAAAATGAAGACTCTCTAATCTACCTCAGACTGAACAAAATCTTTCTGTCTCCATCTATATATTCTCTTTGGAGTGAAGCATGGCACCCTTTTGCGGGAGCAATCATGGCTCAAATAAAATTTTGTGAAAATTTACCTCTTAGAAAAAAATCTGATTCTTATGATTGCTTATTCTCCTTTATGCCATGATCCCTTCTCCACATGAACACTATTAGGCAAAAACCCTGTCAAATGCGAGTAAAATTATATTTTCTCTCTCTTCCACATTGTCCATTTTTTAGCTCATTAGATTTTTACTTACTAGATTTATCAAAGCTCTCTCCAGTCTCAATCAACATAATTATCACAATCTCATCTACTTTCCTGATTCATAAATATACATGATGACAGAGACTTTTAACCTACCTTCTCTTTAAGGTCTGAAAATTCACTACTTATCTTACTCTTTTTTGATTCCTACACAGTTTTTGGTCCATTGTAACACAGGGTCTTCTTCACCTGAACCCTCTTCAGTAGCAGAACTTACTGGAAAGTGAAGGGCTCACTTGCTGATTTCAATGAGCCATCAGGCTGACCATTGTGTGGCCCAGAAATGTGCTCAGCTCCCCAGATTTGTGTCTCCTCCCTCAGATTTGTGCACGTTCAATATCCTGCCTGGGATTCTCTAAAAAGGAAAAATTCTCTCATAGTTTCAAGAACATTTTCAAGAAATGGACATTCTCACAAATTGTCTCCTTTCATTATCTTTAAACCCAGAATAATAGAGGGTCTAGAAATGATGAATTTTCTGAGACCTGAGAAGTGTCCACTTTCATTCAAAAATTTCTTGCTAACAACCTGTTTTAAAATTTTTCAACACATTCACCTGTCTCTGTTTGTTTGTTTGTTTGTTTGTTTGTTTGCTTTTATATTCAGAATATTTTAAAGTCTTGGTGAATTGTCTTTGCAGAAATTACACAGGTACAGTCTCCAGGTTATTTAGTGCTCTACATTAGTGATTATTTCAATCAACTTTTCTTTCTGTTAAGACAGAAGAACTCACTCTTCTCTTGAAGCTGGACACACCAAGATCCTTTTTAAGGTAAAGAGCAAGTAAATTTTGCTGGGTTATTCAAATTCCATGTGACCAGTTAAGATGTTAGATGCTGATGACAATGACATATCCACGGTGTAAAAAACAATTAGCTAATAATGTAACCTACATTAGATTACTTCTTAGTCATTAGCTTCAAAAAAGATAATAAAACCTGCCACTTGTCATTGCTAATTTTTACTTCAATCTCTTTCAAAAAATTCTATATCAAGAAAATGACAAATACTAAATAAGGACCTAGTCAGTCCCACTTCTGTTCTCAATGGCCCTTTTAGATATCTTTCCCTCCTTTTTCACTGTTTAGGGGATTTGATCCCTCTCACTGTAAATCAAGGCAGAAGAATATTCTCCTTAGTAATATTAAGCATGCATCATTCCTCAGCCCATGGGATGATGCTAATTAAATGTGTCTGGCCATCTGCTTTTGAAACAACAAAAGAAGAAAAAAAAAAGAGGGGCAAACCCCCACATTTTTTTCAGTCACAAAAATGTCACAAAGCTAAAGGGGACCACAGTCAGGTAGAGTTTCACACATGTAAAAGTTAAGAACATGAAAGTATATTAACAGATGATCTGTTTCAGAACCAGAATCTATTAAACCCAGTCTCCAGCAAAGGCCATCAATATCTATCCAGGTAAGAGTAAGGGCAAAGCAAATTACTTGGTACATCCCAAAGTGTTCTCCAATCTCTGCCTGTCTTCTGAACAGGAATATCCAGAAATATCCCAAGCTGGATGTGTTTTTATATTTAGCAGTCCTCAACAAAATTCAATTCTGATACTTGTCCAGTCTCTGCCTGATTCCATATTAACTTTTGGCATCTGGAACCTCCGTTAGCAAGGGGCACCACAGACTCACCTTCTAAGATTCCTTTGGCTAAATGGCAGACCAGCAGAAAGACTGATGGCTGCTGAGACTGGCAGACTGAATAGGGTGGCAGATTGGATTGAGATCTAATCCTCAGACTGGGAAAAATTCTATATAATCAGCTCACTCTGCCCTCTTTTGTACTACTGCCAGCTCATAGGAACTACATCTGGGAGCAAAAAGAGGTGCCCCAACCTTTTCTTCTTTATTTTATTCCTAGGACAGTACTCCTTGACAACAGCTGCTGTTGTCAAGCACAGAGGTGTCACCTCCCAGTGCCAGTTGATGCCGCTGGTGATAGCTGCAAATGTTCCACAAGGTGATGGATGTGTGCGCACACAGATAACAGTGTCTGGGCTGAGACAGCTCCCCAGGCTCTGCAGCTGGGTGATACACTATGCAAAAATGCTCTGATGCTTGTTGTGACCTACACACCACTGCCTCATGCTGCAGACCACTGCAGTGTCCTTTGTCTTAATGGTTATTATGGTGTCTGGACATTTGAACTACACTGAGCCATTATCATTTTTCCATCATTGGAAAAAAAAAGAAAAAGTAAGAAACTTAGTTGCATTGTTCAATCTGCCTCCCTGCAAAGGGAGATGTGTTCCCTGAAGCAAATGTGAACGTACTCACAGTTTTAAATGCCTCAAGTAATTGTGCTTTCACATTTCCCTTACAAGACTATTAAACACTTCCAAGTAGCTCAAGCTTTTCCTGGCATTCTGTCTAAATATTCCCTTCTTAATCTCATCTCATTACCTCCTAAGTAATTGTATTCTGTCCTTGGGGTCTATTCACTTTGCACGTTTACAGACTGCTACCCAGTTCTCCTGAGTGTAAGCCTCACTCTGAGACAAATGACACATTTTTACATTTGAAATCTTTTCTTCAAACTATCCACAGTTACTTTTTCAATCTCTTATAACAAGGAAGTCTATACAGATAGATGAGAAGATAAATTTCTTTAGAGGCTTGCAACCTATTCTGCCTTCTTGCCCCCTTCTTTGAGGTCATGTCCCACACATATTCATGTGAATGCTCCTTTGAACTCAAATGCCTTGAGTTTGTGAGGCTGGGATCAATACACAAAGTAAAAACAAAAAGGAAATGGAAAGAAAAATACAGTGGGGGGAAAAAAAATCTCCAAAACTCAAAAGGCCTGTAGTCTGTTGTTAAGGGAGATTTTTCAAGCCTTTCACAGTCTGTGGCTGGTTTCCATTTTTCAGATGTATTAAGTTAAAAGTATTCTTTTTCCTTTTTTGTATTTCCACTTTATAATAATTCTTCTTCATTTATTGCCTTTTTTTTTTAATCCAATTCTGAAAATAGTTCTTCTCCCTTCTTCTCTCACCTAAGATTGTCTGTGACATGCTTACATGATTGCAAGAGATTTATCTTTCTGGTCTTATTTTCATCTTCCCTGAATGGCTTCCAGTTCACTGTGAATTATTTGATAGTACCGCAAAATGTAATGTATGCTTGCCATTTCCCTGGCCTTCTAGCAAATGTTTTGCTAGACATGAAATATGGATGTACTAGAGAGAAAGGGATGTTGTATGGTCATGGTGCTCATCCAGTTCCCTGCAGGCTTGACAGAGTCGGGTTGTCTTTGCAGGAGAATGCGGTCAGGGGTATTTCTTGTTTCTGCCTCAATCTGGAAAGGGCTGGATTGAGTTTCAGGGCTGCTGGCTGGTCAGTGTGGCTGA
Organism: Ammospiza nelsoni; assembly: GCF_027579445.1. Classification (NCBI taxonomy): domain Eukaryota; kingdom Metazoa; phylum Chordata; class Aves; order Passeriformes; family Passerellidae; genus Ammospiza; species Ammospiza nelsoni. The sequence continues at coordinate 48,240,303 of NC_080634.1, forward strand.
CAATCCTGGGACAAGGTCTGCTTTCCTGACACTGCTTAGAACCCGTTGTTCCAGAGAGGTGCAGACTAAGCCCAAACACTTGGAGCTCACCACGGACTAAACGAAAAGTTAGGGAATTCTCTCTTTCTCCCTACTGGGCTATGCTGCTGCTTGCCTAGAGATGACTGCCTAAAAATTATCTTGGTTATGACTAGACATTGCAGGAGTGTTTGAGATGGATCAAAATATTTGGAAGACTGAAAGTATCTTAATATAGGGATGGAATATAAGGCATATATTTTGCTATTCATACCAAATTTTACACTTTTAAAGTGCTTGAATATCTGGAATTATCATGTGGATATGATTTAGCAGCCCTATTTGCCTATCTTTGTTGGGCAGAGAAAACAAGAACAAAAGGAAATAATATGCATCCCTAAAGACTACAATTTCCCTTTTTATGGTAAACATTTGTTGCATTCAAGGTGAATGCCACATACAGTTCTGTGTTTTGTTTCAAATGTGGCTGGTCATCCAGTCAAGTAATGACAAAGTGAAACTTCTGTTAAATAGTTTACATAAGCCAGTGCAGTCCAGCTAAAATGTGCATGGTTGCACAAGCTTTCATGGAGAAAACATTGGACCAACTAAACCTGAAGGCATTTTAGATTTGTTTTCATCTCAGGTGCTGTGGACTTGTGACTGCTGCTGTACATTACTGTGATAGTCACAAGGTGAAGCTCCTGCTGATTTACAGCCTGGCCTCACTTACCAGCTTGACAGGGATGTTTTGGGGAAGTCTGACTCCAACGTTGTTCCCGTTGCCTGTGGAGGAGACGCAGAGCCTGTGAGCAGCAGTGAGGGACACTTTCAGTCTCAGAAGGAATTTGCTGCCATGACTGCCTTGCTGGTGCCCATTTCCAGCCTCGTCTGCGCTCAGCTTGATGCCTGCACATGGCAGTATCAGTAGCAGGGACTGCCCGGGGCTGCAGGAGCGAAGCTGGGGCTGAGATCAGCACGAGCCCATTGCGTGACGGCCCCGCGCAGCCCCAGCTCGCCTGGGAGGAGGCAGCGGGGCAAGGGGAGCTCCCAGGAGGACCTGGGGCTTCTTCTGGAAGTAATGGAAGCAGAAATGCCGCTGGCACTCGGGGAGGCAGCTCCCCCAGACTCGGTGGGGCTGCACTATTTTACATCAGTTGAGGATTTAATCTTGTGCTTGAAGTATGTCTTTAGGCTGAATGAGAACAGCGATGCTAAATGCCTTCCTGTTTAAATGATGAACTCAGTGGCTGAAAGAATATAAAATATTTATGACATGGAGGAAGAAAACGCAGTTGCTAAAATGAAGCACAGTTGAAATAAGGATACAGAGGGAATCTGAGTCTTCCCCTCTTTCCTTTACCTAAGCCAAGAGTTACTTGCCCTGCCACGATGGGGTAACTCCACTGCTTCGCATTGATTTATACCGGAGTAATTGCCACCCAAACGAAACCCTTTTCTTCAACTCTTTAATGGCTACAGTTGTTCAATATTTTCAAATACAAATGATAAATAAAGAGACTGGGAAATTCCTCTCCACTACTTCTTGCCTGACCTGGATTGTTACAGGGCTCTTTTGCCACCAGCAGCTATGTCTCTCCCTGGAAAACCCCCAGATATGTCCATGGTTTTACACCAGGCCCCTCCAGTGGGCAAGTGGAGGCTTTTGCCACTGGAAAAGCTCTGCAATCTCTGTCCTGCGGCCTCCTAGTGTCAGCCCCGTTGTTAGATGCTCTAGCAAACAGCCTGAATAATTCTGAGTATGTGCCTTTGTGAATCCACCCTCCCAAAATAATTTAAAAGTAGTCTAAAAAACCCCCCAGACACACCCATATTCAAACAGCTCTGTGGGGCAGCTGCCTGCAGAGCCCGGTGCTGGTCAGGATGTGCCACATCACCTGCATCACCAGAAGTGAAGATATTCTGTGTGCTTGTAATTCCAACTACCACTAAGCCACACAAGTCAATCATTTTACAGTTTACCATTACTGTTTCATATTTCCATGCCTCAAGGCATTTCAAAAGCTCTGCCTAACTCTCCTGGCTCCTGTTGAAAGCAGAAAGCATTGGACTGGCCATGTACCGTGCAAACACGTCAGAGCATGCTCTCCAGTCTATTTTGGTTAAACCTTGGTTCACAGGGAGTGGCACAGTTAGCTACAAATCACATCTTGTGCAGCCTTGCTTTCAAAGGCTTTATTTTTCGTTAATTTTAAATGCATTGTTTCTACTTTTTTATATAAATCAGATATAAAGAAAACTGAATAAATAGTTTTTCAAGCCCACGAAACTATCTTTCTGCTCCCTTTGCTATATAATGGGACTGTTAGTAGTGAAAGACTATGACAATGACTAAACCAGACAGCTGCAATCTAAGGAATTTTTACAAGTTTTCCAAGGTTTCTAATAGGAATTCCCCAGCAAAGAATTCTGTTTTGAAGCTCATATGAGGAATAGACCAGTTTATATAAAAGTACCATTATTGAAATGCTTCTCTTCTTTAAATATATATATATATATATATATATATATATATATATATATATATATAATCTGCATGCCAGTGGGTGTTTGTCTGCATCTCAGTGGCATGGTATTACTCAGGGAAAGGCTACAGCAAGAAAATAAAGGTTTGTGTAGGGACACCCACACAGCCCATATTGTTGAAAACCAAGCAGAGTGACAGCACAGGAAGATGCCAAAGGTACCCACACCTGGGAGATGTGCATTTAAGCCCAGGTACCATCCTCCCTGATGTGGGCACACTGGTGTGTGCTTTGTCACATTCTGTGGAGTGAACTTGCAATCCAAACAATGAGTAGGTGTACACATAAAAGAGTGTGTTTATGCCACCAAAACTATCCTGGGTTAGATGTACACAAGTGATTAGAAATCTACTAGTGTTTGCTGTTATTCTGGGTTTAGTATTGCAATTTGTCTGCTGTGTCACTGATATTGATCCTGAAGTAATTCAGTCATTGCCAGTGAATGATGCATAGTTTATAAAGAAATAAGGTACTTTGGTTCTGATTTACTGTAAACCACATTTTTCCTGTGGCAGGTGTACACTTTGTGTAATTTTGGGCAGAAAATACCTTGCTGTCTCTTTTCTAATTACAGTTATCATTCATACAAGATGAGAAGTAAGAACTGTTCGCAAAAGTAGGGCAAAGCGTATTTTACATCCTGTTTCACTGCCTTACTACCATTTAGACAAATGAAACAAAATGGATACACACTTTCCCTGAGGGTAATTTTGAATCAGTTACTGCACTAGAAAGCCAATCATTGGTACCACCATTGTGCTGCTGGCACAGATAACCCTGTTAACCAGATAACCCAATAGCTGCCAATTTAGGACAGTGCAGACACAGACTAACACAGATGGTTTGCTGTCACCCAGAACCTCTGTCCCTTTTTGCAGACCTCAGACTTTACCCAACACAAGGAGTTCATTGCAAAAGTAAATAAGTGACAAATGGGGAAATATAACCAGGTGCCACAATAAAAAGAAACTGCCACATAGAATTTTTGCCTCTTGAAGAGTAAGAGATTTATGATAAAATAATTTGGTCTTCATTTTCCGCATCCATTTCCACACACTGCTTACCTGGTCTATTTAAAGCAATCTTCCAAACAGATGAGAACCTGGTTTTGGTAAATGCATAGTTTTAATTCAACAAGAAGTATAATGTGTGTAGGTAGTATGTCACATACTTTGTCCCTTTTAACATAACTTTTAAAGCTCTAGAAAAGACAATTTCTTTGCTCAGTTTGGTCTAAAATCTCATTGGACAGCTATCAATTGAAATCAAATGGATGGATGGGTCTTTCAGCTTTAAAAAAAGTTTTACAAGCCTAGGCAGATTTTGAATGTGTATCTGCATTTCTTGTTGTTGATGATTTGTTTTTGTTTTACCTTTTGTGAGCAAAGACGTTTGCAAAGGAGATGGTGCTAAGTTGAGCATCTGGTCTCTCAGGTTGGAGATGGGTATGAGGTAATTTGTGAGACGACAAAAACATCCTTTTTGAGCAATAGTTTTCTAAGACGTAAGAAATTATTCTTAGAGATAAAAAAATTATTCTCACGGTGGAAGGGTTACAGAGCCATAAAAATATCTTCAGCGTATTCATAACAAAAGTAGAAAAGTATGTGAATAATGAGGAAGCAAAGTCTTCTGACAAAATTTTTTTATACAGTCAAATCTAAAGTTCATTTCAAAGGTCCATCGGAATTTCATAATCTTAATTGGTTTAACGATAAAATGGAAGATGGAGCTAAAGGTCAGTGCATGCAAACTAAGGCTCATAGGCTAGAACGTATTTAATGATAAATATGCAGTGATAGAGTAAAAATTATATCCACCAAGGAGAAATGTCTTGAAGTCCCTGTGTTTTTTTCCCAAAAAACCCCACTATCTCAGTGATCAGTGGTGAGAGAGAAGGGGGAACAGAGGGGGAAGAGGGTGGCAGAAATGTACATCAGAGTGCTAGAAATTACTAAGAAAGGAACTGATAAATAGAAAAACATATTATGCTATCATGTTGATCTCTGATGTGCTCTTCACTCTGATCACTGCACAAAAGGGTATAGGGCAACTGAAAAAAGACAAAGAAAAATGTCACAAGCATGCTAATATCCCTGGAGTTGCTTCCAGGCAATGAAAAACTGCTGGGAAAAAATATCAGAGAAAGTGTTTCTCTACTTGGAAACGGAAAGAAGAAGAGGGCTACTAGAGAGAAATATAAAATATAACATAAAATCTAAACTAATATGGAGGACATGGAAAAAATGGAAATATTCACCTCCTTCTCACATGAGCCTTAGAGTCACCCAGTAAAAATTGAATCACAGAATTAATTAGGTTGGAAAACACTTCTGAGATCACCAAGTTCAACATATGACTGAACGTCAACATATGACTGACCGAGTGCCACAGTCTTTCCTTGAATACCTCCAGGGACTGGGACTCCAACGCCTGAAGGTAAATTTTAAATTTAAAAAATACATTTTTTGCACAGCTCAGAATACAAGATAGAATTTTTTGCTGTCTGATGGTGTCAAGGAAAAATTTACACATAGATTCAAAAGGAATTCTTTAAATTATTCAGAAATAAATCACTTGATAACTTGCAACTGTAATGTCTTGAATGCAACCGTAATGTAGAAAGGGCCCCAGCCATCAACATCCAGAAGCTGGGAAGGATCACCATGTACTTGCTGTGTGTCTTTTACTCTCTCATTTTTTGAACTCTGGGAAAGACTAGAGAGACAGAAAGATATGCATAGCTTTAAGAAAAGATCTCATTGAATTATGTTCCTACATTTATTGTGCTTCCTTGGCAGAAAAGTGGAAGCTGAAAGGATGGAAAATTCCTTTCAAGATGCAGGTGTTTGAAGAGATTCTTTGGGCCAAGTTTGACCTCAGGGATTCCTTCAGTCTTATCATGGTCCAGATGTCAGGGGGAAGAGGGAGTCTCCCCCCTCACTTCTAGTGCTACAGATCATCCCTAAGTAAGTATTATCTGAAATTTCAGAGCCATTGGTGACTTAAAAGCACAAACCCATTGACAACTAAGTGTGACTTAGTGATTTACCACCTGCATGTCATGCTCAGATATCTGTTGCAACAAGTCTGCCTCTGACACAAAGTGAAATCCGTAGAGAACTACTTTCCTCCATAAGAATCTCAGTTTTGTTTCTTCTGTCAATGGCACCAAAAGCAGCTAATCCCCACCCCACAGTACCACGTGCTTGCCCGTGGCTTTATTGCATATCCCACATAAATTGATAGCAGTTTTCTTATTGTAGACAAAACATTTATGATTATCTCATTTGTCCTAGCAACAAAAATAATGATGTATATTCAACCTGTCATACAAAATGGTCTGAAAATGCTTTACAGATACTAAAAAAAATAAATTAAAAAAATCCAGAAGGGCTGCATGAAAAGACAAAAGAAAACAAATAGGTCTTCCTCGGTTTTTCAGCTGGAATTTCAAAGCATACCACACTTCTTTCCAAACCACATTTTATTCTTTTCAAAGTATTTGGAAGACCCAAAATGACATGTTTCTTCTGGATGTGATACTGCTTTTATAAGGATTTACTTGCTATCATTTTTTCTTTTGCCTGATCTTTTATGGTTTGGAAATTCATCCTACTTACCCTACACCAAATTCTAATGAAAACCTAATATGATAAAAAATTTTAAGAGCCTGGAATAATCAGTCACAGTTTCAGAACATTTTTAATGCCAACTTTTTTCTGATACTGTATTTTTTTCCAGTTTTGGTGCACAGATGGTAGTGATATACTGTCTTTGTGAAACCAACTATATAAGTTCATTTGTCAATACAGAATATCAATGCAGGTGCAGAAATACAAAATGCAACTATGGAAAAATGTGCTGATTTAATTTGTAACTTTTGACTGCTTTAATTTTAGGGTTTTTTTCCCCTGAGAGGAGCTCATGAGACCATTAAGGCAGCCTGTATTTCAAATAATTGCTGCCTTACCCTCTATTTGCTTGTAGCTTTATGCACATCCTACAGCAAGGACCACTTATGCATGTCCTGTAGCGAGGATTGCTGGGGAGCTGCAATGTCTCAAAGATCTGCTGTTATTGGCATGGAGCAGAGCCAAATATGTGCCTGTGTCTGTTCTGCATCACCATTCCTTACCCCTGGTATTTCCATACATCACCTGGAAAGGGGTCCTGCCAAATGCCATGGCCAGGGCAGCGGGGAGAGGTGGGCAGGAGGCTTCCCAGGCTCTGCTCACCTACACAGGCTAAGACTCAGCGCCCTTTTCCTGAACTGGAGAGTGCTTTTCTGCTTGTTCAAACATTTTTTTATTCTGTCTTGTCATTTGTGGCTGCCTTACACATTCCTATTTACCTTCATTACATTCCTCTCCTTTTCTAGCAAATTCTTTTTTTCTGTAACTTAGAAAAGAAAAAGAAATATAATTTCACTGTTTTGCAAAAAGTCCTCAGATAATTTAAAAATACTGAAATAAGATATTTTAAACCAATTCAAAACTTTTTCCTTTTCATTCACAACTGGTGCTTGAGTTTGCTTAAAATTAGAAATACTTTTGGTTTTTTCCAACAGCCAGTATTTGCTGTATTTACTGTGGAAAAAACCCATGCTAATCTCACTCTTAGCACTGATTATGCATGGCATGACAGGTGGTTTCTTAAAATGGAAATACACTTCACTCTCCTAAAGTACTGGTAGAAATGGAATTGTTTAAAAATCTAATCTCTTCTCACTTTAGCCTGGTAAATGTCCCAGTGTCTTCAGAGGACATTGAACTAAAGCCTTTCATATTTCTTTCCTTTTGCTGTGAATCTTTCAAATGAAAAGGTTAAATTGATTCCAGTATGATACAGATTATGTGTCACGTATGTACTACATCTTTTCAGTATGTTTAATGTATTTCTTATAGAAGTGCATTGTCTTGATTTTTGAGCCACCTCCTACTCAAAAAGAAAAAAAAAAAAATCAAGAAAGGTTAAAAGAAGCACAGTTTGCATCTTTCTATTAACAGTGAAAATATGAAAGTGTAAAACTTTAATTCCATTTCCCCATTTCTTACAATAACATTCAGATATGTTAATTCAGAACTAAATCAGGAAACAGAAGATAAAAAATTTATGTTTTAATTGTTGTGAACAGACGATCAGGGAGGGGGGAAGGTAGTTCAAACAAAACAAATTTCTCATAAACTATACCTATGGGGACATAAGGATCTTAGACTGTTGTTGGAAAAACTGAGTTGCAAACCCATAAATATTTTCAGCTTTGATAGGAAGCCAAAACCTTTTTATGCAGGAACGTCCAGGCAATGTGGTAACTGAAGATCAAACACTTCATCTCTTTAACAGATGCCTTCCAACTTGGAATATTCTATGATTCTATGATCCTGTGTAGTCTGGTCTCACCAGCTAGACTGCATTGTCCCATGATTTGAAATAATTTTGTTCTCTTATTCCCTGTCAGCAAAGGATTATAAATGCTTTCCAATCTTAATTTTAAGTAATCAAATAACAGACAGAGTGGAATCAATATGATGCTTATGAAATTCTATTTCATGGAATTATTGTTTTTATTATTTAAATGTAAGGTTTCTGTTAACCCAAATCTAACATCTATTCAAGATTAAAAGACTTTTTCAACTGTCTTTTTTCTTGCATCACAGTTTTAGCAACATTATGCCACTGCATTAGTTTGGCTTTTCACAGTTTTTCATCATTCTAGCAATGCATGATATATTCAGTTCTTTGCCCACACCAGAGAAAAAGTATGAGAAAGCCCCAAAGTCTGGGGGACTTGGAAAATTTAATTAAGTAATTATGTGAGAATTGGTTCATTTAGAGATGAATGGTTCATGAACTGAAATTTCATGAGAAAGAAACTTAGCAGAAGAAAATAAATCAAAGGATTATAAACAAGGAGTGTATTTTTAGCAGTAAAAGTAACTGAACATTGCAAGAACTTTCTTTCAAAAAGGATTCAGTCTTTTGGAAGCCTTTATTTCATAGAATCCTTGAATGGTTTGGGTTGGAGGGTACCTTAGGGATTATTTCTTTCCAATTCCACTGCCATGGACAGAGACACCTTCCACTTTATCAGGTTGTTTAAATCCCCAACCAACCTGGCCTTGAACACTTCCAGGGATGGGGCATACACAGCTTCTCTGGGCAACTTATGACAGTGACTCACCACCCTCACAGGGAAGAACTTTGTAACACCTAATCTAAATCTTCTATTTGAAGCTGTTCTCCTTGTCCTGTCATTACATCCCTACATGAAAAGTCTCTCTCCCACTCTCTTCGGCTACTGGAAAGCTGCTCTAAGGTCTCCCCAGAGTCTTCTCCTTGTCAAGGTTGAACAATCCCAGCTCTCTCATCCTGTCCTCATAGCAGCCCTCCTTTGGATTAGATTTAAAAGGTCCATCTTTTCCTTTGTTGAGACCCCAGAGCTGATGCAGCACTCCAGGTGACATCTCAGCAAAGGAGAGGGGCACAATTCCCACGTTGCTTTGGATGCAGCCCAGGACACCATTGGCTTTCCTGGCTGCAAGCACACACTGCAAATTCACATCAAGCTTCTCATAAACCAACAGCCCCAAGCCTTTCTCCTCAGTGCTGCTCTCAATGGATAGGGAGGGGCTTAGCCACCTTTTCTGCCAGCTATCTCAGGATTCACAGATGCACCTTATCAGCCCCCATGGACTTGGTCACCTTAGGTTCCTTAGATGTCCTTGAACATGACCTTTTCCCACAGCAGGTGGTTCTTCATTCTTCCACTACCTGCCTTTGCCTTCTGAGACTTGGGTGGTATGGCTGGAGCACCTGTCACTGAAGAACAAGGCAAAAAAAAAAAAAATTTGAGTACCTCAACCTTCTTTGTATGCCAGGTAATCAGGCTTCCATTTCCTTTTGGAGGGGCCATATATTTTCTCTAATCTTCCTTTTATCAGCAGTGTACCTATAGAAGCTTCTCTTTGCCCCTGATCTCCCAGACTGAATTCTATCAGGGCACCAACTTTCCTAACTGATCCTCGAATGCTTATACAATTTTTCTGTATTCCTCCCAGGCTACCTGTCCTTATATTTACCTTCTGTAGGTTTTCTTTTGATGTCTGGGCTTGTCCAGGATCTTGCTCCTTTTTCACACTTGCAGATCTTCTGAAGTTTTTGCCTGACTTCCTCTTTGTTGGGATGTATCACTCCCAAACTTGGACTATGCAGGTGAGGGTCTCTGGTGTGTTGTGAGAGGACATGACTAGGTGAGGACTGAATGAGGAGGGCTGTGAGGAAAAGGAGGAATGCCTGGGAAGATCCTGCATACACTTGATTTACTCATGAGGTGTAATACCAGTGTGCATTCATTACCAGTGATGCTGCCTCCCAAATTATACAGATTTTCTTTTCGAGGATAGAAAAAATATGAGGAAAAGAGATCAGCTCAGAGTATCATGAGCACTGGAAACGTTGGGAACAGTCCAGATTTCAAAGAGATGCTTAACTGCATTCTTCAAATATCTCTGTGAAACCCAGTTACACATGACAGAGAAATGGTATACTCATTGTGCTGGGATCATTTCTAACTGGAATTCAGCCAGACCTTTTAAGCAGAAAGGCGGGCAGGGGCACAATCCTGTCATTAAATGTCCTTGTCATTTTATCTTCATTTCTCTGATTCGTTGCAGATGGTGCTTTGGAAAATGTTTTAGTGCCTTTCTCACTTCAATTACCATCAGTTCACACTCAGTTCATAATGGCAGAATAATTAAGCAGGGGACTGGTTCACAATCCTTGTGGATCTTTTTGACATTTACTCATGGTTCCTCTAGTTCTTTATCTTGCAGTAGATTTTTACTTGGAAAATTAATCTGAAAAATGTTTGAAGGTTTGAAAAAAGTACAAAGACTTATTACTTTGGTTACTTTATTTCAACATTAGATTAAATTCTTATGGATTAAAATGACATATCCTAACAAAAAAAAATTATAGTAACTATGAGATGTATGACTCAATATGAAGTTAGCACAATGTAATTCATAAATTTTTTCTTCATATCAAAGTCAAGTTAATAAAACACAATAACAATGTCCCAATACCATTATAACAGTGGTATTAGTCAAACTCTAAGTGCATAAATTATAGTGAATAGTAAAGTAAACCAAGCATTTATTGCTTGTGATTCCCTGTGCATCATTTATTGGTTAATTTATTACTGATACATTAATACAAATATTAGAGAGGTTTCTGGCTTTATAAGTATTGTAACTGTTATTGAAGAATGATGATTAGAGAATTAAAGAATGATGATCTTTATAATACTTTGCATACATAGGGGTGGAATGCAGCTACTGTGATTCTACTGTGTAATGTAGTTCACTGACCATGATAATATATTAGATTAGCTATGCCAATAAGTTTAAATGTTCATAATAATTCAAAATTAAGTAAGAAAAAAGGTGTTATCAAGATATTTTCAGCAGCATTGTACTTGTTTTTCTATGATAAGATTTCCAAATAGTCACCAAAATGTTGGTTCCTACAGAGAATTGGAAATAGCAATTGCACAGTATGGTGATCTGGCAGTCTGTCTGGAAATAAATCAAGAGAGAAATAATTATGCAAGACTTTAGAACTACAGTGTCAAAACCTGAATTAATTTCTAATTCTGGCAGACATTTATTTGCCAGCTTAAGGAAATAACAAGGGTTTTTTCCTGTGTTTAGTTTTAAATAACCTAGGCGGTTGGATTTGTTATATCCCTGTTTGCAAACACCAATATTATTCCTCCTAAAAGTAAGCAAGAAAAATCACCAAAGCATTCCAGACCAACCATCAATAAAGAGAAAAGTTCAAACACAATTTAAGTTTTTTTGAAGATGGTTCAGGTAAGCTTTTCCTAAACTTTGCTACACAGATTTGTAACTGGATACCTGGATGCCTTTTTCAGTGTCATGCATGCTCTTGATAGCAGAATGAGATGGTGTGACTTCTTAGGTGCTTGATTCTCATAACAGCAAGAAATTCACTTTCCATTTTTCTTGTTCTTCTTCTCACTGCCCTTTGGCAAAAAAGCCCAAGATAGTTAGAGAAACAGATTTTTTTCTTACTTGGGTTATACAATCCTTTTAGGACCGAACAGACTGTTCTGACAACATTTGCATTGGCAGTGGACAGAAAGAGCTCTTCTGAAAAGAGCTCTTCAAGAAATAATCTGAATACCATCTACTCATGGTGTTCTTTTTGCTGCCAGTGTCAGAGACAAGACAACCAGCCTTGCCTGCACCCTCCTGCTTTGGCTGAGGAGAACACAAGCTCTCTGTCTTCTGTTACTCTTGAACCTCTGCCTGATCTGATGAGCAGTGGTATCATGCTAAGAAGATGCTGTCCACACATCTTGAAGGGTCTTTCCAACATGACATATTTCCTTTGGTGCCCTCACCCAACCACAAGGAAAAAGGAGCCTGATGGGGTCCTGACCTCAGGCTGTGCCACGAGAGCTCTGGCATTCCCATGGACCTGCAGGACAGAGAGGCTTCTTCTTATCCCAGTAAGGTGACACCAGCCAAGTTGAGCAGGTGTTGAGTACTGTGGCACTGAAAGGCACAGCATCCTGGCACCACTGACAAACAATTAAATCCACTCGTTGCATTTGGCTTTGTTACATTTGTGAATGTAGGAGCAATCATCCAGCCATATTTTGAGAAAATGACTTAAGGATTCAGGGTCTCATGCTGCTTTCTCTGCATCACTTCCACTTCCCCTCAGGGCATCCATTCTTGCACAGACGCTTGTCTCCTAATCTTTTAAAGTCACTTCTGGGGTTCTTTTCTGTGCTGTCTCCATTGTCTCAGCCCCTGTGGTAATTCACACACAAGGTTTTTGTAGAGAACTCAACTTTCTCCCTGAGTTTTCTTGGTTTGTTTTTACTCCTGAGGAATTTGGGAGAGGTCAGTTATCCTCTCTAGGTACAAGAAACAGAAATATTCTTCCCAGATAGGAGACAGGACATCAGCTGAAATCATGTGACCCCATTGCTTAATATTTTCACCTGGTTTTAGATATCTCACGCCTTGGAGTATAAGCTGCTCTCATACCTGTGGAGATTTTTTTGCATGAAACAATCAGATTTCAAACTGAGTTCCTTTTCTGCAGCATTCACTATATCATCAGGCTCCTCGTTGTCTGGATTGCAAGTTGGATGAGACTGGATTTCTTTTCATTTTTTATGTTTTATTTCCCTGCCTCATACTTATGCCTAAAAATTCTCCAGGGGCAGAAAGTGTCTACAACACTTCAGTGACGAGAATAGTCTTGGATGGGGCAAATGTTTCCTAACCTAATGTTTAAATGTTTGACCCAATGCTCAAAATTAGGTAGAGAATTAGGTAGAAAAAGTGTGTCTCAATAAACTAAAATTCCTTTGCACTGCAGGGAGAACATCAAGAGGGGTTCATCAGAGGAAAAGGCCTTTTTTTACCTCAGTCATACTGGTTTTTTGTGTTAATTCTATTTGTTCCAAAAATTAATTTTACTGGGAATCTGATAAGATATTTTAATTCTATGTTTATCTGAGCTTAATGTTTACTAGTAGATTGCAGTCCTAATCTTGAGAATTTGCTCATGCTTTTAACTATTGCTTGCATACTATCTTCTTGTTCCATATGTCTTTTACTCAGTGTCTATATCATAAGGAAACCTGTTTTTTTTTTTCCTTGCAGCTGTATAATATGGGTATATAATGACTTAATCTTAATATACATTAATAACTTTTTAAAAATCATCTCAGAGACAATTTTGAATGCCTTTGCTGGAGTTTTTAACAAAAGAAAATAAATATATGTAGTAAAAAAGTGCTACACCCTTTACCAAAAGGTAGAGGTACAAAGGGGCTGTGAGTTGAATGTGTAAAGCACTACTGTGAAGGAACCAACACCAAAGAAATATTCATATTCTCCATGCAGTGATGCCACCTGTGCCACTGAGAATGTCATGGAAAATATGGTGATTCGGTTACTGGCCCAGTCCACTGATTTTCCAAAGAATAATTTAACTCCTGTGAATGTTCTCAGAGCAGTTCCTTGTATAACACACCTGCCTGAGGTTGCTCCCACGCAGAAACAATCGAGTGAGTACGCTCGCAGTTTTTAATGAGCTATTCATAGAAAAACTCCCAGGTGAAATATGAGGCTTAAACCTTTTGCTGCTCCTTGAGGGAACCCAAATTCTTCTAAAAGCTCCTTGGCCCATGTATAGAATTACCTATAGGAAAAAAAAAGAGGGTGGTAGACACATTATGCACAGATTTTTCAGAAAGAGTATTCCATTGACATATAGAGAATATACTGGCTGAGCCTTCTCATACAGAGAGAAAAAAAATTGTTTCCCTGTGACTTTTTGTGTTTATTATTAGCTTCACCCTGGGAGTCCAAGTTATTTTTTAATACTTATCCAATTTGCTTCTTTTCAAAGGTGGGGGAAGGATGGAATGAAGGAGATTACTTTTGATATTTATATTATTTTTACTGCACAAGTGATTGTGTCAAGCTGTAAATTCCTTGCTAAATTTTTTAAATCCCTCTGATGTCTGACAAGGAACTGGAAAAATATAAATGTTAAATTTTATGGGTTTTTTCCGTGTTACTATAGTCTGCAGTTCTATTATAAACTGTCATCTGTAATATAATCAAAGGAAAATTGGTAGGAAACCTTATTGTAATCCAAGGAACATTCCTTTTTACATGAATTCACTGACTTTAATAGGATTTAGACTGTCTGGCTCAATCTGGAACTTCTAGAAAACTTTTGGAAAGATTGAGTCAGAAAAGAACTGGCTTGTTTATGGGATGTCCCCAAAACTTACCTTCATTTACAGTGATATATAATGTCTAAAAAGTTGCTTGCCCATTGAGTCAGAGCCTTTCAATCATTAAAAATGTGTCTATGTCATCCCTAGAGCAATACTTGTACCTTTCATATTGCCGACTGACACCACTGTCAGTTTCTAGCTTAAAAACTAGTAGCAAAGTGAGAATTGTAAAGGGTTGCTTCTTTCTCTTTGCTTTCCTGTCACTGGGTGGTTTCTGGACACAGCTTGCTATTTGCATTTGTACTGACAGCAGCACGAGGGAGTGTTTGCCCTGGGCCAGGCAAAACAGGGATGGGGATGGTACGAATACAGAATAAAGCTGTTGTCTTTGTCCCTGGGAATGTGCAGTTTTTTAGCTGGAAAGGAGTCCCTTACCCAATAGCTGTGCCCTGTTCTGAAAAGACTGACCTCTGTCTTCCCCATCTGGATGGTGTGGGACATCAGGACTTGCTTTTCCAAGGGGTGCTGGGACATGAACTTCTACCAAGGACCCAAACGCAACCAGACCACAGACCTCAGAGCAGAGGAAGGTGCTTGCTCCTGATCTCACTGTGAGCCAATACATGGCCACCCATACAAGAAGCAGAGATGTTGGATCTGGCTGAATTTAAAGGACCCAAATGGTGATTCTGTGACACAGCAAGGTGTGTCTGGAACTGCTGTCTTGAATGCACGTCTGTCATTATGGATAAAAAAAGCGTTTTTAAATAGGGGAGAGTAGAGGGAAGAGCTGGGTTCTGTCCTGCCCATCTGAATGACCTGAGCATTCCTCTTGCTTGCAAGCTAATCTGGATTCAAAACACAACATTGTGAAGACATGCTAGGAGGACGTGCTCAGGGATTTTGGGGAAGCAGGTCCAGGCCTGGGGCAGCGCCTAGTTACAGGGCCATCATGTCATCATGTTTATGATCCGTATGTTCCATATCTGATGGGGCAGGTGAGATCAGTGAGATGCAGGAGCTCACAGAATTACAGAATGAGAATTGTTGGAAGGGCTTTTGTAAGGTCAATTAGTCCAAGCCCCCTGCTCATGCAGGGCCAGCAACAGCCAGTTGCCAGGACCACGTCCAGATGGAAGCGGAATATCTCCTAGACCACAGAGCCCACAATCTCTTTGGGCAACCTACTTCATTGCCTGATCACCCTTGCAGGAAAATTGTCTCCTGATGTAAAGACAGAATCTCCCATGTTTAAATTTGTGCCTGTAGCCTCTTCTCTTGTCACTGGGTTCCACTGACAAGGGTCTGGCTCCCTCTTCTTCATTCTCTCCCTTCAGGTACTTACATACACTGACAAAATCCACCTGAGTATCTCTTCTCCAGGTTGGAAAGTTCTAGCTCTCGCATCCTCTTTGGCTATGAAAGATCCTCCCAGTCCCTGTATCAACTTTGTGGTCTTTCACTGGATTTGCTCCAGTAAATCCCATTCACACCAGGTCCCCAGGCTTTCAGCCAAAGAGACAGAAACATGACTTCATGGACTGCTCACCCTCTGAATAGGCCTGAGTTTCTCATACTGTCATGAAGAGAAATCCTGAGTTCTGTCTGGCAGAAACTTCTGTGGGTTTTCAAAGGTACTGGAAATCTCTCTCTAGTTTCAGGAAACTTCAGTTATTTTAGGCTGATGGAATTGTTCCCCTTTTTTTTTTTTTTTTCACCCACCCAGTTCCAGGGACCTACATTTTGGTGAGCCATTGCTGAAGCACCTAACTAGAGAATTAGACTTGGTGGGCTGTGTTTCACACAAAGTATGAAACAGGAGATAACAGATACTAGCCCACAGAGGAGAAGCAGGAGCCGAAGAGATAATACTGGTCTGCAGGTTTGGTCTGCCAGTGTCTAAGGTCTTTCGTGTCTGGGTCACTCCCTGAAACTTAGGTTCAGCAGTAGCTGGAGAACATTACTGTCTGGTGCTGTATTTGTTGTTTTCAGAGGTCAGGTTTCATCCTGATCCCTTAAAATGTTTCTCCATAAATTGAGTGCTGGAGTTTCTTTACAATTTCTGTAGTAGTGCAATAAGACTGGGGTCTTTACAGAATCTCTCTGGTTTATAACAAAAAAATTCCTTAAAAATCAACTTATTAGCATAAAGCTACTGAACAACAACATTTAAGATAGCAGCACTTTTTAAACTTACTTACTTTTAAAACGTATTATCCATTGGACTAAAACTTAATACCATTTTTATGTGCTAGCATAGTTATCCGGTCCCCCCAAAACTCATATGTATTTTTCTATTAGCTTTTCCTATGTATTTTATTCTCAATTTTTTTCTTGCACTTTGAATTATGGCATTTCCATTTTTCTTTTAAATAAACATCCTTTACTTTTCTATTAGCACTGGAATTGCAGTCTCATTCCCATTAATTTATTTCATTGCTTCCTTAATTTTTTAGTTGTGCTACAACAGCTAGTTTCCTAAAGATTTCCATATAGAGGTAATGTATAGATTATATAAATATAGTTTCTATAATAGATCATATGAATACAATATTTTACTATAAAATATAAACTATTTCATATATAACATAATTTATTTAAAATAATAATGTTTTATAAATGTATAAAATGCACATATTATATGTATATATAGAGTATATAAATACAGACAACTATAATACATACATATATATGTGTATATATGGCTCTCAGGGAAACTGACTGCTTGCTTCCATGATCCCTGCATGCCATGCCAGCTGAGTGGCCTTGGGTCTCTATGACCAAATGAGGTGCCAGGAGTAGGAAAGCTGTGATTCATTTGCTGCTTACAGCCCCTGTCTCTGGGAGCTGGAAACAGCCATTGGGTCAGGATTCATCCCACCCATCTGCAGCTGTTTGTACAGCAGAGGAACTGCATCTCAGCTGGTCAGAGGAGAAAGAGAGGCTCAGTGACAAGACAGAGGCATCTACAGGTAACAAAGACCTCCTGCCTGGCCTCTCAGCTGAGGAAAGACTTCACATCTCCTGTGGGCCCAGTGTCATACCTACCAGTCCCATATAGATGTCCTGGATACCTCAGGGCATTTAATGTGGAACTAGGTACATAAATCCCTTCAGATTCCTTTATGGCAGAATTTCAAGATAGAACCTAGAATAGCTTGGGAGTATTATCCCCTAGAAACGCCGAATTCTTCTCTTTTTCCATCATAGGAGTCTCAGCATGGGGCTCAGGCATGTGAATGTCAACAGTGGTCACTTTTCCCCAAGCTCCTGAGGCCATTTTCTGCAGAAGGGGTGAAGACCTGCCAGGGCTCCTCACAGCTGGTACATATACACCCAGCACTGGTGGGAGACTCACCCCCTCCAAATCAGCAGGTGGAGGCCAGGTAAGCCTCCTGAGGGCACCTGTGTTGGCAATAGATGCTGATAATGAGGCAAATGAATCCTGCTGCCAGCTGCTGTGGGTCTCCAGGCTGCTGTCACTACATGTCCACTGCCTGTAATGGGAACTTGGGCATTTAGCTCATGTGTACACACCAAATTGTGTTTTAAACTAGAGCTGAATCCCATTTCTAAATTCAGGTGAGATAAATTGCCTCAGAACTCAAAGTCAGCTTCTGGCAATCAGCTTTTTTCTCTTGCCTCGTTTTTCTCTTTTTCTTGCCACAGCTGGAGCTCTTTTGCTTGCCACAGCTATAGCGACAAGCACAGAGTTAGGGAGAGGGTGGCGATGCTTGCTGCTCCTCATCTGGTGTGCAACAGAGCAAGCAAGAGAGATTACTGAGCTTTCACCCCTACTAAACCACAGGAAATATGCTATGCCAGATATATGCACTTATGATATGACAAAAAATTGTCGTATGTTAGTCTACTTTACTTACACTACACGTGATGAATTGTTATTCATGCGTGCCCTTTTCAGAGACACAGGCTGTAAAAGAATTACTGGAGCAGAGGTTCCAAGAGGTGCTTTCAGGTACGGGTTCTGTAACTGTTCAAAGTGGGTCCACAATATTTCTCTTGTAAACTTTTTGCAAAATGGGAGAACAGTGTCCCACTTCAGTTCCATGTTTCCCTTATATCAATAAGAAGATGTGGTGTAGCACTGCCAGCAACATCTGCAGGAAAAAAAAAAGATTGCTACAACTCACACTTCATGAAACATTATAGTGGAAAAGAAAATGTGTTCCAAACCACCTTGAGGTTCTGAAGTTAATTCATCATTAAGCATGGGAGACATGGGCGCTGCAGATTCCTGCATTGTTTCCATCATGGAAAGCCCTAGATTTTGCAGTCTCCCAGCGTGGAAAGGCACACAATCAGACATCAGTGTGTATATTTTAGCTTGTGCATTTACTAAGTTTTAATCACCTACTTAAGATCAAGCAAACTAAAACAAAATACAACACAGGGCACTAATTTTATAGTGGGCTGTTAACCAAAGACATGCCATGCTTCTAAGATTCCCTTTCTGCAAATAGCTCAGCTAGTTTTACCACTCATATCAATCAAACTACAGGGTCAACACCTGAAATGGGAGAGATAATCATGCTGGCTGCTAGCTGTTACCTTTCATGCTAGTAGTTGTTAATGAGAGCAGTGAAGTTTGAATCGTAGAAACTAAGACAAGTGTAAAAAACCCAATTTTTTTAAAAAAAGCTCTGAGATGATCCAATTACGTCCCAGACAACTAGGAAGAAAGAAATGAAAGAAAAGAAATGGGCACTTCAGTTTTAGCCAAGCCTCCTAGACAGTACAATTTTTCTCAGCGTCACAGAATAGTTCTTAAAAGAATATGGCAACTGTCTATTACATTACAATAGCAAGAAATCCCAAAAAAATGCCTATTGCTCGGACAACAAATGGTGGGGGACAGGAAACTGCAGAATGGGAGCATGTGCAGAAAAAGAGCAGTCACAGGTGTGGGGCACAAATCTGTGGTTGGCAGTCTGTCTGAGGTGGCTGCTCCTGGGGACACTGGTCCTGCACAGAGTAGAGGTGAGCAGATCCACACAAATGGCTCAGAGGGCCATGACCTGATCCCTACTGCGGGGTGACATGAGAGCTCCTGTATGACCTGTGTTTCTTACAGCTCAAGGTCTCACTGGCTGATTAAAGCTTTAGGTGACCTTTGTTCTCAACTGTTGCCACATTTCACAAAAAAAAAACCAAACACAATTCTTCCCAATAACATTTCTGAGTTTTACATGCTCTGAACCTCAGAGAAAAAAACAAAACAATTCTTATCTCATTTACTACTCTTGTGTTATTCACAAGTAAAATACATTGTAAAAAATTGTTTACCTAAAAATAATTAATAATTAAATTCTAATGTAAGTACTTTAATTCACTAACCAATTAAATCCATGTATGTGTGTATCAAAATTGTCAGCTGACAATCAAAATACTGTACAATAAAATGCAATTAAGTGTTTAACAAATTCAATTTAGATATAATGTAATATAATATAAAATAATACAGTACAATAAAATAATTAATGAGCCTTCTAATAAAATAAAATTGCCCTCATAATTCTTCTCCTTCAATGGGGGCAAAAAATATCTACTATACTCAACACATTGCAAAAACTTCTCCTTTTTTATCTCTCCGTAGCGTTTTATACTCTGGTTCACTTTTAGTTCTGTACAAACTTCTATGCTTGTAAATGGAAAACTACCTGCCAATAAGGCACATTTCTGTTTTCTGTAAACTCTGATTTATAATAACCCCTCTCCAATCAGGCACACTAGCAGTGGAGCATTACTGGCACTCAGAAACCGGAGATTCAAATCTTCTCAGTTATTTATCGCTTAGTGTTATAACTGCAGTGGGTGTGTTTTTGAACTGTTCCTCTCATTGAGACATTTAATACAGTGAATTATCTCCTCTAAAGAGACTGGAACATCGTGGCAGTTATTTGACAACTGAGGGGCTGTAGCAACATTCAAAGCATATGTTAAGCCTTGCTGTTCAATTAGTACGCCAAATGGCAGCTCAAAATTTAACATGAATTTAGTGCTTAGTCTGGGGATTAACTGGGAAAGTATGGTTTGGAAATGTCCACAGATAGGAGGAATATAAGGAAATTCCAGAAAAACAAGAAGCAGATGGTGTCCAGAGAGGTCTGGATTTTTCTACTGTAATGAAAGATAGACAGTTCCTTTGGCCACATGGTAGCCATTGGATATGAAAACTCAGGATTTTTGTAATTGAATTACTGGCAAAGAATTACTCAAAGACCTGGGAATTTAAGACAAGCTATCCAACCCTTAGATTCTCTCCTTTCCTGCAAGCAGTCATTCCTGTGAGAAACAGCATGCCTGCAATTCCACTGAGTTCTACAAAACCTCTATTCTCTCAGGTATAATAGGAATGGACCTTTTTCATTATTACTAGAGCACTATTCAAATGTGATTATAATAAATTCAAACAAAAATACAGCTCATTAATGTGAAGCGCCTACCAAAAGGTAACTACATACATTTAAATACAGATCTGAATAGAAGGGATTCAATTTGAAAACTTCTTTGGATGTCAGTAATTTTAAAATTTCACCTTCCATTACTTCTTCAATAATTTTCCTTTAAAAATGTTTGCTAAAATAAAAGCATGCAATTTTTTGTTCTAGGGCTTTTTTCTCCTGAAAATCATAGAATCACAGAATCATAGAATATCCTGAGTTGGAAGAGACTCATCAGTGTCATCAAGTTCAACTCCTGGCTCTCTAAATGACACCCCAAGAACCACATCACATGCCTGAAAGAGCTGTCCAAATATTTCTTGAGCTCTGTCAGGCTGGTGCTGTGACTGCTTCCCTGGAGAGCCTGTGCCAGTGCCCAGGCACCCTCTGGGTGAAGAACCTTTTTCTAATACCCAACCTGAACCACCCCTGTTGAAACTTCAGCCCATTCCCTTAGGTCCTGTCACTGGCACCACAGAGAAGAGGTCAGTGCCTGCCCCTCCTCTTCCCCTCATGAGGAAGCTGCTGACTGCAATGAGGTCTTCCCTCAATCTCTTCTTCTCCAGGCTGAACAAGCTGTGTCCTCATCTGCTCCTCTTATGAAATTAAATTGTTGAAATAAAGTTTTTAAATAATTCAGAATATCTTTTGTACCTGTTTGTTCCCATTGAAATGAATGGAAGTCATTTATTTGAAGCACTACCTTGTCTGAGTGAGGCTGGCCGATATCAGAAAATAAATGATTTCTGGATACACGCGTATGTGTTCAGATTTAGTTCAAAAAGGCCTTTCTGCCAAGTTATAAATTCTCAGACATTGTTGTTTATGTTTGAAAAGCTGACATACTCTTCAGACCTATGTCTCAAATGCAATGCTATAATTTCTATAGGTTTAAAGAATAAACTTTATTTATCAAACATAGTCATTAATCATGCCTCTTTGCTGGATGTAAATGTAGATGTCACTCATGTCAATGAGCAAGGGGACATTCCTGGCTTTAGCTGCAGAACAATAGAAATCTGAAAATGACTGTGCTTATTGTCTGTGAAACAATGAAAAACTGTGGTAGGTACATTTTACAGTCATGTCATAAAACATATCTGAGTAAAAACACATGCTTTTTTGATCATTAGGGTTTTTCCAACTGGATGAGCCAAACTGCACAATACTGTAGAATTTACTTTGATTTCTATAATGAATCACTAAAGCAATCCCACAAGGCTATCCAATGTAATAAAAGATTAACTATTTCCTAGTACAGAGTCATGTTTATGGAGATGTGCCCATAAGTTCTCTATTTCAGTCTAGCAGAAATGTACCTCAGGCTTTAGAGCAGATATTTACTCTAATTCCAACTCTTTCTTTCATGACATGAAGTCCTGTGTGGTTCCAACTTCTATTAGGTTTCCATGCATCACTGTGTCTCATGAAATATGGCAAAAATTATATTGAGACATCGAAAACTAAACTGAAACCTGATGGTCCCATTTAGAAATTTTGCCACAGATGTAAAAGAAGTACTTTTCAAAGCAATATACGAAATCTTGTTTATTGCAAGCAAAAATAAAAATATCCTTCCTCACATATATATTCACTGTGTCTTTACAAATCAAATCCATTCTCATGAGACCAAAGGATCCTACAGAACAATTTATGAAATATTTTTTACAATTTGGGAGGAAGAATTTCTCTGTAAGAAGACTGAATTTTAATACTTCATGGATTTATTCCTTCTAAAGAGTGGAAGCTAAGCTTCCCAAATAACTGCGTGGTTCAGTGACTATTCTGAGCACATTATTTTGAGTTTTCAATCTCAAAAGTGACTTCTTTGATGAGAACAATGTTTCCTCTAAGGAGGAGATAACGTGCTATCTGTGGGTTTGCAAATCAAGAGAGGAAAATGAAGACAGAGATGTATGGCAGTTCTCAGGACAGGAGTGTGGTTTCTTCTTGGATTTTTGCTTGCTGTGTTTAAATTACATCTTACATTTAATGAATTACCACAGAGGGGAAAGGATTAGTGATAATTCATGATACAAATGAATCCAGTTTTCTTGATAGAACTAGAAGATAAGACATGTTAGCTTAAAATTCACTGACAGAGGTTTAACACACTTTACTCTCTGTTTGTCAGGAATTCTGTGCACCAGCTACAGCACAGCAGTCCAAATGCACACAGCAGCTTCCATATATGTTTGTTCCCAACAGACTCCTGAATCAGCTTAAGCAATCATGCATATTTAATTAACTAAGATGTGCTACTGCTAAAATGCATTAAGAAAATATCTTTGTGACATAGCACAGCAAAATCTGATGGTGTTAGATGTGAGTTCCATTCCCATCAGTGCCACTGTTTTTCAAGATGATCTTGGGAGACCCCTTCCAGCCCAAACTGTTCTATGATTCTATTATAGATTCATTTGTCCTTTGAAGTATTAATATTGACTTAGTAATGTGCTTAAGGAGAGTAGCTGATTAATCTTTCAGTCCAGTTTCTCTATTTATATGTAACTCCAGGTTCTATTTTTAGATGGTCCTTTCAACCTCTCTGAAAACTTGCATTGCTCTTCTAAAATTTGAGAACCAGATGTGGAACATGGCCCTTAGTTTGTGTTTGGCTTGTGTATTTCTAAAATTTCTGTGAAGTGAATATGTTAGTTTTAATTGAGAGTTAGCTGGATGTTTTCTTAAATAACAGAATCTGAATGAATGGGAAACTGTGATTAGTTTAAATTCACCAAACAGCTGTTAGTCTGACTGATGCAAATACTCTGTGGAAGCTGGGGTTGATGCTGGAAAATTTTTTCTGTTCTGCTTAATATAAATGAAAAGGAGGTGAGCATCTTTGTAAACCAAAAGAAGTATGACTTTTCAGAAAACCAGAACTGAAAATGAAAAAACCATTCTGCTCTAAAAATGGCAGAGTAATCAAGATCTTATATTTATCTTCTATTTTTCCTGTTGTTAAAAGACAAATGCTCAAGGATCAAGTGCAGTCAAAAGCCCAAAAGAACAAGTAATTATTTTGCCATTTTGCCTGTAGGACCATAGTTTAAAAAATTCATATTTGGAAAGAAGTTGAAACCTCAGTGTTTATTAGATGATTTATACGTGGTTTTGATTTCATTTTTTGAGAGCAAAATTGGCTAAGATTAAATAGATTCAGGGTCAGCCTTTTATTTTGTGTCAGTATTCCTTGGAGAAATAGAAATTCAGTGCTGACTATTAGCACTGCTCTACCTCTGCCTGCTCATACTCACCCCGTGAGACCACACCAAAACCAGAGACATCTGGTTCCTGTGGCACAGCAAACAGCTCTGGGCAGGAGGTTTTTTTCTGGCAGGGTTTTTTTTTCCTTAAATTTATAGGGAAGTATCCATGAGTGCTACATGCACAAGCAAATCATGGGGAAGAGAGACCTGCCTCGGGGAAATATTGCCTCAAGCAGCTCTTTGTGCCTAAGCTTTGTGGAGGATAGCATGACTCCTTCAAATAGGATAGTTTTTAAAAAATCTTGAAAAGGCACTATCAGAATTTGGGCCAAAATTCAGATGCAAGAAAATTATCTTGAGGTAGCCCTACTCATTGCAAATAGAACTGATATAATGTTTGGGCCTTCATCAAGTAAAAGCAAATCAAATATATTTGGAAATTATTTAATATTCTTCTTCATGGGCTCAGTTTTAACCAAATATGATCTGACAGTAGTATCAAAGTGAAGCCAGAGCTGAGGTGTGCTAAAGAATGTCTTCACATAGTCAAATATACTGGAGATAATGCTCAAAAATAAAAAGTGCATAACAAAAGAAATTCTGTTGTGCTGACTTTACTGGGAAAGCAATTAGATTGACTGAACATTTTTAGAAACATAACCCTGATTGCTACTGTATGTGTTGTTGCAGAATTATTTTCACATGTTAATAATTCATTTTTTTCCACAATGGTATTACTGATTGTCTGGAAGCATATAATTGATTCATTAAATTGTGTAGTTCCCTACAGTTTGACCTCTATTGACGTCTCTGAATTTGTGGCAAGCTATTTTAAAAGAGCAGAAGCATATCACAGCCAGCAGCCTTACACCAATATAAATATTTTCTACTGTGCTAATGCTCAGAATTCACTTTCTGGCAGCTGACCAAGAATTTTGCATAGGAATGCACTGAGCTGGAGACCCCTATCTAATAAATTTTATCTGACACACTCAAACATCCACTTTTATTACCATGTCTGATTTTCCCATGCTCATACAATTTAAAGCTACAGCTTCTCCCTTTCTCTTCTTTGAAGAAAGAGTAATATTTTCAAACAGAATGTCACAGGGGTACATTACTATGAGCACTTTCATCTGTGGAAGCCTTATACAAAGGAATGTATACTATATATTCAAAAAAGCACATTCTCTCACCGATCCCACCGTCTTTCCACAAAAGCTCCCCAAACAATGCAGCAAGGGAAAGCGTATTTCTGTGACATTTTTACTGTTTATGGGCTGCAATTTTTATTTTTTTTTTGCACTGGAGAATATTTGAATGCTAGTCCTGATGTTCTCTATACGTGAACTGCAAAGAATTCTTCAATATTTCAGGGGACTTTGCCCCTTCAGAATATGTTGCCCAGGGTCTAATGGCTGAGGACATGTATCTACAGGAAAAACATTCTGGAAGATTCCCATAGCAGTGCCATGATGAATTAGCACTGCCCCTCAGCTGATGCAGGGGGTTGCAATATTTGGAAACTGGATTGATATGAATCTTTTGCTGGAGTCTTCTGTGGAAATCAAGAAATGTCCCAGACAAGATTTTTAATGCAGTGATTAAATTGTTCCCTGTACCTGTGCTTATCAGTAATTTTCAGCCCTGCCTAATATTCAAAAAGCTGGTATAATTATATATATTACAAGAAAAAAAGAAAGAAAGAAAAGCACACAGGAAAGAGGTACGTCAGTAAAAAGATTTCCCCAGTCAATAACTATTTTCCTCCTGAGACAAATGGAAAGTCTTCTCAAGTCAAGGGCACCCTGTACCAATTCCAATGAATCATGCGTTATTATCTCTCCATGATACAAACTTATAGCAAAGCCAAAAATTCTCCCCTGAGCTTTTGAAAAGGGAATTAAATCTAGTAAGTTACTTTAACTTTGAGTTTTTTTCCCCTTTCCAAGAAAATGGGTATTGTTCCTTTTAGATTGTCCATCATGACAAGTGTAGAAAAAATAAAAATAACAAGAAATGAGCCTTATTTTCTTAATTATTTCACTCAATGATTTTTCCCCAAAATACAATTTTAAATTGAAATCCAATGACAAGATAAAATCCCCGAAAACCACCTATATTATGCCATTAAAAATATGCCTAAAATAGCTAAATTAGCTTGTTCTCTCTAAATAAGAGAAAAGGAGGACTTTAGCTAAGTCCATGTACCATCATTCAAATGCAACACTCAGATGCTCACAGTTTTAGTAAAAAACAGATGTAAGTGGGTATTTCTTGAAAATCAGTGTATTTGTCACTGGATCAAAGTATCAGCACAGTAGAATACCTGGAAATGATTTCTGCAGATTACAGTATACTTGCAAATGAGGCCTGAAACACAATGTGAACAAACCCACGCAGGTGTACCCAAAAAAGCCCTTTATTATTTTCGTTTGCTAAATTTCACTATGGTGTGAGACTGGTAGGTTCTCTACAAAGCAGCTAATCTGAATTGACTACAGTCAGCTAAATTACCCAGCAACACAGAGAAAAACCTCCTGAAAGCCCTACCAGAGGGAATTATGTGCTGTCTAAACCACGGTCCTGAAAGGACGCGCAGAGGCGCTTGGCTCTAAGCCACGATTATTCCCACTGAAGTCAGCAGGACTGCTGGAGTGGGGCACAGGCATGGCAGGGCTGTCCTCCAGCACCAGTCTGCAGGATCACCCACAGCCTCGGGGCAGCCTGAGGAGGAGCTGAAGGTGTGCAGCAGCACAGGAGGGCGGCTGTGGGGCTGTGGGGCCGTGTCCTGCCCCACACAGCGGCCTGGGCAAGGTGCTGCCTCCAGCGCTGGCCCCGGCTCTAGCTACGCTCCCTGCCCTGAGCAGCTGGCTACCATCTTGGGTAGCCTTATCTGCTGCGACTTGTCAAGCCAAAATATTTGTTTAAAAAAGGATCAAATATTCATAGCTCATTTATGCATTCTTTTAACAGGAGAAATGAGGCTTGTCATGGTAGATAAATGCCAAAGTATGTGTGAGGAAAGTAAATGTGAGGAAAAGAAAAGAAGAGAAAAGAAGGGGGAGAGAGAGCATTTTTTTAACCTGTAGTATTTATAGTTTTCTGCTCTGTCTTCTTTCCTTTGCTCTGTGGTCTGGTGCTGAGTATGATGGCTATAACCATGCAATCCAGAGCAGCCCTGCTAACCCAGTGTTGCCACTGGACGTTGTTGGTTTGTATTTTGTTAATTTTGTTGATTTTTAGAAGTGATTCAGGCAAGTTATTTCCTTCCGAGAAACCCCTAAACTAACACCAAATAAGCTTGTCAGTCAACACTTTTATATAAAAGCCAATGTGGAGCACAAAATGAGGATTTCATTAAGTAGGGCTTTGTTGACAGATTGGTTATTTTCTATATGTGAAGAGTCACAAGTCAGATTTCCATTGGTTCTGGATGAATAGAGACACATTATAATTTTCTTCCCTCATTTCTGCAACAGCAGTCTAAATATCTGACTTTTCTGAATGCAAAAAGGAAATATTACAGTTGCTTTCTGCTCACCCCAACATCTCCATTCATCTTTGATCTCCACAGCTTTTAGTCTGGAGAGAAAAAAAAAAAAAAAACCAGCAGTTCAGGATCATTAAGAATTTTTTCAAGGCTCTTATTCCAAATCTCTTCCTGAGAGCAATTAAGCCAGAGTCCCTTTGCTGTGCTACTGCAATGAGCACAAAAATGAAATCCTCAGAAATATGTAATAAACTGAGCATGCAAAAATCAATTTTGACCTAGCTGTAAACACATGTTAATTTTTAAAAGAAAAAATACTGTATTTTCTCCCTAGCAGGCCCCTTTAATCATATTTTAGACAAATATATTCATGGGAAAAATGTTCCTGAACCTCTCTAACATGTCTCTCTTTTCTTTTCAGAAGAGATGAAATCCAGTATGAAATCACAAAGGCCTGAAACAATGCATCTGGTGAAACAGGAATCCACAGCATGATCAATGTACATTTTGTCTCTCAAAATATGGGCATTATTAGAGCTGAGATAGCACAAGCTGCCGAGTCTGTGAATGTTCCCTCAGAGATCTTAAACAAAAAACACACAAGAAATCTAATTTTACAAAAATTTAACAAAAAATGAGAATGGCAGTTTAACATTCCAGATGTCAGACACATTGAACCAAGTAACAGATGCAACACAACAGGCTTTTCTGACTCTACTATGTCATTGTGCAATACAAGCTTAATTTACTCAAAACTTTGCTATTGATATATGTTTGTGCTGGGTATCTACATCAAGCTGAAAATTGGGACAGGGTTTGAATTCTACCAAGTCTTTTCTGAGAATAAGGCTGAAGAAAGACATACATTTTCAGCATAAAATGATCCTGGGGTATTTTCTTCTTGTTTTTTCATTTGGTTATTTGGGATTTTCTTCCAAGCCTGTGCTTAGAAGAAAATACTTAACTTTTGGCAAGGTGATGTCTGAGCTGTAGGGCTGTAGTGCAACACACCCTCACTTTCCTGAGCCATAAAATCACCTTGCATCTGCCCAGCACAGACGCAGATCTCAGTAATGAGGCTCTCTGCACAATCTGTAGGGGTCTGAACTTAAATTTATTGTGGCTGCTATGAATGCCCAGGAAACGTGTTCCCAGTTCCCAAGCAGAAAGTCCACAGTCTTCTCTCACAGCCAGGGATACTTGGAGATGGTTTCTTTTCCTGGGACTATTACATCTGGTTAAACTAGGGAGGTGGAAACTGGGATGAGGCAATTCTAGGGATCTTCACAATTTTTTAGAGGAAATGACTGGGCAAAGAAAGGTTAGGTACCAGTTAAAATGAGAGATTCAGCCTTCTAAGGAGCATGGCCAAGGCAAAGGAGCCAAGATATCTCTGTGATTTCCCCCAGATCCATGGGGCAGATGAAAGCTCCAGAGGCAAAAATCAGGATACAAGAAAAATGTTCAAGCAGATGGCATCAGAAAAGAACACACAAAATCATGTTGAAAAACATTTTTGGGAGTTTTGGGGAGTTCTCCTCCTGTATTTAAAAAGATGAGAAGAAACACAGCCAAGAAGGCAATGAAAGTGGTTCCCAATGAAACTGTTCTGTCAGGCTCCTTTACATTTAGCAAGAGGTTCACTGCTGGCCTTGAAGTCCAGGTAGTGATGGCACTCTGTCACTTAGGCTTGAATTGTGTGGGAAGGGCCCCAGAGTGAGGAGCCCCCCAAATCTCGTCTCACCAAGTTCCCTGACAGTAGCAGAGTTGTGTTCCATGCACTGTACAAAACAGTGACCCCACAGGGTAACACTGAAATGGATTATTTAATAACAGTCTGGGTCAAAATACATGGACACAAAGAAACCAGTTAGTACAGACCACTGTTAGTGCTGCCCAGCTCTGAAATATTTGTCTTTAATACTCTAAAAACAGCCTTATCAGTTGGATAATTGGTTTTATTAGTGAAACACTGTATGTCACACCTATCTGATGCAAGAGCTGTGAAGATGGAAGGACCGTGGGCCTTCTACCCATATCCTAAGCACTCAAGCTGACTGCATTTATATCAGACTCTATAGGCTTTTTTGCTTCTTAAGGTTCCATGACATAGCATTGTTTCTTCTCTGCCTGAGAAGGGTGGGCTATGGATTCCAAAAATTCCACTTCTGTATTTAGCCTTTTCAGTGCCAAATACACAGAATCTTCTTTTCTAGTGATTATGCTATTGATTTGTGTGACAAAATAATGAAAACTTTCTATTGCAAATGGCTTTTGTCAGCAACTGTTGGCACCTTTACAATTTTGCATACTTGTCATTTATTTTTGCAATATTTTCAAATTCATTTTAACTTGTGACATGTCAAATTGTTCACCAGATGTGAAGGAACTTTGAGGAATAACATTGTTATTATTGTTGTTGTTATTAATCACAACAATGAGTAAAATGAAGAAAACTAGGCTTCTGTTTTACTTCAGTGGAGAATTTGGAAAGACTGCCATAATTCATTCCAGTTAGATCAATCACCCCTTTGCTATTCAGCCTATTAGGCAGTGGTTTTGGTTAACATAAAATATTTCAGAGCCAGATTGAATCTTAGCTTCACAGCTGTGTTCCTAAAATGTGCAAATATTTGATGTGTCTCAGGTGCACATTGAGAAACCATAAATCTTTCCATTGCCTGTCTGATTGCTCTGCCTTCTTTTGCAGTCTGCTGAGCCACCTCCACTCCCCTGTGCAATGGCTTTAGTACATGAAGGTGAAACTGGGAAGGGACGGTGCAGGGTAAAACTGATGGGACAGGAGCACTTCCTCTCTAGCATCTTTTTTAAATGAGTTGCCAAACAGGACATCTCTGGGTACAGAAGCTTTCTGGTGTAATTTATTTAAACTGGACTCAGGGCTACCAACCCTGCTATTATACAGATCATGCCCATTTCTTGACAGTTTCTGAGTCCCTAAATTAAAAAATGAGACGTCATAAGAAAGGAAGGAGGCAAGTAGTAGGAGGAAAATGTAACAGTAAAGGCATAAGTAAGTATTCAGTATTGTACATGAGACAGAAGAGAAATTTAACCCATAAAAGAACTAGCAGTTCGGTTAGCATGAGATTTAACAAGGTTTTCTTCAATTTTTTTTTTTCCCAGATACTTACTCTGGCAACTTGAGTGACTCAGAGGTTCCTTTGGCACTCTGCAGTGAGTCGTGTCCTGCTGTGGCACTGTTATCCACAGGGTCAACTCTCTGTCAGATACCTTTGATGCTCAGTGAGGCATTTCATATGTTTTACATCCTGAGAAGCCAGTAAGCAACTTGTCTCTTATCAAACTGAGAAGCTCACTGAATACTCATCTGCTGACGCAGAAGTAACCTAAATGCATTCTTTATCCTTGTGTAAAACTCTGGCAGCAATTACCAATGGTCTTGAAAGGTTTGCTTTTGATGCTTCCTTTTCTTTTAACATGGTAGGAGATATGAAAAATATGGATTTTACTAATGTCACTGGACAGTTTTTACATCCAATGTAAAACAACTCCCAGGACCAAGACTGCACTGAGGCAAAGAAAAGCTTTATCATACAAGGAGGAATTGCAGATTTGGTCCCATATCTGGCCTATACTCTGGAATCCCTCAAATGAAAAATTGTACTTGAGCAGTATAATATAAATGTATACCCACCAACACTTTACTTGGTAGATAAGTGAGACCAAAGCCAAGTGACACCAAAGCCATGTCAGGCCAGATCAACCAGAGAGGTGGATCAAAAGAAATAACATTAGTAATCAGAGTTGACACTAGTGATGACATTTCCCTAATTAAACCACCAACATCAGTTCTGCATGGGTGCAACAGAGGTGCTAGCTCTTTGCATTTGGACGTGTAGTTTTCCCACCAATACCTGGCAATATTATATCATGAGTTTGTGTATCCTTTCAAAATATAGTTATAAATTTGTGGATTACTTTCAAGCTTGATAATTTCACTTGGCCAAAGGGTTAGTAATCTGTCTGTGAGCCACACCATGTCAAGGACAGATTTATGATAAATCTTTTCCAGTACCAATACTTCCAAGTTTTTAGGCATTGCTAAGTAAAAAGGGAAGAAAATGTATGAAAAAGGACTTCTGTTCCAGATTGTTTTCTGGGTGGTGTCTGAAGGGTCCATCATTGAGTAACGTACTGAGATGAAATTCCCAGCGACAGCCCCTGTACAGAACCAGTACAGACATCAAAAAGTAGGCTGGGCTGTGATTGCACTGCATTAGTGCACAGCCAAGAGGTTTTTGAGTTAGGACACTGTGCTCTGGAAAAAACCAAATCAACAGTTTTCTTATGTATTGCAAGGAGCTATTAGATTAAAAGCATTTTGCTTTCTGATCTTGTCCTCAAACACACTCTGACCAGTTTTGGTTTTACAGAAAGCTTCTCAGAAATCCTACTTGATTACTTGATACTAGTCTCAGACTAGCCTATTAGAAGTACTGTTTGAAATCAGCCCTCTGACTTACAATACAAAGGAACAATATGTTATTTTGTAAGGAAAAAATTCTGGAGTGAGATGTGATTTGCTTACCTTCTTTGTTCTTTTGTATGATTTCAGCTTGTTATTATATGTTGACAGAGTGAAAGCTAAGGAATTTATCTTCAAACACAAGCCTTATTTTCTTAGAACCCATTTCCAAAAGACTAGTAAACCTATTTGCTAAATTACTGTAATTATTTTTTCATTCCCTTGTTCATTGCGGGAAATACAAGTGTGCACCTTAATTACAAAAGGATTTGTCCGCAGTACGACTTGAGCAAATATCCCATCTGTATTTTCCCCTCAGAAGTAGACATTTCAGGTTTAAGCCAGTTTAACAGAGAGAGCACTGTGCCTATTGCAGAGTGCATTGATTACAGAGTGCCTGAAACAGGGGAAATTTCACAGGTGTGATGGTCCCCACAAATTATCTATTCTCAGTAAAATGAAAATTCATTATTTTTTATTCCTTCCTTTGGACCAGTGCATTTGCTTTGGTGGAAGTGAAGGGGCTGAGACACTGAACATGTCTCAAATGCTGATAAAGCATTGTGTAAAAGTGACAGATGGCCTTCCAAACAAGACAAGTTTGAGAGGCATGTGGCCAAATGCAAGTTCAGTGCCTTATGTGAGCAATGATGAAAGTGCATGCCATTTTTTATGGTGACTTTAAGGATGATCACTCCGTTTCCTTGAAATTCTTTCAGTATGCCAGTGTCAGGACATCGCTCCCGACGTGGAAGCGGAGGCCTTGGTGAAACGGTTAAATAAACATATCGTTATTGTCCAGCTTTAGAAGAGGATATTAGATTACATACCAGGAGAGCAGGCCATGCCTGTCTTCAGCATTAAACTACATCTGAGTCTCCATTTTCCTGCAGTGCCGTGTTCAGTTTTGATTACCTACTGCTCCCAAGCTTGGTTTATTTATCTAAGTGCTATTCTAATATAAACTCACCGAGATTAGTTTTGCCCTTGGTCCCACGAAGGCAGCTCAGTGGGAAATGTGACTCAAGTGATCAAGGACAGAAGTGAATCCATTACTGTTTTCTGAGGTATCCGTGTGTTTATTTTTGTGTTCAGATCTTTAAAAGTCCTTTCAAATAGGATCAGCAGGTTTTGTAATGTGAATGCCAGTTAGAACACAGGTGACAGAAACTGTAATAAGCTTTCACATGAGTAGTGGCAGCTCTAAAGGTTTCTAGCTGGTGAGGATCTTAACAGAAGATTTTGTATTAGATGTATGTGTGCATGTGCATATAAAAATGTGGAGCATGGTGTTGTGCAAAATAGGAATGGTATCAGTTATTCATTATCAAGGTAGTGCTAACAGGAATGTTAGATATTTTTACATTGGAAAATAGAAAAAAGATGTCATTATAATAAAAAATATTGTCATTGTAAATATCCTTACAACTTTCTCCCATGTCCCATTTCCTGTGGGTCAGTCCAGGCTGCCCCACAGCTGACTCTGAGTTTGGGAGCACCAGTGAAATCCCCACAGGGACTGCTGCATATTCCCAGTATCCTCATCTGCCTGCTGCCCTTCTGGTGCTGGGATTGATCCTCCCTCGTGTGTCCTGCTCAGAGATCCTGCACCAAAAATGTCAAACTGGCTGTGAAGAAAGCAGAAGTGAGAAAGTAAATATAGGAAACAAAGAGTATTTCTAGGGTCAGCATGAATTTGGCTTGGTGACCAAAAGGAAAGCAAGGGCAGGAGAGAGAAGATGAGTTTGCAAGTTTGGTATGGGGTGGGTGATTGATTGGTAGAAGGAAAATAAGGGAAAGGCAGAAATGGGGTGGGAAGAAAATATGACTCAGGGAAAGGGGGAGATAGAAGAGATGATAGGCAGGAAACACAGGTGATCAAAGAGGCTGTGGGAACAGAGAGGGAAGGTGGGGGAAGAGAGGGCATGAGAAAAGGGAGGTAGGAAGAAGATGGTGATGGAAGGAGAGACTCAAATGACCAAGAGAAAAAATCTGTATGTGGAAGGGTCTCAGATAAATGCAGCAGCAATGCCAGTGTGAGATGAAAAGCAAAAAGTAGCAAAAAATATTCTTCAGTATTTAATTCCATGATTGGCTTTAGCTATCAAATAACAGAAAACAGCTGCATTTCATAAAGCAACAACTGGTCTGCAGTTGTAATCTAATCCTTGCATCTGACACTTAGAAAAAAAATATTTTCCCTGCACATGTGATCCACTTATACGACTGGTACCACATTGAAGAAATCTGTGAAGTTGCAAACTAAGTTCTTAATTGCTTCTTTTGTCTTTCTATTTTCCCTTGTATATTTTAATCAAAGAGGGAAATGACATGTTTCAGAGGCTGGGCATTGTCTTTCTGAGTCAATTTAACCTAGTATGTCCATTTCCCTCTCCCTCAAGTTTCTGCATCGTTGAAAAATAAAACCCTTACAAAAAAGATCAGCTAGGGAATAAAAAAGAAGCAGTAGGTAAAGATAAATATTAATCAAAAGTTCAAAGGTTGAACTATTTTTGCAAGAGCTTAAAATATATGAACCCATGTATAGGAGAGTAAAATCTGAAAATATTTTAGCAAAGCAATTAGGGAAATTCTTCAGATATTTTCTTTTTTTTTTTTTTTCTTTCTGTCACTGCTTAGTATACTAAGCATTATCACACTAAAATGACAGTATTTGTTACATATAATCCAAAACTCATCTCTGAGGAAAACATGTAAATAAATGAGCAGTTCTGTTTTTCCAGAACAGCTGATGCAGGACATTCAATGCTATTTTCTGCCTTCACGGTGGTGCTTTTCATCCCTGTTTGTTTACAAACACTGTGTGAAGGAGCACAGAGAGCTGCACTGGGTTTAGGAGCAGTGAGTTGCTGCCCACAGCTCTTTCACAGGATACAGGACAGAAGTGGAAAGAGAAAATATGCCCAGTAAGAGCACATCTACTTTGTTCCCTGTGGATCTCTGGAGCTGAGTCTTAGAAAACACATCATGTGCTAAATTAAATCCCTACAAAATGGAAAGAATGTAAGTTATCATGGCCTTATCTGAAAAAATCTGGACAATAAATTGAACAGATCTCAGTTTATCTTTCTTGTTGTTGAAAGATTAAACCAGCTCTGAACCTGCAACTTCAAGGACACTAATTGTTTTCCTACCTGATACTAAGACCACTTAAGACAGAAGATTGCAGAAGGCCCTTTGCTAATTTTTATGCCCTCTCTGGCTTTTTTCCCTTTAAAGTAGTAACCTAGGAAAATTTACGTTGGTGTGAATTAAAGTATTTCAGTTAAAACACACCACACATTTGTGAAGAATTAAAAATTGCCATAATCTTGCAGAGTTCCCTTGCACTTTTAAGCTGCAAGGCAGATACCATTTCCATTGTTCATCCCCCAGCTTCAGTCGTCCAAAGCAGTTAAAATATTGCAGTGTACTGTACCTCTCACCCAGCCTGCCCAGATTCCTTCCTAAATCCCTGTGGTGAGGAGCCCTAGCCCCAAAAGCAGGGAAAGCTTAAATCAGTGTGCCACCTCATATGCACAAGAAATAAATCCAATGGAAGGCAGGAGTCATTAATTCTGATGCTCATGGAATTGCATGTTTACCTGTGAAAACTTTTTTAATCTGACATCCTCAAATTACTTCAGCTCCTACTTTGTCCCAAATGAAATCAGGTTTTATGAAAAATTCTGAAGGTGATTAATTGGTTTCAAAGCCTTCCAAATACACTCAGCATATCCACTGGTATTAGTCTGCTTTTCACAGGAGAGAAATGAGGTTACTGGAAATCATATTACACCAGCCTATTTCTTCTGGATTAAACGTGCTTGAAATAAATGTCATTCCTTTTCCCAGTTTACAATTTATCATTTCAGAGTGAGAGAACGTATCTTCATTTTATCACTGCGTTGTGTAACATTTTTCCATGTCACTATGCAGAAAAGATTATTTGACACATTAAAACTTGAAATATACTGCACAGAGACCAAACTCTGTTGCAAATACACTGCAATTATGTTCAGCCTCATTAGGCATTTCACCATCAGTTTCTAAAGGACTGGGATCCTCATTAAATAAAGGATTTAAGTGCCTAAAGAGATTTGGCAAACTAGATTCAAATCTGCAATCCAACCTGTTGTACTCCATTACCCATCCTGGTATTCAGTAGACTCCGAAGGCACCAAAGGATTTTCCCTCACAGCTCTTTAATTGCTTAGAGCTGTTGTTCTGGGCACTACAGGAACTGACCTATTTCTGACAGGTGTGACTTTGCCTTCCAGCTCACAGCTACAGAACAATTTCTTTACAAAGTTACAGTGACATTGCTCTCCTGTAATCTTAGGCTGACTCTACCATGCAGAAGAAGGGCTGAGCAGTTAAACCAGGCTACATCTGCAGGTGGTGGGGAAAAGCAGGCACTTTTAGAAGGATGCCTCTCTCATCTATTTTAGCTGTCTGCATTAGGGTGTGAGGTGCTGCAGTTACGCCAGTTATGGTACAGAATGTCCTGGAAGGCTGTTTGCAATGTAGATATCTTCATGTAACATTCAGATGAATCCCGAAGTAGGTGTTCCCCCCAGTTTTCTGTGGGATAGTGGGATATTGTAACAGATATCCCCATGGAAGCTGAGTGGATGCTGGAACACTGCAGTGGTGTGTGGCTGTGCAGCACAGACACACCACTGCAGCAGCATTACCTTGTCTCCTTGACCACACAGGCCCAGCCGTACTAGTGCCCATCCCAGCAGTACCTCAGAGATTGATGTGTTCTGCAGCATGTGAAGCATAAATACACAGCATATTAATGTAGTGCTTTATGCACTGTCCAAGTCCTTTACTTGGCCTGGCACAGCAGAAAATCAGAGAATGTATGCAGCAGCATACAGAAAGGATGAATCACCTTTTAAAGTGCATTTAATGCTTTTGACAATAGTGTGTTCTCAGCTTCTTTCCTGCCATCACAGCTCAGGTCTGAGAGGAAGGCAAGTGCAGGAGATACTGGGCCACTTTTCCCTTTCCCAGAAGTGATCCACAGGGGAAGCTGCTGGCAGTAGCCTCTCGACCTTCCTGTACTGCAAAGACAGCAAGAGCCCTGATCCAGAAAAGGTGTGAGCGAGATCCTGATTCTGCAGCTTGGCACTTGCTGGAGCATGAGTCCTGGGCCCTGGCCAACAACAGCTGCAGCACATGGAATGAGCTTGGGCCCTAAATCCTGTGTCCTTGTACTGGAACTGGGATATTGAGAATAACATGGATAACATGGAGATTCAATGGACCATAAAAAATTACCCTCCAGCATTAGGAAAGACAGCACACTCATTTAGCCACCCTATTATCAGTAAGCCAAGGAAATGTGGTATTAAGGACACAAATACACAGTGAATTTAACACCATTCAGCAATGATGGAACAGGAGAAACCTGCTCTCTTCAAAGATTTGCTATGCCCTTTTTTTTTTTCAGTACTGAATAGGAAGTGTCCCAACAATTCATATCCCAGCAGCACAGCACAGTGCTGAGTTATAACATGTTTTGTTCTCACAGAAGGAGATCTTACAGGAAAGCTTGTTAGAAAAGTAATCTGTTATGGATAAGGTATTAAAATATTATCTTAGGGTCCTAGCCAGTACAGGATGATTTATTTTAGTACAGTTGTTAATTATGCTTAGTGCCCTAATAGATAGGGAATGATGGGTGCCTGGAAAAGCAAAGCCATTGCATAATTACACATTTTCCAGTGAAGGTTTTTTTAAGGGGACGTAGCATCTTTATCAGATCATCACCGGTGACCTGAGGAGAACTTAGAGCTAGATCCAAGGACAGTGTAGGTGGACAAACCTCCCGGGAAATCAGTGGAAGACTTCTTGTTCATCACAAATTACCTATTCCAGTGAAACCACACTCAATTTTGTTCGGTGCAGCTGCTTTATCAGTTTGTTCTGCTTCTTTGGAAAGAGGTGCCATAATTTGGCTGTGAAATGAGTGAGAAAGTAGGTGTTAAGTTCAGTATGTATGGGAACTCTTGGAGACTTGTCTTTCCTTGACCAGGTGTGAAGGTCTGCAGGTCTGCTTCTCTAGTCTCTTTTTCCTGGACAAATTGCAGTTCATAGCACACAAGAAACAATTCAGCTACAAGTTTCAACATGTTTTAAATATTGCTAAGTGTTTTTTTTTTAATTTCCCATAATATTTTCACACTGTAAAAGGATTTTCCTTTTCATTGTAACACGTTATTACACACTGCATGCTCATAATTACCTAATATTTCCATGCTCTATAGATTTCTCTTGATTGTTAATATTAAAAGGCTTATTAAGATCCTCTCTATCAGCTTATGGTCTCCACATATACTTAGAGGGTTGGCAAACTTGGCACAGGATAAATGTCACTTTTAAAATATGTTACAGACAGAGTACAGTGGAGGTTAAAAAAATAGAGATTAGAGTGTTGAGTAAATGTCATGACTGCCAGAATCAATTGAAAATGAGCATTCTTGCTGGCTTTAGCTGGAATGAAAAGAGGCTTCTCCTCCCCCAAGCCCAGTCCCGGAGGAGTACAGTCAGGATGGTACTAATGAGGAGAAAACTCACAAGGTAGGGGTGATGTTTCCTTCAGAAACACTATATGCATTGGTGCCCTGAGCCCCCTAGGGACCTAAAATCTGTTATTGTTCCTCCTGGGAGGTCCGTTTACACTTAACACACATCTGGCTTAATTAGGCTGACAGCTGCTGCAGGTACTATTGGACAAGGTCCAGGCATCAGAGTGCATTAGCATTTGTTTAATGGTTTAACCTTTCATAATCTGATCTCCACTGCGTAAATGAACCAGAGAGATATCTTTTATTACTTGTTAATGTGTGTTGTGTGTGTGTGCACATACTCACACTCACACAAACATGCAAGCAATCCACATCAAATGTCCCACCACACACTGAAAACCCAAATCTTTTCCAACAGTAAACTTTTGATCAAATAAATGCAGCTCCAAATAAAGAAAAAATGAGTTGGGTTAACAGGAAAGAGAGCAGCAGTCATGCTGTATATAAAGACAGAAGAAAATACAGTTACTTCCATGTAGAGATATTGGCCACCACATATTCACAACCTGATTTTGCATACCTATGGTTTTCATGCTTTAATTAAAAAGGAAAAAGAGGACTAAAGTTTTTGCTGCATACAGAAATGAAACCAACATAGAAGATGTTCTAGCACAGATTCATGTTTGAATCTGTGCTAGAATAATAATAAATAAAGCTCATGATCTTGATATTTTTAAATAGATCCAATGAACAAAATAGGCCTGATTCTGCCCTTATTAACAGCACAGCAATTCCTTCAAAGTCACTGGAAATAATCTGGTTTTACACTTGGATACCTGAGGGAAGAATATAGCTCAAATGATTAGGCATGTGCTTTGTTTTCTCAAGAGAACCCTTTCCACATATCCATTGAAAGGATTTTTTTTCACTTTTAAATATTCTTTTATGTCTAGTTGGCTTTTTTCCATAGCAAATCCCTGTAAAAATAGCCTTTGGCAAGGCAGCCAACTTCAGCACAAAGCCCAAACCTTATTATATCATTGAAAGCAAAACCAAATCCAAAGGCACCTTTCCAAATCCAATCAGCTTTCTTTATACACCGACGTGCTCATTTACCTGACAAATTATTGTTCACCTTTCTATTGACTCCCAGGCTGCAATACACCACATGTTTGGAGACTTTGGATATCAATACAAAGAAAATCTTTGTATAGTGAAGAATCCCATTTAAATATTAATCAATCTGGCCCTTCAGTAAATTCTCTTCTTTCAGTGTGTGCTCTTGCCATGGCCTTAGCACGTGTCAAATTTTCTCTGTGGTTTGGTGCAGACAGAGGAGAGCAGCCTTCTGCACTTGCTCTGTAATGGGATCTGCCTTTGGCTGAGCCACTGCAGATTTGTGCTGCAGTGCTGAGGAGTGGAGCTCAAAGCTCCCCTCCAAAACCTGTCCCAGGGCTGGACCCTCATTTTAAGAGATGCATTTCAATTGTTTTGCCCTTCTGGGACATTTTGTCCTCTGTGGGACTCTCTTAGTGGTGTGTAATGTGTCTTGGGGAAGCAGCTCAGGGTACCAGCATCACTCAATAGCAAGTGCATGTGGGAACATGGTTAGAAACAGACCATGTATTGAACATCTTTGACTATTTAAGGGCAAGAACATAGAGACCACATTCGCCAGTCTCATGCATAATAGCTTTTCATACTCGGATTCCTTTTAAAAGGGCATCTTCCTCTCTGTTTAAGTGAGTAAACTTCTGCATGAGCCGGGTAAACAAAACTTTAATGAGAATACTATGGTTATTGACTGGATCAGGGCTTCAGGCCCATTAGGCAGCTGCTGTCCAGGCATTTTTGGTGCTTATAGTACTTGTTATTTCATGTGTAAACTCTCTTAAGCCATCTCTAAATCATGCAATAGAGTTTGGTATACAGACTCTTGTACTAGGCAGAGTAATGGCTGTGCTGGAAAATCCACTCTGAGGCACACAGATCCATGAGGACTAAACGTAAGATGCATCATGATGTACCCTTGCTCGATTCCAGCAAGAGCCACAAATTTACATTACAGGGGAGGGTGGGAAGAACCAGTATAGCATGGAGCAAAAATGGGAGAGGCTTCAGGAACATACTGGGGGCTTGAATCTTTTGTGAAAAGCTAAAAGATGAAAAAATATGCAGTGGCCTTTTTCTCCTGATCACAGAAGTCTTGCCAAAGCATATTTTAGGAGAATATAGACACAAGGTTTGTCCTGGTCACACTCACAGGAAGTCATATGTTGGAAGTGATAGAGTGATGCTACATAATGTAGTTTATTTATGAATATGAAATTTAACATCCTTTGTGATGGCTTACTTGAGGAAAGTTTTCAGTAATCTTTTTATCTCTGTTAAACAATGCTCATTTCCACATGAAATATAATTTTAGGACTGATCATGGTCTCCTGCTGAACCTGTCTGCTAGTATGACAGGTTAAAATTAACTTTCCACAGATAGAAGTAAAAAAGTATTTCTGAATGTTAACAAAAAATAGGGGGGAAAAAAAGAAAAAAAAAATAGAAAAAGGAAAACAGAGCTGGATGGCCCAATTTGATAATATTTGACCTCTGCAGCTTTGTGTTCAGGAAAAGTTCTGCAGGAAATTGATTTGGGGGTATTTTAAATCCTTAAAATCAGCTGCATGCTTAAATACTTTGCTGGATGGTTACCTCGCCCCAGAGAAAAAACAGCTCACTGTAATCTCATTGGTATCAGATTTCCATTCACAGCTTCCCTGAAAAATCAATGCACTGAATGAAAATCAATCCCTACTCAAAATGTGGCCAAAAATGTTTTAATTTCTGAATGAAGATTGCTTCAAAGAAGATAAAATCCAACTACATCATCAGGTAGCCAAAGTCTCATCTCACAGTATATCTCTATGTCTGATTGTTTATCTTGTTTTGTATTGTGTGCTTTTCCTAGTGCTCCTGCATGATTTATGGAAGCGCCTTTTGGAGGGGCTCTGTACCTTTTATCTCTTAATATATGCTACGGTGTGCTTTTACTACAACTACTAATAACAGCAGCAGATCTTAGCTGGTTTGAAAAGGGGAAACTAGTCACTGCCTAATGTTAGGAAGTGCAGGTTGATCTGGAAGCAGTGTGACTAAGAGATCTGGCTGGCAGATGAAGGCAGGAGAAAGGAAGAGTCATCCTGAAACCAAGGCTAGTGTTTGAAGCACGGTGTCTTTCATCAGAAATATTATGAGAGGTCACTAAGTTCATCTGGTTATACATTTTACCAAGGAAAGGCAGCAAAGAAAGATAAACATTCTACATCCTTGCCATCACACCAACATCTTGATTTTGTGTGCAAAATCTTTTCTTTCTTCTGAAGAAGGTCAGTCATTCTGTAGAGCACACAGGGTCTGGGAACACTGTGAGGGACTGAATCAATTCCACAGCTGTGCTCTGCTCATATATCTGAGGGAAAGCAGAAAATCATGAAGGGTACTCTTCCACTTTATGGTAACAATTGTAAAGCTGTTCCAAGTGTCCATCCAAAATAAATCTCAGCTGTGACCATGAAAGCAAGTGTATGGCTTAGTCGCAGAATTGAAGCTTGCTTTTTATCCTCAAAGTCATGGCTTTTGCCTGTGGGCTGGCAGCTTGAAGAGAGAGTCTAAATTCAGGTAGAAAGCTCTACAAAGTAAGAAAAAACTGAGAAATGGACAAAAGACTGGATGTGTGCCGCAATGAGAAGGAAGAATTGAAAATTATCTGAGAGTATAAAGACTTGCAAAACAAAAAAGGATTATGGCATTTTGATAAGCACCTTCTGGAGAGGAAGGATGTATTTAAGGGACACAGCGTTACAGTTCTTGTAAACGCTTTTCCAATAGGACATTTTTCTCTGTTAATGCTGCTAGTTGGATGCCTCAGTGACCAAGAGTAAGAGTCCTGGACAGTTAGCGTAAACCAGATTAGAGACCGTCCTCATTTTTGAAATGGAAACCAGATGAAAAGTTTGAACATTGCAGTCATGGACTGGCTCTCTCCACAAATATTTAAAATATTACACTAAATATCTCTAAGGGAAAGTTAATAATGAAGATGATACTCTGCACTGAAGAAAAATGACATTAAGTGTTTCCTGTTACTTAAATTGTTTTGCATAATATTTGGCTTATAATGGAAACACAGTTCCAGTATTAGCAGGACTTGTGGTGTTATCAAATATAGTAATTTTTGCAGAGAAACAGCAGATGACCACAAGTTGTGATTCAGCTACAACAGTTTGACACCTGCCTGAGCTCTGTGGGGTTAGTCACCAAACCTTACCCATCTAACTAGCACAACTCTGGGGAACAAACACAACATTGGATGTTTCTGCTACATGGTGACTCTTTCAGTGGGAGGACAAAGGAGATTCAGGGGAAAATGTGGGGAAAATTGCTGCCAAGAGGAAAGGTTGGTACAAACCACTCAACCAGTGCCCTGTGTCAGTGAGCAAACAGACACAGGGCAAACCTCCCTGGTGGCATCTGTTGACAATGTCTGTGTGAAGCAAAATTTCAAGGGGAAAAAAAAAGAATGTAAAACCCCCACAGCATTTAAATAAAAGGAAAACAACTTAGTGCCTTTTCCTGAGAACTAGTTTTAGGCTTTAGACTAAAATATTGCACTACTGAACATAATTGCTTTCACTTTACCAAGATCAACTCCTAAACTTTAGACAAGTGATAAATTAGATCTGTTCATACTCCTCCTCAGCCCACCACAGCAACACAAGACCTTGGATGGATTTTCCCTCAACCCATGCTGCTGCTTCTAAACTATAACTAAGGGAAGCAGTCCTCAAAAGGCTGCCTTTCCCCATCAAGCTCTGAGTGGGCAAGGTAAGGGCAAGCAGATAAAATTTAAAGATGACAGGAAGTTGAAATTCCTGCTCCCATTTCCCGTTTTTACCTTCTGTGAAAACGCTTCATGGAGAAAGTTTCTTACCTCATGAAAGTAACCATGTCTTAATTGGTATCCCTAATCCAGCCTCCCGCAAGGCTAGTAGGCTTGCTGAGGCAGTCCTATCAATCCCCAGCAGCTGGCATAGAGAAGAAAAGAGGGATTGTGGAGGGATCTGATTTTTTGAAATCAGAGCTGTCACTATACACATTAGAATTAAGACAACAAACTGGAGAGAGCCCTTTTTGGGTGCTGTTTTCAAGATATGATGACTTATGCATGCTTTTTCTATCTAAAAAAATGTGTACCCAGTAACGTCTACTTCTAAAAAAATGTGTACCCAGTAATGTCTACTTCTATCCCTCTGGACCTCTGGCTGTTTCTTGGGTTCAAATTTCTCATTACTGATGTTAGTGCTTCAGAGCAAACATTGCAATCAGGAGTCCGAAAAAAGAGAGGAGACATCTTCTGTCCATTGTGAAACATAGTCACAGTCAAATACAAACTTAAGAGCATGATTCCCACCAGTTCAAAGATGAAGCTTCGGAAAATAATTACATTGGACATCAATAAAAAAAGACAAAAAGAAAATACTGAAAGAGAAAA
This sequence comes from Ammospiza nelsoni, assembly GCF_027579445.1. Taxonomy (NCBI): domain Eukaryota; kingdom Metazoa; phylum Chordata; class Aves; order Passeriformes; family Passerellidae; genus Ammospiza; species Ammospiza nelsoni. The sequence goes on from NC_080634.1 coordinate 48,284,424, forward strand.
CTGTAAAAAAACCACAAAAAAAACCCCACTGCAAGTATCTTGAAAGTTTAGCTGACCTTGGCTTATTATTTTGTTTCATCTTTTTTCCTGCTTTGGACAAGACCACAGCATGTGGTCCTGTGGAATGAAGTCTCCTGATCTCTTTATCACACTGGAAAGCTGCAGCTTCTCTATGTTGAGTCATGCCCTGAGCCTAAACCTGTGTAGCTTGTTCAGCAAAGAGGGAACCACAGACACGGTGGCAGCTACAGAACATTTGATTCACTCAGGCCTGCTTTGACATAGCCCACAGTGAAAAAAACCAACAGAACATTCTTATTTTATCATTTCCTTCCTAATCATAAAATGCATGTATATATTCATTAATGTCTTTCTGGGTTCTTGGACAGAATTTTTTAAGAGGGTTACAGGAGGTTTTATCATTTTCCAAGATCCTCAGTGAAGTATAACTTGAATATAAGCATCTGTGTTGTTTGGACTAGCCTTTTCCTACAGGTAGCAGTTCTCCAGTTGAATTTACAAAGCCAACAATTACATGAGACAACCACTATGCAACTCTCATTTAGGTAAAATGATTTAAAGCCACATGGTCCCATGCCATTGCCTAATATTAGAAAGGAAGTGCATAATTTCAAGTGTTTTGAATTTGGGCAACCATTTTTTAGGACCAGTAGATCTCATCAGTTCCTCAAAGAGGAATCAACCAAATACAGAAGATGGAACAAAAGATACAAAGTCTTGCTCTTTCCCAGAAGGTGTTTTCCTTCCTCTTTTGTTTTGCCAGCATTACATTTTCTCACTTACCATGGAGGATAAAATCTGCAACTACTTAACACATTAGACTCAGTGACACTAAAAATAATGCATTTAAATGTGATATTTGTGACTATGTGCCCAGCATGTAAAAAACATTATTTCCTTAGATTCAATTTAGGCCTAAGGGATTCCGAGTGCAATTATGGTGTTGACTGGATTAGTAAAATTACTTAAATATGCAGTGATATTTCATCAGCTATTCCAGAGGCTTCTAGGTTATAGACCTAGTGAAATAGACTGTGGAAGTATGTGAAAAGATGGTTCAGTTATATCCCATCATAAAAGTAAGCAAAAGTATTATATATAAAGAGCTCAAAATACTCTGTGGCAGTCATAAAATCACCTTAAGGAAACCAATACAGACTTGGTGTACCAAATAGGAGATGCACATCAGATAAGACATAAAAAATGCATTTTGGATGTGGTGTGAAAAGATTGAGGCACACCTGTGATACAACAGTTACCTTTTGTAGCTCAGTGTACATACAAACAGGAACTAAAAGCATGTATATATTTCTGTTGATGCTGAGTGCTCTGTGGGCATAACAGAAGGCTCAAAATGTAAAGTAAGTATTTATATTAATATTTATAGAACATAAAATTAATACTTCACTGAGAAATCTGCTAAAGTCATGACAATATTTCTGAAATGGTATTACTTTCTGGTACTGTGCTTGATGTATGAAAGATATGCAGTGTGCAGTGTGCCAACAGCTATCTTCTTGTAAAATCATGTGTTTTCAAAACGCAGATAAAAACCCCTGTACTTCAAATAAAACTGGAATAGGACAGATTACATGGCTCAAGAATAGGCCATATATTCTACTTATAAAAGCAAAAGCAATAGGTGCAATAATATTAATTGAAAAATAAAAATAATTTAAAGCCTTGAGATTTTTCTCACAGATTTTATTATGAAAGTATTTTCTTGTTTAAACAAAGAACAAGTTGTCTGAAACATGATAGGTTTGGAAAAGAAAAGAATCTAGGTATTTCATTGGGGAAGGGTTTCTCTAGGTTAAATTAGTCATAACTCGTTCTTGGAAAAACATACAAAGAAGGATAAGTCAAATTCTTCTGTAATATGCATGTAGACAAGAACTGCATTTGAAGATTAATTATCTCATTATTTTGCTAATATGCTGTAATTAAGTGAGCTATAGCATTGAAATTACTAAACGTGGGATTACTATTCCAGATTTGAATTAGCTTGTATCTCAGAAATGTTCTACACTACACCTCAGCTTTAGGACATAAGCATAATTAAATTACCACTTTATTTGATGCAGCTGCTTCATAAATTTGCACTTCAAAATAGTTCCATCATTCACCATGTCATTTCCTGTGTTTTTTAATTATTGGCTGGTAAAAAATTAAACCCGAGTAGTTTAACAATAGCACAGTAGCTTTTCCTTACATTCAAATTAAGCCTAAGGGATTCTGAGTGCAATTATGGTGTTGACTGGATTAGTTCAATTGGTTAAAAATGCAAGGATATTTCATCAGCTATTCCTGAGGCTTGTGGATTATGCCCAAGAAAATGAAGATTTAATTTCATCTAAGTTATTTCTGTTATTTCTTAAAAAAAAAAAAAAAAAAAAAAAAAGACAAGGAAAAAAGGTTTGTAGTTATACAAGACTGAGAAGACAGAACAGTCTGAATGAATTATCAGTGGGATTTTTACCATTACCTTCCAAAAAGTCAGGCTTTCATCCTAATCTACACTTCTAATGTAAGAAACACATGACATCAGCTTCTGGGGGTGTTCGTACTACACAGATGATCAATACAGAATTTGGGTTTCTTTATCTTCCGTTCCAGTTTCCAGTATTCACCATTACTTGTGAACCACAGAACTCCCTGTTAAAGCTGGATACCAAGCCTACTTGAACTTTTGCCTTTTGGAGAGGTTGCATCTTAGAGGGCCATAATATCTATCGTGGCAGTTTGCCACAGATCACTGCTCCTGCAGTACAGTCAGGTACGGGCAGCTGTGCTTGTCTGGTATTTTAATACCTGACTGCTTCAAGTCAGATGTCATTCCAGAGCTATTACCATTACTCAGAAATAGCTGGAATGATAGCTGTAGGCACTCTACCATTTTCAGGAGAGATATTGGTTTCTTAGTAGTCCTGAAATGTGCAAAGCCACTCTGTAGTATTTCTTCTAGACATGATTTCAATTAGAGGACCTGGTTATCAGTCCCTATTGACATTCTTTATAATAATTTGCTCTATGCAAATATGCAGTATCATTAAAATGACATTATTATTCATGAATGCATTTAGAAAAATCTCATTCATCATACATCCCTTAGAAAAACTAAAATAACAAACATAAGCAAGATCATTAATCTTTCTGGGATGTCACAAATTGGAAGCATCCAATTCTAACTATGGTACTTTGCTTATGAAAACATTTATTTTCCTTCTTATATTTTTTTGGATTTTGAACCTTTTGAATGCAATGGACAGAATGTGGCCTCAAACTACTAAAATAAATTGTGGATCTTCTCTGCCATTCTCCTGAGGCAACAAACATCCTATAAATATTGCAGGTGGGGAAGCCATCTTCCCACAGGAAAACAATTCAGGATGTTTCTACTGAGGCATTTCTCCCTTATAAACTCTATAACATCTTGGTATCATCCAAAGGTCACTCGAATGGAGCAGAATACATACATTTGTAACAAGTGGGACACTAATACTAAGAGATTTTTCACAGCTATCTAATGCAAGGATAATCTTCCCAAACTATGGGAAAATATTTTTGTATATAAAGGGGGAAAAAATATCATACTTTGAGTTTGGTGAGAGCTTAATTAAAAGCTATGGACAATAGAGGCAATAAGAATGGATCCTTTCAGAGAAAGCTGCCTTCTAAAGAAATTTTATTAGAGAAAATAATCATCAGGCTTAAATCTTCAGTGGCTATCAATCATCGTAATTCCATCTGTTTGAGGGCCATTTTCCCAATATACATCAATTGTGACTCCGACCTTTCAGTGGCTGGATACTGGCATGATAAAGAAAGATAATGAAGTATTCAAACAGATATGTATCGTCTCAAATATAATATACAGTTTCAGATCCATTGATGCCTAGATAAAGAAGGGTCTGCATGTATTCTTATTGCTGGGAAGCCAGAAATAAATGTGGAAACAAGACTAACTTCTAGTCTTTTAAAGATGCCACCATGTAAAAACCACCTTACAAAAACTACATTATAAAAGTCTTTGCATTTCTTGAATGGTTCAAATTAATTCCCTTATTGTAACTGTGGAAACCCTCTTTCACAAAAAGTAAAAGTAAGTAGCAGGCATCAGCAAACTTACCTCAGGGGGATTTCAGAGTGCAAATCTCCACCTTAACATTGATTTGTTTTTTATTTAGCTGAGCTAGGATCACTCCTGGACAATACTACATTTTTTGAGCAGTCCAGTTGTATATCTGTACATAGAATTCACAGATTAGGGCAGTCTCTTTTAGAGATTAAACTCTGTTAGAAACTAAAACTCATACAAACCTGAAATATTGGGTTTTACTTTATCACCACTTTTTTCCTTTTCTCCCAAGAGAGGAAATAAATTCTATTAAGAAGTGCTTCCATCTACAGTAACTTGTGATTACACACTCATGTCCATGAGCTATATGACCACCAAATCTGTTATAATCAGGTTCTAGAGATCACAACTGGTGCAGGTTAATTAATTTCTATACCTCTGTAATAGGTGTTGCTCTTTTAAATTCTGTGTATTCAATAAAAGAGATGATGAAAGGCATCATGAAATATACTGGAAAAGTGAAAAAATGCAATGGCAGTAGTTATAAAAGGTACATTGTAATATGGTGAATGCAATCAACATACTTAATGTTATCCATAAAAAAACTCATCCTGCTCTCACCAGGGAAGCAGGCTGCACTGTTTGCTTGATCTATGGAGTCCTTGTGCACTTTAATGTGACCAAATCAAATTATTTCCCCTGCATCTGTTTACAATATGCCCAAACAATGTCATTTCTGGGTGGACAGCCTGCATTGAGACAAAGAAATACAGGAGGAATGCTGAAAAATCTTCAGCTCATATAAGTACATTCCACAATGTTCAGCACGTAAAGCTTTTTCATTTTGCCTCACATATTCAAAATGACATGGGAAGACATGCAGATCCTAATTTATTCTTCTTCTTAATTATGCTCTACATGGGCAATGTGGTAGTTAGTGGTTAGTGGTGAAAAAGTACTTACTTCTAAAAAGCTCCTTTGGAACTGAAACAAATTTCTTGGTTAGTGTCTTTAGCATCTCCAAAGCAAGGAAATTGGGAGGGAGAATATACAATGGATACATTACAGTATTATGCTTTTCTGTCGTTTAAGTATTTTTGATATTTATGTATCAGCTTTCTGAGATGATGAATGGGCACATTCATTTGTCTTCCATGTCTCAAAGGACACAAGAACATGCTGAATCAGCCCATTAAGCCTCAGTGGTGCACATGTTGCCTTTCATCCTTTTCTACCTCTGATGAACCATGTGCCGATGGTAATCAAAACGTGTAAGTGTGTGCAAGAAGAGTGAAAACTTGTAAGATGCTGAAATTACAAAAGAAAAAAAACCTCCAGAAAGACAGACTCAGCAATATGAAGTGGCTGGTGTCCCTGTCCAGACCATACAGCACACAGCCATGGCCACGTCCTGCAGTTCATTGCATCCCTGCCCATGTCTGAGGAGGAATCGAAAGATGCAAAAGACCTTTTACCTTCTCCCAAGCAAATTCAGACTCATCAGGCCTGTAATTGGGCCCAGCGCACGGACTTGTGCTCCTGCCAATCCCATGTTGCCATATGTCCCCCTTTCCAAGCTGTCCCGTGTTGCCATCTGTCCCCACGCCAGCCCGGCCGGTCAGGGCCATCTGTTTCTGCCTGACCCATCCCATGGGGCCAGCTGTCTCGCCCCTTTCCAGGCTGGTTCAGCCACACACCTTGTCTGGAGGTACAAATTCCTACCAGTCATGGATAAATATCTGCAAAAAGGGGAGAAAGAATGAATAGCAGCCTAAAAAAATCAATTTGTGCTGTCTGCATTTCTTAATCAGTGTCTAGTTGAAGTTTCACCATGAAACCTTTTTTGCAAGTCCTCAAAAGTCCCAGTGCTGATGTTTTGTTAAAACTCAGGTGGTGGAATTGGTACAGGAAGATGGTGGGAATTGTTTTTGCAACATATTACTCTGGTGCCACGTAGGACTCCATCTGGGAACACAAGAAATTTGAAAATCTGTTCTTGAACCTTCACAAAAGCCTGACATCGAGTCTCCAGAGTCATTAAGCTCATCTGCAATGAAGTACCATTAAGGTGGTGGCACAAGAGGATATGAACCCATTTACTGACCAGCTTTTTGGAAAGTCTCAGTCTACAAAGTTATATTTAACCAAATGAGTGGAAAAAATTGGAAACACTTTTGAATTCCTAACAAATAACCATTTCATTGGTCATTGAGGGTACTTAATTGTATCTAAATGAGGGATGCAGGGAGAATTTTCCACTTTCCAGTTGCATATTCTCACATCCTTGCTCCCTACTGGGACAAAATGCAGGCAGGCACCAGCTGTCCATTCTTCTTCCCTCCTACCTTCCCACAATCTGGTTTTCACAGTTAAGAAAAGTGGAGGTGTGGACTGGACATGAGCCATCACTTTTCCTAGCAGGTAAGTCTAGACATAGCTTATAATACCCTTCATACCAGTTCTCTTCCCTCATTTCCAATCTGTAGCACGTTTTTACTTATATTAAACTGAGTATTTTTAAGTGTTTCAGTTTGATTGATGCCACAGAGAAATCAGTGTCATTATTGCCTCAAAATATTTAGGGAGGGATTGTTTCAACATTCTGGCTGTTTATCCAATAAAATATTTTCCATGAAATAGTGGAGGTTAAAATATGAGATTTGAAATCCCATATGCATTGATGTAGGTGCTAGAACTTCTGCTGATTTGAGAAGGGCCACAAAGCCACCGTGTGGTGAATATTCTGCTCAATCTATCTCTTTATATGTCTAATCTGCTTATGTGCTTCTAAAATTATCAACAATATCATCCTGGTAGTAGAGGTATGAACAGCAATCTGATGCAAGTTTGAATGTTTTATTTCATTGGAAAATTGGGTATTAATAAATCAAAGACACATAAATGTTTTTCTCAATTACTTTCATGAGGTTTAAGTTAGACATCTTTGGTTTAGCTCACAGCTGTACACTTACTCTGGGCTTTGCAGTAAAGGTTTTGGGTAGTTGTCAGATATTCTTTTGGCTTAAAAAAGTGCAAAGAATCTTAAAATGATTTCACAATGTGTAATAAGGAATGATGAGTTGCACCGACAAAATAAAATTTGTATTTTAAACATTAGTACCACATGTTGTTAATGTTAAAAAGAAATCTATTCTTTAGCAGAAAATCTGATTACTCTGTCCACCTCAAAGTAATAACTTGTTATTTTTTCAAAAGATTGCCGCTGAATGTTGGAATATGGCTCTGTGTAAAGCTACAGCCATGATAAATGCAAGACTCCACTGAAAGCACAGTCTGAAACCAGTCTGTCAAAAAGAGCAAAAAGAATAAGGAATTACCTGTTCAGCAGGATCATGTGTTACTACTTATTTCAGTAGGAGGCAGTTACAACTGAGCTACTGCAGGTGAAAGCAGGGAATGGTGAAAGAATAACTCACTAGATGCTGTTTGTAAGCCTGTGGTTAAAGTCTGAACTCAGCTGAAGTTGGAGCCATTCTGCTTGACACAGCAGCTGAGATCTGGCATCATTTCCCCCAGCAGTGGGAACCCACAGAACCAGCTATGACTGTTTGCTCCCTGGCATGGCAGCTACACTGAGCACAAAGCATGCATGGAACATGTGGCCAAGCCGGTGTCCTGGTGATGAGCTTAGTGACACCAACCCGGGGCTTTAGCTGCTTTTGCATCAGCAAACCAAGCCAAAGCCAAAGCCATTGCGTTCAGGGTTTCCTTGCAGTGCTGCTGTGGGTCAGGCTGCAGGGAGTGAGTGCTGCCTGCCTTCTGTGCTGGCAGCAGATTGCTCAGCCATGGTGAGATAGAGTTACCCACCAAAGAGCCCATGGTAGGTTTGGATAACATACGAACAGATGCTCTCAAACCCTACCCAATGCTAGTGCAGCTCCAGGGAGGAGTGTGAAAAAGGGAGGAACAGGGGTAAGAAAATCCCAAGATGTAGAAGAGGTGCATTAGCGGTCATTCTGCTATGATGAATATAACAGCAGGTAGTCCATTAAGCCCAGCCTTTTCACTGAACAATTGGAGGTCTGATAGCCATTAGAAGCAGGTCATATTTAATAGCAGTCGACTCCCTCAACTCTTTCTCCTACAGTACATTTAAATGATTCTTTGGCAAGTGAATCAGCTTTGTTTCTCCTGCACAGGTTTGGGGAGAGGATAAGGAAAGTCATTTTTTTTTGCAGAGCTGGATCTTTTGTCACCCACTCCCCTCTGAATCTCAACTACTATCTGCTAAGCCAAAATGAACTTTAATAAATGAGCTGAACTCATTAGTTATGTGAAGCTCATGCTTACAGTCATAATGATTTTAAAATGTGTGGCTGCATCTTGAAGAAGAACAGAGCTTGACATAATTTCAGTTATCAAATACTGGTAATTGACACAGAGACAGGCTGTGCTTTACACTGGGTTATAATTAATCCACTTCAGTGACCTCAAAGGCTGCACTTCTGAGAAATCTACCACTTACATTTTGATTCTTTGTCAACTACTTCAGCAGACATAAATTACAAATGAGGTACTAATGAAGTATTTCATCACCTGTTTACCTTCAGTGATCAGTTCCCTTACCCTAATTTACAGGAGGCGCAATTTTTTTTGAAGCTACTGTCAGCTGGAGCTGCCTTTTACTCTGAGCAGTTATAAATTAGCACATAGCTGTGCTTACTCTCACTGGCTCTTTGTTCTTGGTTTTAAAATACTACACCATAGGAGGAAATTAATTTATATTTAGAAACAGATGGGTAAGAAAAAAATTGTAATTTTCTTCTTGTCTATTCTTTTATTTAAAGGCTCACTACATGAAAGGAATTTCCCCACTCATATAAATACATAAATCCTACTGCTGTGAGTGTGACTTTGTGTATTTACAGCACTAGGACACTTGATTAATTTTGAAATTAAACCCTGCCATATTACCAATCACTTGGAATAATTTTACATGTGTAGATGTCTAAGAATCACCTTGGTCTGCCAAAGTATTGCCACTGAAAACCTTACACTACGCCTGCAATGCTCACATAACTGACTAATTTAAAGTGGCAGGGCTTGATTCCCACATGCAGGCTGAAAAAACATGGAGTAAGGGATAATTTGAGGGTGAGTAAGCAATAATTTGACTCTCAGTGGCTGGAAGGTGAGACACAGCCGTACTATCCTGACCTGCTGTTCTGATGCCTGTGGGCTGCTCCCAATCTGCTCCCACTCCTGCCAACATCTTCCCTCAGTCCCCGCAATACATTCCCATGGGTTTGGCACCATCCTCCTCCATGATGAAGGCTCTTTTCTTTCTTAAGCACCAGTGCTTTTACCCTCAACTCTTCCTTTCAGCAATCTGATCAGTTTTCTTCCACTTCCTCCTGCTGACACCGGTGATTCTCCTGCTCTGTGTTAGTGTCTCCACTATTCTCTCCCTTTTTGGCACTACTATGAGGCACACTGTATCTTTCAATCCAACAAACGATAATTATTCTCCATGCTTTTATGAGTGCTCCATATTTTATCAACTTTTCTAAGTCAGGAAAAAAATTAAGAAAATTTCCTCATATTTTTCCAGAGATCAAAAAAGACGAGTGAAGAAATTTAATTATTGGGAACGCTACATGAAATTTTTGAGTTCTGTTTAATTCCAGACACTTCACATGAAAGCCATTAATGGACTCACAGTTGGCTGGAGTTCAGGGCAAACTTACTTTTCAAGTCTGAACCAAACCAGTGAAGGTAGTGTGCGACAGATCATCTGGATTTCGTTGCACATTGAGGTGAACCAGAAGGTTGCCTGACAAATGAGAGTAGAACACACTTGTTTATTTTTTGACGAGGTCCTTAATTGGCTCCTTTAGGGAGTGAACTGAAGAAAAGAGACAGAGAAACAGGCTCCCATGATCTGAAGAAGGAGGTTGATGCAAAAGGTGGGGAGAGATGAAGGATCTTAGGCAGTGCAGGGGCCTGTAATACTGCCAGACATGAGGCAATGAAATGTACCTAAACATACAATTCTGTCTACACTTGAAAATTTCCTATAGTAAATAAAGCCACAAGTTACTGCTTACAGAAAATTGTAATCTTTTTCTTGGTGTACTTCCACTCACAAACACTCTTGAAAAACCAAGCTGCAAACCTAAAACGCCACATACCTGGGGGTAGGAAGAGAGTGTAATGAAAGTACCAAGGAACTCTTGGGCTCCATACCAGCACAGAGACCTGGGGCTGCCATATCCCAGGGTCTCAGTGCCACCAGTGGAGAGCAAAGAGCCTGTGCCCAGGAGGCATCTCAGACAGCCTGTCGACAGAGATGTTGCTGGGGCCTTCAGAGACAAATGAAAGCTCCAAGCCCAGTGTTCAGCAGGTGGGGACTCCAGTGCATGTGCTTGGATGGTGCAACTGTACAGACCATGTGCCTTCAGGAGTTTCCTCCTAAGCCTGATTTTTCATTCAGGTCCAGTTACCATAGAAAAGCCACAGTGTAAATTCCCACTGTACTGGTAACAAGAAACTTCTGAAATAATTTGCTTCTGTGTCAGTTTTGCTCTATCTTTTACAGGCTGCAGTGCAGAGGGTAGGAAGGTGCTTGACACAGCTCTATCAGGAGGTCACGAGCACTGAACCCTGGACACCCTTCCTCAGACATCTCCAAGTTGGAGACCTGTTGCTGAGATTCATCATTCTGCATTCTGCATTCTGCTCCACAACCATTGTTCCGTGAAAAGTATGGGAAAATAAAAGGCTGTGTTTGTCTTTTGGATGTGCTGTTTCCTGGACCTCACCACATCTCCTCTCAGCAGAGCTGATCACCTCTCAGATTGCTCAGGACTGATCATACCTGGTGCAGCAAAAATGCATGCCTTAGGGGAAAAAAAAGTCTGAAACAAAAAGTGTCAGCAAGGCCCCACACACTAACAATTCCATAATTTTTTATAACTAATTGCTTTTCTATACAAGGGGGGGAAAGAATTACTTCTATAGCAACCGTCACAATATATAATAGCTTTTTTATAAAACAAACTGTATTTTTTGCAGGTACAGATACATCATGATGACAAGTATCTTTTTCTTTTGCAGTTTTGCAATAGTTGTAAGCAACATATAGAGGATCCAATATTTTCCTTTTCAGTGTTGATGGGATGCTGCATTTTTTAATACTCCCTTTTATTAACAAAACATTTGTTTAGAAAAAGAATTCACTGATGAGGGGAGATGTAATGGAAATTAATTATACGGACTTTCAAAGGTAATGAAGAGGGAGAGGGCAGTAAGGAGTGATCGTCCCTTTTCAGGAGTGAGCAGGGCTACAGAGTAGCTTAATAAACCTGTCCCATGAAGGCAGACTGAGAGAGTTTGGGTTGCTCAGCCTGGAGAGGAAAAGGCTCTGGCTAGCAGAAGTTGTAGTAACTTTCTACTACCTAAAGGAGGCTACAAAAGAGATGAAGAGGGACTTTGGACAAGGGCATGTGGTGATAGCATAAGGGGAATGGCTTTAAACTCAGAGAAATCAGGTCAAGATTAGATAAAGGGAAGAAATTTTTTACTGTGAGAGGGGTGAGTCACAGGAAAAGGTTTCCCAGAGAAGCTGTGGATGCCCCATCCCTGGAAGCATTCAAGGCCAGGCTGAACAACCTCAGCAACAACAGAACAACCTGGTCTAGTGGAAGATGTCCCTGCCTACAGCAGGGGATTGAAATTAAATGATCTTTGTGGTCCCTTCATCCATTCCCCAGCTCATGGCACTGCAAAAGCATCTCCTTTTTTTATAGATAATGCCATGTCAAGGCACAGGTTGAGATGCAGCTGAAGTCTGCCTACAGCTGCCAACTGCTTCATTCCTAGCGCAGGGCTGGTACCACAGAATGACAGGAAGAAAACTACTGATCACAAAATATTATTTTGCTGCATTTTCATTCCAATCAGTGGACACAGGCAGAAGGCAAATCTGGCCAACCTTGATGAAGTGTGTCTTTCTTTGAGGGCTGTTAGACTGGGCTTTGTGCTTTACACTGGCAGATAAGACTAGTGCAGGCATGCAGGTAGATGCATGGGATGGACTTTCTGTTGACAGCACAGAAGTGACGCAAAAGCTACAATATCTTTCATATGCAGAGAGAGACATGGTGATATCCTTTGATGCTTTGTAGCCTCTGGACCTACCTTGAAGGAGAGAATTGTAAGGGCTGCAGGGGAAAGAAAGTCAGATTTAGAGAAATAGCTCCTGGTGTGCTTCCAGGAGCTTGGACAGGATTAAACAGCACACAGATTTCATATGCATCTATGAAATCATTGAGCTGTACTTCTCTCTTTTATTAATTTCTTTGGTAGTGATGTGGCATTGTGCAACATTTTGCTCTCAATATAATCCCCAGGAATCAATGAATTTTAAAGAAAACAAAGAAAAATTTATGTTACAGTTGTTAAAGCAGTTTGTGTAGAAGAAATCTAGAAAATAACTTTCGGCCACCCCCAAAGTCTGCATGGAAAAAACTTCATGAGACTAAACAATTTGGGTAGATCCAAATTTGTCCTTTCCTTGCCCAGGTCAAAATATTTGGAAACACCAAAATTTCCTGTAAAGGTCTCTACACCTTTCTTAGGATTCAGACTCAGACTCAGCAAAGATCTTAAATCCAGGTTAGATTATGTGAACATGCTCAAGTCCTCTGCTGAATTGAAGCCTAAATTTGTCATCCTTCCCAGCCTTGTGATTGTTACACAATTTCATTGTCAATCTGATTTTTTAAAAAAAGCCTATGAAAAGTGGCAGAAAGCAGAAGACTATGTCTCTGTTTCTATTTTAATAATTATATGTGCTTAGAAATTTTAATTACATAGTCATCAATTCTCGTTCACATAAAATCCTGGCTAGTTTATTTTTATTAAGTAATTTTTACTTTCCTCAGTCCTGTTGCTCACAAAACTGGCAAATGTACATTTGTTACAAGTCAAGAATTATCTGAGAGGTAAATTTCATATTAATGGAACTAATGTGCTTTCTTTTAAAACATCTTTGGTTATTTCATTGCTTACCATAATTTAAGACTTGGCTGCGTAAGGAGTGTTGCACTTTGGCAATTGCTAAAATGGTCTGTGTGTGGTCAAGACAGCTGTGTCTGTTGTTGCTGAACATAATGCTGACTTAAGTAACCAGTATCCGCTTCAAGTAGGATTTCAAACCTTTTTGCTTTCTTTCGTTAATACCAGGTTACACAGACAGAGAAAAGGGGGGCCAGTGCTGACCTGTCTTTCTTGTTGTTCTCGTAACTGAACGGCAGCAGATAGAGCAGGAGCAGATTGCAATCTCTGCCTTCAAACCTTCAGCGATGAGCAGCAGCTGAGCAATTTCAGGATGTTGTGTTTTGGGGTTCATCTCCCCATCTAACAAAATGCTAATCCTCAAATGACTTCAATTTCCACTTCCAAAATGTTCTGAAGAAATCCCATGCTGTCTGGTGCAACGCTTTGGTCTTTGAGCTGCACAGAGGTGGTCTGATCCCTATCTCGCTGGGAATTGGGAAACAATGTCACCCAAGTCAACATATAAGCAGTGCATACAATATCTAAACTTGGCATGAGGGGAAAATTGCCCCGTGATTACACCACTCAAGGAAGTGCTTTTAAAGCTAAGAAGAGAGATGGGGATCAAACAGATATAAAGGGCTCGAGGGCAGCTGTGCCAGCTGAGGAATTCGTGCCTGAACAACAGCGGGCGGAGGCTGCTGCCTTCCCAGCCGGGCCCCGCGCCGGCTGCCAGCGCTCACGTCCTGCCCGGGGAGGGCAGAGCTCAGGGCTGCCCGCCGAGTGGGGCCCGCCGGACCTTGCCCCGCTCAGGGCCGGCTGGCACCCCGTGCCTCCCCAGGCACAGCCCAGCGTTCACCGCCCAGCCCCTTTCCCCGGCATGACCTCCGCGGCGAGGGCCGCAGCGGTGCCGACGCCATCCGCGGTGCAATTTATATGTAAATGAGCCGGGGAATATGCACGAGCCAGCCGCACACGCTTTGCTCCAGCGGATTCCACCATGCGGACTCTGGTTTCCATCAGAAGCATGCACAGATGGGGTTTCTGCAGATTAAAGAAACCAAGATGTGATTGCTTTTAAAGAATGTACCTACTGATACAATGCTGAGAGAAAACAGGAAAGCGCTAAGCATTTGAGCCTTAAAATAACACTGCTTTTTCTAGTCATGAAATATTTTGAGCTATACCTCCTATTGCACTTACAAACATTTAGCCATTATTCAGGGAATATGACTGTTGAGATTTATTCCAACACATTCCAGAACACCCTTGTAAGATGAAATTTAACATCAAGTGAACAACATGTCCTACATAAACCCTTTTTTTTTAAAAGCAAATAGGGGGAAAAAAAACAAGTCTTGCTTTAAATTAACCTTTCAAGGTCATGTTGGGATGAAGCCATTTCAATATATATCAAAGGGATATAGAAATGTGCAGCTTACTGAAATGTGTTCTTGTACAGTAAGAATATGTCCTCATTTTACATGGTTGAATCATATACAATAAACACATTTTCAAAGGTGACCTTGAAGCTACCATCCACATTTCTTAAATATTTGTCTTACAATTGAATCTGTGCAAATGTGCGTGTGAAAAGCTTAATATTTTTTTTCTCTAAACAAATAATGCAAATGAATTCTTTGTTATAAAAGGCATAAATCAGTGTATTTCTGTCGGTTTCACTGGACCTACCGCAATTTGCTCTAGCTGAAAATCTGGCCCTGATTCTTTAATCCACAGATATACTTTGTCATTGCAGTTTATATAAACATGAGGTCAGCTAGTACTTCCAGACCCAAATGAACTCCTTGATAGTTCAAACTCAAACTTCAGTTTTAAATCTGAATTTTGCTGTCATCATTTATCTTACAACTGACCACAAGTAGACATAGAGCATTTCTGGGTTTTGTGGTATGGTTTTGTCTGGGGATTTTAAAATGTAAGTAAGGACCCTGTTTTTCTCCAGGCAGAATAATTTAAGTGACCCATTAAAAGCTGAGTGTACTTTTCTTAATAAGCTTTGAAAGAGCATTTAGTAATAGCCCAAACAAACCCAGCATCCAACAGATTCTCATTGTTTGAGTCAATCCACATTATAAACTGTACATAATGACTTTTTAACAAATAGGACTATTTTCAAGCTATGGGAATGCAGGAAAGGAAAAGAAATAGGTGATTTTCTCTTTCATTCCATAATTTAAAATGCACACAAGAGGTTGGACAGGATATATGTCTTCTTTTAATGTGCAAAGACCAGCCCATAAGAAATTTGAAATAAAACAGTTATTCTCAAATGTGGTTTCAAACACTGGTATTTTATACACAGTGTCAGTATTATTAATTTTGTCTTGCATTTCCCCAAATAATTCAAACTACTCTGTAGTCAAAACAGTCAGAAACATAAACTTGGTTCATTACTGCACAGCTCCATGGGAATGAAATGCAGAGGGTATTTCATGGTGGATAGCCTTGCTGAGCACATTAGAAGAAAAGAGAAATACTTAATCCTCTTAAAACTATGGGGAGAATTTCAGTTGGCAAAATGGTCATACTGGAATTTGACCATATGCTACCAACACCTCAATGAAATGCCCTAAAATGCAGTTTCTCAGGAATGAAACAGTTGACTACTGTATTGAGAGGTAAGAGAAGTGGAAAATAATAAATAGTCTGGAAAATAATATGAGGTGAAGAGTGAAAATAGTAATGATCATACTACCCTTTTCTTTCAAATTTCATTCCGATTTTATCTGGGAATTTCAAATGAATTTTTACATATATAGTGGTATAAGAGACAAATACTATGCCAGTGTTACAGAGGAGTAAACTGAGGCATAGCAAATTTGCACCACTTGCTTTAGGCAACACAGATGGTTAATAGGAATGCAGGGAATATAATTAGTAATTCTGTATTATACTGTGCTATTTTAATCACAAAACCTTCTTCCCTGTGACATAGTTCTTATGCATTTGGAAAGATTTATATGAAAATTTCAGCCACAAACCTATAAGGACTTTCCAAACCCCTATGTAGACTCAGGGGGAGTCTGGGTCCTAAATCACTGTAAGCACCTGGGTCTGAGCCTTGCAAGCCAAACTGAAATGAAGAAACTCAGAACTTGTTTCCACACCAGCACATCACTGAGGTACTGTCTGGTTTAAGAACACAGCATTAAGGTGATCCATTCTAGTTTCACTCAATAGCCATGAAATATTCTTGCACTAGAAATGAGAAATTTTCCTGTGACACAGAACGCTGTACTATATTTCATTTCTGGAATATGTTTTCAGCTCTATCTGTGTTGTGTGCATTACTCTAGATGAGCACCTTCAGCAGTGGCCTAGAAGTTCCTCTGCTGCCCAGAAGCTGAAAAATGAGATCTACAGATCCCTTCAGAAACTCTGCCCTTCATGGAATAATAGATGAGTTGTCATTATGCTTTGGTGTGGAAAGTTGCTGTCAGACTTGGCAGTTCTGGCTCCAAAAATCAAGCTTTGAGGTTTTCCTTAAAGTCGAGGCTTACGATATAAATACAAAAGCAACGATTAAATTTTATAGGTAGTTTACCAGACTAAACATAGTTGTGAAAACTGTTAAAAAAAAAGATTCCTAACATAGCAACAACATCTACAGTGAAAAAAAGAAATTTAGGAACTGCTGTCTACCAGCTCCACCACATGGCAAAGGAGTAATTTACAGTTTTCTTTATAGAAGGAAGATAATAATTTCAATCTAAAATCTTAGTCTGCCACAATTTTTTCAACAGACACTTCTTCACCTTCTCAGAGACCAAAACTCTGCCAAAGGCACAAGTGATTTTAAAACAGTAATTTGTGGCCTGCCAGAGCAGACAGTCATCTTTTGATTAAAAGCCGCAGGGTTGAAAAACCCATTTCTTGCTTGTGTGTGGGATGGTTGAGATGGATTTCTTCTTGGAGCTCCTGTCCATGACCAGAGAATACACAGTTAAACCAGAAAATCCCTGGCTCCAGGGCAGACAGACAGAACCACAGGGAAACAGTGGTATTGCAAGGTTACCCAGCTGCTACTCCATGAGCCCACCAGTCCTTGGATTGTCCATGTCCTGTTGTACCTTGGAATGAGAAGAAGAGCACAAGGCAGTAGACAGACACTCCAGCCACGGCCTCTGGAGATAAATTTCACTCCACGGAGGAAACTTGCCTCTGCATTCTGGGGAGTATATCCAGTCCTTATCCATTACCTCCATGACAGTAGACGTTTTTGGTGCACAAGACAGATTCATCTATCTTGGGAAAAATATTTAAAGCATACAGAATACAATAGTCTTGATTGGCTCAAGAAAAGTCATCAGACAGATGAGTGGACTGCAATTTTCCTTCTCTTTTCTGTAAAAAAAAAAAATCAAAGAAAAAGTGTTTATACAATGGCACTGCTAGAGTATACCTGTGTTTGTAAAACTTAGTCTTAGCTGCTGTGTTCCTTGGTGTCTATATCTAGGGAAAAGTTATATGTGATTCATTTGGAAACACCACTTTGTGACAAGGAACTAATTAGTATGTAAAGCCTGTATGAGGAGTGTTGTATAATCATCATAAGCAGAAACTGGAGCTGACTCACCAGCTCTTTCAAAGTTTTGCTTTTCAACTATCTCATGGCAGCAGCAGCAGCTGACAGATTATTGGTCAGTAGCTGCAGACTTCTGACTTGGTGAGTACAGAAGTTTCTGCAGCGCTGCTTCTCATCTGTGTTCACCTGGCACCATCCTAGCTCATGAAGCATGGTTTTCTTTAAAAAGAAATATTTGAAAACTGAAGTATCATTTACATGCTGATCTTTTGTGTCTTCATGTATTTTTATAAGTAGCTCTGCATTTTTAATGTAATCCCAGTAAGTGCATTCTAAGAATTTTTTCAAATTTAGAACAAAGTTTAATTGTTCAGATTGTGATACAAGATGTTTCTCCAGATATTTCTGGCACGAAAAGATTTATGAGAGAACTCAGAGACAGTGTAGAGAGTTGGTGCTTTAAGCAGCATGGGCTCACCAGAGAAGACAGGGAATTAGGACTCCTAGATGTATTTAATGAAAGGCAGAAAATATTGGAATTCACATTTCAGTGAGGAAAGTCTGTGTGCTCATGTGCCTCCATAAAAGCATGGCAGGGTGTCTGAGAGGCAGGACATGGGGAAAGTTACAAGACTATGCAGAGCACCAGGGTTTGATCATTGCTTTCTTGGCTTCTAGGTGTATTAGACTTCACTGGCCACAGTTTTTCCGCTCATTCAACAGTCATCTGCTTTCTCTAGGCAGTGATTTTTCATTGACTAATCATTCACAAGTTACTGTGAAATAAGCAGCCTCATAAACTTAACTAATATTTGCTTTAAGATAGTGCAGGAGAACCTGCCCCATGGGGGATGAAGTAGGAAAGCACACACATAGCATGTGGGTGTGTTTCCACATCTGGAGATAAGGACACAGTGATAGAGGTGGCCACAAAACACTAACATTATTTAAATTAATAATTTGAACTTGTCAATTTAAAGAGCAGTGCAAAATTATTCTTGTTCCACTAAAAATTGTCTCTACTGGATCCAGATCAAATCCTTGGGTTTATTTTTTTCCAAAGTGTCTTCTCATTACAAGTTCTGTGCTTCATTTTGTGTTTTTTGCTTTCAAATAAATTTTTTTCCCTTTAGTAGTTTTTTCTGAGCTTCCACATGGAGTTCCACTTTGCTTTCTGTGTCATTTGATATTCTGTCTGCTCACTGCTTTTAAAGTAAAAAAATAATTACTGATTTCACAGTAAATTTGATCTCATAGTCTTCTTAATGAACAATTTATTTGTGTTTGTTCTGTTTAGTCCTGTTCTGGGATGGTATAAAAATCACATGTAATGTGGAGAGTGGTTAAAAAAAAGAAACTTTGTACTTTGGCCTGGCTGTCCAATTTTCAGAGTGCAGTAATCACTATGATGGATGTGGGAAGAGAAATAATGAGTTCCTTTACTTTATTTCTTTGCAGCTCATGAGTGGAAACCATGAAGTTTTTCAGTCTAATCATTCTTCACATCCATTCTTGATAAAATTCTCAGCAGTCAGCACAGATTTAAGAAGAAAAAAAGACACTGCCTGTCCTGTTTTTTGACATTTGGAAAGTCTTAAGCAATATTGCAGGTGGGAAGATTGTCACAAATGTATTTTATTTGTCATAATTTCTCTCCAGATTTTTAAATTCAAAAATGTAATGTGGGCTCTGACATCAGAAAATATTTTGGAGCCCTTAAAAACTGAAAAAGTGAGACAAAACAGAACATGCAAAATATGGGGGTTTTTTGCAGAAAATATTTATGTGAAATCAGGATTTTACTTTTGATTACGTGTTTACAGGTGACTGCATCTGCAGTTCTGGAATGTCATGATATGCTGCAATATATTGAAGAGCAAATTTAGAATATTTGCAGTCTGAGTACTGAAAAAAAAAATTAGGGAACTGAGAAAAAAAAAGGGAAAACACCAATCAGTGGAACAGATGGGTTTATGTTTTTATTTGTCACTTAACCTATCTAAGTTGAAGAGACTCATAATTCTGATTATCATACAGACAAAATTGTGAAATTCTATTTCAAATATGAACTGCTCCTGTAGCTTTTTCAGTGGGTCATTTGGTACAAGATGACCTGCCACAGGAAAAGAGAAAATTTTAAGGTCAAACACCACAATGCAGGAGTTTACCTTTCAGGATTTATATATAAACACAAAAATTAAAATGCTACACTCTAAAAGAAGCACCTTATAATAAGCATCCTGAGGTATGCAACGTGCCAACAGACACTTTCCTTGCCTTGAAACACTTTTAGTCCTTCTCCCACCAGGATGTGACAGGCTGATATTTGGAAGGGACCTTTATCACAGGGGCCTGCTGTTAGCTCCAAACCTGCTGCTGCTGCTGCTGTCGGTGGCAAAGGAGGCTGGATACTCTCACAGTCAATTGCTGCAATCCGTCATGTCTGAGATTTGCAGGCTGGGTTTTATTCCAGAGGATTTTGGTGCTCTCCACAAAGTCCAGCTGTGGGGCTGGCATGGGTCTGCTCCAGAGGCCAGGACCACTGGTGGCAGGGTGGGACAGAGGATGCTGTGCATGGCAGTGCTGGGGCTTTTCATGCCATGGAGAGACAGCTGCCACCAAAATCGTCAGCTCAGGTCTGACCATGACAAAGCCTCTGCTGAAGGTGATGTCAGAGAGAGGAAGGAGGAGAGGGAAGTGTCTGCAAGGGGTCTGGAGCAATGGGCACTGTCCTAAGGAGAGAGGCAGGCTGGGCTGTCACACATCTCACAGGTAGGAGGGAACCTTACAGAGCAGCTGCAGCATGGAAGAGAAGGAAGGTTTCAGAATGGGTTACACTGCAGAGAGCAGAAGTTGTGGGCTTCCTGGTGGTGTCCTTAGTGGCCTCAGGACTGAATGGTTGTAGGAAACAGGGAGAGCTTGCCAGGGTGGGCAGTGCATCATGAGTAGGGATTTCTCCTGCTTTTGGGACTCCCAGCACCACATCCCCAGCTGGCTGAACCAGCTCAGTCTCTGACCCAGATCTGCAATGGTCACAATGGTCCTGTTGAGTGTGTTTTGCCTTGTCAGCATAATTATAGTTTGGTCTAAGGGGATGGGGTTTGTCTTATTTATGATATGAAGTTAATATCAGAGCTAATGATTCTGTTTTAGCTCATAGAGAGGAATAAACCTTTAGCAGACAATTCATCTCACCTACCTTAATGTGTAGAGGAAATTCACAGCATAGCAGCAATAGCATTAAGGGAAGGGTAGGGCAGTATGGGCTGAGCATGGAATACAGCTCTTGGGAAAGACAGCCTGTCAGAGGGAGAGCTTTGTATGATGCTTATGTGAATTTTAGCCCCTGAATTTAATGTCAGTCCTTATTTGCTGATGGAATTTTAAGTCCTTGCCAGGTGCCAACCTGCCAGCCAGCTGTAACAATATATTATCCCCAGTTTTGGTTCTGCTCCAAACCAGTAGGTTTCTGATGTATAACATATATTGACAAGCACAACTTCCTGAGCAGCTCGTGAGTAGCCACACTTCATTATCATGCCAGTCATGGACACAGAGAGCCCTGCAGAAATGTTATTGGGAGGAAATTCATAACAAATATATCAGTAATTAATAAAACAAGAAATGCAAAGAGTGGGTATTCTGGTCTTTGCGATACACACACTTTGCTCAACTGACTTCCAAAGTGTTAGTTGAAACAGGCAAAAGGTGAAGAAAGATAATTTTAGGTAAATAAGCTACAAAAACATTCTGATATCATATACGGAGGAAAAGATTATTTCTTTGTACCCAGCTGTGGTTTTAATATAGACTCAACAGATCACTCTTATCAAAGAAGTGGTGAAAACTGACTGCAGCTACATACTGGCCACATTCTCAAGCAGCATCAATCTTTCTATCTGAACATCTCACATGACTTCAAAGGAAAACATAAGCCCTTCTTCCCTTTGCATCATTTATAGGGATTTGCTTTGGGTTTTATTTTTTCAACTAAAGGTAATTATGTTGGAAAGTCCACATCAAAGAAAATGCCAACCTTAGGCCTTTTTGCACTATCCAGGACAGGGGGTGCAATGGATATTCATCTATTTAGAATATCCCATCCATGCACTGGCCAGAGTATGTTTCACAGTATTAATGGTGATGAGGTTAAAGCCTGTCATTTCTTAGAAAACCTGGGTATCATCATAACCAGCTGTTCTGATTTGCTGACTATTTATTAACATCTTTAGTAATTATGCGTGACACATTTCATGAGAACACAATCATACA
The DNA here is from genome assembly GCF_027579445.1 of Ammospiza nelsoni. Taxonomy (NCBI): domain Eukaryota; kingdom Metazoa; phylum Chordata; class Aves; order Passeriformes; family Passerellidae; genus Ammospiza; species Ammospiza nelsoni. Next base: position 48,306,365 of record NC_080634.1, read on the forward strand.
GCTTGTGTAAATTAATGCCTTCAATAAAACCTGCCTAGGCTTATGCACTTAGCTCCTTTGTTCAAGTGTGTTTCTCCCGTTAAAATATTTAGCTATTGCAGGCATCTGCCCCCTCTCAGGCACAGACTGTGCACATTTTCTTTGCTTGTTCTGCATGAGAAGCTCTCATTGACCCAAATAAGGGCTCAGTGCATGGGCCATATGCTAAGACTATGGAAATTGCCTTGAGAATATGTTGATTTTCCATACTCACATCATAACTACAGTGTGAGTATCACTGCTGGATTGTATTTGCACATGGATAAAACTGCACCACTGGAGTCAGTGGAGGTTTTATCTCTGAGTAAAATGAGATTATGTCCATTGCCCCTTGGGAAGTTCCGAGCTGCCTCTGATTCCTCTGACCAAGAGTGTTGTGCACTGTCCTGTGGACTCTTCGCAGGCCAGATGCCCCCAGTGAAAGGTCCTCATCATCTAGCTGGAAGGAACCCAAAATAATGCCAGTTCACTTTGCTTGTCCACAATCTCCTCACATTTCACAGCGAGTACATTAAGGTTTAGGGTGAAGCCTTTCTTGAATGCCTGGTCAGGCTCAGTCCAGGTGACATAATTAGCTGCACAATGTAGGAATTATCTAATTATCTCACCCTTGCTTTCGCTGTCTGAACATTGAGCACCTTGCATACCTCAGTTGTGTAATCCTCTGTGTTAAAAGAGGAGATACAAGCCCCATCTCAGGGTTACTTATCCCACCTTTAGCTAAGAATAGTAGAAAATAGCAAAGAAAATTTTCATCTGTATGTACAATTATTCAATTCAGATATCACTTCAGAAAATGCTTTAGAAAAGGCCATAGATTCACTGCTAGATGTTATCCTTTTCCACTTGACCCACTCTGCCCAAAGTTCAGCTTGAATGGGCATATAAATCCAGCTTTAAAAGACATTGTTATAGTAGGAAGGGTACTGCCTTAGTATGGAGTGTTGAATAATATCATTGCTTATTCTCAAGCCATGTTCTGTCTCAGAGAGGGTTGCCTTACATTAAAATAATTCCTTTTTAAACAGTTTGCTCTAAGCTCAGCAGGACTGTTATACATTCAGCAATGTCCTCTGTTAATCCACTGTTGTGACATCTTGTTTCTAGCTCCGTAAGCCTACACCCATGTGTACACAAACACATGCACACTTAGGCACACACATTTGCAAAACATGTCTGTGGATCTCAGTGCCAGAACATCAGCCTGAGAGAGCTGCTTTGCTTTTCCATAGATGCACTTCAACATAGCTGGAACAAGTCAGAGCTCCCCACAAGTTGTGCCACAGAAGATTCCTTCCTCTGGCAGAGCACAGCCGTGTGAGCCATGTGGGTAAGAGGGGCTGACATGAACTCCCAGGGGCAACTCAGTGACATGGGGACTCTGCTCACCAGGACATGGGCAAAACCACTCTCCCATTTCACACCAAGCAATGCCAAGTTCCTTAGTCTTTCTGTATTATTTCAGCTTCATGTTTCTACTGACCAGAGATTTCGCTTGTCATAACACCTCTGCCCAAAATGAGTGAAGGGTGCACAGAGAATACAGCAGCACACATGTCTGCACTCCCTTTGTAAGGATGCAAATGATGATGCAAAGTGAAAGACAAGGGCAAATTACGTACCTCGGGGCAGGTTGTAAGCCTTTACAGGCAACATTGATTAATTACTGACATAAACAGCCTGATTAACTTAGTAAGATTGTAATCAGTTCTCAAGCCTTTTGTTTGCCCAACAGTAAATCAAAGGAAAGTGAAAATATAGAAATTAGATTTGTATGTTTCTGTATGTCTGTATATACATATACAAAGATACATCTCCACAACATAGGTAGAAGTGAGGAATAAATATCAGCAAGAAAAGCCTGCTGTTTTTCCTTACGTTATCAAATGTGTAGACAAACCTGTGATTTATTTTCCATATTTTAGATGCAACTAGTCAATATGTGCTGTGCAGCTGTGACATAAAACTTCTTTCAAAGACGGCTAATGCTAAAGAAAGATATTGCAAATATGTGACCTGTGCTCTGGTTTTGTAAAATATTTTTCTAATTTCATCGCTCCAGGATATAGCTTTATAACTTAAGCCAGAATCGTTGAAAAATGTTGCTGCTTTGCTACTGCAGGCAAAATCTGTACAGAATAGGATTTGTAATATATACAAACTCTCAGACAGTTCCTTTAAACCTACGGAAACTCCTATAATAGAGTTTTACTAAAGTCCAAAATAAGTCCTGGCCAAAGTTTTTGCTGAATATGTTGAATTCTAAAGCAGGCCTGGGTCTCAGCATGATTTTCCTACTGTCTCCTGAACAAAAACCACCTTATATTCCACCCAGGAGCATAACCCATAAAACACGCACAATAAGATGTATAGAAATCCATCTCTCCCAGCCTAATGAATTTAATCAAGATCAACAGTTGTGTGAGATCAGTTTTGGCAGAAACTTGTGCAGGTGCAGATTGCTATTGTTGTTCAGTCAAACCATTGAACAGGAGCTCTCTTGTGCTTGAATAACCTCTACCTTTCTTTCCGACGTTTTAATGAGTGAGTGGCGTATGTTTTAGATGGAATATCATGCATGACACAAAGCACACACACCACAGGATTCATGGGGTGGGTTTTTTGGAAAATTTTTGAAAGTCAGTATACAGACTCCTGTCCTACATCTGTCTTAGCGATTCTGAATAGAGTCTGAATCCTTAGTAGATTCTGAATAAGAAGGATATTACCTGGGTAAAAGGGTGTGTAGGCAGGAGAAAACGACCGGAAAAGGGTGTTTGACAACATTCTTCACAGGGAGGGTGTATCCATATCATACTGCAACCAGTGTTGTTTGTCTCATCCAAGGAATACATTTGCAGCCAGGTATCTCCTGTTTCCTCCTTCTCCTTGCCTTCCAGCACTGTCGCTACTTCCTATTGGCAGTTTTCTGCTGCTGCTATATAGATATATTAGAGCCCATTTTCTGGCTACAACAGAAGAAATCAAGGTTTCGGCAAAAATGGCCCCTGCTGCATCTCGCTCTTGCTGTGGCTTTTATGCATTTTTATGCATCCAAATGTCCTAGGGAGTTAGGGGAGCTCCTCAAAAGAAAGACTCCTGTATTTTCTGTTTGATGCTGACATCAAAAAACACAGCTATTTTTTCATGGCAGCTTCCATTTTTGAGCACTGCGGGTCCTTCAACACAACGTTCAGCTGAGAATGCCCCAGCCTAGGGCCAAGCACAGGGCAGGCACTGCCAGGCGGACATACCCAGCTCGCAGCTGGGGACTGATCCAGAACCCACCAAAGTGAGTGGAAAGGCGGTCATTGACTCTGGTGAGGTGTGGATTTTTCCCTGTGGAAAAATATTCATGCTCTGAACTATACACAGGAAAATTCCATTTATAGAGCAGTTAAATGATATGTTCAAGTTGCTTCAATCCACGAGTACATTGCATTTCTATTTATAATTAATTTTGCCTTATAGGCCCCAGTCCAGTCAGACACTTAAGCACCTGCATGTCTTTTAGCTGACTAATAACTCTCTCAGAGACAGTATTACCAGGTTGCTTAATCTGGGCAGAATTGAATGTCTCTTCAGTGAAAAATAAGGAGGGTCTATTTATTTTACTCAGAGATATATGATCTGTAAAATCTTGCAGTAGCATGTGATTAAAAAAATTGTGACATTTCCAATCATACTGTTACTGCCTGCATGCTTAGGAAATTAGCTAGCTTAGCCTTTAATATGTAAGTATATCACGTGGTTCTTTTCTAGAAATTACACAATTCAATCATTTTTTAGCTAATATTCTCCATTTGTTTGTGTGTCACAAAGTTTTGCAAAAAATGTTGTTTAGATATGTTACATTTTGTAACATATTCTGCTTAATAGAATTATAAGGGAAAGTTAAAATGTAATTTCATTTTCTGCTGCTCACAGATGGCATCTTATGTTGCCCAAAATCACCTAATGTAGCTTTTGTCTGCTTGCAAAATCCAGAGTTTATTTCTTGAGTTCTAAATTGCATGTAATATGCATTTCTGTTCCAGTATCAGCTGTATCTGATAGCTGAATTTACAGATGCAGAGATTTATCTATCCTTTTGGTTTATTTTTGTCCCCCAAATGCAAAAGTAAACTTCAAAACCATTGCTTTGGTTAGTCCAAGTATTTGAACTTCCCAGTGGTTGCTGCCATATTAAAACATAGATATATACTTAAACACATGCTGCACTTTCCCTGCCCCAGACAGACATCTGGCCATTTCCCATCTGCTGACTGTGACCTGAAGCATTTTTCTGTCTCTCTCTTATTAGTTTGGGCTTTTGCTGAGGTTCAGTAGCTCACACATGCTGATCCATCAATTGTTTTTATTGGCAAACAGGTCCATCATTAGCAATCATAAACTATAGCATCTGCTAATTTAAGTGGGAACCACATCCTGTTGTACATTAGGTGTTTAGCAGAGTGGGCATTTATCAAAACAGGGATTAAGTGAAATACACATGTGTGTAATATTATGGATATTTCAGGCTACAAATAACACATTTCATTTTTCTTCCTCTTTAAACTCACATATGCATTTTACCATAGGGAAAAAATTTGTCTAAATCTTTCTGGATAGTTTAACGCTGGAAACCTTAGTCAACACAATACTTGTCTGTTAAAATCGTTTGCATGCCTTTTTATGCTGGGTGGGCTGCCCATACCAGCAAACATGAAAAACTATGGGGGGTTTGAAGACTGCAGAACTGGTGTAGCATATCTCAGTGGCATGCAGCCCATGTGGGTTTTTGCTTCTAGCAGCTAGAAATTGCAAAGTAATGATTTAATTTCATTCAGAAACATGCTTTCAATATTTTAATGGCACCAGCAACAGCACAAATTGCCCCAAATTTTAACAAGTACTCCTAGTAGAAAGGAAACATAGTTTTAAACACTAATATTTAGAGATTAAAATCACATTGCCAGATTTGGGCTGGCTAGATGTCATGGGCATTTGTTACTCACAATTTGGTTTATGGCCCAGTACTTAAAAGATACAACAAAACCATTCAGTTTGAGACTGGTGTTTAGGGTGTTCCAGCCTGATGGTTTACTTATTCCCAGAACAACTGGCATTCAAAGAAAACAGCAAGTATCAACAAGACTTGAAACAAAATCAAGATTTGTAATAAAATTTCTCCTGAACCATGAGAGAATGGGAAGCTCCAGGAAGGCAGGGTAGATGCAGGGCCTGCCAGTATCCCACCACAACAAAACCATCTGGGAAAAAACAGTGGTCCCTGCTCCCAGGAAAGTGGCTCTGGGAACCTGCATCCCCTTTAGAAGCTCATGTCTCAGGTTGTAACAGCATGTATGCTTGCCAGCTTCACCCAAACCTGCCTGCATTATCAGTAAGGAAGGAAAGAATTTTAATCACAAATAACTTAAGACCAAGTGGAGACTGGATGAAAAGCTTATTGAAGTCAATGGGAAGGCTCCTGCTGGCTTCTCTGAGGGGTGGATTGGGTCCCAGCTTCAGACCTCTGAAACAAATGCAAAATTTGTTTAGCTTTGTGCTTTGAACATTGCTTTATTTTCTAAACAGAGGTCGCAAACAGTTATGTGTCTGTTTCTGTGATCCTCTACTCTTATGAAGTCATTCCAGCTCCTCTATCAGTAAACTTGTTGTAATATATTTCATGCTTAGTCTTCAAAGAAATGTTAACGTTCACAGATAAAAGACTCTGTACGCTGTCCATGCCACAACTGTCACCAGAAACCCAGGAACGATGACATGAGCGGATGATAAATATCCTTACACAAAAAAACTATTTTTCAGGGAGCCATAAGCAAACCTTTGTTGCCCTCCCTATCTGTGAAGCAAGGGACGTGTCCCCCCATGGAGATGGCTTTGGGCTGGCTGCCGCCAGGCGACAGAGCAACGCCGCTGCCCAGGGTCTGGGCTGCCATGGGCAGTGGGCGAGGCGTGCCAGTCATTGCCTCCCTGCCGAAAGCACACCGTCTCCCACATCAAAAAGGCACCAGGAGCCTTCACACAGGTCTGCACTGTATAATGGGCAGATTTTCGTCGAGGGTTCAGAAGACAAATGAAGCTTTTATCTGCTTTCCAGCCCTCTGCATTAGGAGTTTATGTTAAAGCCACTTAACTGTCTAGAGTGTGGGCCTGTGGATTACCTGTTTGTGTGAATCAAGTACATTACCTGATCACATGAGCACCGGGGATAAGTTTTCTATAACTAGCTTTTCTTTGAAGGGATCTTCAGCTACTTCAGTATTCTCACAAAGAAGTGCCCCAAAAGAGTCAGGATTAAGAATAAGCTATACTTCACTTTGGCTTGTGTTTCTCCAGCCTCATTTATTTAGCTTTACTTACTTACTTGGTAACTTATTTGTGTGTCATAACAGCAGGATGAGGAGTAAACCTTCCAAAGTATGCAGCCTATAACCTTTACAGCACCATGGGTTAAATATTATATAAAGAAGGGAGTGAGTGTCATAAAAGGAAATAACTCTTTCTGAATTGCAATTTGAAAGACTGTTGGTAATTTTATAAGAGTTCTGAATTTCAATTGCTAGAGTTAAAAATATTATTCTACCACACCTTATTTTTTTTAAGCCACATTAAAAATAATTAGCTCTGCAGAACATTTTAAAATTAAAATAACGATGAGGGATGTATAAACTATTTAAAAACACTTAGGATGATACACCCTTTTTCAGGAAATTGCACATGAAGGAGCAAAATTGGGGAGGTTTGAATGCATGAGTCTGTATTTAGGGGGTCTGGTGAGCTCTCCCTCCAGGCTTTGAGCTTACCCCACACGTAGTGCTATCTTGGGATCCCCTCATAAACTGCTCTGCCACCCCCCAATTCTTTACCTGTTTTTTGCTGTTGGAGGACACACCTCTGTGTATTGTCACCATTACAGGAGAGCTCCTGGGGGCTGAGGGTACAAGGTCCCTCTACAGCACCTCCACCTCCACTAATGCGTCAGTTCAGACACTGAAGCCTGGCTACCCTCTCCTGGGAGATGTCCAGCAGCCCACCCTCTGGGGGAGTAGCCATGCTGTATGGAGGCCCACCATTTTTACACTGAAAATACTGGCTTTCTTTTGTTACCCAGCAGCCACAGAGCAGTTATGGGCATTCAGAAACCTCTGGTTGACAGTGGGTGAGTCTATTTTTCTCTGGCTAGGAATTTCAAGGGGAGACAAGCACCCTCAGACCGCTGAGAAGATGTTTTGTTTGACAAGAGGCAATGCGATCATGAGGAGTGGAACTGCTCATCCTGAAGTTCTCAAGACCTGTTTAAAACAAAGCCTGAGAGAAGGGATTAATAGGGTCAAGCTGCCTTTCTCGCCAGAAAAACAATGAAAAGCAAGAGGAGATGCATTGCAGACCTTTAGAGGGTATGAGCAAGAAATTTTGAAGGGAATATCTTTGAAGGAGGAAAGAGTTAATTTTTCTGATCAGCAGGTTTTCTTTCTCTAGTGATAAATTTAAGATTACTTTATAATGCTCCTTTAAATCTGAAAACTGTCTGCTGTCTGAAAAGTGACTCCAGCACTGTGCCCACTGCCTTGTTAGCACTGAGTGGTTGCATTGTGTACAAGAACCTGTCTTTCTTGGAAAGACATTACAGTTTTTTCTTCCTTGTCGTGTTCTAATAAATTAAAAGGCCATTTTGACTGCAAGTCAGTACTTCTGTATAGAAATAACATAACTTATCACTCATCACTAGCAATAATACACTGCCTGAAGACATTCCTTTGTCAAGCCTGTTGGTGATCAGTTTATGCCCTAAAGGATTTACTTATGACTCAAGGTAATGCAATTTCAGATGATATTTTTATTCATAAAAGTACAATCTCCCTTTGAAAGAATCTGAACTAATCACTTTAGTTATATCTTGTGACAGTGAGACACCTTCTCTTCAGAACTAAATAAAACCAAACTCCAGACTGACAGGATGGACTGGCTGTGACAGACAGTGAGCAGGGCAGGACAGATGGAGAGTAGAAAGACTAAGGAACCATGTTACACACCCCTTGCTTGCTGTCTGCAACATAAAATGACACACAACTGTTCAACCCTATTCATCCATAGATATTTGTACTTACAGTGAATAAAATACAAAGTTTCAGTCCTCTTTTCTGCCATTTCTTCTTTCTTGTTCTCAAATTTAAAAAAAAAAAAAAAACAACACAACCCATACAACTGCTTTTTTCTTACTTGTTTATAAATACTGCTTCCTCAGTATTTCTTTTTCATGAGATTTATGTCTAGTCATTTGGTAGTATCTCATCAACTTAAGTAAATAAATAAACAAGAGATCTTTTCCTAGGAGACTCTGTGGTTACATTGTGTAATTAAATAGAAAACATTTGGCAGGTTTGGCTAAACAATGACTGTGCTTCCAAATGCTGATGGTGTAAATCAAACTGAAGGAAAACATGTCATGTTTGTCCATTTCATGAGGACAATGAGGGTCTTATGGTATTATTTTATACTTGGATTTGGCCTTAATTCTCTTAATTTTGTACAAAGAAAATGACAAAATCTGAAAAGATCTGGAAAGACTGCAGTCTTGCCAATTAAATCTGCAGAAAAGCTGAGCTGGTGACTTCAATTTAACCGCACAGTTGGCACCGTGCTTGTATTTCAATACTTCAGTTGCCTTTGGCAATGAGATGAGAATAAAATGTATCTCTGAACTAACAGCATCTTATTCTCAGAAATGTAACTACAGTTGTGTAAAATCTTTAGCACACATGAAAGCAAAAAGGGACTTTGCAGAGCCACGTGTCCAGAGCTCTTTGTGAGTCACTTCTGCTCTGCACTGAGACGCACATGTGCTAGGTACTTGAGTTTGCAAAAGTAGATGCTGACTTTGGGCCCTATTTTGTGAAGATCAGGCCCTTAGTATCAATTTAGTATGGAAAGAGTGAAAATCTACAGACAAAACAAAGATTAGAGCTTGAAATGCACCACTTCTCCCTTCAGAAAGAGCCTGCCAGAAAGCACAGTAAATTTAGTCACAGTACAATGCCTATTACTCTCAGCGCGTGATTAAAGCTGCTTTCCCTTGGACCACACACACATGTAGACTGTGCCCCTCTTGGGAGAAATGTCTGCTTCTGCCCACGGCCCAGATGAATTATAGTCACAACCACTTTGAAGTTTACAGAACACACAAAGGGGCAACCTGAAACAAGAGTGGTATTTCCCTGAAATGCATCTCTTCTCAATGAAGGCATTTTCTTGGAAATATGCAAGATGTGATTGCAGTTTACTGAAACAATGCTCATTATTATGAAGGCATTTCAGAAAGGACTTGAATTTCTCATTGCTCTAAATCCCATGACTTTATAACCTGGTGCAAAAATCCTGGGGAAAAGGTGTGGGAAGCTGTGGGGTGATAGATCCTCGGTGATGTTTTTCTGGCATTATGGATTTGGCTCTGTGACATGGCAGAAATCATCCACAGTGTGCCCATTCTGGCTGAAAGCTCCCTGTCCTCACTTCCATGGCTGAATAACTACATCCAGCAGAGAATTTGTTCTGTGCATGATCTCTTTTCCCTGGGGAGCTACCAACATGTTTTTAAACATGGTGCTTTAGTCTACACTTCTACACAGAAAAATATATTCACAGAATTTAGTGTGTCCTTACTAGCTGGTTCTCTAGGTACTTGAAATTTGGGCTAGCTCACCCACCTTGGGACCTGGGCTGATCCTACATTCTACTTTAACTTAGGTGAGAATTTGCTCTCTTTTCAATGAAGAAGGAGACTACTGTGTCAGTGTTGACAGTGTATTTGTATTTTTCTGCAAAAGCTGCAATCCCCTTGGAAGGACTGTAGCAGTGGGAAACAAAATGGCAGTGGGAAAGGGTCCTGTCAGCAGACTTGGGCATAGGTACCATGCAATAAGTCATGGGTCAGTGGGGATGAGATGTTGCTATGAAATAACATTTATTTTGACAAGACTCGGTGTGTCAAATCTGCATACTGCTCCCTTAGCTTCCTCACTGTCCCAGGGAATATTCCCAGGGAATATTATGGAGCAGATCATGCAGCACCTACAGGACAACCAGGACATCAGGCCCAGGGAGCAAGTTTGTGAAAGGCGGGTCCTGCTTCACCATCTGGTCTCCTTTTTTCACCAGGTAACGTGCCTAGTGGATGAGGGAAAGGCTGTGGATGTAGTCTGTCTGGATTAGTCAAGCCTTCTGTACTGTCTCCCACAGCATTTTCCTAGAGAACCTGGCACCTTACAGTTCTTTTCTGATTTATAAACATCTGCATCGCTGGGCCCAGAGAGTGATGGGGAATGGAGTTACTTCCACCTGAGAGCTGGTCACAAGGGATGTTTCTCAAGGCTCAGTACTTGGGCCAGTCCTCTTTAACACCTTTGTTGATGATCTGGACCAAGGGATTAAGTGCACTCTCAGTCATTTTGCAGATAACACCAAGTTGGGCAGGAATCTTGATCTGCTGGAGGGCAGGAAGGCTCTGCAGAGGGATCTGGACAGGCTGGATCACAGGGCCAGGGCCAATTGCATGATGTTCAACAAGGCCAAGTGCCAGGTCCTGCACTGGGGTCACAACAGCCCCGCGCACTGCTGCAGGCTGGGGGCAGTGCCTGGGAAGCTGCCTGGTGGAAAAGGACCTGGGGGTGCTGGCAAACAGCAGCTGAACATGATCCAGGGTGTGCCCAGGTGGCCCAGAGGGCCGATGGCATCCTGGCCTGGCTCAGCCAGGTGTGGCCAGCAGGAGCAGGGCAGGGACCGTCCCCCTGTACCCAGCACTGCTGAGGCCACAGCTCCAATCCTGCGCTCAGTTCTGGGCCCCTCAGTGCCAGAGAGACATTGAGGGGCTGGAGCGTGTCCAGGGAAGGGCAGCGGAGCTGGGGAAGGGTCTGGAGCACAAGTGCTGTGAGGGGCAGCTGAGGGAGCTGGGGGTGTTCAGCCTGGAGAAAAGGAGGCTCAGGGGGACCTCAGCACTCCCTGCAGCTGCCTGACAGGAGCGTGCAGCCAGGTGGGGTCAGCCTGTTCTCCCAGGAAACCAACAACAGGGTGACAGGACATAGCTTCAAGTTGTGCCAGTGGGGGTTCAGGCTGGACAGCAGGAAAACTTTTTTCACTGAAAAGGTGGTTAAGTATTAGAACTAACTTCCCAGGAATATGATAGAATCAACATCCTTGGAACTATTAAAGAAATGACTGGACATGTTTCTCAGTGCCATGGTCATGTTGTTGAGGTAGTAGGCAGTCAAAGGTTGGACTGGATGATCTGGAGGTCTTTTACAATAATGATGATTCTATGATTCTATGATTCTGCAAAATATGGAATTCAGGATAGGCATTGCTTTGGCTATGGTTTGCTTTGGGAATTTGGAAGAGGCATCTGTTAAAACAGGATCATCTCCAACAGGTTGCCCAAGTTAAGACAAACCTGGACAGCCCTTCTGAAAGGTCTTCCTACTGATGCTTTTATGATACAGTATTGAAGCCTAAAGGGTTCTAATAAGTTTAAATAAGGTTGCTTTTAGAGACAGCAATTTCTCTAATTTTGTGTCAGATGACTCCTCAGACTTTGTGACTAACTCACCATTTCTAATTCATTTCCAATGAAAAAAGGTACATTGAGAGAAGTATTTTCTCTCATTGAAAGTTTCAATACTTATACCCAAAAAGGAAAAGGACTAAACCTGAAAAGATTTTGGGTTTTGTACAAAAAATATTAAATGCTGTTTTGCAGATGTTGCCACAGTGCCTCATGAGAGATGGGGTTCAGTTACTTCAAGCCTCCACTCAGTCTCAGGGGCAGGTTCTTGACCAAAGGATTTCTTTCACAATGCAGCAAGGATGATCACTAGTAAGTTCTTGTCCCTCAGCCAGAGGCCCCCTTTGCTTGCAGAAGATACTGGATGTATGTGGCATTGTACTCCCAATTCTTACACAGTTTCACAATGGTGTGTTTAATTCATTGTTTGGTGTGTCAAAAGATTCCTGGGGGAAATACAGATAATCTCAAATTTGTCCTAGTTAAAAATCTGACAGGTGGACTTCCCCTTATTTTCTATGTATTTGGCCTTCACGTGTAATCCTTTATGAATTTTGACATGTGTTTTGACAACTGATTGAAGTCAGGCTCTCGAGCTTTTCCCAGGGGAGCAGGTGATGTGTATCAAACCCTTTTGGTCCTATTCTTTGTGGGAGGTGTTTAGAGAACCCAAATCCCCAGCTGCCAGTGGGGGCACTGGGTGTAATACTGGAGACTAAACCAGGAGAACACTGTGGCAAATAGAAAAATTTGCCCACTGTAAACTCTGCATCAGAGTTGAGCTTAGTTTGCTGAAAAGATATTTCCACAGATCAAATATGACATTTGTTTTAAATTAAATCAATTTTAGTAAAGAAACTGATGTAATGAATGCATTGTTAATACATTTATGACCTTTGCGTTACATGTCATTGTTAAAAGTAAAATAAATTCACAGATTTTCTGAAGAACTTGAAAATTTGAATTTGGGTATTTCTACAAGATTTTTTTCAATTCTCATTCAATTATGATTGTGCTTCTGGTATTTTGTTTAAATCTAGTTTCTGTCTAAATTACCAAAAATCAGACTACATAGTAGGCGGAATTATATTACCTGAGTTTTTAGGAAATGCTAGGAAGTTTGTAGAACTTGCATAGAAGTCTTTAGAGTGGATCAAGTCCTTACACATGTGAGATGTATGGAAAATAGGAACTATTATCAAGGGTTTCTCAGTGTTCTTGAAGCCGTAGCCTGCATGGCTGGGGTTATGTGGCCACCATGTGGTAACACAGGGGAAAGTTAAACTGAATTTTTACTTTTACTTTGCATGTACTTTTTGTGCAAATGACTTGTGAATGTGCACACATTCATTTTCTCAAGGACATTCCTTGAATAGTTTCCTCTTCATTTACAGAATTAAGTCATTTAAAATATGGTCATTTTGCTTTGCAATACCTGATTCACGGTACAGGAATTATCCTTGCAATGAAATTTCATCTCTCTGCATGAAAGACAACTTTTTCAGAGAAGAAAATAATTCCTGTGTAACTTCCAAAACCACCAATGATAAAATAGAAAAACCCATTCATCAGTTAATAGAAAACTATGACATTGAAAAGTTGTGGAAAATATACATTTGAATTTGAGTGACAGTATAGTTTAATGGAGAGCTGTTAGACATCTCTCAGGAGTAACAGGTGGGCCCTGAAGGAGCAGAAAACAGCTCAGAAAACATTCACCTCTAGAAAACAACTCTTCATTCATCTTGTTTACATAAATTGAAAGTCAAGTTTCTAAATTCCTTTGGATGAACACAAGTAATAATGCAAAGGATATTAATTATGATTTTCTTTTTTTGTACATGGGATAACTAGTATTAATTTCTGGTGACATAAATTACTGTTCAACAACTGGAAATCTGAGAAAGAAAGTAGATGAGGGTCCTGCAAGGATCTGTGAATTGAAAGGTGAAGGCAGGCACATGGCCTTGCAGTGGCTGTGGATGACCTGGTTCTCCCAGCCACCAGTACCACAAACCACATAAAATAAAATGCATCTGTCCACAGCAGGATGGAGCTTCTCTGAATGTCCGGCTAGAAATAGCACCACATAGACAGATGGAATTTTGGAGTGATTTTCTTGCTACTCAAGGTTCATACTGCTCCAATGATATTGCATTGCCTCCATAAAGATGCTTTAAGTTTAGAGATCATTTAAAAATTATATAAAAATGGCTGAATTATTCCAGCTATCTCTAGAAATACTAAGTCTGTCCTTGACCTCTAAGTACAGGTGGGCTTTGTTGCACCAGCAAATTTCCTCCAAGCTTTCAGCGTACTCTGAAACAAGGGGATAATATATCTGCCTTGTGTTGGCTTGTTGTTTACTTTTTTGGTTGCAAGAAAGGGAAGAAGGGATGCCCAAATTTCCATTTCCCTGAGTCTCCTGTGTCCAGGGACACAAGTCCTTGAAACAGTTAATGAAAGGCCAAGGGAGAAAGGTTTGTGTGAACTCCCTGTTAAATATTGGCAGATATCACTACAAAACACATTTATTTCATGTTAATGCTCAGCCAGCCTTAACTTGTACAGCAAATATTGACCCAAACAATGGCACTCTGGCAAAAGAATCAGGAGTTACAGTTTTGTGACGTGTTCTACTCCTAAACACCTCCCATATAATTTTCTGCCAGCATGTATTTTGGGATAGGATAATGTAAGACTTTTCTTTTTCCTGTGGGAAATTTTACTAAATCAGTTACTTTGCATAGACTGCAGAGGTTGCCTTGGGTGACTAAAACTTCCAAATTAGGAGGTTTAGGATAGCAGGACTAGAAAGAGCTACTCTCAGGCAAATTCTTTTTCTTTTTTTGCTCAAGCCCTTTCTAAGTATAAACAAGTCAAAAACCCTTCATCCAGTGAAGATGGTAGTCATATACTTAATCCTATTTACATTCACCAAAATACATTAAAATATTCAAAGAACTGAATGGAACTAAGCACGTGCTTAAGTGTTGTGCTGACTCAGGCCCTTTGAATGTAACTCTCAGCTCTGACAAAGGGTGTAATACTTAACGCTTATTCCTCTTTTCTCTGCTTAGTATTTAAAGGAAAAATATTTCTTTTTACTTGAAGAGTAATGACACATTGAGCTATTCACTGCCTGTAGGCACTAATGTTATGAAGCACTCTAAAATCCAAGAACTTATATATATGCATATACACACATGTATATCTGGTTTAACATTTATTTATTGGTATGTTTGTCCCATCCATTTAGCTATGTGTAATGTTTCCCATTGATAAAGGAATTTATTGTGCCTTTTACTCAAATCTTGAGAGATAAGTTTGCCAATAAATGAAGCACAGTAAAGAGAGTTTATATCACCTTTGACTAACAGACTACCTTTCTTCTGTTTATTGAAAAATTACAAATACTTTTTAAACATTTTATGATTAGCTGATACATTGTCTGTTATGTTTTCTCATAGGCTACTATTTTTGTAGTCAGTAGAGTGGCTACTATTTTCGTAGTCATTTACCTAACAGTAGAACAGAATACAGAAATTACAATCAAAGGAATATTTATGTCTTAGTCTCTGATTTTGTAGCAAGCAACTTCCAAGCACAGTGATCAGTTCTTTGATATCTTACCTCAGAAATAATGTCCCTTGGAATTCCTGTCAGATACAGGCCTAAGTTTCAACTTATCTTTGATATATACCCCTGTCCTGTCCTGTCCTGTCCTGTCCTGTCCTGTCCTGTCCTGTCCTGTCCTGTCCTGTCCTCTCCTCTCCTCTCCTCTCCTCTCCTCTCCTCTCCTCTCCTCTCCTCTTCTCTCCTCTCCATTCCTCTCGAAACTGTTTTGCAGCTCCCATTTCCACCTGAAGTCCAGCAGATTAAATAGTTCTGCAGAGTATCCCACTCCTGGCAACTTAAGCTCCTGCTTTTTGCATGCTGGCACTGAGAACAGGTAACCCCAGGATGCGTTTTCCCTGGTAGATCAGCCGCTGTTCTGCTTCCACCAGGGAGCACCATCCCACCGCTCTCCCACGCAGCTTTAACCTTTTCCTTGCAAAGCAGGCAGTTTTCCTTGCACTGCTATGGCTCTTCAGGGGACAGCTGTTTCACAGGATGCTTTGGTTACGTGGTCAGGAGCAGACAGACAAAGCAAATGCCCTTTTCTCCAGTTGCTGACTTGCTGCTGCTCTATCGTACTGTAGGGCTAAGCTTCCACTGACATGCTGCTGCTGGCGGGCAACAGCAAACACAAAATGGTATTCTTTAGCCTGCTGGTTTAACCTAACACAGCTCTTTTCAGAGACCTCAATTGCTGAGGAAATTGGAACACCTTTTCAACCTTTTCATAAGCCTCCCAACGGCCTTTGTTTTTGCCTACCAGTCCTGGGCATTGATCTCAGCACTCTTAGAAGACAGACCATGTTCCTCACTGCTTCCTACACTGCATTCACTACGGGTGACCTGACCAGTGACACACCTGCATCAGATCCTTAGGCCAGAGAAGAAGCTCACAGCATGTCTTTATATTTTCTTCACAATCTATATGATCTTAACACATCAGCTCAGATAGCAAACTATAATGAAATGTAGCTTGCCCTTGGAGGGAAAGGTCTGCAAGCAGACAGCATTCCCAAAGGCAGAAGAACCCCCCACAAGAACAAAGATGACTGTGCAGTACCATTCCACCAAAATGTTACTGTTGTGCTGTTACCCACAGCCCCCTCAGACAAGACAGGGACACATGAGCTCATTCTGCAGCCAGAAGCCTGGAAGTGAATGCCGCAACAGGGCTGGGAAGGCTTCTCAGGTATCTTCCTCAGTGCAGGAGATGTGACAGTCTGCAAAAGCAGTTTGAGTTCAGATTTATCACTCTCCCCAGCTCTCTCCCCCTCATCCAACTCCTCAACACCTGAAGTTGGGACCTGAAGTTACAACCTGAAGGCTGGGATCCATTGTTCAGTCCAGTACTCCTCCTCCATGCTCAACCAGGTGCTACAGAATAGGTTGTACACAATGGTAGGAGAACACAAAAGAAAGAGTGATGGGCAGAATGGCTGAAACTTACACTGAAGGCTTTGTTTTTGAGAGCCCATGTGAAAAGCCTGTTATTTCCAATTTTAAACAAATTAGCACTACACAGAAACCTTTTTATGAAGTTCCGATTTCTTCACCCTGAAGAAAAAAAAAAGGCAGAAGATCTAGCTGACTGGCATGATTTTAAAAGAAAAAAAAATTGACACATTGTTGTAAGCATCTTTTTGTTCCAATTGCAATAACTGCAGATTATAGTCTCATATTTCTTCGACAGATCTACTTTAGCCCTTAAGGATACCTCTTCTGTGTTTCAATGCAATGATGAGTCTATGTGCTTAAAACTCCCAGATAAGTATTCTGTTTTGACTGTTATTGTTCTGTTCCCACCCTTGACTGCTCTCAGGACAGGATTAACACTCAGGATAGGGGATAGTGGCTTGCACCTCCTCTTGTCAGACCTCAGACAATTTTTAAAGCTTGAGTCAACACATTGGAAGAAAACTGTTCCTGCCTTTGGAGGTTTCAAACCGTAACTGAAGTTATTTGTAACACAAATAAAACTCTTCCCTGAGCAAAGATTTGAGAGTTTGCAGATTTGAGGGCTAATAAAAGTTGCTTATTCAGCAACCATTAGACTGCCTGAGTCAGACTAAAAGCAACTGCAACATTTCTTTTCTTTTTTCTTCTCTTCCTAACTTATCCTAGTGGAAGTGCAAGGGAGAGCTGACTATGTGGGAAATGCTTTCCATTCAGTTCTACCCAGAACAGCTTGCTCTCTTCTGACTTAATTTCTAAATGTGAGAAATTTAGGATTTGATAGAGTTATAGGAACTTGAACTTCCTGTAGCAGTTCTGAAGATGTGAAGCAAACATATGTATTTTTCACTTTCTCGGTATTTTAGCTTTGTATAACAAAAGGTTTTGACACCACCTGTTTAGATCAGCATGACTGGCAAAGTAGTAAAACTTTATTGACAACAGAAATAACTAGGCAAATTTTACAAAACTATATTAATCTGCAGCACTAGATTGGGATCTCCATAATTTTTTCCATTTTTATATTTCTTTCAAAATTTATGCATGCCTGGATAAGAGGTGAGACTACATGGAACCATGGATTTTTGGCAAGCATGTAAAAATCAGTGATTTTTTCATTAAGTAGGGAAAAGTTTTTTGAGGGGGATCTAACTCTAAGGATTCTGAAAACAAGTGGTACAAAAGAATTGAAAAACAAATTGAAAAGCAGAAGGTGAAAACAAATCCAATGAATTCTCATCAGTTCAGCAGAACAAGTCAGACTGAACACATTTTCATCTGTGCTTGAAACCAAAGTTTAAAAATTGACTGTGGAAAAATGTGCATATCAGTGAAGGAGGAAAGAGAAAAAGATCATCTTCTAAAGTATGTTTAGGGATTTTTGTCTCTAATTCCTTTCTTGGATATTTCTAGCCTAAAAAACATTGGGTGGGGCTTTTTGTGGGAAGTAGGGAGGAGGAAGAAACCCTGAACAACACTTCTTTCATTGTCTTTTTTTCCCTTTAAAATGTGCCAGTATTTTAACTCAGACTACCAACATACATTTACTAGAACATATTATTTTGTTCTTTCAATTTCTGTTTTGTGACAGATGTACCAAATGTCATAGAAAAGAAATCCATTTATTCCAATCTTTAAGCAGACATAGTTTCTGATTTGTCTCTGTGATGTCCGCTAGGGCCTGTGCTCCTAGCTGTGACAATGACACTAAAAGCATCCCAGGACTCAAAAAAATTATGAGAATTTTCAGATGGAGTAGTTGCTAAGGAAGAATTTCTGGAAGCCTGCAGCTGTGCTGAATGCTCACTGTCCTTGCAAGTTGGCTGTTAATAAGACACAAGAAAGACCTATTTTGTAAGAAGCAATGCAGGATTCAAAGACTCTTAGAGTAGCTGGTGATAGCACACAGGTCTGAAAATCATCCAGTCCAATCCCCTGCTCAAAGAAGGATCATCTAGAGGAGGTTGCTCAGGGTCATTTGCAGTGAAATTTTGAATAGGTTTTAAAATGAAAATTCCACAGTATCTGTAGACAGACTATTCCGGGTTTGACCCTTTTCACAATAGAAAGCTTTTTCCACACTTATATAAAATTTAATGTGTTTTATTTGTGTCCAATAAATCTCCTCATGTCAGCAGGCACTTACTGAGGAGAGTCTGTTTCTCTCTTCTTTAATTCCCCCATCAGATATTTACACATCTTGATGAGATCTCCAGCCTTGTCTTCTCTAGGTCTCAGCTTTCTCAGCTTGTCTTCATATGTCAAATGCTCCAATCCTTTAATCATCCCCATAGCCCTCTGCTGGATTTTCTGGCAGAAGTCCATACCTGTCTTGCACCCAGGAGCCCAGATGTGGACCCAGTATTCTAGATGTGTCTCACCAGTGCTGAGTAGTGACAAATGTCCTCCTAGTGCAGACGAGGAGGCTGTTTGCCTCCTTTGCTAAAGGATATATTGATAGGTCTTGTTCTGCTGACTTTTCCCGGATCAACAGGGCCTTCTCTGCAAAGCTGCTTTCCTGCCAGTCAGTGCCCAGCCAACAAAGGTGTGTGGCACAATTCTTCTCCACATGCAGAACTTGGCATTTCTCTCTGTCTAGCAAGAGGAGGTTTTCAGTGGTTGACTTATCAAGCCTGCTGAGGCCCCTCTGAGTGGCAGTACAGCAATCTGGTACATCAGCAAGATGATTCCCAGTTGTGCATCTTCTACAAACTTGTTGAGGGTGCACTTTTCCCATCAGCCAAGTGATGAATGATGTCAGACTGTGTTGACCACAGCACTGAACTTCAAGGTTCTTACTCTCCCCAGGACTGCATCTAATATCTTTTATTAACAGAGAAAGGTGGGGGGAGGGGGGGGAAGGAAGAACCTAGTAGAATTTATTCTACTAACTCAGTACTAGAAACCATCTCATCTTAACTCAAAACTGGGAATTAAGATGATCTTAAAAAAAAATGTCTGCTCACTGTTTTGGGTTTTTTGTCTTTCATTTTCCCATTCTTGTGTCCTACTACAGGTGTGGAGAGAAATGAAAACAAACAGGTTTCCTTAATAATTGAGCATCCAACACTAGCCATATCACTTATCACTTGCTCAGGCACCACAAATTTGTATCTTGTTGTATCAAATTTGATACAAATTTGTATCTTGTTTTTTCCTTGGAAAGATGAAGAAACAGGGGAATAAATCTGGTTCTTGGAGAAAACATTTTGTGTAACGCACACTTAGTAGGTAAACATAGAGCTCAGCCCATTGTCATACATAGACATGGGGTGAAAAGTATGTGAATTTCCATTTTAATAAGTAGGTTAATCTGAAGGCTAAGTTTCCTTCTTCTGCCCACATTTCTGCAAAATTTAAGTGTTAATAAATTAGGACATGTGATACTCCCAGTCATGCTCCCAGGAGCCCAGCATTCACATTAATTCAGCTGGTGTTTCTACACCAGGCTTTTCCTCCTTCTCTCCAACTGATGAAACATTTCAGGTTTAAATGAACTTGAAAGCCTCAGATCAGAGACAGATGCAGGCTGTTTTATCCACTTACAGTACTTTGAATAATGCAATCAGATTGTGCAATCCCCTGTATCCTTCTAGCAGTATAAAAGTCAGGACAGTTTTTCAGAACTCAAGTGACCCCTGTGTTCCCCATGCCTATCTAATGATTTTGCTTTGATCTGTATCTCATTGAGTCATAGTGATAACATGCAGATAGAATTAATAATTTTTGGAGAAGGTGTGGTAACCTGCATTATCTGAGTTATAATTCCTAGTTTGGGCGACCCTTGCTGATAATTTGTGTTGATCTATGTTTTTTGATCAGGTTTTTTTGAGCTCAGGGTGTCAGTCTTTCCCACGTAGGATAACTTTACCCTGGAAAAATCAGAAAATATAGTGAAGACCTATGTGATGGTTTGTTAGGTTTGTTTTATTCTTGAGTGGAGTAGATTATATTTAAAAATGCATGAAGTTTATGTTAGGAACAGAAGTTACAGAGTTATTTCAAAACTTCATATCTAGTCCCTACCCCAGGAGATTTTATGCCTAGTTCAGAGCTGCTGTAATCAAAGAGAAAGCCATGGTTTGCTGTAGGCAAGAGAGACAGGAAAGGAGCCTTGTAGGCCACTAAGTAGCCTGGAAGCACTGCACCAGCTTTTCATGCACACAAAGTGCCATGTGCAGGTGGGAAAACAATCATTCCACATACCATGGTGGACCAGAAAACATGAATTCTGTTGTAAAATTTTTATTGTATCCCTTGAGGAAAATTAAACACACATTTTTTATTAAATATAAAGAGATTTCATGAGCAATGGATTGGGCAGAGCCCTACCAAGTGGTTCTGCAAACAGGCTGCAAAGATGCAGCAAGAGCTGATTCCTTACACACACTCATCCCAGCACCAGTCCTGTGGGTGTTGGCATGAGGTAGATCATTCATCCCCCACTGCCAGGTCTGTTTACCAAAAGTGTCCCCTGAGCATATTCCACAATTGTTACAAGACTATACTGAAGCATTTCTTATCTCCTATGCAAATTTCACTGCCTGGTAGAGTCCTGTCCCTGGCATCCTTGTTTTCATCTAGTTAAAATGCTTCTGCAGATGGGCCTTCTTGTCCTCTGTGCCAGATCATGTCTTGGTCAAAAGTTACCATTGCTGTTGGAATTTCCCCTTCAAATTAGGGGAAAGACATCTGAGAAAAAGGGATTTGAGGTGCATGAAAATGCAAATTCAGAGTACAGCAGTGGGCAAAAGCTAATCAGGACATTAAAAACTGCTGGAAAATCCTGGAGAGAAAAGCTAAGACATCTCAGTGCCGCTACTTTGTCTGGAATGCATCAGCTTCTTGAATAGTTCTTGCAGAGCTCATATTCCTCCCATTTGGAGATTTGCTAATTGCCACTAGCTTAAATTTTAATATTTGAAATAAAGTGATGAAGAAACTACATTCCCATTCTTCACCCATATTTCCCCCTTTTTTTTGTACATCAGTAAACATTTTGCAAGATCTACAAGGTAGCAAAAGTCAGGCAAACAGTGTACTTCTAACCAGGTCAGATCAGAGCTGCACGGATATCACACACTGTTGAGTCCATAAATGGGATGATCCAGAGGTGAAGGCAAGAAATTTTATACTGAACAATTATGAAATAAAGTGGCAGTAGTTCTTCCAAAACTTCATTAGTTACATTTTTCTTCATGCTCTGAAACATGAATATCTATGTACTTTATAAACTGCTGGTTACAGGAACTTGAAGTAAATCTTTGTTCTCCCCTGCCCTGATGTCCTGGATTGCCAAGCAAATTGAATTCTATTTGCCATCTGTATGGCAGCTGTCTTCTGTTAAGTGGGCAGTTTTCCTTATCCCTTCCACAACCACTCCTCCCTCGGAGGAGACATCTGTTGATAACAGGCTGTTGAATGTCACTGCATGACTGATAAGAACTACAGCATCCCATTGTGAGATGCTCCGCCCAGGGGGAGGAGCCAAGCATTCCTACCTGGGTATAATCTTGAGTTCTGGAACACCAGCATGGCTTCTCCACTGGATTTCCCAGAGGAACAGCTGCCTCTTCCACTGGGTCTTCAGAGGAAGACTACATCTTTTGCAGGATCCCTGCTCCAACAGAACCACACCTGACACTCCAGGAGGACTGCAGCCACAGTTCCAATTGGACTGCTACCAACACTCTGACCAACAGGGTGTCAGGTCCTATTCTGACTCTGTCAGTGTTGTTTTGTTTTACTGCATTGTTTATATTATTTTTTTCTTTTCTTCCCTAATAAAGAACTGTTATTCCTGTTCCCATATTTTTGCCTGAGAGCCCCTAAATTTCAAATTTCTAACAGTTCTGAGGGAGGGGGTTTACAGTTTTCCATTTCAGGGGAGGCTCCTGCCTTCCTTAGCAGACACCCGTCTTTCCAAATCAAGACACCTCACTAGAGACTTTCACTAACACCATTAATAAGATCAGACTGATTTATTTGTACCCTCACAACTCTGCTTTTCCAAGCATAGGTGAATGCTAAACAGCTTCTGACACTGGTGACCAGTGGTTAAGTGGTGACAGAAAACTTAAAAGAATTGAACTAGCAAATAGATATGGATGGGACAGTTCCCTGACACCAAGGTAATTAGAGAAGAGAGGCAAACAGCACAGGCCATCCTCTTGTGGCACACCGTAGCTTCCTATAAACATATTAATATATATATATGTAAGTAGGTATGTCTTTTTCTTGCCTTTGGCTCTCACTCGCATTTTTGTCATTGTTTGTTCTACACTGACTTAACCTGGCAAACTTCTGAAAGATTTTTCTGCTTATAACATCTGGCTTTTCTGAGGAAGGTAAGACAAGCTAGAATGACCTATTTGCTTAAAAATCAGAAAGGGGGGAGATTGATGCGCAAGCAGAAGAGTGTCTAAGATGGCATGTAGCCAGGTGAAAATGTCAAAGCTCCCATATTACAATTTTATGAAGAGATTTTGTACCTCCATCTGTCAGCAACCATGCTAGGAGCCTTTAGCTAGGAGCCTTTAGCACCTCTAGCACTCCGGTGCCTGGTAATATCCTGCCCAAACTGTACTTCAGTGTGGACTCATGGGGAAATCAAAGATAAAATGTAAGAATAAATGTGGCAAACTGAAAATATTTCCTATTGTGGCCTTTGCCTTACATATGTGCACCACAAGTACCTCTCCCTCTCCCTCTCCTTTCCTCTCCTCTCCTCTCAAAGATATGGGTGGGTGCTGTTAAGCTCTTGAAGACTCATTTCATCTGAGAATCTCAGTTTTCCTCACAGAACTGATAGGTTCAGGTTTTCTGAGGCAGCAGGGGACTCTGCCTGAAGACTTTCCTCAGCCTAAAGGTATATCCACTAAGACAGTATTAAGAACTGAAGGAATGGACTGTCCCTCATGGTTTGCTGGCTTTCCACTGCAAAACTGGTAGCTGGTACAGGGGTTGGGCTGTGGCATCATGCTGGGCTTACATCTCTAATCTAAAACATTTAAAGGTAAACCCTATGACTTTGGGGGACACTTGTTGGAGATGAAGGACCTGCAATCAGCTCCCTGCTGGCTGCTCTTCCCTCTTAATTTCATCTCAGTACTCCAATGGAGAGTCAGCCTTTATGTTCAAAGATTAATCTAGAAGGATCTCTCTTCAACTCCAATAATTAAATTCTTCAAAAAGCTACAAAACAGCTTAGAGAAAGTTGTTTTATATGTTACACTGTTCTTTTATTTTCCTTAAAGAAGGAAAGTGAATAGCAGAATAACACTTTCTTTGCTTCAAAGAGTGACTAGCTTTAATACTGACTTTACAGATTATATCATATCCCTGACAGGAACTTTGGCCTCTGGTGATTATTTCTGTTAGTATATAATAATACCTGTGTTTTAACTGCAGATGGTGCTGGAGGATGCACACTGGCTCGAGTCAGCCATCAGTGAACCTGCAGGTGGGATAAACCAGCCAAGAAACACCCTCTTTTCAATTGGTATTAAAATTTGGGCAGGAAAAAAAGTTCAAAAATGTTATGTCCCACACTCTTTGCTCCTCACTGTGAGGTAAGTACTGCAGAAAATAATTATTTCAATTGTATTTAAAATTTAATTTTCAAAGCCAAAGTTTAAAAAATAAATGTGCTGTGATGGTTTCCTTTATTACAAAGCAAATCACTTTAACATACTGATAAAATGAAACTGTCTCTTTTGGCATTGTTATAGTGATGAATTGAGTCACAAAGCCAAGGTACACTCTTAAACAGTTCTTCTTACAATCATTTAACTATTTGAAATGTTACATGTTGTGAGAGTGAGGGAGAAAAAAAACCAATTTATAGGAACACAATGTTGTGATGATGTGAGAGCAGATGGGAAAAATACATTACAGGGTTCCTACACTTATAACTCCATACTGTATTTGGAACTACATTATGGAGAAAAGAAAGCACAAAGCAGCAAGGTTAAAGACTTGTTCATATGTTTTGATATGTCCACATTGAGAACCATAGTTAAAAGAAAGTATGGAGCAAGTCATTCTCAGGAATTATTAGTATACTTGGAGTTTAATTCCTGTACTTGGGGTTTTAATTCATCTATACTCTTGTTTCTTGTGAAATATCTAGGGTTCCTTGTGCAGTTAAAAATTCATGAGAAAATTGCCATTCCTCCAAGTTTAGGAATGCAATTCCAAAATTATAAAAGGAATAGACTACTTCCCCCCCCCCCCCAAAAAAAAGCCAAGAAAATCCAACTGGTGTTTTTTTTAAGGATCTAACGTTGTGTACAAAGTTATCAGTGTCATTAAGTTGTGTAATATTTTGTGGTTTATTAACAGCACACCATTAAAATGGCACATTGCAAGTAAAGAGACCTATTACAGCCTGATACAGCCTTGGAAAACATCCTACCTGAACCACAGCCAGAGGAAAATGGTACCATTCATTGTGGCTGGAGTTTTGAAAACAATATCCAGTTGTATTGGAGATTATCTCCAATTGTTTTGGAAACTCTGGTAATTACTGACCTGAGGAGGGAAATTTTGTAGATGATGAATGCTAATCATCTTGCAGTCCTGTAAAGAGCAGTCCTAAGTGAGGCCCTTTGAGCTCTCCAGGACTGCAGCAGCATCTCCCACTGTAGGGGTGCCTGTCAGAGCTCCCAAAATCTTTGGGTTTGCAAAATTCAGATGAGCCCCACAGAGACAGCAGGACGTGGGCTGATGCCCCCAGCTTTTGAGATTCAGCTCTCACCTCCTAAGAAACCCCAAGGCATTTGACATGAGTATTTCACTGACACTCAAGGGGAATTTTTAGCAAGTACCCTGGTGTCGCAGACATTTTTTCACAGAAATCCTTTCTTTCAGATTTCTGTGTCTTCTGGAGGGCAGAGGCCTCAGAAGAGAATGTAAACAATTGTTATCAGCTGCTGTGGAATGTAATGGGATGCACCTTGATTGGCTCATGCTTCTATGTTTATAATTAAGGGCCAATCACAAAGTGCAAGCTGGGGACTGAGTCCCGGGACACAACTTTGTTTGGGATTCTTTCTTTCCTTCTATTCTTAGCCTGCCAGAGCAGCTCTGCAACTTCTCTCTTATTTCTATTTAGTATAGTTATAATGTAGTATATATGATATATCAATAAATCCAGCCTTCTGATCTAGAAACAAGATTCACCGTCTCTCTCTCACCCTCAGCGACCCACACAGGGCGCTGTAATACCCTAGTAAATACTTTGTGTCCATGTGTGTGTGTCTGAGCAAGTGAAGGGATTCAAATACATTCTAGCAAGTGTAATGTGAGTGTTACTATCTCAAATCTATAATTAAGTCCTCTTATAATTGTAGTAAATCCTATTGAACCACTTCGTACATTAGACAAAGATTAAGTGCTGCTAAAAACCCTCTTGCACCTTTGCCTCTGAAAATAATTCTTAATTGATTCTAATCTGATTTTTTTTGTATGTTTCATCCATGTAGTAAGTATTGAACCTTGACATTGAACATGGTGGTGCTTTTACAGATTTGTATTACACCTGCTTTTACTGATACACTTGATGGTAATTTGTATAAGTGACCTAAGCCAGGCACTCATGACAAATTGGCATAGTCAGCCCAAATCAGGATTCACAGCAGACCTCCTTAACTTTGTTATCCCAGAGATGCTGCACCATGGCTGATGGGCTCAGCCCTGGTCAGTGGTGGATCTGTCTTGGAACCAGCCAGCGGTGGCTCTGACACACACAGGAAAAGATTCTGGCTTCTGGTAGAAATCTGCCTGTCTTGAATAATTTTTAAACTTTTTCAACCACATCTTGCATTATAAAATGAAGCCCTTTAAAGCATTGGTCACTCCCTAATGCTCTGGCCTGTCTGGATACTCAATACAGAAATAAAAAAGAAGGTAAAATACTAACAGGTGAGTTATGTTTTGTTACTATAGAGACTCATTTTACTTCTAACACAAATAGAAAAATAACTCCTGAGGTAAAGCTGCTGCTTGAACCATAATTCGCTATGCTTGGAACTGGGCAGCCGATAGATATTCCAGTTCTGCGCTGTGAATCGTTGGACACCTGTGGATTTGCAGGGCCATCACATGCATCCATCCATGCACACAACTCAGCTTTCCCTCTGGACAAACACCCTGCCATTAAACAGCCATAACTGGTTGGCGCCTGTTGTGCTTCAGCTTGAACTGTGAATTTAATTTCATGGCTTTCTCAGTCATTTGATGTTATTTGACTATCATTTTTCTGTTTCTTAATGACTTCACCTTTAATGACAGAAGTTAAAAGAAAATGGGCAAGATGGGTCTGTACTACTATCATACCACTCTATCACAGGCCCTTTCAGCACATTATGACATCAGTAGAGGTGCTGAGATCTGGTGGCATCATTAAGCACAAAATGTATAAAGCTCTACTATGATATTATGAATCTGAATCTTATTTAATTAATTAACTCTTAAAACTGTAGCAATACCACTTTCCAGACATGGCAACACAAAAACAGTAGAAATTAATTTACAAAACTTTTGCAGGTCTAGATCCTCAGCAAAACTGAGAAAACAGAAAAACAGAAAGGTGTTTACTTCCATTTACAGCCTAGTTATTTCTAGAAAGGGGACTGGCTTTATCTGGACATTTTGGCTTGTGAGAAGCCATTTGACATTTTCAGTTATCTCTTATTTTCTGTTTGACATTTCAGGCATCTCTTATTTTTTTGCAATGGGCAGCCACAGATGAGACTGAATACTTACTGCTAACCTGAAAGGGTAAGATTGTGTTGACAAAATATGCGCGGTTTTCTTGAGTAAGTCTCCTTGGCTGTGAATTAATAAACTTGTGTTCTTTCACTTATTTACAAAATCCAGGAGAAGTTATTGTATCTTTACACAAAATATCTTTGCATTAAACAGTTTCCAGCACAAATACCAAAAGGGTTCAGAGCTTTGAAAACATGATGGATGCAGGCACTTCAATAACCTTTGGTAAGAGTGTTTTGGCAGCAAAGCTGGTGAAGTATCTAGGGAGCAAGCATTATGAAGAGCAGATGAGGGAACTAGGGTTGTTTATCCTGGGAAAAAGGATGCTGAGGGAACATGTTATCATTCATTACACCTGAAAGAAGGCTGTAGTGAGGTGAGGTTTGGACTCTTCTCCCAGGTCAAAAGCAGTTAGACAAGAGGAAAAGGCCTCAAGTTGTCACCAGAGAGGTTTAGATAGGATGTTAGGAAAAGATTTCTTCACCAAAATGGTTCCAAGCACTGGAAGAGGCTGCCTGAAGAAGTGATGGAGGTCACTGCTTCTGGAGGTATCTAAAAGTCATGTAGATGTGGCACTTGTGGACATGATTTAGTGGTGGACATGGCAGTGCTGGATTAATGGTTGGACTCAGTTATCTTAAAAGTCTTTTCCATTGTAAAAGATACTATAATACAGTTTTAGGTTGAACATTAGGAAAAGCTTCTAATAACAGGGAAAGGGAAGCAACAGATGAGACTGCCTGAGGAGGAGCCAGAGGTGTTTTGAGTGGTCTGATCTAATATCTATGAGGGATAGTTGATGTTTAACTGCCCTCCTTAGGTGAGATGCCTTTTCATGTCCTTTCTCCAAACTTTATGTGTTTATAAAGAGAAGAAGACAGTAAGTTTTTTTGTAAACTTAATCAATTAACTGGATGAAGATACCCAAGGTGTGTACCATCAAGGTTGGTTTAACACCAGCAAGGTGAAACAGCCATGCAGTGTAACAAACTTCTTTTCTGTTCTTATTTCCTTTATGTTCTTGATTCAGGCTATCTGTGTACTTCTAATCAGGCTGTTAATGATCCACAGTGTCTGTTCTTCTTGTTTTGATGCGTTTTGGTTGGAACTGCATTAAGTTTTATACTTAACACTTGCTGCCCAGCACAAATGTGAAATATTCTTGCAGTCTTTTGATATTTTTGATACCCTGGTTCATTAATCTACTTTTTATTCCTCCATTTCCTGACCCAGTGCAATTTAAAAAGAGCATATATTTTTCATGGTACATCCTTATTAGTGTCTCCTAGCAACACAACATCCTCTCAAACAGCTGCTGATCATCTCTACAAAATCCACATAATCTCTGGAGTTTTAGCGAACACCTCAGGAAAAAACCCCAAGTTGCTTCCTCACTTTGTCCACTAACTCCGCTTTTCTAGAAACATAAAGTATAAATTAAATCTTATATAAAAATGTAGACTATCATCTCCATTGTTGTTTGACAAAAAGAACATAAACGATGCCCTCATGAACAAATTTAAATTTTTACTTTATCAGTCTGTGTCTCAACCATAATACTAAACAAGAATGCTCATAAACCATAGAGATCTGTGAAAAAATGTAGCTGAAATTAAGAAGGACTGGAGTATGAGGATAAAAATCTCATAATAAATCATACAGCATGATATATGGAACTTAGGAACATCAGACTGATGTGAGGATGTACGAGACATCAGCCAAGACCCAGGACTAGCTCTTCAGCTAGAAGAACACAGGAACATTCATTATTATTCAGGGGTCTTTGTAGTCCAGAGATCCTCTCAGAGCTGTACTTTGGAGGTGCTCTCTCTTGAGGAATGAGTGCAGATGCAGAGTTGGGCCTGGTGATGCAGAGTGATGGTCTAAAGCAGAGTAAAGAGTTGGCCACCTAAATGTTGGCAGTATTTCTTTCTGCATGTGTTGATTTTTTTACAGCTTGTTACTAAAGCAAACAAATGGTATTTACAATGTTGCTAAATGGTACAACAACAACAAAAAATACTGTTCTCTACTCCAAAAACAACAAAAATACTATTCTCTCAAAGGGGTTTTTTTCCCGATTTTAGGTAATTATAGCTTTTTGTACTCTTTATTACTCGTGGTGGGTTTTTAGTCTGAAGTATTGAGTGTGTAGGTTCACAGAAGGAGCCAAAGAAAAGGAGATGTTAAATCATCCAATCCATCCCCTTGAGAGAGCAGACCTGGCGCTATGGCAGTGGGAGACAGTGCCTATTACTCAGTGACAGAAAAAGCAGCAGAGTAGCAAACCCCAGGCTCCAGGAGTCAGAGGGCAGCTGTTACATGGCCAGGAAAGGGCAGCCTGCCCCTCCTCCCTGCTTCCACTTCATCTGAAAGTGGGAATTGTCAGGCTTTGCTGTGTACAGAGCCACTGCTGCAGCTTGCCATGCTTCCCAAACAGTCGTGGTAACTTTCTGTATGTAATGTAAGGCATAAACATATATTTTTAATTCTTTGCTTCTTCCCAAAGGATTGAAATAGAATGAGAAACTTCCTTCTAACACACCTGAGTGACTGTCCAGGCTCCTTGCCAGTTACAAGCCCTCAGTTCTGGGGGATTAAAGACATTATTTAACCATTAATGTTGGCACTAGCCTGACACTCACCTTGCATCAGCCTTCCTAAATGCTGACACACTAATGACTTCCATGTCCTTGTCCCACTCCTGTCCAACACACACACAAATTTCATATCAGCAGAGTTTGTCCACTCTGTCTGTAATTTCAGACATATCTTCAAGTGAATCTTCATTTTAATGCTTCTCAGTCTTGCATCTGAATTTTCTGGTGGAGACACCTCCTAACACCACTTTTTAAATTCTTTTAACTTCATCCCAATCCTATGGAGCTGATGAAAGAGAAGTCATGTGGCCTTTTCTGTAAGAAAGGAGGCATGGAAGAATGAAGTAGGATTTACATAAAACAATCACATACTTTAAATCCAGGTATAAGAACTATGTTTGATTACATTTCCCACTGCTGTTATTTTTTATATCAATGGGTTAATGTCTGGCAAAGAAAGTGTGTGGTCATTAAAAAATTGCAGGCTTATGCTTCTACATCTAAAAGCTAGTGATCTCCTGCTCAAAGGTGACAAATTTACCCTTAGGTGAGGCAGGGCTACTTTTGTCAAGCTTTCAAATACCTGTCTAGCAGTGTGCAGCCAGCTCACTTAGTATATGGGCACTCCTGTTCAGTTTGCTCTGGGTTTCTTCCTTCAGCTTCCTTCTGTTCCTCTGCTTTTAGCCCGAGGCAGCAGGCAGGATTTGGACACAGTGTGCTGGGGGATGCACTGGACAGGAGCCATCATCCCAACACAAAATGTGTGTAGCAGGTGTGTGAATAAACAGAAGGTGCTGCAGGAGGGAAGGGCCACAGCAGCTGTAGCACATTTTTTGGTCTTGTCTCTGGATCAGCTCACACTGCCTGGAACATCTCTCATGCCCTTTGGCCAGGTTCTGCCTCTCTTACTCATTATGAATATTCTCTTAACCTGCAGTCATGATATTTGAACAGGACTGCAGGAAACTGAGGTGCTACCATAGGAAGGAAAGATGCAAGACAATATAGACCAAAGGGGTGTGTTTGTTTTCTGGTGTCCTTGTAGATAGCTTTCCCTCTTTATAGCTGTCTGATGTCACTGGGGAGAAAATCAAAGCCAAACCAAAAAACTTCCAAAACAACAACCAAAAGCAAAGCTGGTATGAAAATAAACCAGAACAAAACAAAACAAAAAAACTACACCAAAAACCTCAATGCAAATTTAAAGTGAAATTCAGTATGGGCTTTCTCCTTCTAACCACAGATTAGAACTACAAAGGGTTATTTTGGGCCAAGTAAAGCTTAGGAGCTTTATTTGTCTCTGCCCAGCAAAGTCAATAGGATCTGTGCTTTGCTGTGATCAAGCCTATTTACTTGACAGTTTAGAATAAACCTAAAATCAATATCTTTATTGTGTCATGTGGAAATGTATATATTTGCTAGATAAAACCTTGCAGTTACAGCAACGTGAGAGACATAAATACAGGGCTTTGAACTTTTGGGGAATTGGTTTTAAGAATAGTATATTTTATATAGCAGAGGCACTGCTGATAACAGAGAGACTCAACTAATGGGCCATGCCCCAAGAAGTCAAAAATGAACCTTTCTTAAATCATGAAAAAGTGGATATTGTGATTCTTCTAGATGAAGTTTTAATGAGACAAGCACAGTATTTGAGTATCATAGGTTATCTGACCTCTTAAAGTAATTATCTGACTCTCCACAATTATCACCTAATATTCCTGAAACTACACTGTGATTGTGTCTGATCTTGCATTAATTCAGCCTGTGATAAGACTACTCCATGATTATGGCATACTTTAGCCTCCTTTTGAACAACTTCTAATTCTAGCACAACTTCTAGGAACAAAGTAACATTTTGACAATGGTACATTTTCCCAAGGCTGAGAGCTGTTCAAGGGTGGCGAAACTTAAAGGTCAACTTTCTCTCTCACTGTGAATTCAAATTTCAGCTGTAACCAATTAACATTTAGATTTTGTGGCTGATTCCAAGTCTTACAAGCCAGTGCTACTTCAGCCAGAACTGTTTCGCCAAACAACAAAAATGGAATCATTTAAATGGAATAATTTTCAAAAAACATGCAAGCTGTGGGAGGGTTTTTTTTTTTTTTTTGCAATTATCTGTTAGATTCATCAGGAAAGAAAAGTGTAGCATCAAGCACTCTGTATGTGCTGCACTCTGCAGTTTGATGCCTTCTCTAAAGCAGAAAGAAATCAATGTCTGGCTCACAGAGCAGTGGTTTGTGTCCACCTGCTCAAGCTGGGTTTGCTCTACAGTGAGGCACTGATTTTAAACCAATTTTCAAACCCTAATTTGTGGGTTTCATCTAATAGACCTTTATGTAAGACTGACATAGAAGGTGGAAAATCCCTATGTGTCCTTTCTTCTCCAAGAGCTCCAGGGAAGAGAGGAGCCATTAACAGGGGAGTGCTTGGGTCTCTTCTGACAGAGAGAAAGGAAAATATATGGACGTGTCTGCATCATAGATATTTAGCTTATCTTCAGGTCTGAACAGTCTTGTTTAGCTTGTGGTATGCTTCCATATTTTCATGGTATCTCTGCCAAAAGGAAGCTATATCATAAAGTAAGAGAAAGTTTGTAAATAAAACACTGTATGGAAATATATGTCAACTATCTCTGTGTAACTTTGGCGTGCAAAGATTAGAAAAAGAGGAGCGTTTTATGTATTTCAAGTTTCAAGCAAAGGCATGGGAAGGAATAAAGCAGCTTAAGAGTTGCCTGCTAGCCAGATCCATGTCCCATGCTGCACACACTTGGAGCTGAAGGGACAAAAGCTGCTGGAGCAGCTGGTGGTGCAGGCAGGGTTCAGGGGGCCTGGCAGTGTGAGGCTCCTGCAAGGCACAGCCAGAAAGGTGAGGAGTAACCAAAGCAAAAAGAGCAGACTTGCTGAACAGCTTCAATTAGTCCTTTCTGTGCAATGAGATGTGAACCATAACTCAATAGCAGCTATTCTTTTACCCACAAATAAATTATGGGACTCATTTTGCTGGCAAAGTGTATTGTCTAATACACTTTTGAAAACAATAAGGAGCTTGGAAGCTTGGATGCGATGAAAATTTACCATTGGCAACTTTCATTATCACATTCTGTTAGTGATACGAGGGAAATAGCTAATTACATAGCAAGTATCTTCAAAAAAAAAGTGGGTGACCTGAAAATGGAAATTATAACCTTGCAAACTGTGATGGTACAATTAAAGGTAAGACTTGCTCAGCCAGATTATTGATCATTAGCAGCTGAAAATGGAAACACATTGTTTTTGACTACAGATGGACTTTCAGCTATGAAAAAAGTGAAATCAAATTTAAGGTCAAAATCTAGAGACAAAGATCAGGATGTCAGGGACATGTTGATGTTCTGGACCTGTCAAGAGCCTTTTAATGGGCTTTTAGAGTGCCTGTATAATATTTTCAATTTTCCACCTTTCTCAAATAGATTTGTTTTCCTTTCAGGAGTGGGGGGATGAGTAGTTGATGGAGGGGTTATAATGATGGTTATATCATGTATAACTATTCATTAGGTGCCTTGGACTCCTTACAAAAATAATTATAGCAAGGATGAATGATTCCATAGTTATCAAGCATGTGTTTACTGCATTGAGCAAAACTCAGTTCTCTCAAATTAACAAGCAAAAAACCCACCAAACAGCCAAAACCCCAAAACAAAAAGCAAGAGAAACATGCAAGTGCTAAACCTCAAGAATAAAGAAAACAGAGGCAAAAAATGCATCATGCGTAGGATACATAACAATTTTAGGAACTCATAAGACCAAAGATAAAAAAGTATAATAAATATATAAATGATATATAACACTTTTTAAAACTACAGAGCTAAAGCAGAATTCCCCTAAACTTAGCAATCTTTTCTGGAAGTTTGATGTATAGGCAGTCCTTGAGGTCATGCTTGTGCCTGGGCAATAATCCTTTTCTATCTCTTGACCAATCTCTTCTGACAAAAAAAGGAATGCCTAATGTGAGATCCCAGACAGGACAGGATTTTTGGAGGCCGGGATATCTTTGAAAGGCCCTAAACCTTATATTACCCACTGAGCTTCAGCAATTGCTCAAAGATCAAGGAAGACAGAATGGGGAAACAGTCAATAAAATTTTAAGTCAATTGCTGGGAAATATTTTTCTGTAAATATTCTCCAGTTAATAGAGATTAAGGACTTTTTGGAAACATTTAGAAGACAAAAAAAACTTCTTTATTAAAGATACAGATACCTGTATTCTAGCACTATAATGGAAGTTGAAACTGACCTTTTTTTAAACTGATTAGTCTCAGTTCTTTGTTTTGTGATATCCACTGGGAAAGGCACTAGACTAGTCGTGCTTTTTATTTTCCTTTGACACCATTTTAATCCCATATAATTTCTTCCAGCTCCCAGTTAAGATTCAAGAGATCCCCTTGGTACTAGCAAGGGTTTAAAAAATGTAATGTCACTAGAGACAATTTTTTATTCACGTGGTTGCAAAACTACTGCCTCTCCATGTATTTCACGTAGAATGCTTTCAATACAACTAATCTCAAGTATCTGACCTGAACAGCCTAAGCAATACCAGGAAAAACTTCATTCTTTTCTTATCAACCTTCAAGAGCTTTTAGAGCTGACAGCAAATATGAAACTATGGCTCCTCTATCACTTTCAGACATTTCAGGAAACAAGCCTGTTCAGTTTGTACTTATACATAAATACAAATCAGATCCCAAACCAACCATGATGTGAATTATCAGAGTGACCTGAGTACAGTTACTAAGACACACTGGGAAAATAGGATGTGTTCTGGAAAGTGCCTGCTCTTTTACATCTGCTTTCCGAAACTCATCTTTGAAACTTTATCAAAATACCATTAAATGTCACAGTCCTACAGGCAAGATATACAATAGGGAAAGTTACGTGTAGAGATTTAAAAAATCAAAGCAAATATTTTTCTCTAGAAGATAATGTATATAGCTCATACTTGGTTATAGAAAGTTATATCTGTACCTTCTTCTTATTTCCAAAAGATATTGGTCCCTTGTTCAGGCTGTGAGAATGGACTAAGGGAAAATTGAAGTGGTTAAGAGAACAAAAAATAAATCCTGGACTTAAAACCTTCTATAAAGAGTAAAAAAACTGCAGTCATATATTTCATTAAGCTGTGCGTTCATTTGGAGTCAATTTGCCTAAGAAAAGATGGTTTGCTGGGTCAAGGAAAAAATTTTTTATTAGATATGGCTAAGTTAGTAAAATTGTAATTTCAAAACAGTGAAGCATCTTTATCTGCACTGTTCTGGTAAATCTGTTCCTATGCAGTTTTTTTACTTTAAAGCTTACTGATTCAAGAAGATGACACTGAAAATGAAAAATTGCAAAGAATTTATTCAGAAAAAGGAAATTAATAAACAATATTTAGGCTTTCTAAAGAGGCTGGAATACTTTAAATATATTTTAATTACAATTAACTTTATCATGGTGTAAAATGTTGTCTACATTTTTTCCCCTGTATATTTTCTGAAAGATAAAAGTGAGCATTCAACATCAGGTTTTGATGGAAGAGTCTCTGGTCTCCTTCTTTCCACATTTTTACAGTGCCTAGGACCTCCATCAAGTATAAATCATAGTTACCTCAACAAAGGGAGAAAAATGATGCCATTCTGTATTCTGCAAGATTTTGGTCCTTGGCAGGTTACTTAGGACTTCTTTTCTCTCTTCAAATGAATTTATTTCTATGGTGTGTTTCTTTTATTACATCAATGGTTCACATGAAGAACTGTGAAGGTCCCCATATTCGTCATTGTTTTCCAAACCAACTTGCTGTAACAGTGGAATAGTATTGTGGCTCAATCAATCAGCATCTTTAATAACAAGAAAAACGTGTCTAAGGTACCTAGCCTGAGGTAAAAGACTAATGGTGGGAGGACAGTATCTAAGTTTTAGCACATATTATTAAAGAAATTTTAACCTTTATGGTGTAGCTTCATAACTGAAACTCCATTGCTATTAATAAGCTTTCAATTCAAGTATAGAATACAAGCCTTTCTTAAAACTGTCCCTCTTTACTCTTTCCCCTTCCTTTCTTTGATCTGAGTCAGAATAAAACTGGGATCTGAAACATTTTGTTTTGTCTGTGTCACACTGTGTATACTAGTCAGGTAGCTCATGCAGGTAATCTCTTCTTTAAATCTTCCCAAAAATGTAGGAATGAATAATCTGAATACTTGTACATACCGCATCTGCCTCCTGTATCCTCTGTTGCATGACCTGGCCCTAAGGTGCAGTCCACAAGGCAGTTCACTGTCCTGCCTCAAAGCCACAGCAACAATTTCAGCGTCTGGGACACAGAGCAGCAATGCTGAAAGTCAAAAATTACTTTATTTGCATGGGGAAAAAAAAAAAGAGAGTAATTCAGAGCTGCTAGAAAGGGGGTGTCTGTGCATTGCAAGTCCAATACTGCTTTGAAAATGAACTGAGAGACCTTGGAAAACTGGGAAGGTATCAGAAAAGGGCAAACGGAGATACAATCACCAGGGTGTCAAACCCCTTGAACATGCAAAAAGACAGAACAGATTCATATGTGAAGAAATTCAATGTAATCTTCTTGAGGTAAGGAAAATAATCTCAAACACTGACACTAGGAAAGATGCATGCGGAAGCTTCTCAAAAGACTAGAAAATGGAGGAAAAGAAGCATCCATCATTACTAGACATTAGAAAAGGTTAAAATCAATGCTGAGTTATTTATAGACATCATGTCTCAGGTACAACTGTGAAAAGGAGACTTTTACCACAAAGCAACTGGGGCAAAGCCCAATGCTGCTTTAGACATTCTAAGAAAGTGACAGACCTTTTCTGATGCAGAGTCAGCTATTGCTCCCTGTGAGGCACAGATACACTCTGTTCTGTGGCTCTAGGAAAAACACAGTTTGTTTTTCCAGCTTCCACACCTGAGGCAGAAATAAGGAGGGCAGTGCTATGATGGTAGATGTCTGCCTACACGGATCTCCCATGAGGTCACAAGTTCTTAGAGAGAACCTGCTCTAGCATGGGCTCCTCTTTCCACAAGTTTGCATGTCCTGCCAGAAGCCTGCTCCAGCATGGACTTGCCGTGGAGTCATAACTTTATTTTACCATCCACCTCTTCTGGCATAGGATCCTCCAGGGGCTGCAGGTATCTACGCTCCCCTGAACCTCTGTGGGCTGCAGGGCACAGCTGTCTTACTGTGGGTTGCAGGGGAATCTCAGCTCTGGTGCCTGGGGCACCTCCTGCCCTTCCTTCTTCTGTGGTCTTGGTGTCTGAAGAACATGTTCCTCTCACATGTTCTCACTCCTCTCTCTGGCTGGAGGTGTGCAGTTTTTTCTCCCCCAATCTTCTCCAAAATGATATCCCAGAGTCATTACCACCACCATTGATGGGCTCAGCATCAGTGCATGCATCTTGGAGCCTCTTCTCACTGGCTCTATTGGACACAGGAAGAAGCTTCTAGCAGCTTCTCACAGAAGTCACCCCTGTAAATACCTCCTCTCTGCCTCTACCAAGACCTTGCCATGCAAACCCAATACACACTGAAGCAATATTTCCGTCAGCATGGGCTGGCTTTCATCACCCTTGACAACAAGTACCCCAAGGAGGATGGAGGCCTTGGGAGAGGCCTGTAATTAGCAAAAATGCATTGCAAATGAATTGTGCTTAACCAATGCTTCATCTAAATAGGTGTGTCATTGTGGAGGGAGGGTACAGGTATCTTCTCAGAGGAGTTTTCCATTTTCAGTAGAGTACCCACACTTTTTCTGTCCACTTATTCCAAGGAAATCACAGCAAAGAAACAGAAACACTTGCTGATCTAGAGTGCATGTACATTCTAGATCAGCAAATGATCCAGCTCCTTGGATGACATACTTGCTCTTCTCCTTGTGCAGGGAGGCACAAGGCCAGTCTTGGGACATGGCTGTTCTCCTGCAGCCTGTGGGAGTCTCATCAACACAGAAAGTTTTTTGTCTGCACTTCTTTCATTGGACTATTGAGAATGAGTGTCGGAGACATCTTTTTATGAAAATTCTTTCTTAAGACTTTTTCTTCCTGAGAAGCTGAGAGGCTCCAGGAACAAAATGTAAACAATGGTTATCTGCTGCTGTGGAATGCAACAGGTGGATCCGTGACTGGTCTTGTGTAAATGTTTAGATTTAGTGACCAGTCATGGCAGAGCTGGCCCTATCTCTCTGTCTGAGCCAGCTGCCTTTGTTATAATTCTTTTCTATTCTATTCTTAGCTTAGCTAGCCTTCTGAGATGAAGCTCTTCCTTCTATTCTTTTAGTATAGTTATAATGTAATTTATATAATAAAATAATAAATCAAGCCTTCTGAACACAGAGTCAACATTCTCGTCTCTTCTCTCACCAGAAAATGCCTGTGAACACTGTCACAAATGAGCCCAGTCCAGATTCTTTCAAATACAACTGTACATTTTTGCATAAGGATGCAGGCATGCCTTGAAGGGGACAACAGAGCAGTGTGTCTCCCAGAAATTCTAGGCCCTGACATGGATGTGGGGTTTGGGTTTTTTCCATACAGTTACTGAAGAGGCTACATCACTGGCAGGCCAAGGCAGGAACCCACACTGGGGGACAGGAGCATATGAGGTGGAAATGTACCTGAAAGTCATGCTATAGAAATGTGGAAATAAATAGGTGCAACATGCATGGGGTAGGAGCTGAGCCAGAATCTGCTTCAAGAGTTGGGCACTACAGTAGAGCCCTGGGCAGCACCCATGAGCCTGTTCCCCACAGCTGGAAGCCAGGGATGCATCCTTGGGTCAAATACACACACTTCAGGAGAGCAGGCATAGCCATGGCTGTGAAAGAAGCTGTTTACTTCTCCTCTCATCAATGAACAGATGACAATAAAAGTGCCTTACATAACTAAGATAATAATCTTACATTCATTTTCCCTAACAGATAATACTGCTTAAACCTTCTATTGCTCTTGTTGGCTTCCTCCAGACCCTTCAATTTGTTATCATCCATTACGTAAGGTGCCTGCACCAGGCTGACTACCATCACCTGCATCCTCCCCACAAGCAAATAGAGCAGAATAATCACCTCCAATGTCTCGCATATGACACTGCTATTAATACTTCCCAGGATCTGATTTTCTTTTCTGGCAAGTGTGTCTTATCGTTGATTCCTATTGGGTCTGACTCATCATTTAGTCATGTTCAATTAGCTATTCCAATCAGAGTGATTTCAAGCAACCTAATCAAAAGACCAGAGCAGGTCCTTCCAGAAAAAGCCTATTCTAAAATGAAAAAAAAAAAAAATTAACTAGTCAATTATTTCATAGTATTTCATTACTTTCCATTCTATTGTTAAAGAAAATAGAGTTATATTTGTCCACTGAGTCTGAAGAAATTGATTTTATGAAGGATTTTCAATCTGTAAACCATTGGGAGCATGGATTACTTCTGAAAGGCTTGCAAAATGTAGCTAAAAGAAGAAAGCCTGTGTTCAGACTAACTTCACTGCATGGATGTGCATGTTCTCAGGCAGCATATATTGACTGGCCAGTTAAAAATGGCTGAAATTGTTGCTTTGAGTAAATTGCTGAGTGTGTTTACTAGGTGATTCACATGTTCTAGCTAATCACTTTCACTTAAATCATTGTTTTCTTCTTAAGACTATGAAACAGATGGAAAAAATTTCAAATATTTCAAATACAGTTTTCAAGTCTGTTGAGGTGTAGTGAAAAGTGTGTCTACATATGTAATATATGTATTTAAAGAAGAGCAGCAGCATATTCACTAAGTTGCATGCACAGAAGCAGAGCTTTATAGGTACAGGAGGTACTGGTATAGGTCCAGAAAGACAACCCAAATTTTTTAAAGGCTGCTCTAGGTGAGTTGCTAACTATGGTAAATGTTCACTTTATCATCTCCTTTACCACAACCACACTTCTCATTTGCAGTAGTATTTATTATGAAAATAGATGAAGAAAACCATAGAGTGATTTGGGTTGGAAGGGACCTTGTAATCACCTCATTCTAAACCCCCTGCTGCGGGTAGGGACACCTTCCACTAGACCAGGTTGCTGCAAGTTCCATCTAACCTGGCACAGAATGCTTCCAGGGATGGGGCATTCACAGCTTTCCTGGGCAGCCCATTCCAATACTTCACTACTCTCCCAATAAAGAATTTCTTCCTATCATCCAGTCTGTTTCCCCCGTCCTATCACTATCTGCCTGCGTAAAAATTTGCTCTCCCAAGTACTGGAAAGTTGAAATAAGGTCATCCAGGAGCCATCTCTTTTCCAGGGTGAGCAACTCCAATTTTGTCGGGCTATTTTTGTAGGAGAGGGACCCCATCATTCTGCTCATCTTGGTGTAGATGATGAAGGGGAAGATTGTCTACACAAATGAGTAAATAACAACCCTGAAATTGTAAAGGCTAAAATGAAGAAAAGTATCAGGAAAATCAATATCTAATTAACACCTCTACAATACATATAGTGTAAGAGAAGCTTCTGTCATGTATTAATTACCCATGCAACCTTAGCAGATGAGTTAGCATAAACACTTCACCTAAGGAACCTAGGCTAAATACAAAGTGAATTGTGTGAAAATTAGGATAAAAAGAAGACCGAAGTGGGGTTAAATCTTGTGTTTCCAGCTCTAAAAATTGAGCCAGATTATTTACTTTTGAGAAAAACTGAGAAGAGGATAAGGCAAGCAAACTTGCAGGCAAAATCTGGGTTTTCTCCTGTATAAATTATTCCTTCAAATTCTAGGTTTTCTCCTGAGCATAATAATTTACAAAGTGGAAATGAAATGGCAGCAAGAAATAGATATTTAATGAAGAAATACTGTTTTGTCTGTAAAAACTCTATGTTATTGTCTTGTGCTGTTTTCTGGGATTGTTGTGTTAGGCTTTTTCTTTTAAGTATCAGAAATCACTAAGTGTGAGTTTTTTAATTGTAAGCTTTACTATTATTCATTATATTTCATTACTGGAAAGCTCTAGTTATATCACCCCAGTGGGATGTGGCAAATTGAAAGGAAATCATGCAGTTTTGCACAATATACCACTACAGCAAATTGATATACACAAAACACTTCCATGCTAATCGAAGTTAGTGGAAACACTCCTTGTTATTTCCTTGGCCAGTGGAGAAGCCACAAAAAGATAAGTGAGAAAAACAAGAAAATGTAAATGGTTATTCCCTTGAACCTACTTATGAGGGTTTGGGATGCTGTCACATGTAAAGACTTGGTGACCAAAGTGCTCAAAGCCTGCATGCACTTCCCAAAACCTAAAGTAAACTAGGGTTGTTTGCTTAGTGAAAGATCAGACATGTACATAGTATTGTCATGCTAGTTTCAGTTCCAAGAACAGAAAAATAAAATTTTGCTCTAAGTTTGGCTTTGAATTAAGGCTTAATATAGACACACTCTTGGGTGTTACTAGGGTTATTATTCTTACAATACTTAACTTCCAATTGTCTTCACTTTCTTTGCTCAGTTTTCCGCCCAGCTCTCAAAGATGCACATGCTTTTTTACTCACACCACACGGGCTCATTGCTCCATATTTTTTGCAGTCTCTTCTCACAGGAAAAGGATAAGAGGAGGCTATACAAACCAGGCATATACAAAGTAGGATAGCTTGAAAACACAAACAGAGGTGGGAAAAGTGCTTTTTGAAATTTGAGCCACATTTTGCAATTTTTGCTGCCACAAGTTTTACATAATGCAGGTGGTCTGGGCACGTTGGGGAGAAGTTCTGTACTCTTGCAGGTTCAAGTTCAGTGGTAGGGTAATTTGACAACTCTAACCCTCCAGAGTTCCAATGTCTTTAAACCAATAAACATTTAATATTGTTTTTTAGTAATCTTGCTTTCCTCTTCTCACATTGGGGATTTTTAATCAACCACTTTTGGGATGTTCCCATGGCCAGACGCTCTTTGTGCAATCTTTTATTTGTTGCTCACTGGAAGTGAGTTTTATGTATCCTAACTGACCTCTGGCTGGGTTATTTTTTGACTTTTTTATTCTATTTCCTTTCCTTGTAATCCACAATCCTTATACTACTTTTTCCTCTACAACAAGAGATTACCATATTGCATTCATATAGTTCCTGCTTCTTCTTTAAATGTTTTTTTTCCTCTATGAGAAAAAAACTTGGAGTGTTTGCTCCTTTAACTGAAATTTACTCTCTAATTATGCCATCACCTTCCTACTATGAGTCCATGTCTAAAGAAAATTACATAGAAAAATGTCAAGTCTATCAACATGAGAAACTTCAGCACTGAATCATTTAGCGATCAGTTCAGATATTCAGATAATTCATCCCCAAACATCCTCAGCTGCTGCTGCTGTTTTTTGCCACATTTTCAAAAGATGGTAGGAACTGGCATTTAAGAGTACCCAGAAAAACAAGAAAAATATATCTGCATCCTCATCTGTACTTAGGGCAATATGTAAAGCAAAAGGAACATGCAATTTCGAGAAGAATTTGGGACCAAGCAGATAACACAGACTAATTAATTGTATTAATTCAGCTCTTGCAGCACATTCAAAATCACAAGCTGTCACATTCTTCAGTTGTTCAAATTTTATATATATATATATAAATTTAATTCCACAGGTACACTTCAGCAGCACTGCTTATTTCAAGATTGGTCACACTGGTACATAAAAGAACTTTTGTCCTACAAAAGCATGAGTGCTACAGGAATTCTGGCACAAACCCTTGCAGTTAGGAAAAAAAACCACATTATTAGTAATCTCAGGTTAATTTACATCTTTCATAAACATGTTGTGCCTCATATAGTCTGTCACATCACATTTTCATAAACATGTTGTGCCTCACATAGTCTGTCACATCACATTTTCTGAACTTGAGAGTGTGGTATTTCAATGAAGTTGATGGTAAATTTTGAACAAGTTGCTTTTTACACCAGTTGTCTCCAGTCCTTACTATGCACCACTTATGATCACCATGTTTAGGACATCTTTTCACGCATGCAGATGAACTCACTGATGCAACACAAAAAGAACCCATTTAATACGTGTGTTTTCCTGCCTTTAATGCATTGCCAACCTGCTGGTAATGCACTAAGCAGGCCACTTCTGCAAACAAACCTGAGAGGCCTAAAACTGTCAATTAGTAGCATCCCATTATCCCAAACTTTTGAAAGAAAATAGGCTTTTTAGTGACTTGCCCTAAACTGTGCTCATTACAAATTATTAGTATTATTTTAATTACATAAATGGCCTTTTCTTAAAAAATTCCCTCCACTTTTTAATAGCAAAGCTACAGGAAGATGCCAGTGTTGATTGATCAGAAATGTTTATAGTAGAGTCCAGCAGG
This sequence comes from Ammospiza nelsoni, assembly GCF_027579445.1. Lineage (NCBI taxonomy): Eukaryota > Metazoa > Chordata > Aves > Passeriformes > Passerellidae > Ammospiza > Ammospiza nelsoni. The sequence continues at coordinate 48,349,768 of NC_080634.1, forward strand.
ATCTGTTATTGCAGTAGTCACAGAACACAGCAGGCAATGCACTCAAGCAGTAAATACAGCCCCAAAACCCTGCTGGGGAAATGAGACTTTACCTGGTATGGCACAGATTGTCCATTCTCTGTAGTGCACTATTAGTTTTTATCATCTCTTTAGCTGTCTTACCAGCAAAGTTTTTAGTCTGTTGAAAAAAAAATCATCATATATATATATATATATATATATATATATATGTATGTATGTATAACATTTCATTTTGCTTTAAATCTTTTATATTGAAACTTATCTAAAGGTTTTAGCCCACATCTAAAGAATTCTGATTATAGTTGAAGAATTCTGTACGCTTGATTTAGAGTTTACTCATTTAAGCTATTGACTGGAATTATGTCCTTTGGTATTACATTATGTGTCCTCAGATTACCTGTTTATAAACATCGTAGCTCCCAGAGACCAGAAGAAAAGTCACCAGTGGTTGGAACATGGGAAGTGCCACACCAATTTTTAGAAAGGGTAAAGAGGAGGCTTCTGGGAGCTAGCAACCACTCAGCCTCACCACCATGCCCAGTAAGATCATGGAGGAAATCCACTTGGAAGATAGGTGGAAAGACATTGAAGATGGGGAGGTAATTAGACAGCCAACAGGGCTTTGCTAAGGGAAAATTGTTCCCAAACAAAGTTATGGCTTCCTATGACAAAGTGACTGCAACAGTGGACAGAGAAGAGCTGTGGATATTATCTACCTGGACTTCTGTAAGGCTTTTGATACAGTCCCTCCCAGCATTCTTGCCAATAAATTGGAGATATAAGGGTTTGATAGATGGACTGTTGATGGATAAAAAATTGGCTGGATGGCCACATCCAAAGATTTACAGTTGATGCTTCAACATCCAATTGGAAACTACTAACAAGTGGTGTCCTTTAAAAGTCCCCACTGTGACAAATATTATTTAAAATGTTCGTCAGTGACACAGTAGGATGGAGTGCCCCTTCAGCAAGGCTGCACATGACACCAAGCAAAGTGGTGCAGTTGATTCACATGATGAAAGGGAGCCTGAGCCAACACACATTTCCCACTGCTCCTTCAGGCACTCACCTGTGCTGGTGTGGGGTCCTTCAGAGACTGCAGGTGGATATCTGGTCACCATGGGTCATCATGGGCTGTAAGGGGGCACCTTGCCTCACCATGGTCTTCACCATGTGCTACAGAGGAATCTTTGCTCTGGCACCCAAAGCACACCCTCCTCCTTCTTTACAGGCCTTGGTGTCTGCAGGGCAGCTTCTCTCACACATTCTTTCTCGTCTCCATGTACATTCCCCCACACCCTTGTCCTGTTCTTAAATCTGTGATTCCAGTGGTGCTACCAGCATCACTGATTGACGTGGCCTTGGCCAGGGGCTTGGTCTGTCCTGGAGCCACGTGGTGTGGGCTCTGTCTGACACAGGGGAAGCTCCTGGCAGCTTCTTTTGTCTCCTGCAACCAAAACCATGTCATGCAAACTGAATAATACACAGCTGTCCAAGCATCTTCAAATATGAAAGTGTGCTGTGCTGAACTCATTGGAATATGACACATTTTTACAAGCTTAAAATAAATATGCAGCATCCACAGAAAGAAATTTGTTTTTAGAAAAAATATGAAATATGTTTTCTAAAAATATGAAAAAGAAATATGTTTTTAGAAAAAAACATATTTTTAAGCATTGGAAGATATTTTCAGTGTAAAAGTCTCATATCCTGGCTGAAAGCAAGAGCTTGGGCTGACACGTAAGTTAGGGAGAAATAATTTCTCAATGCTGCTATTGAACTGCTTCCCTAGATTTCCCTGGGAACATGAAGATAAAACTTCACTGCATGTATTCCAGGGAGATGTGTACCTGTTGTCCACCCAAGTCCCTGTGCTTCTGCAGGGGATTGATGCCATATGACCTGATTTACAGGACTAGTGCACAAGGACTAGTGCTGCCAATAAGCTTGATCATATGCAGGTTACCTCATTTAACAGCTTTATCTTGGAAACAATTTAAGAAAAAAGTGAAACTGGTGGGCTAGAGCGAGGGCCAGTGGAGGAAAGAGAGCTCTGTTCATCCTCTCAGTGGTGAGTTCAAGCTGCAGGCTGTACTTGCTGGGGTCTCCAGACTAGAAAGCAATCTTATTATTTCACTGCTGAAGGCAAAAGAGGGAGTCAGTTCACTTCATGCCTGAAGGACTCCACAGATCCAGCACCTAGTCCAAAAAATTGTGTCTCTGCCAGTGCCAAAAAGTGAGGAAGCATGCTAATAGCAAAAGGTTTGAGAGACTTCTAAAGGTGATCTTTGTCTGCAAATACTTAGGTGACTGTCCATAGGTCCCTTGAACAGCCATAGGGCCTGCAAAACCGGTATCAAAGTACCTATCACTTCCAACGGCCTCTGAAACTAATATCACAAGCCCTTCTTCAATCTTCAGGCCCCTTCCTATGGGCCCATGGTGTTTGGGGGACTTACTGGCCCTAAATCCAGTTAGTCTTGCTGGGTCCTGTGGGACAGGCTTTGACAGGGGGGAGCAGGAGGACAGGTTCAGCTGGAGTTCCCTCTTACTTGAGTGAATTCTCAAAAGGCAGCCATGGGTCACCTTCCAACCTTTTTTTGCCACCCCTGGCAGCACAAGAGCAGAGTTTAGCCACACTTAGTGGCCTCCTGCCTTCTCATGGTCTCATGTGGGCCAGGGTCTCCTTTGGGTGGGTTGCTTCCAGAGCGGCCTGACAGGACAAATATTCACAGTTTGAGGAAATGGCCTTCAGGAAATGTGCCTCTTCTCAGTGCACAGCATAAGTGCATGGTGAGGGTCATCCCACCAGGGAGAATGTTCCCTGCCTTGGTGAGCTGAGTTCTCCTCTATGCCCACAGTGTCACACACTGCCTGTTTTGGAGTCAGAAGACTTTTCCCCCTGCTGGGTAGAGAGGTGTCTGTTGCCTTCCCTCCAGCCCCTGGACCTGGAGCAGGCGTTTGATGGGATGAATTATGGCTAACGCTTGTATAATGTTTCTGATCTCAGCCCTCCTCCAAGAAATTCCTTCAGGCTCTTGTCCCTTATGCAGAAAGCCCAGCAGGGCTCGGCCAGGCCATGCCTAAACCTTTGTAGGGCATTAGACTCTTCTTAGGTCCTTCTACTGCTATCAGGTTCCTCCAGGCTTCATCCAAGCTTCTAACCACATCTTTCTTCTACCTTGCTTCTCTCTGCTCTCCATGTGGGGTTCAGAAATATTGATTCATGTCTCTTTGGACCTCCTCAAGGTCATTCCACTAGTCTTTCATCTGTAAGTAGCTTCAGTGTGAAGTAATTCTTTCACAATTTCCTCATTTTTAATCTGCTCTTTCAATCTATTTCTTTTTTTACTGATTCATTTTAATAACCATTTGGATTCATCATTTTATGCTATGTTCTAGGTCTGCTTCTCAGCTCCCAAAATCAAGGACAGCCCTTTTCTTCAACCTGTCATTTCTATGAGGAAATCAGGAATGGCAATGTCTAGATTAGAGAGAAGAAATCTCTGGCAGGTCTGTAGAGGACAAAGCTTGCATTAGAAACCTTTGTAGCTTTTGTCAATCAGAGCTCCAGAGTACTGCAGACAATTATTTCCCCTTCCTGGTTGTGTTTCACACCCACTTACAAAAGCCTTCTCCATAAATTTGTCTGTTTTCTTTGCGTATCTATTTAATTTTGGACTGGCCACTGTTTTTTGACAACAATCTCTGTAAATTAGAATATACTCTATGAAAACACTTCTGGTTTTAGCCTCATATCACTGCATTTCACTGAGTTCCTCTGCTGTGACATTACCTATTCACCTTTTCCATAACATAAGAGATTTTATAGACTTCCAAGCTGCAGTAGACTCACTGCTTTCCTATAGAAACCATTCTATTTGTTTTTATTGTACTGGGCTGAATCCAACATTTCTTCTCTTATCATTTATGGACCTTAGGATGAATGAAATGTGTGTAAATGTAGCACATATGAAGCAGGACCAGAAAGAACCTACCTCCTATGGGAATCAGACATTTCATGAATCTTCCGTTGCCCAGAAAGAGTGTCCTTCTTCACGCCTTCTTACATTTCAGCAGTGCCTGTCTGCTCTTATTAATTTGGGTTCCATTTTTCCCTCTCTCTTTTTTTTTTTTTTTTCTTTTTCCAGTTAGAGATTTTCTCTAATTTTCTAATTCCCTTTGTACATCTTCTGAGTAACACATGCAAGATAAAATTTAAAAATGTTTTTTCTGGCCAGTGGCTTAGGGAAGGAGTTATTCATAAATGGCCTGGCAACTCTAGTAATTATTATGAGACCATCTGCTGGTAAGCACATATATGGAATCACCATAGACACCTGGCCAGTAGTAAAGAGTTATGGATAGTCTTTCCAAGTAGTAGACAGGCTGACACCAAATTGATAACCAAGGGGAGGGAGGGGTGGATGTTTTAGCTACTTGTCAAGAAATGTGATTCCTCACTATCCTGTGTTTCATTAGAATAATTCACAATTTGATTACCTGTTGGAAGCTCAGAGTAAAGCTTATCATATTTATTATCAGACTTTACTTTTCCAGGTTAGGATTGCTTTAGCCTACAATGGTTATTTATGATAGCAATAATGTTATTGCCCAGCTCTGAGGGAACAGTTTGTTTTCAGACAAGAAGCCCAGAGTTTAAAATTTCCACTCTAAGGTTAGCATCATGTTCCAGAAATCATACAAAGGAGAACACTTCATAAATCAATTCTTACATATATGACAAAATAAGCTGTATGACAATTTTTAAAAGGCATTCTTTAGTCTATGAACTCTTCTAAACCAGAAATATATTTTTTTCAGAAATTAAAACTACAAATATGTTAGTGAAAGAGCAAAATGCTTGAATTCTCATACCAACTTTCCATTAGCATTTGATGTCCTATAGAAGTGCTTAATGGCCTCTTGAACACTGTACTAATTTGAGTCCATTAGTGTAATAGGCAGGAATTAAAAGCAGAAATGAAGAGATCATTAGCCATGAAAGTTAAACACATCTGTTCATATTCCATGATCAAAATGACAAATATCTAATAAAAAAAGAAATATAGATCTTTGTATAGGAAGATTCAGTATAAAATCAACTCAACACAATGTTCTGCCAAAGTTGCACGTTGCTCTGAGGAGGAATTTCATAGCATCTTCCATCTTAGATGCCAAGCAAAAGTCCTAGTACAGTTTCACTTATTGGGTACCACAAAGGAGCCACAGAAGTCTGCAGTGCTTTGGAAATGAAACCATGAATTCAGAAGAGCCTGTTCTGCATCTTCTTGCTGTGTTGACAAAGTAAGAAAAAGCTGATGTCCCATTTACAGTTCCTGAAGGCACAAGCTGCTGGTCTGCAATATAAGACATTGACGTGCTCGTGATGTGGAGGAGCCTATTGCACTGACCTAACCTCTGGGATCAGCAGCTCCTAAACTTTCAGCCTGGGAGAAACAGCCCATCCCAGCCTCTGTGAACCACCAAAACTTTCACAGCAATGAAACACCAAAAAATACTCTTAATTTTTCTATTCCTTGAGGATGGTGTACTACACACTTATCATTTCACCTTGGAACTATATGTAAATGGATGAGGTTGTAGAAAACAATAAATGTGGACTTTTGTAGAAAAACTGAAGATTTGTGCAATCAATGCTACCAAATGGAAAAAATAAAATGCGTAACCAGGTCCTCTCTAAAGTTAGTGCATAGTTTTTTTGTTTCAGCTTGTGTCACAACAACTTACTGAGTCCAAACAACATCCTAGCATCACTTCCCAGAACCAGTTCTTTTATGGTTTAGTTTCTCAGACATTAGTTACTCAGTCCTACGTCTTAACTGTTCCCTTTCCCTTTCAGTCTTCTCCATACAACTATTTATAAAACTTTTTTAACACTCTTCCTTCATCCATATTTCCTGTCATCTAGTAGGAATCTGTATTTAATAGGATAAATAACTTATTAATTAATTACTGATCAGCTAATATATAGACAATTACTAAATCCTAGAAAATTATAATTCTATTTATTTTCCCTGTAAACTTTGGAGCTGAAGCCCATAAATCTCCAACTCCTTGGTAGCTTTAGTGAATTCAATCTTTTATTGTAAATAGAGAAGACCAGCAGGTTGGAAGGGTTGCATTAATTAGGAGTACCCTGTCAAGGCTGTAAAAATCATGAGTTAAGTAAACACTAAATGCAAATTTTAATCCATGACCACATTAGCAGGACCAGCCTTGTGACGCAGACTTAAAAAAAAGGTTCTGAAAGTCTGTAACTCTCTTGTATTTCATTTCTTTACTTTTTCATGCCAGCAATATTAGGGGACTCTATTACAGAATGGAAAAATCATATTAATTAAAAATAACTCTGAACACTAAATTTATTCATTCTAATTTAAATTCTGAAGGACTTTTCCCATTGCATCAAGTGCTTTGCAAATGTTAAAGAGTGCAATAGAATAAAACCTGTTTATTGTACTTGGCTTAAAGCAATCGCTTAATTCCTAACATGTGACTAGCCGTACCTTTCAAGCCTGAGCACATGAAACACAGCTCTTCACACAGCTGGGCAACAAAGTTCAAAGCTGGAAACCTTCTGCCATTGTCCTCTTGGGTGAAGTGTCGTCCACTGCATGGGAATTCATCTGTCCATGGTGAGAGTAATCCTCACTTTTAAAGTGATGCTGCTCCCTTCATGAAGTAGGTATCTAGTAAGTGCCTTTTTGTCTTCACTGAATGTACAAGGAGCTGACAGTCTCTGGCTGAGGTGTGGAAATCTTTTCATTAGATGTCAGAATCCTCATTTCCAGCTGAGTGGTGACAGTTGTCCTGACCACCCTTCCTTGGACAGCATCCCTTTGGAAAGTGCCTGACATTGCTTTGCCTGTTGGTTAAAGCTGCTAGAAGAGCCATCCATGTTAAACAGCCTCGTCACTCTGTTAGCTGATGGAGTGAGTGATGAGGATTATCAAAATGCTATTAAAAAGGTTGATGTACCTCCATTTTAAAATACATTGTGACTAAGGATTGTGTTAGATAAACAATGAGAAGTTCAACCTTTACAAAGCTCACAAGGAATAGCAGGTCCCTTGCTCACTTTTGTCACCACTCTTTCGGATATCTCTGGTCACCCTAGTTCCCAGATAAACTTTCTTTGTGGAATATCTTGTTTCTGGAAACAAAAAGCAGCTGAAATCTTATTAGATTATGCTTACATGAATTTTCCAGTCCAGTAATGCATATCCAAGTACCTTGGATAATTCAGATAAGTGTCTGTACTAAAATCTAAATTAAAACAAAGTTAAAATTGCTTTGAAGGGTTATCTATCATTAGACAGATATTCAGCCAAAGGAAATAACATACAAAGCCATAATAAATACAAATATCTACTGTTCTTTTTATTGTATTTCTGTTCTTTTTAGCCACATAACTCTGGAGTAGTCTGATGTGCAACATCTGTATTATTTTCTATCTTCTCTCCTTAAAGAATATCAATAACACAAAAAGGCTAACAGCTGAAACTGCAGAAGGCGAACTCCTTTTGGGAACAGTTTTATGGGTTTTTTTCCTTCTCTTCAAAATATAAATCCACCAGGCCTTCTCCCAACATTGAGGAAGGCTTGATTTATGATTTTAAAAGACCTGTCCCTTTAGAAACAAAACTATACACTGATACAGATGATAGGACCCAAAAGAATCTTATGATATAATCCCAGTTATCATAAAATCATAGAATCCTAGAAAGGGTTAATTTAGAAAGGACCTTTAAGTTCATCTAGATCCAACTTCTTGGCCATGGGCAGGGACACCTTCCACTAGACCAGACTGCTCAGAGTCCCATCCCGCCTGGTCTTGAACACTTCCAGGGTTGGGGCGTCACAACTTCTCTGGGAAAACTGTCCCAGTGTCTCACCACCCTCAATGAAGGATTTCTTCCTTATAGGTAAACCTGCCTTCCTTCAGTTTAAAGACATTCCTCCTTGTCCTATCTCTCCACGCCCTTACAAAACTCTTCAGCTGTTTTATAGGCCCCCTTCAGGTACTGGAAAGCTGCTCTAAGGTCACCTTGAAGCCTTCTCTCCCGACTGAATATCTCCAGCTGTCTCAGACTGTCTTCATAAGAAAGGTGTTCCAGCCCTCTGGTCCTCTGGACCCAATCAGACAGGTCCATGCCCCTTCTTTGCTGAGGGCCCCAGAACAGAACACCACCCAGACACTTCTCTAAAGAGCCTCTCCCAAGCTCCTCAAATGATAACTTGAAAGTAACTCCACTGCTGACTAGAGATCTCCAATCATTTCCACCCTGGCCATATTTATGACCAGTTACTTTTTACACCAGTCCTGTTCTTTAACTTTAGGGGACACTTCTTTTCTACACGTATTTCCCATGTATTTAAAGACCACATTCCAGTTTGCCTTGCCACTTAATCCATGTTCTTTCTCTCTCCTGGCTTCCTAAAGTTTTCCACTCCACCTTTTGTCACAGTATATCTTTTCTGTATGAATTCAAATGTGAATACAACTTTTGAGAAGGAATTGGGAATTTACCTAGGAGTCCAGGTGTAGTGTCATCAACAACATTGAGCCTTCCACAGATTAATTTTACTCTCCAGATGGTGATTTGCAAATAGTATATCTTTTAGCCTTTGGCTTCCTCAGTCACTTCTAAATAAGGATCTAATTGTTAATTATCTTTTTATTAATCTTCAGGTACTTATCCTTAAAACCATTTTTTCTTGGATCCCTCTTCTGGAATTCCTGCAAATACAGCAGTAGTCTATTCATTTGATATCTCAATCTTCCTTTTGTGTTTATGATACTCCAATTTTATGCATGAACTACTTGGTTTTAAGTCAAGGTCAATAAAAAAATTCATCCAAAAATTAATCCTTGAGAAAGTCCAATAGCAGCTTCCCTTCCATCTGGAGTCTAATTTTCTGACTCTGTCATCTACTGTTTCCCTTTAGTCATGGTGATACATTTATACTTTTATTAGAAGTAGAAATGTACAGGGTACTTCATTATAATCTAGATATTGAAATAAAAAAAATATGGAACTTCCCAGTGTTTCTTCTCAAGAAAATGGATTGCTTTTTCAAAGAAAGTTTCTTGGTCTGATCTCATCTATATTTGGTGGGACATGCTCCCTTCTAGGGAGCTCAGATCTGGTGGTATGCTTATGGTGGAAGCTTTGTCTCTCAGAAAAGTCAGAAAAACCTGTGCATGTGAGTAGATGTTCACCTAGCATAATGATGAAGGGAAAACTTCTGTAGGTGTTTTTCTCACTGAATTCCAGCTGAATGCATTCAGTGTTGACTCTATTTATCTGCAGGGACTGTTGAGCACTATCACATCTGAAGACTTTTTAAAGTGTTTCCTTTCTTACTTCAATTGACACAAGAAAATCAAGGCAAGTTATGGAAAATTAAAATGTTAGTAATATGTATGAAGACTTCAGCAATCAAATTGAAATGCTGTGGCATCTGTAATAGTTCTGCTGCAAAAAAACCCCAGTATTTGGGTTAAAATTTAAGTCCTTTTAGTCATGTTGTTCTTCATCCCTTCTCAGACAGTGATTTGTTACTAAGGAGACATCCTTCAGCAAACAGTATCTTCTTTTGCTGTAGAAATGGCATCTTCTCAGACCATTTGTTCCATCTTTGGCCTTCATTTGTCTAACTCAAGGATAGAGAGAATGTCTCCTTGGAAATCATTATTCTTTATCCATTTATCATCATGCAAATACTTTTCAGAATAAAACAAAATGGACAATTTAAATGCAGTCTGCACAAATGGGACATTGTGTTTCTCTCCAAATGAACATTACATTGCAATAACATGAGCAATAAAACTATAATTTCTAACTAATTCCTAAATGTCAACTATCCTTTGGAAAACTAAAGAGAAATTTAATTTTTCAAGGCCAGCTTAGACAAAACTTGAGGGAAAAATGTCTCTATGGACTGTAAGTTGTGAATCTTATTGAAATCAATTATTTTGTATACTAAAATACATTAAAACTATTAGGCAGATGGCAAAACATCTGAGTTTTACCCAGACTTTGAAATAGACTATTTTGCCTGCTTCTGAAACTACTTAAAGGATCCAAAATTCAAGAAAGGAACTTAACCTTTTACAACATTAATTTCGGCTATCTTGCTCATTTACCTTTCAACTCAGTTTTCTGTCTTCCTCCCATGCCTAGATTTCTCCCCAGCACTCAAGAACAGAGGGCTTCGTGGTTTTGCAATGCCAGCATGAATGAGATAATTCATGATATCACATGGTAATGTCTGCCTGGAGCTGGAATTCATTAGTGTCACTGGGACTCCTGTAATATAATTTTTCATATAATCAGTTAATTCTCCAAAAGACTAGCAAATACTATAAAGTAGGATATGCAGACCTGAACTAGAACTCAGACATGCTTGGCATGTGAGTTTTGCCCTTTATATCAGTTTGACTATAACCAATTCTTATTATAGTAAGAACATGCAGGTTTTGTTCTAATATCTCATATCTTTGCTAAAGTCCTCCAGTTCCTAATGAATATGCTCAGGTACTTGAAATTCTGTGGTGATAATAGAGGAGTGCACCTTTTCCACTCAAGTACCCTTTTCCTTGTGACAAGACGTGAAAAAATCCTCTTGACCTATACAAAGAACATTGAGCCACTAAATGTTAAATGGAAGTATATTGAAAGTTCATGAGGAAATAAGCATTCTTCAGCTGTTAGAAATTACTACTTTGAGATTTCTATGAAGTTTATAATGTATGAGATGGTTAAAAATAAGATAAATGATTGGCATATGCATTTATTACTTTTTCCTATTTCAACCTTCTCCCTAAGCCCATGCAAATTTAGTATGGCACTGTTTTTTTGCACAAGCCATAAAAGAACACAGACATTATGTAAATAGTTTCAGTGGAGAAATGAAGTGGAAAAACTCATTTTGCCATAAAAAGAATAAGTGGTATTACTTATCATTCCATGGGGCTTAAAACTACTGAGCTTTAGAAATGTCTGATAATTTCCCTGGGCTTTTAGGTAAAAAAAGGAGCTACGAATTTTAGCCAGTCCCTTCCTGGGCACAGCATCTCACCCCAAAGGAAGTAAAAGCAGATGGTGAAAGCTGGCTCCAACTCCTGGTACACAGGAGCTGGCTCCAAGAAGACAAAGAAAACAATCCTCTTCAGCAGAACTTGTCTAGGTTTTTGTCAGAGTAAATAGAATAGAATAGAATAGAATAGAATAGAATAGAATAGAATAGAATAGAATAGAATAGAATAGAATAGAATAGAATAGAATAGAATAGAATAGAATAGACCTACAGCAATCATCCAGTTCAACTGTCTGACCACTCCAGGGCTGAAGAAAACTTAAAATGTATTGCTAAGTGCATTGTCCAAAGGCTTCTTAAACATTTTCAGGGTTGGGACATCCACCACCTCTTTAGGAAGCCTGTTACAGTGTTTGATCTCCTCTCTTGGTAAAGAAATGCTGGCTAATGTTCAATCTGAACCTATCTTGGTGCAGCTTTGAGCTATTCCCACACATCCTGTCGCTGGACACCAGGGAGAAGAGCTCAGAGCTTTTCCCTCCCTCCCTACCTCCTCCTCAGAAAGCTGTAATTGAGAACAAAGATCTGATTCCAGTACTATTTTGAGTTTATGTGTGCTAAATGATGAATTTTTAAAGAAGATTTTGTACCAATTTGTACTGATTTGAAATAAGGCCTCTATTTCAATTTAGGAATTTTAGACCTCTTCTCTTTTTTGCCTGTGGAATGTCAACATTCACAGGAATTATCAATAAACAATGAAGAATTTGCAAACATTTAGATTTTTTCAAGGTCTGGTAGTGCCCTCACAAGTAGCCTGGGGTGATTTTCATTGACAATATTGGATGTTGGACTAAATCTGAGTGGAAATACAGGTGGAATTTATTACTGACAGTACAAATATTGAAAAACACAGGCGTGAATGAGCAGCTGCTGCCATGTGATGGAACTGTTCTACTCCCATCAAAACTCCAGGAAAGTTAAAGAATCCTAGCTAGGATGCGAAGCTGGCTTGAGGTGCTGGCAGAGGTACCAGCACCAGTTACAACATCGGTGCCTCTTTGGCATTTCTGATTTCAGCTCAAATATGTTTCTGGCCGCTGGGGATTTTTATTCTGTGAATATGTGGCCAATTGTTCCCTTGATAAAAATTTGTTGTTATAACACTGACGCTTAATTGGATTTGTGTGCAACTTTAGAAGGGGAATACCCTATGTAAAAAAGGTAATCTGAAAGATGCAGAAGGTTGTTCCATGAGTTTTAACAAAATCTAGGATTGCAGTTACTATGATTCAAGAATTTAGTCTCTACTCATTTTACTCATTGTACTGATATTTTTTAACATTTCTCAATTAGTGTTAAAAACACTCAGTAGGAAAATTCATTCCAAAAAGGTAAAAAAAAAATTCATACAGCAGAGTGATTATTTTTATTATGTTTCCACTTCTAAGATGCGAGGATGTTTCATATTATTTCCCATGTACAGCTAATTTTAAAACCAAGTACTTACAAATATTCCATCAACCAGTGTTAAAGTTACATCAATCAAAAATCAGACATTAATAAAGCCAAGGAAAACCAGGTGGACTATGGAAGGGGTTATGAGAGGCAAAAAAAGATGGAAGGAAATAAAATTAGAGCTCGAGCCATTTCTGCCACTTTAACTTGCAGTAAAGAATTGCTAAGATAATTAAAAGCTCTGCCTGAAATCACTTCTACCCTGAATTATACAAATCAAAGCAATTCTTCAACTGAAAACTGAGGAAAATAAAGAATAACATAAGAAAAGTCACCTGACTTTTCACTGATAACATCCCCAAAAGCACTTAAATTTTATTTCCTTTCAATATCTATTATTTCTCACACAAACATAATCATTTGCTGTCAGAGGACCAATTTTTAGTGACAGAACTAAGGACCAACATGGACAGTTGCTATTAGAAAAATAAAGTGCCTATTTTAATTTAAAATCAAAGGAACTTGCAAAATAGTTAACATATAATAAAAATTAATGTTAGAAAGACCTGCTCCACTAACCTTTCAGAATCTCCTTAATTACACCCAAAATTTTCATATGCTCCATGCAAAGGACAGGGAATTTGGGTATAAGTTCTTCTGACCTGTATTTGCACTTGGTTTTCTTATCAGAAAGAAGTCAAGGAGGTGGGACTCATAATAAGGAGCATTGTCAGGATATGAATTGCTAAATAAATTCAACTTCTCAAAAGGGATTGAAAATTTTCTGACTTATCCAAGAAATTAGGAAATAATAATAGAAATTGTACCATTGCTTGTAAGACACCCTAGACAATTTAGAAAGCCCAGTGGTTGAAAATAAGATTTAGCAATACAAAAATCTATGAAGGGGAAAGTACATGTTTGTACTGGTTTCGCTTGTTTATCTATCACCCAAAGATTCTTTGCCTCTTAGAAGGAATAAAAATAGAGCTGATAAAATACAGCATAGTTAGAATCATTATGCCTCACAGCTGTGACCTATCAGGAAAAGAAAAGAATGTTCTAGGGATTTTTGGGTCTCCTGGGAGTATTCTTGGTGTCAAATCAACAAATCACTTTTAGTAACCCAGCACTGTTTTATACCTACATGGAAATTATACTTACCCAAACTAGATTTGGATATGGAGGCTTCAGATTGCCTCATACCACCTTGCAGTGTACAAGGGTTTAAAGCTGGTTTAATGTGCTGTACGGCCATGTCAAAACCCCTAAGGAATGCCAGCGATAAGTGAAATAGCTCCAGTGCAAATGTCAGACCTTGTGCTGGGAAGCTGCACTCCCTGTCCCATTCCCTGAGGAGTTAAGCATTTCCTCAGAGCAGTAGAGTTGAACATACCCAATATTTTACAGGATCACACTTCACCTTGGGTGAATTCTAGCAGGTTCACATCAATTTTGCAGACAATTCAATAATGCAGGATTCAGTGATGCCCAAAGATAATCAGGTATGCGAAAATTAAAATACTCAGAGCTAACTTCCAATTCTATTCCTTGGGGATGGTGTCTAATATATGTTAAATCCAATCAGTGCCTTTTAGCTTTCTTCCCTGTCACAGGGTTTCAGTTTACTAATTATAAATGTTCAGCTGCAATTCCTTTACATCACTTTCTCAGAGGGCAGAATTCAGCACCCTCTGAGAATTGAAAAAGATTACACCACCATTTGTCAAGGTCACAGCAAGAAAGGTTTTTCATTAATTTTAGATTGGCAAAGAATAAGAAATACAGTAATTGCTGCATTTAAACCATTCACTGCAGCGAGTCTCTCTCTACTTCACAGCCAGCCAATTAGGGACTTTATTTAAAATGTATGAATTGCACAACTGTCATTAAAGCTATGATTCTGAAGAGCTTATTTGCTTTCTTTGATGAAAGTATTACAGAAGTGCAATCATTTTTCAGGACAGTGACTCAATCATTCAACATTTGGTAAATAAAAATGGCTCTCAACAGATTTGACCATAGGTGGAGCCTCCATTAAAATGAGTGCTTTGAAGGTGCATTTCTGCAAGGCTCTGACTGACCACCGTGCCAACACTGACCATCTGCCTCCTCAGCTTGACCTGGAAAACTCCCCAGAATGTTATACTTTTTTGGAAGCGAAAAAACCCGAAACCACAATCGAATGCTCTTCATTTGTGAAAGCTGCATCTCCAAGGAATGTTGCTGGTTACTGCAGCAAAACTGTGACTCACTTTCAACCAAGCCAAAGCCAGAGCCAGAGCAGTGAGAAGACCACTGGGCTTCCCCAAAGATGGTTTCAACTGTCTCTAGTATCATGTATGATTTCTTGAATTAATGTCCTCCTCACAACAAGCAGCTACACCTCACATCTTTCAGACATTTATTGAAAATTAGAGGCATTGTTTTATTTGTTGCATTCCTTTCCTTTTTGTGAACCTTGTCTCAAAAACTGTGAAGTGTTAGAGTCTGGGTGGCATGATGCTGCCTTCAGTAGCATTTTGTCATGGTTGTTCTTCATCAGTAAATGCATCTCTCAGGTGGGAATGCTGCTGTAGACTGTAAGAGAACAAGAAGTTTATCTTCCTGAGGACTGTGGGACTTTGCACTGGAAACATAATTTTTTGTCCTGATTTTGTCAAGAAAGACTTGCTTTATCGTGTGATAACTGCTGATCCTCAAGCTTTCCTTAGGATACAAAAAATCATCCATCATTTTATTTCCTCATTGAAAATATTTTTGTTTTTTTCTTTGGGGATTTTTTGAGAACACCTCCCCCCCCTTGTTCTACTTGTACTGCTAGCCATATATTAATCACACCACATGGACACCTGCTCTCATAACATAGTAAATATGTTTTTCCTGATTCCCAAAACCAGGTGTGTAAATGAGAAACTTTCTTGCTGCCTCATCTCTCTCCTCTTCTCTGGTCATTAGGACTACAGGATGAAATATTCAAAACACAAAAGACTATATGGGAAAGATAAGCTATTTCTTTCTGCCTCCACCTGTTTCATATGAGTTTTATTTTTCAATGTAAGCATGTAGAAAATACAGACACTTAAAAATCTTGTGTGAAGAATAGAAGTTCTCACAAATGCATCAATTGAAATTTTTTATTGCAATTCACTATTGTGCCTCTTCGGTTATTGGATATAGAACAAGGTTCAATTCCTAAACATTGTGGCCTTTTTGGATTAGCACCTTATACTGCATACAAAGGAGCTATGTTAATCAGATTTCTGATTTTCCAGGTCCATGTTCATCAGTCCATATCCAAACTCCACACTGAGTAGAAGTTCAGATGTAACAGAAGGTATCACTGGCTGCATTTCCTCAGGTGTCACTTCTCAGGAATTTAAACTGGATAGTCAGAGGACAAAGGGACCTGTGCAATCCAGTAACGGCCAACAACAGACTGGCATGAACAGAAGGGAACTCGTGCCCAAACAACCAGAAAACCTTCTCTCATGAATTGGCTGGCTTGGTGAATGGGGTAGAGCAGTGGACATTGACTGTCAGGATTTGAGAGTTTACTGAAAACAGTCCAGTAAAGACTAGATAATGAACACTGCCCACTGTAAGATCCTCATGGAGAAGATGATAAAGAGGTTGGTGACTTGTGGCACAAAGTTTGGGTGGAGGTCAGTAACTAGCAGTGCACCCCAGGACCCATTACTGGGTCCAGTCCTGTTTAACATCTTCAAGGCAAAGGGACAAGATGACCTTCAAAGGTCCTTTGCAATTTTTACCATTTTGTGAACAGCAGAGGATCCCAGTACAACCCATCCAGTAGGAAAGGAAATTCTACTGTACTTTAAAGGACATGGAACAAAATTACCGATATAGAACTTTAATGTAAGTAGAATTCCATTAAATTCTTGATTCACTACTGCGTGGTCTGTCAAGAATTGCATATGCTCCTCAGAAGGCATGCTGAAGGAAAATGTAAACTCTCTTAGACTAAAAGTCAGAATTCAGAACCATAAAATATAAAAATATTGCCTGAATTTGGTTTTTTTTCTTGTCATAGCTTTAGGCTGTGATGGAAGGACAGACTCAAGGTTTTGAACATTTGAGCTAACAAGACTGATACAGGAAGTCTTTTTCTGACAAGCTTCAGCACACCTCACAAAATCACCCCTCAGTGTCCCCTGTCTGCACTATTATACAATTAAACTGATAATCAGTATTATAATCGTCAGATATTGTGAAACAAACGATCCCTAAGTCAGTTAATGGAATGCATAGCCTGAAAACTAAGACAATTTTAATAACTTTTGCCTTTCAGAGCCTTGGTGACTAAAACTTTGCTAAAACAAGGTGAAAGTACAGGATGGTTGTCCTAGGTGTGACCTTGGGGAAGACTGTCCTGCTGTTTCCCACCAAGATCCTGACAACCCTGTCATAAGCAAGAGAAGACTGAATCATAGAGGCAGCAGTACTGAGAAAGGAAGCTCTGATTCCTCCCAGGAGAGAGGCTGTGAGGAGGCAAGAGAAGCCAAAGGTGGTC
This sequence comes from Ammospiza nelsoni, assembly GCF_027579445.1. Lineage (NCBI taxonomy): Eukaryota > Metazoa > Chordata > Aves > Passeriformes > Passerellidae > Ammospiza > Ammospiza nelsoni. Next base: position 48,366,848 of record NC_080634.1, read on the forward strand.
ATGGATGGAAAGCTCACACTGCTGTCTGCAGGCAGAGTGGTTTCATGTCCCCAATTCTGAAGACAATGGAAGGGAAAATAAATACTTGCAAGGAGGGGAGGATATTTTACCCATTGCCCAAGATTAGGCTAATTATGAATGCTGATGACCATAGCACTGACTGCAAGGGACATCTATTTCTAAAGTAAGAGCTAAGAAATGTGTCTCAGAGAGAGACTATGTTCCTTCTCAACCCAGGAATTCCTATTTTTGATGACTGCTTTTGATGATGAAATCTCACCCATACTACTCAAATTGCAACCAATTTTGAGTAGCTTTTAGAAACAACACTTGTCTCATTTTGGTTTTCCTAAACATAGTTACACACTTGATTAGGCTATTCTTGCAAGAGCAGTAGTGGCAAAGTAAAACACACATACATGCAAGTTTTCTTCCAGGATGCGACTGACATCAGCAAAGTCAGGGTCAGATTGAAGGGGGTTGCCAATAACTCAGTGGGTGTAACCACTCTGTGGAACATTGTGCAAATTAAACTAGTTAAAATAATTTTTCCCTTTCTCAAACAGGAATCAACTGTATTACAAACAGTATTTTAGACATGAACAATAATGTAGAAAAATAGAGCAATCTCAACAGGTAATTTTAAATAGAATAGAGTAGAATAGAATAGAATAGAATAGAATAGAATAGAATAGAATAATTTCCCTTGGAAGGGACCTACAGGGATTTTATAGACCACTTCAAGGCTGACCAAAAGTTAAAGCATGTTGTAAGTCCATTGTCTAAATGCCTTTCAAACATTGAGTCTTGGAGCATCCACCACCTTTCTAGGACTCTCACAGCATCTGGCCATCCTCTCAGTAAATTAGTACTCCCCAATATCCAGGCTGTACCTACTCTGGTGCAGGTTTAAACCACTCCCACATGTTCTGCCACAGAGTCCCAGGAGGAGAGCTCAGCACTTCCCTCTCCATTTCCCCTCCTCAGGAAGCTGAACAACAAAGTTGCCCCTCAGCCTCCTTTACTCCAAATAAGACAAGCTCAAAGTCACAGGACAAGCCTTGTTGCCCTTCTCTGGTTGCATTCAAAGGCCTCCTTCAACTGCAGGGCCCAGAAATGCACACAGTTTCTTGAGGTGACACCACACCAACACTGAATCCAGCAGAACAATCTCCTCTTTTGCCCAGGTGGTGATGCACCGCAGGATCGGATTTGGCCTCTGGGCTGCCAGGACTTGCTTCTGACTCACACTGAGTGACTTCCCACCAGCACTCCCAGATTCCTCTGTGCAGGGCTGCTCTCTAGCCATTCCTCTTGAAGTGTATACATATGCCTGGTGCTACTTTGCCTTAGGAGCAGAATCCAACACTTGGACTTGTTAAATTCCATTCCAGTAATCATCGCCCAAGGCACAGCTGTAAGAATTGCAGGGTAGAGCTCTGTGCTCACAGACAAATGTCACTACCTGCCATGTAGGAAGGCTAATTTCTCCTTGCTTTGATTCTGTGAGCCTTTTTTTTTTTTTGGTACATTCTACTTTCCTAGCTCCTGGGCTGACTGTTCCTATGATTTCAGTGCTTGGCAAGCATGCTTATGTCACTGAGGGCTTGCGCAGGGCTTGCATAAGGAAGATTCTGAAACAGCTCCTTTTTTTTTTTGAAGACGACAGATGACCCTTGGTTTTAGTCTCAGGCTAGAGTTCTTGGAGCTAAATGCTAGTGGCTGTGATCACCTATGTCAGATTAATTTAAGCAAAATTAGCTGATGTGAATTTCCTTGTGCTGTTGCAATAAGAAACCTTTCTACACTTCTTTTATGTTTCCTTTAACAGAAATGTCTCTCAGGTAACAAAAGCTGAACATGCTTTATGTCTTGCAGGATTCCCTTTCATTTGTTCCCCATTCTCCTACAATTTTTTTGTGGGCTGCCCAGCCATCCATGAACACAGTGGAAATGTTTCACTCTTGCTTTAGGCCAAGGCAAATACACTTAACATAAAGATCTGAAAAGCAGTAAAAAAATTTATCAGCCCTGTAAGGAATCAAGACTTCAGCTATTTCTGAGTAATACCATTTTCTTAAGACGCCTGAAAGACACAGGTTCCTTTGGTTTTTCAGCTAACAAAGACACTGTGGGTCAATGCTGCGAGCCAAATAATTGTGCTTTAGCTGGCCGAAGGTATCTATTCATTGCACCTGCAAAAGAAATAGGCAGAAAGAAGCAACTGTCTTGCCCTTTGGTCAAATTCAAGTTCCCAATAGAAGATTTGGTTTCTGTCTTCTATATTTTAAAAATAAATTTGACAAAGGAAAGAGACTAAAATGTGGAATCTCAGTGAGGTGTGTTTCTGCTCTAAGCTACTTTCTTGTGAATGATGAGTAACCATTTACACTACTTGAGTAAATGGCATCATTTACATCAGAATCAGGTCTCAGTTATTTCAATACATTCCCGGTAATATAACTTTCAAGTTCAAATAAGTCCAGTGAACTGAATAATATTCTGTTCAACTTCTATAATAATGCATACACTGCTTCTGCTTGCTATCAAAACCTGAAGGATACAAGTATTTGACTTTAGAGGTTGTTATGAAAAATTGTGTAATGAATTTCTGAGTCTTCCAGGTGGAACACCTTATCTCCTCTACTGCTTATTTTAAAGGTTTGCTAAATATGGCAGATGGCTCTGGGTGTAGCTAACAAATTCTTATGCTACCAACAAGTATTAGGAATTATTTCCTTGGTTTATAAAAAATTTCTAAGGAACTTTTCTAACCACCTCTACAAGGAGGTATTAAGAAATAAAATATCTAATTAGTTAAGAGGATTTTAGTTTTTAGAGGTGCCTCCACTGACTTAATCTTTGACATTGGTTACATTTTTTAGAATTAAAAATATATATTTAAACATTATATCTAGTACATATTATATATATAAACACCAAAAAAAACCCTTCAAATTTTCAATATACATTCACTTCTCATGTTCAATACACCAAAAATATACCTCTCAGTTTGCTTTCACACACTGTTTGTTGCTCAGGTAGAAAAGGGAGAGACAACAGTATGAATGACAGTATTCTTTAAATCCATATGCATTACTCTTATCTTCAGGTAGGTTGTTAGTATGACTGCAGGTTTTGAAATAACCTCTTTTTTCTTAAGAACATATGGCATTTCATTCATTCTATAAAGCACTGAGATACTCAGCTGAGTATCCATAAATACTCTTAAGACTGGTTCTTTTACGTGATGTTGCAAATTTTTAGGATGTGAACGTTTGGCTACCACTTCCCCATAGGCTCATTTCGAAAGATTTTTCATGTGGGAGGCTTAAAAGATGTTTTATGTTTGCTGGCATTCTGTGCAACCTTAAAACCCAAGATTTATAAATGCATGTGATACAGAAAATGTGTTTATGATGTCAACACACTCATAAAAATGCATTCTGCTTTTATTATTTCTGTGAGGAAAAAAAGGGGGAAAATGTACTTAAAATACCTCTTTCCTTTCTTTATAAGGGAACAATTTAAAAAAAGGCTCAAATGCTTCAGTCTGAGCAGGATGAGCATGTACTCCTGAAAATGCGGATCATACTTATCTCACCAATGACAGTACCATTTCTTCCAACCTGTATGTATTTTATGATCATTGCTGCTTGTGCCCAGGAGCAATATGCTATTTAAAATGATAGTGTGTGATTCCATGACAACTGGCAGGTGCCTTACAAAGTCTTTCTTTGTGCAAAATATGCAGGTGAGTTATTATACTTTAAAATAGGAGAAACAGAGCTCTGGTGGATTTTACTCAGTGCATGTGCAACCTGCAAATAAAGTCAAATATTATTTTTATACCTACCTATAGGCTTCAAACTGCAACAGCTGCAATGGAAAGTCAAATAAAATACACTGCCCCACATGCTGCTATATAAATATAACAAGCTCAGATTTTTAGCCAAACTGCTTTCTTCTTTTAGATGTTGCTGACTACAGCAGAATCATGAGTCTGTGTACTGTCCTTTTCTCTTTGCTAACAAGTCAGGGAAACGTTTTTTGAAAAACAAAAGAAAACTAACTTGCAGGCACTTTTCTCTCCTTTTCCATTTAGCTAGTTCATTTGTTTTAAAATGTCTCATTTGATAAATAGTGAAGAATCACTTGGTGTTATTAGATATTTGAATGTATATGGTATCTAATTTTCTAATTAGCAGGAAGAACTCAGGGACTGTCTTGTGTTTGTCTGACTCCTGGGATCACTGGTACAAGCTGATGTCCCTGTTGCCTTTGCCCTCTCAGGAGCACAAAAACCAGTGGCAATATCTTCAAATAGCATTTTTTTCAGCTTCTGAAGCACAGCATCTGTTTCCACCCAAACAGCTGAAAATGTAGCCACACCAAGACTGGATTCTACATATGCAGAAAGCCTAATTTCTGTAGATCAAAAAACGAAATTGTGATCTTTTGCAACCTGAAGTATCAGATCTGAATATAGCACCTTCATCCTTGTCTGTAAGAATTTAAAGCTTGATCTAGTGTTCCCTGAAGCCAGTGGGAAGACTCCTATTGTCTTTGGCTTCCTTTGGATCACTCCAAAATCTCACAGTGATTCTGCAAGCCACAAAATTTAAAGCACTCCAGTAGCACCTTTTGCTCCCTTTGAAGGCTGGTCAAGCTTGGGAAATAAGAGAGAAATGACAAATTGGCCAGATGATTAAAAAAAAAAAATAGAAGCAGCTTCTTTCATCTCTCCATTTAAATTTTGCAGCACAAAAGGAAGTTTATTTTTGTCATTGAAGTGTTGATATATTTTTACAAAGACTTCACCTGTCTGGAGTTGAACAGACACCATGATTTGAAGTTAGCAGTTCAAAAGTTTCACAGCAAAAATCAGAAGAATGGAAGAGTTTGATCTCTTCAGTATATTGATAAGGGTTGCCATAAATGGGAGCAGTTTCTTAGCTCCTGCTCATGCCTGATAAGGATAGTCTCATCACCTGCTAGCAATAACCTGGGTTTTCATAAGCTGTATTAGCACTGCTTCTGTGTTGGTTCACTGTGTGACTCCACAAGGATGCCACTACCTTTGAAAATACATGTTGACATTGGGAACATTTCTGTAATTGTGTTTTCAGATCTTTCTGTGTCTTACCTACATCCTGTTGAGAAGGGCTCAGCCATCTGGTACAAAATAGCTTAAGTCATTACTGGATACCAGTGTCTCTGTGCAAGAAAGCACAGAGGTTAATCATGGGCAGAGACCCCTCTGCCTGGAATGAGAAATCCATAGCAGCTCCTCTTACATGAGCAGAGAAAGCCATCAGAGGTCAGGGCTTCAGCTTGTCTATCATGAGACATGCAGGGATGTTTTGCTTGATTGTAACAGCAGGAAGCCTTAAATTTAACTCAGGTTGAGAAGGGAGGGCCTCAACTCCAGTACCACTTCATAAGCATTGTGGTTCTTTCCTTGGTCTTTAGGGAAAATTTGCATTGTAGCTCTGCTTGTCTGCCTGTCCTCCCAAATAACATCTCCCCCAAAGACACTGGCACCCAAACAAGTGGAAGTTTTCTGGTTCCTAATGCAATCTGCTTCTTACTAGTGCCAAGCAAAAAATAAAGGCACCTGAGGGAGCCAGTTAAGGACCTGCACTGATGAATTTGGAGATTTAACCTTGATTAGACATCAGAGGATCCACGTAGCATGAGCCATTATTAACATTGTCAAGAAGTGAAAAGCTTCATTCATAGATCTTGCCTGCTTAGACATCAAAGTGAACCAACCTCAAAAGAAATCTGTGGGGAACCAGGCATCCTTAGTTCTCATATCGATCATACTACTTGTTCTGAAAGTTTCACCCGAGCTCAGGCAGTGCTTGACCTTGCAGAGGGAACATCATGTACAAACAATGCAAAAGCCTGTGCCTGTTTCTTGTTCTTAAAGTTAGCACCAGGTGAATAATTGATATCAAATCATATATTCTGTAAATAATCTAGTTTTCTGTAAATAACATCCCTAAACAATTACATTGAAGAAAATTATATTTAGTTTTCTAATGAGAGTCATAAAATCTCTGATTAATCATTTCTGTGTCTTGAAAAATATTTAGTGTATGCTGTTCATATATCAGAATAAAAGCTGGACACAAGGTATAAATATGTCCATTATAGAAAACAAATATATGGATCCAACCAAAATAAATTTTTAAATTCAAATGAATCTTCCAGGCTGTTTCTAGGCAATATATTCCCAGACCTTATCACAGCCTAATAAAAGGGAATGCCTCAATGATACCACCTTTCTCTTCAAGGTACACTCTGTCTCAGAAGGCATCTGTCAGAAAAGGCATTTATTTTGTTTGTGGAATTCCTATGGCTATCACTGGGAATTCTTGTAAAGAGAGGGAGAACAAATCATACAATGAAATTATCCATTGCAGTCCTTTAACTATATCAGATAATTTAAAAATTATATTATACTTTCATAAAGGTTGAGATAGGGTTTTCCATCAACTGTTTTTAGGGTTTCAAAGAACCAACTCTAGCAGGAAGAAGGACAAAAAGCTGCTCTGGGAAATATCGTGTGAAATGTGCATTTCTATTTTTTAAAATTCTACCCAAAGTTTTGATCTTAAACGCAAAGCTGAGAACTACTGATAGCATGGGGAAAATAAATAGAAAATATATTGAAAATATTTTTTTGTATTCAAAAATCTTTTATACAGGTTAAATTTTAGAAATGATCCAGAGAGAATCTTCACATTGTTTTAAAATACTGACTTTAAGAAATAAAATAAAGGAAAATAACTTGCAATAGCAATTATTTTGTTTTAAATTAGTCAGAAGAAAGTAAGTAGGGGAAATGAAAAAGAAGCCTGCACATGAGGAGAAATGGTTATGTAAAGAAGTAATCCAAAGTGTGGGAGGAGACACAGTTGGGAACCCAGCTGACCAAGGGGATATTCCAGATATTCCATGCCATGCACAGTCATGCTCAGCATATAAAGCTGGGGGAAGAAGGAGGAAGGAGGGGAGACTTTTGGAATAGTGGGTGTTTGTCTCCCCAAGTTCCCACTATGCATGGTGGAGCCCTGCTCCCCTGGGCACGGCTGAACACACCTGCCTGCCCATGGGAAGCGGTGAACAAAATCCACATTTTGCTTTGCTCATACGTGTGGCTTTTGTTTACCCTATTCCAGTGTCTTTATCTCAGCCTCTGAGTTTTCTCCCTTTTCTATTCTCTCCCTCTCCCACCAGGGTTGGATAAGTGAATGGCTGTCTGGGCCTTGATTGCCAGCTGGGGTTAAACCACAGCACCACTTTGTTCAGTCTAATCTGGAACACTTGAAGAAGAGATCAGGACTTGTACGATAAAAGACAAACTAGTAATGGGATTTTATTCAGCAAATGCGTGTAATTTTCTAAAACTTACGCAAGTGGGAAGTGAAGAACCAAGGTGAGCTCACCCAGCTCCCAAAGGCAGGGTGAAAAGAGCCACTGCAGCTTTTCCCTACCCCACGGGGCACCCACACCTATGAGGAGCCATTGGAGACCCCAGCCCCAGGGGCTGGAGCCACAGCAGAGCATGGTGGGACACCAAACTGCAGAAGGCTTCTCCACCTGAGGAGGCAAGACAGCTGCTCCAGCCAGGACTCGTTTGACCAGCAGATTTGTGTTTAGATGCTGGTCAGGCAGTGACTCCTTTCTTTCAGAGGACACTGATGTTTCTCACACAGAGCACTGGGCAAGTGCCCCCTGCTCCAGAACAGGAATGGTGCATTGTGCATTTGGCTTTAAGTCACAGAAGACAGAGGTGAAAAATTTATAGAAGCACAGGGCTGTGACCTTATCCATTTGTGCTTTTATGAGACACCTAACTTGGTATTTACAAGATGGGAATTATATTATTTTAATGTTGATGGCTAATGGTTACAAGAATGCAGCTATTTGATTAATATAAAGTGAGAGATTAAATAGCCCGTTTACTGTAACCTAAATGCCTAATTAAATAGCAAGAGAATTTTCTTTGGATATTATGGTTTAACAAATATGTGAGCATTATATATTAATACTTTAAAATACACTCTTGATGTTGTACCTCATTAGTTAAACTATCCCTCTGTTAATATGGTTTAACAAATATGTAAGCATTATATATTAATATTTTAAAGTACACTATTGATGTTGTACCTCATTAGTTAAACTATCCCTCTGTTAATAGCACTTTAGAAGTACTTACTCTGTCAACAGTCCTGATTCCTAATTTATATTACCTCAGTGCTGGTTTATTTTACCCTGTTTACAGATACCCAAACATTTACTCAAAAACCCAACAAAATATAATATTCAGTTCCTGGCTGTCTAACTTTTTGGAAATAAAATGCAAAATCATTAATTTCATGGGCTTTTAAGTTACAGTCCAAGATATAAAAGCTGATCTTGAAGTTATCTGAAAACTTCCAGTGAGAATAAATATGGAATTCCAGGATCTAACTGAAATCTAATAAAACACTTCTTTGAGATAGACATTTTTCAAAACAAGTGCTGCCTTACCAGTCAAGATGCTGTAGTTAATTATATTTCTTCATTAAAACCCTTTTAAAATATATTTTATTCTTTGTTGTCTAATACTACTGGAAAGAAAAAGGGGAAACTCTTGATGTTTTCATTTTTATAAAGGATGCCTTGGTATGAGTTGGGGAATTACTACACTCATATGCTCAATACATTGTGCTTATATCTTTGGAATAAATGAGAGACACAGATATTATATGGCCTTGCCTCCCTACATCATCACACTTCTAAGCAATACTTGAAGTCTCAAAAAAAAATCTCTTTCTTAATACCTTGGCTAATATGTGTTAATAAAACTTTAGCATTTTTTGCTAATGATTTTGTGAAAAGAGAAGGTAGTAGTTACAAATGTGAAATATGAGGCATTTAAGTATTTCAATAGTATTTTTTTCTTTCCCATTAGCTCTAAGGTGATTTTATGAGTTAGGATTTCCTTTTCCACCCTGTGACAGATTTCCAAGATGATGATTCCTGCACAGATTATTTTCATATGAGAGCACCATTTTGCAGATTATCTTTTTCAGTAGAAGTAGAAGAAGAAAAGCAAAAAGATTTGCTAGTGATTTCATACAAGTCTGCTTTGTATGAGGCTTCTTGACCTTCTGTGATTGATTTTTTTTTAAGAACTATGACATTCCATTTACAATCAGAATATTTACTCCTGAGAACCAGTTACTGATAATATAACCATGGTAAGTATTTATATCTGGCAAAGTGTTCAGCCCAAGTGGTACCAGCTGAAAATGGTACCATAGCTCTTTTGCTTTGATAAATATTCAATATTAAAATCCCTAAAGATGTTATTGAAAGCATTGTCACTCTAAGGCATTTCTGTCTTGTTTGCATTTAAACAAATCCTACCTCTCCAGATCTTTACAGGTTTACTAAGTTCTAATACCACCAGGGAAAATTTCACTTCTATTTTTTTTAACATTCCCCTTTTTTCTTAATGCTACACTGAAGGATTTCCCTCTAGTCCCTTGTGGTCTAAATTTCTTAGTATCAAGATTTCCTTCTGTTTTATCTTGTCTGCCTCAACAGCCAAACTACATAAATATTTCTGACATTCCTGCTTATTTCAGTGATGTTAAATTATCACTATAGCACTACCTACAAGCCAGAGGTTGTAGAACTTTCCACCTGCCACTAATGCTGTTCTTACCAAACACTGTATTTCGTACAACATAATGTTTTTACCTCAACACCAGGTAATTTGCCTGATATTCCTCTTTTATCTTCGTTCCTTGTGGGAACCAATCATCCGGTTAATTGCAATTTCAGTCTTGTCATGAATTTTCACTCTTCTTTCCCTGGAGGATGTACCTGCTGTACAGAGAAGCACAAGTTCTGTCATCTCTTCCACCAGAATAAAAAAAACCCAAAACAAACCCAAAAAAAACCCAGCCCTGATAATTCAATCTATTCATAAGCAAATATACCCTGTCTGGTGAGTGACTCAGTTAATGATATAGTAAGATTCGCACTGATAAAAGTTTCCCAGTGTCTTAGGTCACAATAGCATGACATGAAAAACTCATCAACTCCCCGTGGGAAAGCCATGAGAAAAGACTGGGCTTGATAGAGTCTGAGATTTTTCATCGCAGTCATAAAGACCAATAAACCATGCAATAAACCAGAAATCCTTGGGTAGGGTGGGAGATTCCCACCTTAATTCCATAAGCTAATTTTCTTGACAGATGACAACACCTGGATCCCATACTTGTCAGCTATCAGAAGAAGCTATAGGGTGGCCATGCATCACATCCACTATACAGAGGCAAAGTTTTATTCTTTCTCTACCCTCTCCTATAATTTTGAGTTTGTACTTGAGATTTGGGCTTAGTATCCATGTTTACCCAAAGCTATACTAAAAATAAAGCTTAACTGGGATAATCCATTTACTCAATGCCTGCTCATTTTTCTTGTCTAAGAAATAAACCAGCCACTCACCAAGTCCAAGTCTACCCAGCTGCTCAAAGTTACTTCCCTATCAGAGGAGAACCTTCACATTAAGCAGAACAGCCATATGTTCAATGAGCATGAGCCTTATTTGCCTGGTTCAGTCCAACGGGGTGAGCTCCAGAGGAGTCTGCTGCCCTAGGCACACTGCCCAGCCAACCTTGCCAGCTCATGGAAACAGTACCTGTGCAATTGTGTTGCCCCTGGAAACTGGCTGCCCAAAGCATCCCCCATTCCCTCCCCGAGGAGAGTGCTCGCTCCCAGATCAAATGTAATTTGGCAGTATTGTGAAAGTCTCTGGGTGAAAAAAAATGCATCTTCTCAGGGCTCATTAACTATTTTGCAAATGGGAAATAGAACAAAAAAAGACCAGCAAGCAAACACTGTAACTTGTTTGTCCCATGAATGTTTCCAGATAAAATGATTTCCTACCAGAACCTCAAAATGTCAATGCAGATGTGCACCAACACTAATTATATGACAAGCTGTGGAAAGGATTAGTCCTACAAAATATTTCATGCTGGGAAACCAAAGGACCACAAAGAACAGTAATTTTTATCTAACAACAGAAATTTATGTGGGCTAATGAGCCTCATATCAAAAAACCAAAACAAATCAACAGACACAACAACTGTGAAAACTAACTTTATATGAAGTTAGAGAAGAACTTTCTGCACAGTCCACAATATTTTTAATTAGTTTTTGTTTTTCTTCTGTTACATAACCTGGTTTCATCATCCTGATGTTACTATTTAAATTACATTTCTTATTCATTTAAAGTACTTTCAGGGCTACAATTCTGCTACTTACCAGACTTCTGTGTCCAACATAATTAGATGCTGTTGTCCTACAAATTATTTCTAGATATGTTTCAAGCACTCCAATTATGCTCAGTGCACTGCATTGCAAGGAAAACTATTGCTGCTTTAGTGTCTAGAATACTATCCATGGATAAGATCACCCGTACTGAGGGTGTTTAACTGCAGATTCAATAAAGTGGCTGCACAATAAACTCTCCTAAACTAAAACAGAGAAAATGAACTTTTTTTAAAAAAATTCCCTGTCACTTTTCACCAAGATAAAGAATTCAAACAAATGTGTAGTGACTATCTAACTGACTGGCTAAATAATTCTGGCCACCTTCTTATGTGTGTTTTGTTCCAGATAATTTCAGGAGGAATGCCAAATTAGACCACTGCTCCATAAAAGTTTATAAAGGTGGTGTCACATCTCTCTGCCTCTCCTCTATTTGCACTGGAAAAGAGAAATATCATTTTAATATCAAGCTGCTGAAAAATTGGTTGTGCATTTCCCATCATTGGAAGTGTTCAAGGCCGGGTTGCGCAACATTTGAGCAACCTGTTCTGGTTGAAGATGCCCCTGTCTGTGGCAGGGGGATGAACTAGATGATCATAGAATCACAGAGTGGCTTGGGCTGGCAGGGACCTTAAAGATCATCTAGTTCCAATCCCCCTGCCATGAGCAGGGACACCTCTCACTAGACCACGTTGCTCAGGGCTTCGTCCAACATGGCCTTGAACATTTTAGGGATAGAACAAACACAGCTCTGCAGGGCAACTTGTTCCAGTGTCTCACTGCCATCATAGTAAAGAATTTATTCCTAATACACAATCTAAACATGCATTCTTTCAGTTTGAAGCCATTCACCTTTGTTCTATCACTACAAGCTCTCTCTCTGTAAATAGCCTCTCTTCAACTTTTTTGTGGGCTCCCTCCAGGTACCCGAAGGATCCAGCCCTAAGCCATTCTATGTTTGTATCAAATTCAAGCCTCACCAGTTTTTTCCATTTAGAAAAATATTGCCCATAAATCAGTCAGTATCACTGGTCCCATCTCTCCATATATCTGCCAAGCTTCTCTGACTATTCTACTAGTGAACAGTTACATTTTTATTCCATCTCTCATGCTGGTTGTCATGAATGAACAATAACAAAATTTCAGATACTTCAGATGTCCTCACTTAGTGACAAAGTGGTTGATACCATCTATTTTAATTCTTTTTACTCTCTCTGGGTGGGATTCTCATTTCTGTGCCCAAAGAGTAGCTGTCTGGATTCAGACTAATCATCCTTTTTATAGCCAGCCAAAAGAAAGAGGTACTTTCAGGGTAGCCTTTATCTGACCTATTGTAAAGGCTTTTTTAAGGAAGAAGTGGTCCATGCCTTAGAACTGTCTATTTCTTGCTCAGATAAATTGTACCTTGTGCATCTAATCAAATTCTTACTGCCACCAGTGACTTTGTTTTTCTAATGCTTCTAACACTTATCTCCAAAGTAACAAGACTAGAAGTCCTGGAACAGATTGTTCAAATTTGTTCAAAGTAAATCTATGCAAAAGATCTTCAAAACTAGACCTGGGACTATCAGGTTGAGCTTTCCATCCTGTGAAGTTTTGAAAATTTTATCTCTAACAAAATAGAACAAAAAGTTAAAATGTTGACATTTTACCTGACTCAACTATATTAAAAGAGCAGTAAAGCTCAGCTACAAAAAAGTTGTTCTTAATATATCTGAAAAATTCTTTCTTGTTTTCCCTCTACTCAAAAAAAACCCCTTCAAATCTTCAGGAAAGTATTATATAAAATTTGGAAATGTATTGAAATTTTTATTTTAAAAGCTGAAAGGGCTTTCAACCATGCCAGTGCGACATCAGGAGGCTTCAAAACTGAGTTTTGCTTTTGACAGATAATTATTTTCTGACCTCAGAGTCTCGCCTGAAAATTCCTGATGGATTGAAGGTAAAGCAAATTTAAATTGAAAAAAAAGTCTTAACATAGATCAAGGTAGGTAAGGCCCACATTTCATATTAGTACTAGCATGTCTGTATTTATTTCATACTCATTTTTACTTAATGTAGTAAAACTGAGCAGCTCAGCTTGGTTAGCAGTTATCACAGATGTTTCCAGATTGAGGTGTTATGAGCTCGGTTCAAAGCCAAAACTCACTTCAAAGGCGTGCTGGAGTAAAGCCATCTGTCTTTCTAAGGCCAGCACCTGTTCCAGGCAGCTTTCTAAACTTCACAAGACTGCCTAAATAAACGTGCTCCTCAGAGGCCCCCAGTGGCACAGGAACAGTGGGCAGCACAAACATTGCCTTTGTGGTGTCCTGGGGGTGGGATGCCCACAGACATCACACCGCTTGGAAGTGTCATGGAGCGTCTAGGAAAAACCTGCGTAGTAGGGAACATGATCTTGTTGCTGCAGCATTCAGCAGCAGTGTTGGGACCTAATCTGATTTTATTCTGCACTGTCTAAAATGAGTTTAGAAATATAAAAGTAATTACTTCCCATTTCAGTTTGGCAAGAGATGAATTTTTGCTAATTTCAACAGGACTCACCTGGACATCTCTATCTTCCTCAGCTTTCATTCTGGAGAAATGGCTGGCTCTGAGCACAGACCCTGCTAAATCTAATTCATACTAGACTACAAAAGATCTAACTGAGGCACTAGCAGGCCAACCTCTTCAGTTATTCTAGAAACTACAGCTCTTAAATTACTATGGAAAGACTTCACTACCAGAAAATTAGGTCCTCTGTTTCCCACCATATCAGCAATTTTTTCACTGCTTTTAAATGCAAGAGTATATCTTCAGTGGTTCAAAAAAAAACCCAATGTGGCCAATTTGAGTAAATGTCTTTGTTCAATCTGTGCTATAACTTTTCATTTTTGAGTTACTTCCCTGGTCCCATTAACTACAGGGTGGCCTCAAGCTTCTAGAAATGCCTTTCTTGTAGTGCCACTATTTCAAACTAAAAATTCCTTCCTCAATCAAAGTATCTTTAGGCTAAAGTTTCTCATGTTTTCAGTTGGCTCAAATAACAGGTTTAGAAATATTAGTCAATTCCATTGACTGCTTGAGATGGAGAAGTAAAAAAAAAAATCTCATGTTTTAAGAACTTTTCGAAGCTATGCCTATATGTGGATAATTGAAAGCTGTATCTGCAAAAGCACATATACAATTCTCTGTAACTGTGGACTTAAACTTATTACATTTGATTACAGTTTGTTACTAAAAAGAAGAATAAAAGTATAAGTGTCAAAATTCTGAAGAATTTGGTGTACATATGCAACTACATATGTACATATATACACATGAAAAATAACATTTGTTAATTGGATCCAAGTGTTCTATGTGCTTTATGCTGCAGTAGAGGCAGCTATTACCTTCTTGTATTGGTACTGTCATTCAAGAATAAACAACTCTATCACTTCTAGAGTCAGAAGAGGTTCACTTAAGAACTCCTTGTTGACATTTAGATCAAAGCAAAGCCATAATTGCTGGTAAAAGCTGGGATCTACCTGCAGGATGCTGTGTCAGGATAAACTGGAGGAGTTCTGAGCCCAGGGATTTGGCAGCCCAGCACCGGGCTGAAAGCTGTGGGTGTGCTCGGGGTGTCTGCTCTGTGCACCTCAAAGTGCCCCAGGTGTGATGGTCTTCTGGTCAGGGTCACTCCATGGGGCAGCACAAAGCCTTGTTCTGTCACTTACCTGCAGTTCCCGCAGATGTTTCTCTATTTCAAAGGGCAGAGAAATGACAGAAGAAATTCACACTCTTTTAAGATAATGTGTAACACAGTTGGGATGAATCACACTAAGGAGATATCTCCTGCAAACAGAACAGAGACAACCAGCTTATGTGAAACACCCCATGTCTAGACAGAGATAGGCATGGTGAATGTCATGTCACGTGTCAAGCACTTGAACTAAAATTAGAGTAAAGCTGTGGAAAAACCTGTAGAAATTTTGATATAATGATGGCATGGCAGAGCTGCAATAACGCTGTTTGCTGTTGCGCGTTTTGAGTGATTGTCAAACACTACCAATTGCATACTAACTGTGACTTCATACATCCTTACAGCCGTTTAAACAGGTCTCTGTGTGCTAAAACTGAGAAAAGATAGGCTAAAAAGAAACAACCAGCATGACCTCCAGTATGAGAGTAGAGAAATTAAAAGAGGAAAATCACCCAGCACAACTTGGAGCTACTTTGTCCCTAACATAGGTAACATCATAGGTAGGAAATTTACCTCTTCTGTAACGCAAAATAAATAGTTCACACATGCAGGCATAATGACTAGAAAGTTATAGCTCTTCAGCCTTTTTGAGTTCATTTAGGTATTTTCTTTTTTACTTTTTTTGCTTTTTTTTTTCTACTTGAAGAGGCTGCAGAAGAGGCAGAGATTGGAACAAAGTGAGAAATCAGTATTCAAATGTTACAGTCAAGCCATATTCATGTGTACTCTGTATGTATGTCCACACAAAAATCCACAATCTCTTTGTTAATAATGGCTAATGTATTCAACATCCAAAGGCTTTCCAGGCTTTTTGATAAATTGAATGTGTCTCCTTCTTTTAAAGGAATGGCTTCTAATTTGCAATATTAAAGGGAAGAAAACACTGGAAACACTAAAATATCCTTACTTAAATTATTTCACCATTTTTCAAGGGATGTGAAAGAGACTTTTCCGTGGACATTTATTGCTTTAGCGGGGAGAAAAAGACACACTTGTCAAATGTATATTTTAAAAAGCAATATGTTTAAGAAAAAGATATAATTGGTCTTATTAATTGGGACTTTTGTCACTTATTAGCAACAATAAAGTACACTCCACATTAAAAAGAAAGTCCATATTAGGTGTTTCATTTAATTACTGCAATACTGCGATCACGTCTATAGAAGGATTTCAGTTGTGAATCTTTTTATTATGAAAAGAGAGGAAGTAAAAATATATAGATAATGAAGCATTTAACATTTTTATTTTCATATCTTGATCAATCATTCCTACTAGAGAAATAATAATGTTTAATTTATTCACACTATACATTTATTCCATACTAGCTTCTGAATTTGTTAGTGAAGTGGTAAAGATCCCTCTATTTTAGCATGCTTGGATCACATTGGAAGTGAGATCTCATATTTAAGAAGCTCCATCTTCTCCAGGATTGAGATTCACTTGCAAAAAACTAGAGGACATTGCTTCCAAATAAATCATAAGAAGAAGAGAAAGAAGAGAAGATCTTCTAAAGGATGTCGTAAAACAGGCTTTGACAGTCAGCTGATAAACAGAGCTGAAGACAAGCGAAAACTAGGACAAAAGATAAAATGTGCAAGGGGTTCACAGGAATACTGATGCAAAACAATATATTGAGAAGTCTCTAGAACTGGAAGGAAACAGCATATTATGACAGAAGCCATTAGAAAACCCCTTAGGCATACAAAACACTTTCTGAAAAAGGAAATTAAATTTGCAAGTTATTGATGTTAAAGCCTAAAACTACTCAGGAGTTATCTCTGATTTTATATACAAAGCAACGGCTAAGGGTTATTTACAATCTCTAACAGAGTATATGCTACTTTTGTAACTTCTTATGGAGAAAATTCTATATGTCATTACTCTAAGAAATGAGAAGAAAATTCTGGAGATAACAAACTTGCTAAAGCAATGTGTAACTTGGAAAGGAGTAACACAAAAGAAGCTCTCCTGAGTAAGACTAAGTATTCCTCTAGCCCAGTTTCTTGTCCCTGGAAATGACTAATGGGGAATGCCTAGGAAAGAGCAAAAAAGAGGACAAGCAAATAGTGATATCTCCTGTATATATTCTTCTCACATCCAAAAATAATGGATTAGAGGTTTCCTGAGCCAAATGTTTGATGTATTTTATTGCTGTTTTTATTTAATAGTCCTGTGTAACTTTTTCTTCCTTGCATTTGTCTCACTTTTTTTTCTTTACTCAGTGTAAGCCTCTGCAAGTTGTGTCCCACTCTTTCTTGAAAGAGAGGAATTTTATAGCTATACCACTGCTGTGTGAACAAACACTTCTTTCTTGCAAGTCACTTTCTGATTTCACTTCACTTTTCTTCAAAAATGCAGCAAATATTTTTTGTCTGTTTTTTTCATCTTTGCCACTCATTATTTGAAAGAACCTAATTGTATTTTAACTTGGCCAAACCTTTTGCAAGGGCTAAAGTCTTAGTTGGTGTTGTTCCCTCTGTAGAAGCTTCTCTATAACTTTAATCCTCCTTGTTTCCTCCTCTATGCTTTCACTAATAGTAATAATTAACTTGAATCAAAGATGTCTTCACTATTGCTGAGCAATGAGCTAACCAAGGAATCCTTGAGGGAGGATTCGGTACAAAGCCTGGAAAAAACCCAGAAACCTGTTTGTTCTCCAAGTGCATTTTAAAGTCTTCTAAGTAAAACTTAATCCATAAATGGGTTTAATGGTATTATTATACTAGTGAAAAACAATTCCAGTTTTAGACCCCTTATGGCACTGGGAAAAGCCTGAGACACTACTTGAAAAGGTCCTTGAATAAATCTCTCTGTTCGAAGACAAGATGACATAATTTGAGATAAGAGATTTTAGTTTAATCAATCATACCAAGTATACCAAGCCATCTCATCTGGACCTACTGTGGTTTCATTGCAAAAGAAAAGTTCCTGTAAACCAATTGGTTAGTCTAGAATTTCTCTAATCTGATTTAAATCATATTCCCAGAGTGCAGAAAACATGCCTGAATCAAAATCATGAGGATCAGAAAAGCTAAGATCACATTGAATGATTATTAGAAACTTGCAGAATGACAGACAAAACAGAAATAATATTTTGTTTAATAAATGAAGAAGACATTTAAAAAAGAAAGTTTTCTCAAGGACATTTTTCACTTTTACAGTCTCTTCAAAATTATCCCAGATAAAGCAAAGGATGCCATTGGGCTACTTAAAGGAAGACTGACAGTGACTGAATAGAGAAGAGGATTTAAATAATATCTGACATTATCAAATCAACCACTTTAAAGCAAAAGTGAATTGAAAGTACTTTAATCCATCTCTTAAATTTACAAGAAGAGAAAGGTTATGTAAAACTTGCAATATGAATTTTATTTTTTAAAAATGTATTCGTCAAATGTATCAACACATTATTAGACAAAAGTTATCTCTTCAATGTCAGTAAGAAATAGAGAAAAGAGGTATTATTCCAAGTGGTTTGCCTCAAACTATAATCCCAGTATTTAAAAATGAGAGTTGGACATTGAATAGCATGGGTTTGTGAGAAGTTCCAGGAGGAATATTGTGAGCAAAACAATTAATTCTCTTGTGATAGAGAGGAGTTATTTTGCTATCATTAGACTTTTTTTGCTATTCCCTATCCTTGTCTGAATTTTTGAGGTCAGTCTCAGTAGTCAAACTTCTCTTGGCATGGCCAAAATAAGGAAAAGATAACCATTTTCTTGCCCTCAGCTGATGCAGGACACCCAGGCAAATCCCCTTCAGCTACAATTAATGCAGCTGTACCTGGTAGAACTAACTGGCTCTGTGCCTGGCCACAACACTTGCTCCTGGGGTGACAGAGGCCCAGCAGTGTTTGCCGAGGCCATGGGGAAACTCTGGCCTTTCAGTTTACATCTGCTTCTTTTCAGTGTGTCACTGTCACCCAGCTTGGGGCTTGGGGTTCGACTGCGCCAAGTCTGTACCTGGCTGCTCTTGGTGGCCTGCCCCACACCAAGGTCATCATTTCACGGCCTGCTTGGTCCTTCAGAGGCCTCTTTTTGTGCAACACCAAAGCAACTAGTTCAGCAGGAAGAGAAACAAGTCATAGAAATAATGCAGGTGTTTCTCACCTGTTATGGGGCAAGATAGTACAGCCTATTCATACAATTGAATCACTGCTGTTCTTGAGGTTGAGGTCAACAATTTGCTGGGGCAGATAAGCACATCTTCAACGAAAGGAGATGTTACCATCTGTGTCAGCAAAGAATTTTCCTCTCAATCTAGGAAGACAAAAGTGGATCCAGCAAATAGCTGATAAGAAATGAAGAAAAAAAGCTATCTATTACCACAACAACCAAGAAATTAGTATAGAGGAGTTACATTATACTGCACCCTCTATTCAGTCTGATCCTTTATTATGCTGGGGTTCTCAATTACTATTCACTTCAATAAGAATCTTGTAGCACATTCACAGCTCACAAAACCAGGATTGTGATAATGTGACTGGTATGCAAATTGGTAATATGTGAGTATATCAAATATAAATTAAACTGTAAGGGGTATAATCTTTGATTTGGAAGTGCAATGAGTGGGAGCACTTATTAATAGAGGTATAATTCTTATCAGATACATATGTGTATGCAAATACCTTCTTTTTTTCTTGCCTTGAGCCAATATAAGATTAAAAAATTCTATTAACCATTTTGTTTCCCAGAAGAGAGCTGGAGGAACACAATCTTCTCATATCAAGTTTCCAAAGCGTTTCAGTAGGATTACAGGCAGGACAATGGATAATGCTTGTCTCGTAACAGAGTGATGTTGCTATTCCTCCCATGCATTGTGAGGCTGTAATGCCCAGCCTTTTCACTCAACATTACTGCAACATTTCCAGACAAGAAGAAAACCTATAAATAATACTTTGGAATTAAGATAGATTTCAGAAAGGTTTTTTATGGTTAATGTAATTCAGAACATAAAGTGTTCACAAAATTAAAGTCTACTGCTCTTGTGAGCTTCAGTGGACCTAACATTTCAAGCTCTGAGATGAAGAAGAACTTTCTGCTGGTTTTCAGTTTATTGAGCATAATGTGCTTTATTGCCTGGTATAGCCATGTGGGTAGGCACTCAAGTGGGCTTGTTAGAAAAAAATTCTGATAGAATGGAGATAAAATTCATTCAGATTCCAGTGAGATCAGACTGAAAGTGTTACAGCTAATTCAGTCCTGATCCAGCTGAACATCCTAAGAGTGGTCTTGTCCTTAAGGCTTACAACCATGGATTTTTTTCTGGTCGTGTGAGTGCCCTGGATTTGGAATTCTCTAAGAAAATCCTGGAGAAGGACTTTTCTCAAGGCCAGACCACCTTTCTATTCTTTCTTAGCCACCCGACCTACTGATGTAAGTACCAGTGCTTTACTAAGACCACATCACTTAGTGGTCTTCCATATTTAACTGCAGTCACCCCCAGTTTTACATCTTTCTGCTGCACAAAAACTGACAACTTTGGCTGTTCATTTATCTCGGTATGAATGTGAACTTTATAGTATTACAGTTGTGAATATGGAAATAAATACACACATCACCCAAAGCCTAAAATTTTCTAGACCTTCAGCCACCAGCCAGCAAGGCTGCTTCTTAGGTTTACAATGAAATTATATAGTAATGCCAGCCTGATCTACTGAGAAAGGGAAATACTGGGAAATACTTAAAACCAGCCATTTCTTTGAGTCATCTTAGCTGTGTTACTGGTTTCCCATAAATACATTCAGTATTTAATTTCTACTGTATATTGCATCAGTGTTTGTACTATAAAGCAAACCTTTGAGGAATGATGTTTAAATTACCTCTGTATCCATTTGTGCAAGTAGAATAATCTTGATATAAAGTTCCTCCAGCATTCTGACAGGTAAAAAGCAGAGTTACAAGCACTAGAAGAATATTTTCAAGGTAATACTCATTTTTGTTCTGTTGTCTTTCAGAAGTCCCTAACAACCAAATACCCCCATTTAGTGTTGAGAGAAAATTAGCAAGGCCTTGGAGCAAGGAAGTAGCAGCAGCAGCAGGTGTACTTCTCTCTCTCCTTACTCCCTGTCCTTTAGCTTTTATGGCCAACATGCCTGAATCCCCTCCACTGCCTCTCCAGAGCTGGGCAGATGACTCCAAGCCAGATCTGCCTACAGCCCCTGGCATCAGAGCCCAGGGTGGCATTTTGTCCCTGTTTTGTACTCAAGCCACTACACTGTGCATTCACAGACTTTCACAGTACCTCCCACCACTGAGCACACACAACTGCACAGAAACACAGGCACAGACCTGGCACTAGGAAAAAATGCACCAAACCACTCTTCCTATAAAGACAAAACATATAGCTACCGTCCTGGTAATAAGTGCTGTGCTGAAGTAAGGGATGAAAGGGAAAGGCAAGACAAAACAAGTTTAATGTGATGCCCCAAAATAGCACCTGTATCCTCCAAAGTGACACAAATAAAACCCCGGAGATGTTGTCAGAGGAAGTAGTGCCACCCACCTGGGAATGATTTTTCAGTATTAAGAAGAGATGGAGACATAGAAATCAAAGGAGAAAATACAGAGATATGCAGAGGGACTTTGCTGAAAATAATGTAAAAAGAAAAAAAACTAGGTTTAGGAATTGGCTTAGCTTTATCTCAAGGAAATGTGGAGGCTGTAAATACATTGACTGGAAAAATACCCAGAATAAATCTACTTTTCTTGCTATTCTGGCTTGCTGAGAGTGACAATTTGCTTGATATGACCCTTATTCAATTTAATACACCTTGAAGAACCTAATAAAGTCTTTTAAGCAGAGGAGAATCTTGGAAACTTTTTCTGCAATTAGAGGGGAGGATGTCCATATTATGCTTACAGATAATATGCTTAGAGCTGGACAAGTTTAATTTCCCTTTATGACTAAAGAAAATACTTGAATATGTTGCTGCTATGAGAGACCTAAAGTCTACTGTATATCACAATGGTATATTTATGAGTAACACAATGTGATGCTCTCATTTGCTCACAAAGAGAATGACATACACAAGCCAACAGCAATCCCAAACCTCAGGGGAACCACACACTACTTCAGCTTCCAGTTTGGTGAAAATAAATCATTTTAATCTGTAAAAAGTGTTACAAAAATTTAAATAAGTGAACAATAAATACATAATATTAGGACTAATTATTCTTTTTCTCTGCCAAGATTTTCAGTTATGATACAACTCAATGAGGCGTTTAAAATAAAACTATACTAAATACTTACCACCATAAATTTCCTTGGAAAAAACTAAAAAATGAAGAGGAGTAAAGCCCGTAGTGAAAATAAATGGGCCAGATACTATCTTTGATTCCAACCCTTTATAAAATCCTGTCAGTGTATAAGGCTTGCCACCTGTGGAGTCCTTGTTCCCACATGATTCACTCAATCTGCTCTAGAGGATTTCCTCAAACATTCCTTTCCTTAAACACCTCCACCCCCCGAGCTGTACCTCCTGTTCTCTCACTCTCACGAGAAGCAGCAAAGAATTTCATTCAATGTTTCTTTGCTCCCTAACTCCTGATGAGAATAGGATTGATGAGCCAATCAGGATTTCCCCTGCTGTCCCCTACTATCAACAATTCAATAAGTTGCACTCAGAGCCAAGGTTGGAATCGGCAAAGTTCCCATCCCACAGCTCAGCCCAGCCCAGAGTTGGCTGCCTGGCCTGCTGGGCTCGCTGCTGTGCAGCTCTCGGGGGCTCTGTCCCCCATGTGCTCCTGTCCCCAGACAAGTACAGCCCATACACCGGGTCATTTGCTGCGCTTTCAGCTCACATACCACAATTTAAATTCCCTTATTTAACATACATCCTCAAAGTAACAGATTTTACAATGGAAATGGCACTTGTAGACATCCTAACAGAACGCTCTATTTTCGCTATGATTGCTTTGGAGGACACCAGTGGATATGGGAAATGGAACGAAACACAGCTCTCTAAAAAGCGGTGAACTTCTGAAATCTGTTACCTTCACTTTGGAAATAAATTTCTTTGGAAAACTTGTCAAGGCCACTGCTTTTTAAAACTCATTTTCCACTTCTGTATCCTTGAAACACTTTAAAAATGTTTACTTGATTAAAAACTGACCACTCAAGCTTGTCAAATGCTTTTCCTGCATGTAAAGACAAAGGAATGCATTGAGCTAGTAAATTACAATAATCCCATAATCCTAAGAGCATGTTTACAGAGTTTTCATATTGCTAATTGCCAAGGGAGTTGGCATTTAATTACTTTCTACAATCTTCACACAATATTTCTCTTTTGTCCTAGCTTTTTAGAATATGCAGTTACTCTTTTCCTCGAATTACCTGAATGACCCTAAATAACAAAAGAATTTTTTGTCCAGTGTGATGAAAGATTTTATTTATCTGTCATATCTGATATTTAAATACAATTTTAATTTCTTTTATATGTTGAGATATCATACCAGTTTGCTCTTTGACAATCTTATTATTTATTTTGTATTTATTTATTTTGTTTTCTTTCAAATTTATACAAGATCAATAAATATATCTCTCACAGTATTGGCAGCTTTCCAGATAATTTTATTAATTTTCATTCTTACACCCCATGATAGCAGAGAGTTCACTTTTTCTTTCCTCCTCCTTGGACCCTTGCCCAAATTTATATTCAAACAAAACTCACATTAAAGCTAAGAAAGAATTGTTGGAATATGATTTTAAAGATAAAGTCAAAACTCTTCAAGGCATGAATAAGCTGCCTGCACCAATATTGCTTCTCTGTTTACACATTTATTTCAAAAATACTGCTATGAAATATCTTTTCACATAAAATATGAGAAATAGGAGAAACTGTTTAAATGGCTGAAAGGGAAAATGAAGCCACAGCACTACATGAAAAGGTGTTCCCTGCACTGTTTTGGAACATTTTCTTCTGAAAAACCGGAATTTAAAATAAACAAAGAAATTTTGCTGATGAAAAAGTATAGCATTTTATTTTCTAAATTAATGCTTGTGATATTTAATGAAAACACACAAAAAACAAACAAAACCACCAAAATAGCTTTCATTGTAGGGTCATACCAAGGAAAAAAACTGCTTTGGAACTCCTTCCTTACAATCCTGTGCTTTGTGTAAAGATTTTTATGATTTTACACAGTATTCAAAAGATCTCAGCAAGATATTAGTTTGAAGTACACAACTAATAATTGTGTACAATTACACAAAGAGTAACCAAAACTGCTAATGCTACAAACCGTGTTTATTTAATATTTTCAGATTAAAAAAAAAGAAACAGATACTTTAAAAATCTTAGCTATTTTGTTTGTAAAATGTTTGTAATTTTGACATCAACCAAAGAAATTCTTTAAAGACAAAAATTTCAGGCTAAAGAATTTTTACTTCAACTCCTAACACAAAACATTTTTTTTTCTTATTTTTGTTGCCTGTTCATTTCTTTGTTTCTTTGGGGGAGATTGTTCTTTTGTTGTTTTTTGTTGTTTTGTTTGGTCACAGAGCTGCAAATTCTGTGGTCTGCACAGCTCAACTGGCCACATGTTGCCTAAAGCAGTAGGGAAGCTGCAAGGAAAGTCAGGAGTGTCTCCAATTCAGAATACTTTTGGTTTGATCTGTAATGGATAGGGCACATCTTTGATTAAAAACCTTCATGGCAGCAGTTAGTAAGATTCAATCACCAGGGAATATACACCATTCTCTTCACAGAGTTTCCAAAAACTGTAGAAGTTAAATGAAAATGAAATATTACATTTTTGTTCCATGACTTAACCCTCAATTAATTTCAATAATCCTTAATGCATTCATGGTTTGGGTGAATGCTAACAATTAGCTATTTAATTTAATTGTGGGGTGTACATGTATAAACAGTTAACAAAAAATTTTGAATAGATCATTTTTAAAGTATTTTTCCCAAATGATACTGGACAAAAATTGGTAATCAAAATAGTATCCCTTCTTGCTATAATGTCATTTGGAAAACAAATTGTGCAACTGCCTCATCACTGAACACTGCAATGAAAAATCCTCAGACAGATTAGAATTAAAATTCCTTTTAAACTTTTCTCCCCTTCTTTAGTAACAGCCTTCTCAGCATGTTGAGCTGCATCTGGCCAGTTCCTCACTCCCGTGCAGTTCCTGTCACCTTCACTTTGGAGCAAAGCAGAGCCATCGTGTACGGTGGCAGTACCTGCGGCACTGATGTGACTTGGTCTCCAGACATCAGGGATGAGGGCCACCTTTATGAGATGATAATTTTTAGTAAGACATACCATTTCCAAAAAGAGGAGGTGAGGGCTCAAGGGTTTCTTCTCGTGTACATCCCTGCAGGGATGAGATGCTGCTGGGGCAGCCCCTGCAGTCACTGCATCGCTCCTCACCGCAAGGATGGAAGCGAGATGAAGCCATCATCCTCCAGTATTGCCTTAGAAGTCTGATTTATTGATCTGTAATGATTTCCTGCTTCACAGGAACACGGAGCTGACAGCAATAACAGCTGTTGTTGTAGCAGATCACCAGAGATTTACAGAGTTCCTTATTTCCAAGGAGTATCGGTGCAGTGTGGAGGTCACAGGCCTGACAGAGAGCTGATGCACGACGTTATACAACTCTCACTGCTGTAAAACTTCAAATCTAAGCAAATAAATGTGTCCAATGCAATATAGTTCTCTTTTATGTCCTGGGCAAGACCGCAGTTTCCATGGTTACCAAGGGGCAGCCTAGTAGAGAAACAATCCACATCTTCTTTCAACAGATATTTTTGGGACTATCCTTTTGAAAAGTTGTACAGAATAAATAGGTTGTAACACATCTCCACATCTCTTGAATTTGCTGTTTATTTAGGAATTTATGAAAAAATCAATTGCACAATTTGAAACATATTAGACAGGGCAACTTTGATTATTCCTTATTGAAAACCAGCATGTCTTATAATATGTATAGTCTTTATTTACATAGTTTACCATGTCATTCCTTTTAGAACTTTTAAAAAATTACTGTTGGCTATTTCACATTATTTTTACATTATTTAAATAAATCAAAACTATAGTTTTAGAAATATTTCTGTCCACTAGGATCCGTCTTCATCAGGAAGACAAAAGTAATTACAAGTGCACTCCACTCCCTTTTTTCTTGGTTTTTGGTTTTTATTGCTGGGCAAATGCCGCAAGTGGTGTGACATACACTTTGAACAGATCTTCTTTGATGGATTTTTTCCAAATGACCCTGGACAAAAATTGGTATTCAAAATAGTATCCCTGCTTGCTATGATGTCATTTGGAAAAAAAAAAATGTGCAACTGCCTCATCACTGCATTACCATCATGTACTTTGAGTCCCAAGACTTTGGGCTCACTATCCCATGTCTGTTTAACAATCATGTTGAAACAGAATCTTACTATACCAATACGAACACTAATGGTAATAGTGATGATGCAGGATGTTCGTTTTACAAACATCAAGTATTGACATTAAATGTTGTCATCAAAGATTACCAACAGCATTCAAATATATAATTTCAAAGTGGCAACATCTTCATTGTTGCATCTGATCTCTCCAGATTGTTTGGAAATCTCAGATTGGGTAAATCCCAGTTTTGACTTCCCAACATATATATTTTCCTTTTCATATGTATTACTTTTCTTTTTTCGCAGATGCCCATTTGAAAAAACCTTCGCCATCCTTGGAGAGCTCAGAGTGCTTCCCAGTGTTCAGAGGGGTGTTGAGGGGTTACCAGGACAGAAAACCTCAGATTCTACCTCGGCCCCATCCGAGTTCTTGCAAATCAGAGCAGGAGTAGAGCCCCCCACCAGATGAGAGCTGGTCTCACTAGATTAAGCAGTTTGCAGCAAGGCATCCCAGACCTCTGGGCCAACCAGTTAAGTCTCACGGAGTCTTTGACACCTTTTTTAACTCTCCCTAGTGGGAGAGGTGCTGGGCCCTGCCCTCTGCAACACCATGTGCCACATTCAGCTGTCCAGCTTGGGGAAAATATTAGCTGTGTCAGGTGTGGGGAACTGGAAAAGGAATGAATATTGTGCAGGAACCCAAAGGTATATTTTCCATATGCAGCTGTCTGGAGCCCTTAAAATGCCACACGCATAGATTCACATGTGTTAGAGTGACCTTGTGTGGCTTTACTCCACTGAGCCAGGACCTAACTCAGCACTGCAGACCCTGCCTCAGTAACCACCTGGCCAGAAAGGGCATAGTGAGCTCTTCCAGCAGCTCCTGTTGTAACTGTCTTTCCTCACAGTTGGTTCTGAATTAATTCTTTATTTTTAACTTTATTTGTTTAAAGAAAGACTCTAAAATAAAGGCGGAACTTGAGGAACTGCTCTGATAGGGCTGTGTTGCATGAGGCCATCACCAGCTTACTGCAGGCTTAATGCAGCTGCACAGAAAGTCTTCATCTATTTTCTTGCTGTATTTTGTTACAAATTAACATATCGTTTGATGCCCTCTACTTCCTCTGCTTTTCATGTTTCTCTCATATTAACTATAACAGGCAATTTTCAAGCAGATCTGTTAGCTCACATTTCTCTAATCAGAATTCTAGATTTTCATTTACTCTATATATTAGTACTTCTGTATTCTCATGTCATTTTTGCTTTCTTGTCTAAAAGTAAGAAAAGCTCTGAGATTGGTATCATCTACACAATTAATTAATGAAATTTCTATTCTCTGGATAAGCTTCCCTGGCATATCTGCAGTTGATGCAAACTATATTCACATTGAGTAGATGTTATTGTTAATATACTAAGTGACCATATACTATTTTAATAATAGCACTAATAATTATCACACTGTTTGCTGCCTACACAAACATGGGTATACAGAAGAATATATGCAGTGTTCCCAATTCCTTAATATTGCCCAAAACATGTCTTCCTCTTTGCTTCTGAGGATTATTAGCTATGGCTGTTTTATCTTCATTATAGTTGTCACTTTTAGCTCAGCCAAGAACATCTTCACTCAAAAGCTCTGATAGCTATTTTGAACTATGAATCCAATTAGGTGGAGAATATGAAGTTTGATTTTAAAGAAATCAAACTACTATTAAGTATTTATTTGGAAGGATCTTCTTGCCACTGTTTACTTCATGGAAGTAAAACATTGATTTTAAAATTTAATAATGCAGTAAAAAATAAAACCAAGCAATATGCTCACAGATTTAAATGCCAAAATTTCTATTATCTCGTTATGAGCTCTCAGGTATGAGAAACTGTTATGAATCTTTTTCAGCCAATTTGAAAAATCACCATTCCCTTCTTCCTGCCAGGAAAGCAGCTGAATAAACTGCCAGGTAAGCTCCCCAACCAAGGGGTATTTCCAGCATGTCTGGCAATGTATGACATACTGCTTCATATTTTCATCAGGAAGTTCACATTCTGTGTTGGTGTTCTTCAACACAGAATGTACACAACACAGATCTGCAGAATATTAGCTGCTTTCTGATCACAGAAGAAGGCTACTCTACTTCTTTTTTTCCTGGAGTTTCTCAATTTTCAAATCAAGACTAATTTCAAGAGATACTGAACTTATTAAAGCTTATTAAAAGGGCCCCAACTGGGTGTCTTTTGTTGGTGTCCAAGGCACCTCCAAAATTATATAGGGGTTCAAGGGTATTGCGTCACCTTTTTGGACATGATCCCCACACAACCTTTTGAAGTAGAGGACACTTGACTATACTTGGATTATGAGTGGGTCAGCTTCAGGGGGGGACCCTAGAGATACAGGACCCTCTGGAGATGGCTGTGTGCCTGTGGACAGCCTCACCTCCTTCAGTTCTCCTGTGAACTAGGAGCTGCCTTAGCTCAGGCCTCCACTCGGAAAATGGGCACAGGGATCCAAGACATCTGCAAGGCTTGAAATTAGTTGCACATGTCACTTTCCAAGCAGTCATTTGAGGACATAAATGTTGGACTTTAGATGTGGTAGGACTCTCAGTCTGTGATCACAGAACAAAAGGTAAATTGCACCTTCAAGTTATAGGGTACAGCATCTATTTTTTCCTGCCAACAATTAATATTTAATATTACTGATGGGAATATAATTTCAAGCCAAGCTAAGGCCCCTCTGGTATATTAGCTTATAAATTCATTTATGTATTTAGATCTGTGTAAAGATTTCAGGGAAAAATGTTTCTCTGCTGGTAGAGACAGCACTAAAAAGAGACACTATTTGGGATCCTCCCTTCAGCAAATGAAACCAACCCTTTTAAAGCTAACTATGTTAGCAGCTTTTCATTAGCAATTTATTACAATTAAAGAGCCAAGAGCAGAGAGTCTCTCAAAGATTTCTCAAAATGCCCGGCAAAATTTGAGATGGGACAAACTCTGGCAATTCCACTTGGATTAAATATCTAGAGCAGTGGGAGCATAATTTCCAAGTATTTTAACTCTGAAAAATTTTGTGAGATTTACCCAATATCCTCCTGAATTAAAAAAAAAAAAAATTTTATTCTGCTGAGTTTAAAAGGAAATCTGGAGAAAGGAAGCCTAGGGGTGATCTTATCAATGTGTACTGATACCTGTTGGGAAGGAATTAAGATAAGGGGGCTGGAATCTGCTCAGTAGTGCCCAGTGCCATTTCCCTCTGTATTCAAAACCCAACAAGGCACAGCCCTGGCACCTTAATTTAGCTGGCTCTGCTTGAGCAGGTGGGGATGGACTAGACAATCTCAGGAGGTCCCTTCCAACCTCTCCCATTTAGTGTTTTTTTGAAAACAATCTTTGGAATAAACCTCTTCTCCAAGGCAGCTTCTCCTTATTCTGTTCTAAACACTGCGCAGGTTTTGAAGTAAACCCTAAAACCATAAAAGAAAAGCGTGGGAGATTTAAGAAATTTAGGGAATTTCTTTATCAGATTTTAAAACTTCTTTTTTGGCAGCTTATGATAACATCTTTATATCTAAAAATATTCTGTATTAGAGAGAACACTTTATTAGCCCAATACCAATTTCAATATCTGTATCTGACTATCAAATATATCTTTGCTTTAATGTTTCTTTGATTTATGTCTTTTAATGATGAGCTTATTTGATCTGCAAGCTCACATTTCATTATACTTATAATGAAACTGTGAATTATAATTTTTTAAAATGATTCCACTGTTTTACAGGAAGATGGATTCCACAACTCTTTCTCATTTTATGACTAAAAGCTACTTATTCAATGAGAATTTTTTTTTTTAGCTTCTAGTCATTAACATGCAGTGTATTTACATTTTCTTTGAACTGAGGTTTCTTTTTTAAACCTCTAACTCTACAAAAGAGAAAATTTCTTTACCCTTCAGCCTTAAAAGTTTTGTATAACTGTCCATTTCCCAGTTATCCTGTTTACTTGTCCAGCTCATGCTGATGGATGTG
Source organism: Ammospiza nelsoni (assembly GCF_027579445.1). Classification (NCBI taxonomy): domain Eukaryota; kingdom Metazoa; phylum Chordata; class Aves; order Passeriformes; family Passerellidae; genus Ammospiza; species Ammospiza nelsoni. The sequence continues at coordinate 48,397,272 of NC_080634.1, forward strand.
CTGTCCTGGGTCAGGCTGTTGTTTCTGTTGCAATGATCTCTCTTCTGTCTTTTCTACTGACAGTTGTAACATGCTTCCATATTATAACTTACTATACTGCTAATACAATTACTAATGTAACTTTAATGTTCCAAGATTTTGATTTTTGGCTCCACATTGCATTATCCTTGCCTCTCCTCATGACTGATATTTTTTGATCCTAAGATAACAGATGTTCATAGAGAAATATATTTCTTTATTTGATTGCTTTAGTAAGTATCTTTTTTTGCCAGCATATTCAATGGTAATAGGATAAGCATGTACAAGAACTGGCCTTAGCCTGGCTGAAGTGTTATTAATCAGGTCCACATAAAATAACTATTTTTAAAGACCAGTGATCTGAAGTTGCTCCTAGCCTTGAATCAGTCCCTCAAGGATAAATTCTTGAATTGTTGCTCCTTGGGGTCATATATTAGTGATGCCGATTTGGTCTTTTTTAACTCGGGTCCCAAGTGTCATCTATCTGTACAAGAAACTGTAATTTATGGGTTCATGAATACCTTTAAATTACTTTCATCTTTTCCTCTCAGTATTGTTTTCAGAACTTTCGAGATTAGCTTAAAATTAATCTGGTAGCTAAAATGTCACAAAAATACAGAGACTCAGATTATCTCTGAAGAGCAATGTTTGGGTGCAGTGGCAGATAGCACTTGTTTTGAAGGGCCTTGCCCTGAGGCTGCTCTGTATCCTGAGTGCTAAGAGGACGTGTCTAAATGAAATCAATCTTTGACACTTGAACTTAGGTCTTGTGCTCCATTATGGCAGGAGTGCTCTGCAGCACTCAGATCTCCTGTTTCTCTCTGGCTCTGCAGTACATTGCTCATTGCACAGCCCTGCAACCCAGTGGGAGAATTTTACTTATCCACAGGAGGAGCCTGGGCAGCACATCCCACTGTGGAGCAGGCAGGAGGCTGAGAACCCCAGGAGTGATCACACTCTGCCTGCAAAGAGCACTCTGTCCTCATTAGTACAAAGGCTTTCAAGTGTTTCCAAATGCTTCTGTGATTTGAGACAGAGATATCCTGACACTTGATGATATTTTTCAGAAGTGAATGCTACTTGCTGATACCACATAAGAAAAAAATTGGTCAGTGCTTCTTTTAAAGAATCACGTAGATCAAATTCTCAATGTACTCATCTGATGGGAGATGTCCAGAGTTTGTTTAGAGTTGGTTACTGTAGTGGATAAAAATAAACAGAGGAAAAATCTCTGCTGGTGAACTTGATACAATTTGCATTAAATTTAGAATTAATTATTTTCCAGGAATGCCTACAAGTTAGCTGTAGTTGATTGATTGATTGATGGATTAATTGATAACAACAGCATGAATGATAATAGTCAAATGGCAGTTGTAGATTGTATTTTTTATTATTTAGAAATATTATGTACATATTCACATTTCATTTTTTAAATGATAAGCACATCTAGTCGAAATTTATTGTGGTAGAGAGGAGTTGAACTGTTAACACTGGAGTTTCAAATGTACACAGAAACACACACCCTCCCCCTTCGAATTGGCTTTGTCTGTGATTACAAGTAAAATTTACATGCAGTTCTGGGACACTTGCTCCATGCATGCACAGAGCCTGGAATAACTACCTAGAGATATGTCCAGGTAGACAGAGACTAAGACTCAGCTGAACTCAACTCAATTTTCAAGGCAGTGTGAACACTTGGAGGTAAATGAGTTGTGTTGACTTCAATGGACAGGCCCACAGCTAAAGCACCGTGCCGTACTTTGTAACCATGAAGTTTCAAATTGCTTTATCTTTCACTGCACAATCGTATAATTTCTCATTATATTTCTGTGCATTCCTTTCATGAGAATTACATTATCAAGCAGAGCAGAAAAATGAGACATAGGAGTTACAGTTTCCTGCAAAAGAAGTGCCAGATATAATAGTTTTCTCTTTATCACATTCCCTTTCTTAGGCAGCCTGCCAGCTTTTGTCTTTGAATGAACAAAGCTCTGGAAAGGTTTCAGAACCTAAATAGATCTTTTCCAAACAACTTTGTTCATTTAAACTCCTTCTGAACATTATCTATTGCATTAACAATAATGCACTTTCAAATACTCCTCTGAGCATCTCATTAGGCTGTACCTAATAACTAGATGCTTGGTAAATGATTTAATTTTTCCTATATTCATAAGGCTACTAGTCCTTTAAGCAGGATGCAAGACCTATATCACAGCTCCCCAGTGAAAAAAGTAATTAAAACAGACTTCTTCTTCCTCTCATTGGCTGTATTAATCTGCTTGGTTAGGGGAAATTATTGCATCCACACACAACAAACCACTTTTGCTCCACTAGAATGTTTTTAGAAGGTGAGGTTCTCATTGCTGGTTCTCTGCATGGACTTGTTCTTATTTATTAGATGGAGTAATTAATAAATTATCTCTACTTCCTTAATAGGATCAGTTTTTCATTTATCTATTTAATGGGAGGAAACAAAGGCTCTAATAACACAGGAAAGCATCCTGTTAGAGATTTGGATTCCTGGCTGCAGCAAAGCATGCAATGCACTAAGCAGGATGTTTTTTGGATCGGTTACACCGCAGATGACTAGCAAAATATTCCCAAACAGCATCAAAATCCTTGGTCTCCCCACTTTTTTGCTTTTCTCTGAGGCATCTGAGTCTGTTCTTTGTCCACACAAAGCAGTTCTGAATACAGCAACACACTTGCTATGAGTTAAAAGCCCCACAGACCTTCAGCAGCTGAAGCGCTGATGGGAATGACAAGGGGAGTGTGTGGCTCTTCACACCAGGTGCAAAGATTTCCTGGTAAAGCAGCTGTATCGTTCCTTCACTTGATTGTGGAGCTAGGGAGATCTCTGCAGTTCCTATGCTGATAGGCAGCCCAATAGGGAGAGGATTGTGAGGGGGAATAAAGATAATTTTTAATGTTTTTTTCCAAATGATTAAGTAGCTTTAGCTGAATCTGATAAAGCTGCATACATTCACAGCTGTTTAGGAACACTCCACTGTGGAGTCTGAGAGATCCCTTAGATAAGGCTGGTCTGAAACTTATATAGGTTTTCCAGCCTAGAATTATCAGATTCTTCTAAATTTTGGTTGGTATATAGAAGACAATGTCACTTCCAATCTGTGTCTTGAATTGTGAAAATTGTTCTATGAAGAAGAATTCTTAGGAATATGTAAAGCAAAATTCAGGAATGATTGAAAACAAGCCTTTGCATAATAGTATACATTGAATAATCTATTTCAAATATGTGGTGTGTTTTAATTTACAGCAATTGCTAGAGATCATTTGCAGCAACAAAAATACTTATTTCTTGGTTTGGAACATAAGAGATGTTACTTAAAATACTTGTTCTGAGGAAATATTTCTTGGTGAGTTGGATTTAAAACAAGAACACTGAGAAAAGAAATGCTCAGTATTAGGAAGGAGTTACTTACCAGGCAGATTTTCAGAACCAGTCAGGCACAACCCGTTCCTTTGTGAATGCTTTTTATGTCTCTATTGGGTTTGCATGGCAAGCTTTTGGTAGTGGGTGGTTACAGGGGTGGCTTCTGTGTGAAGCTGCCAGAAGCTTCCCCCCATCTGACAGAGCCAATGCCAGCTGGCTCTGAGGCAGAATGGTCACAGACCCAGGCCAAAGCCATCAGTGATGGTGGCAGCACCTCTGGGATAACAGACTTCAGAACAGGGGAGAAGCAGCAGCAGAAGCTGGAGAGGGGAGTGAGAATACGTGAGAGAAACAGCTCTGCAGACAACAAGATCATGAATAAAGAGGGGCAGGAGGTGCTCCAGGCACCAGAGCTGAGATTCCCCTGCAGCCCCTGGTGCAGAACCACGGTGAGGCAGCTGTGCCCTTGCAGCCCATGGATTCACCTGCAGCCCATGGGGGATCCCATGCTGGAGCAAGGGGATGTCTGAAGAAGCTGTGTCCCCACGGAAAGCCCACAATGGAGCAGGCTTCTGGTAGGACTTGTTGGCCTAGGACTTGCTAGCCTAGACCCACGCTGGGCAGCCTGTTCCTGAAGAACCCGCATTGGAGCAGTTAGTGAAGATCTGCAGCCTACGGGAAGGACTCAAGTGGGAGAAGTTCGTGGAGTTGGCAGTTTCCTATGGGAGGGACCCCAGGCTGGAGCAGAGGAGTGTGAGAGTTCTTCCCTGAGGAGGCAGGAGCAGCAGAGACAACATGTGATGAAGTGACTGCAGCCACTACTCCCTGCGCTCCCATTCCCCCTGCACCACTGCTGGGAGGAGGTAGAGAAGTCAGGAGTGAAGTCTGTGAATAAGGAAGGGAACATGGAAAGATATTGTAAGATTTGGTTTTGTTTCTCATTATCCTACTCTGAATTGATTGGTAATAAATCAAATTAATTTTCCCCAGTTCTGTCCATCATGGTAATTGGTGGGTGATTTCTTCCTGCCCTTATCTCAACCCATGAGATTTTTCTTTTATTTTCCCTCTCCTGTCCATCTGAGGAGGGCAGCGACAGAGCGGCTTTGGTCGGCACCAGGCATCCAGTCAGGGTCAATCCACCACACTGTGACTTCACAGTGCAGTGATTTGAACAAAACAGATGTTTTATAGCCAGCATTGTGAAAGATCTTTAACTGAATTTGGGGCCCCAACACTATCTTAGTAATTTTAGAGATATACTGGTTTCTTGCATATTTGCATTTGAAAGTATTGTTTTTAATAAGGGAAATAAAAATTAGATTGTGTAGGTAAAAGTAATATTAATATTTAAACCCTTTAAGTGGACACTTTATTCCATTTATATATACTTGAGCCAAGTTTTTTAAAAAAGGAGAAAGCTTTTTCTGTCAACATTTATTTTAATCTAAGCTATTTCATTATTATAAACCATATTAAGTTATTTTTATTTTTGTATTGTTCTTCTACTTTTGAGAGATCCTTTTATTTTCTCTACATCACCCCCGATTTTGGAACCTTAGGCTGATACTTACCTTCAAAGTATGCTGATGCTGCCACTGAGTGACATAATCAAGCATTCCATAATTATTTTCTCTTAACATGTTTACAGGCTTCACTACCCCTTTTTTATCCTTTTAGCTGATGTTTCTTAGCACAAAGAAGACTCAAGTGGCATGAAATATTTCCAGAAATTCAGGCTGGCTAAAAAGAACAACACTTCAGGTATTCTCGTCTGAATAGCAAAAAGTGTAATTTTCTCCACATATCAACTTCATATGGAGCAAAACAACATACCTGGGCAGCGGGGGATGAGGCATCATTAGGAAATAATTTCACTAAAAGAAGCACAAGACAGTTGCTTTTTTAAACATTGTAATGTACACAGGGTAACTTTGACATTCATCTTTACCAAAGTAGGTCAGGACTAAGAAGAGCACAGGACTATGTTTTTAGTCCTAAATACTTACTAGTATTTTTAAAGAGTATTTCAGAGTGCATCCTAAAAGTGCATTAGACATGTTAAACTGGCCAGCAGAATAACGTGTGCCTGTGATCACCACAGAAGAAAACACTGTCCAGTAATCCACCTGAAAGAATTGTGTTTGCTTTTGTGTAGTATTCACCTGAAAACTAGATCCATTAATGTGGAGGTCATTCAATGTTGTTACATTTCCCTTTAGTGGTTGGTAGTTATATGGACATTTCTAGTAATTTCTTACAGGCAGAGGCTGCCTTTATTAAGCAGAACAGTAGTCAGCAAGATGCTGGGCTGCAGCCTCAGGAAAAGCAATGTCTCAATGTGTGACCTTGGAGGGTTACTCAATTGCCACCCACTCAGCATCAATCAGTCCCCTTGGAAAATTGATTGAACAGTCTCAGGGAAAATCACATTCTGTAAGCACTGAATTTTCATGGACAAAATTACAGTATTTTTAGGAAGTAGAAAAAACATGTAATTTCAATTTTGTTGATTGTCCCTGTGTACAATCAGTATTTTATTTTTGTACATATATAAATATATATAAGTGATGGCTCCTCCCAGAAGAGAGGAATTTAGCTCTAATACCCAGGGTATATCTATGCTAGTACCTAATTTTGCACTTAAGGGGTGGATTAATGAACCACAGGAGGTAGTGCTGAGCCCCCTAATCCCGCGCAACTCATGGCTCATGGACATTCCCTGGTTAGATACAGTCTAGTCTCCTGGATTGAATATGGTTATGAAACACGCAGCTTGAAGCTGTTTGAAGAGTTTGAAACTTCTTGATTTCATATGCCTGCATGCATTTGTGATTGCAGTGCATGTGATGTGCCCTGGGTAGGAGATTCCTACTGAGGAGATTCCACCAAAAGACATCCAGTTCTCACTCCCAGAACTTCTTTGTAAGTTCTGAGCTGTGGGAAATGAGGATTTTCAGGACTTCCCTACGAGCTCACACTGTAGTTCCAACCTGAAGCCCTAATGAAGCCACATCATCTGAGTGGGATGAAGGCCACGGGAAGTATCTCCCTTAGGTTTGAAAATAACAGAGAGACACTTTATTGGGTCATTACTCAGTGTGACGATACTATGTTTTGCATAACTGTAAATCTTGAAAGTGTGAAAGATGCCTTAGTCAATAAATATGCTAGCGCAACCAGTGAGTCAAAGGTGAAAGGGAAGAGTTAATCCAACCACCAAGAAATATTTCACAGAATGCAATATTTTTGCTGAAGTGCTTTCCAATTTCTTGCATACAGACAGCTACAGAGGAGGAAAGCTGGGCTCCATGGTCAGGGAAGCAAGTTTGGTAAGAAAATATTTCACAGTTAACTCCTGCAGCCCTGTCTCTTTCTTGTGACAGCAGACAAGCACATACATGGACCCTTCCACCCATCCTCTGGTCCTCCATCCTTCCTTCCACCTCTTCTCAGCAAACACATGAAGGAGCCTAAGGCTGACTTTCTGCTGGGAGAGATATTGAGACCTTCAATTACCACCATAGCTATTCCTCACCCATGGCTTAAAACATGAGAGACAATATTTAAGACTACTCCTTTTGAACTGAGACTGAAAGGTTTGGTAAAAGGAATCAATTATTTCTGCTTTTTAAGATTGATTTTAAGAGTTATATTCATGTTTACCGCTGTTACAGTTCCCACATAAGACTGCCAGGACAGTCATTATAACAAACAGTATGATATAATCTTAATGAAAATAGAGTTGCCAAAGGAAAAGGAGATTGGAGTTGAAGCTTCAGGGGCAGTTTTCTTCATGTGTTTACAGAGCAGGATTGACTGCTTACCTTATTTTTTTTTCCACAAGTCTACTATGCTTGAGGGAAATTGCATATATTTGCATTCTAAATTGCTGTTCGGTTAGGTGAGACAGTGTAGCATTTTCCAGTGCTTCATAGTAGTTTTTCAGAGAAAAATACCTGAAGGAATTAAATACTTACTCTATTGCTGGTTTTCTGTCTTTCCATGATTATTTCACTAAAAAAAGAAGTGATTCTTAGAGAGTAAAAAAATTAGTCTAGAATTTTATATCACAAAATAAAGAATAAGACCAAGTTAAACTGGTACCAAACTTCTTGTTCCTGTGCAGACATAGGAAAAAGAGGGACACTACTTGAATTTAATGGTGTACATGAGGCTACTTCTAGGCGTTGGACTTTAAATTTTCAACCAGGATAAATCATCAGATCTCACTTATTTAGTAATGTTATTTAGAGATAATCTCAAATTTGTCCCTCTAAGTGTTTGAGTATCTTCTTTACAGAGCTTTCTCTTGAACTTAAAAACAGAGGTATTAATTACCATTAAGTACTGTTTTGTTGGCAGAAGAAGATCAGTTACCTCTGAGGAGATTTTTATTCAATCCTGAAGTTCCCCAATGAACTTGTACCATCTTTCTGTACTGTCAGTAGCCAAATGTGATTCAGTGACTGGACAGTAATACTTGCCCAGGTTTGTTGAGCATCCCAGCTACAAGGCCACTGAGACACACGACATCACACCCCACGTGCCTAAGGCAAAGGATCAGGCCACAGAAATAACTTTCCATTTAAAACTGCTTTGCTATCAAGTTTCCCTGTCTAGGTATGCTGTGTCATTTGGAACTGCTGAGTCTAGAATTGTGCTTATTTGTGCAGATGACAAGTTACCAAACTAACTCTGTCTATCAGACATTGGTGGCTTGGCATGTCTGGGCATTTGAAGGTCAGATGAGCCCAGAGCTGACCTCTCCAATACAGAAGATATATTGGTCAGTGCTGTATTTTTCTTGCCATCCCCCCTTCCCTGCAATAGTTGCTACAGACTACTGAACTCAGCATAACGCTACAATTAGTTTTAAGAGAGAGTTTTGGGTTTGTACTTTGGTTATATTCAAGCAAATGAGAGTTTCCTCATCTTAATATGAGGAAGTGAACCAATGAGAGTGGCTGTGCAGTGCTGCACCATAGTGACCTTCTGGAGAAAGGAAGTGGGGCCTCAGAAGTTGTTTTGGTGCTGTTGGGCAGTTGCTGAATATTTGCAGGGATCTAGGAATGTGGTTTCCTTACAGTGAAAAAGGTAAATTTTAGTAAGAGGATATGTCCAGTTGCCCTATACCTGTGGAACAGTCCCTCACAGCTCCCTGCCAAAGCTTCACCTCTGTGTGGATAAAATGGAGTAGGAACACAGCCATGGCCTTGACTGACATCTGGGACTTTGGGGAGGGTGAAGAGGAGCACACAGGTGGAAGCCCCACACCTTACCTGTGGGAGCAGGATGAGATCCCTGACTCTGGCTTGGGGCAGAAGCGCAGTGCCTAGCTCTCCCACTTGCTGTGAGATGCAGAAGCTCCAAACAACCCTGATCCAAGCAAAGCCAGACCCCAGGTCTGCACCTTCAGGTGCAGCTGGAGGCAGAAGGACATCAGTGAGGGATGAGGGACTGATTGTGTCAGGCTCACTCAGACATGGATGGAGCGTGCCAGTGCCACCGCAGAGTGTGACACAGCCTCTCAGGGGAGGGTCTGTCAAAAGGAATCAGAGTTGTCATGGCACGAGCACTACAGGACAGACAAAGCAGAGACACCCACTCCTGTCATGTGTCACAGAAGCAGGCTGTACCTTCACCAAGCAGACTGAGGGTGTCAGAAGTGTTCACAGAGAACACACCCAATGGCTTGTGAATGACAGGGCATCTCCCAAAGGCAGCACAGGGCAGTTTTCCCAAATGTCGTATTTACATAATGCCAAAAAACCCCAGAACTACACATGAAACTTATATCTCTGCTTATGCATAAATTATTTGCTTTTAATAAAATAACCATTTCAGTCCTGAGTTTGAATCCCAGACAAGATGGAAGTTGTTGAGCTAATGTCTTCTTTTCTGTGTTACTCTTATTCTATGCCAGTGGATGGAGGATCAGTAACACAAACTGCAGAGATTTGCTCCTGCCATAAGGGCAATACTTTAGCATCTCCTACATGTGTGTAGGTACTGGCAGAACAGTAATCTGTGCTCTTCATCCCAATGCATGCAGAGAGAGTAAGTCTTCCCTTTATGTATACGGTCTTGGTAGTTAATCACTTTGTCTTACATAACCTTGAGAGTATGTCAGATTCTCACTTTCTAATTTCTATACAGTTATTGCATTGTAGGAAAAATCTATTTAGTGTTTATCCAGCTGTCAGAACCATCAAGGTATATAACCTTGATGAGAAATTCTGAGAAACTTCTTAAAAAGCATTTTAAATATTCAGTTTACTGGCAGTGTTTATATATGAAAAAGAAGTAAAAAATATTGCCAGTATTAAAAGAGACAGGACATTTGCAGCTGCTTCCCCAAGAATAATCCAGAATGTAGAATCATGAAGCAGTATCTCATTTTACAAGATGCCTCAAAATAGTTTGATGGAATAGTCTTATAATTGTTAGTACAAACCCCCAAAAGATTAGGTAGACAGCTTTGATCTTTTCATTTCTTGATCCTAAAATATGACCATTTTTACAAATTTTTAATAAAAAAATTAACTAATTTTAGACAAACCATCATGTGAAAAGGTTACAAGCTGATACATTGTAATTTTTGTATTAACACAAAACAAAAGTGTGAAAATGGTAAATAAGGAACATGTGCGGTGAACTTACACTGATCATAAGTACATATGGAAAGCTGCTTCTGAAAAAAATTGACTTTTCTACACTTGAAAATGCAGAAGGTATAAATTAGTAGTTCTTCATTGTATACAAAATGAGCCAACTACAAAAGATTTGTATTACATGACTGACACTTTTTATACTCTTGAAAAGAATTTCAAAAATATCTAAATTACTTACATGAAGTCACTGGTAATTAACCTTCATCATTTCTTGCATGCTTTTGAAAATACTTAAGGATTCAGGCTAGAATTTTTATGAGCTTAGAACTCATTCCTGGAGCTAGATTTTCTGAAGAGGTCAACATTCAACTCCCACTGAAATGCTAGAATAAACAAGCATATATCAAGAGTTCAAGAGGACACAAGTCAAGCTCTGCTAGAGCTTTCAAAGGTTATTTGAAACAGTGGCAAATATTTCTCAAACATTTTAATTAAAATAAAGCAAGGAAAAAGAAATTTGTTGAGAAGGTCAAGATTAAAGATAATCTTGAAAGGTCCGCAAAACTAAATGAACACTTGCTTCACTTGTCAACGCAATTAATTATGTTGAATTTGGGGGCAAAGTAGGACCATAATGGGAATGGAAATTATCTGAATCTAAGTGGAAACAAAACTCCAAGATACAAGTGAATTTTGTCCAAAGATTTGTTAGAGCTGCCATATCAGCTTGTAGATTCTGCAGTCAGGCTTTTCTAACATTGTATTGCTCACCTTGTTTAACAAATGTTTACTATGTTTTAAAAAAAAGGAAAACGCAGAAAATTCATAGTTTCATCTGATTTGTTTTGTTGCACTTGAAAAACACTAACTTTTTGCCTTTACTGCAGATCTTAACATTGTTATAGAGAATCATTCTGAGGAAGGGTGGTACAGATGGCATGGTCACAAATGGACCAACTGTTCTTCACGTCCTTCTGAAATGTGTCCCATGCTACTAACCAAAATTAGAAGTACTGGTAGTGTAAACCATGTAGCCCAGAGTTTCATATCCATTGTCTGGAGAGCGATGTCCCAGATGTCTGGAGGGCAGTAAAGGTACTATGTTGCAGTGTGATGCAATGGGATCATATTCCAATAGTACTACCCATACCTAAGACAGAATTGCTTTCTAAACATGCTCCTCCCTGTCTCCTTTTATTGTCTCTGGGCAACAGACTTCCTCGGTAACTGAAGAAAGGTGCCTGAGCTGAAAGTGATAAATACAGATCTGTGTACATGGCACTCAGTTCATTCCCTGTGATCCTTATCACAGTATCACAGAATCAATCAGGTTGGAAAAGATCTCTGAGGTCATTGAATCCAACATGTGGGTGAGCACTGTCCTGTCAACCAGACCATGGCACTGAATGCTACATCCAGCCCTGCCTTAAACACTTCCAGGGATGATGACTTCACCACCTCCCTGGGAAGTCATTCCAGTGTCTAATGACCCTTTGTGTGAAGAAATTCTTCCTGATGTCAAACCTAAACCTCCCCTGGTGCAGCATGAGACTGTGTTCTCTCATCCTGTCACTTTTTACCTGGCAGAAGAGGCCAACCCCCACCTGGCTACTCTCTCCTTTTAGGCAACTGGAGAGAGCAGTGAAGTCCTTCCTGAGCCTCCTTTTTTCCAGGATAAATAGTTTGGAGAAACTCTCTCAAGAGGAACTTATGCTATTAGTTAGAAGGTAATTAATGCAAATTATCATGAGGAGATGTAAAAATAGTTATTTTTTATTTGTGAAACAACAAAATACAAGTCTAGAAAGCATTAGCTTCCTAGTACAGGTAGTGAAGCATCATTCCTGTTGTAGAAATGCTCATGACACTTCGTCTTTAATACGACACAAAACTTATCACCAATGCTCAATAAGAGTGACTTTTACTTGAAAAAAGTAAAGAGTAGCATCATCCATAGCATAAAAGCCTTTGCTTGCTTGTTTTGACAAAATACAGGCTAATAAAATATATGGCTGCGAATAATACATATTGGGTTAAACGCTAAGAGAAAATAAAACTGCTTAAGTTAAAGAATAACACTTGAACGAGACCCACTGGGACATAAAAACTGAACACAAGTATCTTTTAACTCTGACCCTACAGAAATAAACCTACCCACTGACCTGTCTGGAATAACTTTCCAGAAATGGTAACATGGACAAAATATTTTTTCATGTTTAGAATTGAATTAAAGAACTTTATGAAGGGAATTTGTTCATCCTGTTTGCCTGCAAGGGCAGAGAACTTTCTACAATGACTAAGGAGATCATACCTTCGGTGCTAAGCTCTTCTGAATGTCAGTGAACATGGGAAAGAAGGTCGCTGGTTGCTGAAATATCTAGGAAATCTATTCCAGCTGAGTTGCTGAGCTGATTTTAAAAGTCAGCCTGCAATTTAAAAATGAAAGCCTGTATGTCCTTTGATACTGAACTAAGATCAGACAAAAATGACAGTAAAAAGCATAAAACCTCCTGTGCACAAGGCTCAGGATTTCTGTCTGGATTTGCCATTCTAAAGATTGCTTCTCATTCAAACTTGGGAACAGAAACAGTTTATCATGCCATTGCTGCAATGTCACTATCAGATGGTTAACCTGTGGTCTGCTTTTGCAGAAGTGCATATCAGGAGAAAACTTCCAATTCTTAGGTCTCTGGGAAATGAATCATATCATCTAGGGATAACAAAAATCTCCATCATTATAGGCAGCCCCTCTCTGCTTCCCATACCTATTGCCCTCCCAAAAATACATGTGTCCTTCATGGCATATGGCTACTACGTGAAGAAATGAGATTAATTTGAATTATTCAATGATAAAATATTTTCCATGTTCAGAATAAAAATTGGTGTTATGGTCTCTCTCTGATGGCCTTTTCTGGTTTTGCTTTTTTTTTTTATTCAAAAGCCAGGACAATTTAGGGAAGATAGAATTTAAGGGAGTTGTAAAGCTGGGGATACATCTTGGGGAATAAGTCTGTGCTAGAAGTAGAGAGGTGCAGTCATAAAAAGCCAGAAAAAACTGGGAATGAGTCACAGTGTTAATCACACAGAAATCTGTGTGCTTTAATCCACTTTGTAGTGTTCTGCCTTTCAGACCATAAACTCTTCAGGGCAGGACTTTGTCTTTCTAGTGCTGCAGTCAGATTTTTTCAGAGTAATTGAATGTATACAAAATGGGGAAAAATAGCAGGAAACTTCATACTTGTCAAATAAATAGCACAGACAACAGTTCTTTTATCATGACTTCATGATGTATGAGATCTCTCATACAACTATTGGGGGATATACACTAATAACATGTTTCTTCTAACATAACATTGTGTTCTATGAGTTCGACAACAAATTTTATTCCAACATCGATTTCATCTAGTAACTACAGCATCAGACAATTGAGAGCCTTTTTTGCATGAGTGAACAATTTAAAAAGAGTAAACAAAATAATGTCCTGAGATTTCTTTGAAATAAAAGAAAATAAATATCTGTAATTTCTAAATTTGATAACTTTATAGCTAAAGTTTTGGCATTGAAGACTTTGTATTTATATTATGTTGCTATTTCATATTAGCATCAAAACAAAAGCTCCTGTACTTATCTGGCCTTATGAGAAAACTTTGTGTTCTGCATGTTGATGTTTTTCTGTATGAAATCCTAGGTCTGGTAGCTGAAGTGCTAAGCTAATCTCCCTTTTTCTGCAGAGATAATAACATGCTAATAGAAACTCCTGACAAGTGACTTGTATTATTTAGCAATTAGCAACTGCCACTGTAATAGAATTGAAACATCAGCAAGGACAAAATGTGAAAAACAGTACTTTTTTTCTCCCTGGAACCATTGTTCGGTTGGAGTGTTGTGTTCTTGTGAAGTAAAACCTTTGCAGGGTAGATTTAATGAAGACATTTTGAAATATACAAATGCATTCATTTTATCTTTCCTCATCAGTAGCTTCAGATAGTCCAGGGACATGACTGAATTTCTCCAAATTCTGTGCTGGTTAGGAAATACAACAAAGAAGATCATAAATATAACTTCGTGGCATAGAAAGCACTGTTTAGCTGCAAACTGTCTTTGTTTTGCTCAGCTTGGAAATTCAGCATTTTTCTCCCTTTTGCAGGTATGTTATTTTAAATTAACCAGTACAAATGAATGGAGGAACAAGCACAGCACAAGAACACAATCCAAATAATTAATTTCCCTCAAGTTTTTTTGTGCTGAAAGAAACATGGCACACCAGCAGGGACTTGACAAGAAGAACAAGAGACATCATGGAGAAGGCTTCTACTTTAGCCAGTCACACAGAGAGGAGAAGCTGCTGCCTCCCAGCAGCTTTGTGCTGCTCTGGGACTGGGTGTGAAGCACCAGATGAAAATGGCACAGAGCAGCACCACTGCACCAGAGTGCACCAAGCCCAGCAGGAGCACTAGGTCAGCTCAACATAATGTATTAGAAGCCTTTCATCTCTTCTTTTTAAATTGTCCAGTTAAATACATATGCCTTTTCTCAATTAACAATGCAGAATTTGGTCTCTGTTGCTCATGCCAGCAGGTGGACCAGAACAAATGGGATCTTAGTCCCTATGGTAACTTGAATAATGACAGGTCAGTTCAACACTTCCCTTCAAAAAGATTTAGCCTTCTGATCAAGAAAAGAAAAAATCCTGTTAAACTCTCAATGGGCTTTTATCCTGACCCATCCGATCTACACGCGTTTTTGCAAACTCTGCCACTATTTATGTATCTATGTATCTTAGACCTTACTTTAAATATTTCATAGTACCAGCAGACTAGTCTTTTGCTGATCAATGTGTTTTAAACTGGCTGCAGACTTTTGGAAATTGAACTTCTTTCTTTCTCCTGCCTGGAAGGAGCTCCATGTGAAAAGCCACAAAATCACCTCCTTGTTCTTCAACCAATCCTCCCTTCAGTGCAATGTTTACACACTGAAAATGCCAGACATGGGTTAGACTGCCAATGCATTTGATCCCTGCTAAGGAATGACTAAGGTCTATGACGAAGCAAGAGAGCCTCAATGTTTCTGAACTATCCTTTTCATTGCACTCATCTGCTGCATTTCCTTCTATTCTCATAGAAATCTAGGGGTGGAGAAAAGCTGCTTTTTTTTAAATTTGTGTTTGTGGAGGGCCTAATATATGCAGGTGTCTGCTTATGGATACAGGTACTAAGTGGTACAGAAATTGAAGTAATTTATGGGATTAAAAAGAATACTTGATATCAAACCAATTTTTATCATTACTGAAAAATTTCTATACATAATTGCCAGTTTCACAAGGTAAAAAGGGAGCTCTGCTGTGAGGAAAGTTGATCCTCTGTTCTCTACTACATAATCTAAACTTATTATCTTCAGAGGCACAGGTTTTCTGGTGCTTTCTGCACTGCCCTGGTTGGGAGCAAACACAGTGGTAGCTGCTGAAATGAAGCAGGGCTTGAGTCACAGTGTCTCGAAGGAGAGGGCTCATATGTATATATATTTATACACATATAAATAACCCCAAGAAGAGGCATTCTATCAGGTTTCACTAGCACCAGCTGGAATGAGCCTCTCCAAATAAAGCTTGTAAAAAAGGAAAAATGATGACAAGACCTACGTGCACTGAGACATCACTGCTGCTATGGGAGTATTTTTAAAGAAAACTTCCAAGCAAATGGACACTGGGGAAAACAAATTAAGGCTCTTCTCCTTTTCTTGTCCAAGCAGAGACTTTAAGAAAGGAACCCCTGTGTTCTAGTTTATGAGAAAGATTTTCCTAGTTACCAATAATTTAGTGCTGCCAGAGTAACTGCATAAATGGAGATAAATCATGTTATATAAACTGATTCAATATTAAAAACAGTCGATTATAAGTAGGCAAAAAAATAAAGGACTAAAGCGATCTTAAAACAAATAAATGTAATAGTTTGCAAACAGATATAAAAGAGAAACAAATTTAACAGGTTTATTATGTTGGCTCTTTGATTTTAAAAACAGTAAAAATGCTTCAATAACTATAAAACATTTTGCTGTCGCTCCCTAATAATTTTAATATCAGTTATTTTTCCCAGTGCTTGAAATTTTATGATGGTAGGGACACTAAAAATTTTCTTTACTAATAAGATATAAAAAGATAATTGGAAAGGCAACAAGAAAGGGAAATATGTTATGTACAATGGTATATTTGGAATGTAAATTGCTCAGAATTAATTATGCCATAGACTACTCACTCATAAATAGAAAATAAATTTGCTAAGAGGTACAAAACTTCTTCTGGCTTGCAGATAACCAAGGGGGAAATCTCAATTGTTTCTTGAAATATTACATATCTATGTGATTTCTATATTAGAAAACTATCAAATTCACAATGAAGCTGCATCTAGAGGATTTGTAGAAGTGACCAAGAAGGAGACAAAACTGTATTGTATATAGAAGTTCTTGGAGAAAAATATGGAGAATCTGTTAATTACAAAATGCTTAATCTTTCCCAATGAACATAGACTATTTTGATGACTAAGTTGTTTCAAGGGAGAAGGCTGTTATTTCCCATATGACAACTACAAAAAGGGAAGGATTCTGAGGGACTGTGCTGTCACAGCAATAACCATCAGCTCAGAAAGCCTCAGATGTCCAAGTTTGTGGTGAGCAGGCTGGAATTTAATGTAGGTGGGACAGAATGAATGACATTCACATTGCTCAACTTTAAACTAGTAAAACATACACACTTACTTCTGAACTACTTGCTTTCAGATAAATTTAAAGTCATGAGGAAGAACTAAGGGCATTTAAATCACCCAGATGAGCCAGGTCCGTGTTTCTTCTTTGACAGTGAAGAAGAAGCTGACCTCTGTGGCCAGCTCAGCTAGAGCCATCTGCATTTTATCACAGGAATCTGTCCTGCTCCGTGTCACTTTTACTTTGTTTTAAATCCATTTAAAAACTCTGAGTCGCGTCTAAAAGTTCGAGTCACATCCTTTGGCAAGTAAACTTTCTTCAGTTTTGAGAATTCAACGTAGTGCTCCATAGTTACTAGGAAATCATGCAGATGCTGGTGTTAAGATTGCTAGGTCTACAACCAAGAAGAAGAGCCCAAAGTTTTTGTCAGGTCAGATGGATTTATGGATTTCTGCATCAACTGAAAGGGGTCCACTCAAGGGCTAGAAAGAATCTGGAGAAGGCAACTCCCTGTTAGGAGAAAAGCTGACCTATACAGCAGGAAAAGATGGCACAGATATCTCCTGCTGTATGAGTTTCCTTGCTAACAAAATTTCTGCCTTCCTCCTAAATGTCCAGTGAGTCAAGCAGAGCCACTGGGATGAATTGACAGTTTAGCTGCTGGTACAGACAGCAACTGCATAACTTTCAAGCAGAGATGTGAAAACAAGCACCAAATTGTGGCATGAAGTCAGAATTCCTTATTTAGAACTCTGAGGCTGCCCGCCATGCAATGAGGTTAAAACCAGCCCTTTGTCTCTGTATCCCATTTTAATATTTCATTATTATGTTTGTATTTGCTTTTTTATTGTGTACATTAGTGTCTTATGAGTAGCATGACACATTGTTATCGTCTGAAAATTTGTTTCTAGATTTCAGTCGCTTTTTGTTATTTTTGAACAGAAATACTGAACAGTCCAGTAAATAAAGGAGTTGATTTGTCACTGATCCAATTTCCAGGAGCAGGCAGCAGCCTGCTCACAACTCTTGAGCAACCAGACTAATCATCAAAGCAAATAAATGCAGAGATCACTTCACAGACCATTCCCCCACCCTATGCTGTCCCTGAAAAACTGAATATCAGGGGGGAAACCCACAAAGAAGCATCCTTTAGAAGAAGCATCTTGTCCACCAAATAGATCTCAAAACATAAAACTATCCTCTGCCACAGAGGAAACAGCAAGCCTGGCAGAGTCCCTCTGCTCCTGACTGTAATGTAATGTCCTTTGAAGCTGCAGAGGCATTTTCACAGAATAGACCAGGAAATTAAAATATTGCCTAGGGCTATTCACATTTAACACCTCACTATCTTATTTCCCTATGATAAATAAAGGATGGCAAACACACACGGCAGCAGTTTATCATGTGAACACACTCTCATATGTTTATAAAAATTTTAAACTGTAGGAAGATCCTAATTATCTGTTTCAAATTCCAGTCAGTGTCACAGAAAGAGCCCCGAGTCACAGGGCAGAGGACTCTGACACTCAGGTCACTTTCCTCCTCTCAAGAAAATTTACACTGGCTGGCACAGGGTCTTCATCTCAGTGAGACCAGAAAGAAACCAAGCAATACAGGAGCAGTAGGGAAAAATCTCCCCTTGTAGAGGTAGAAATAATGCTGTGTTTACTAGATATTTTGCTTAAATCTTTTCCCTATCAGTGTGAGAATATTATTTAGCAGACATGAGCAATCCATGTTGAATATAATCAGTCCAGCTTGCACAGGTGGTTCTTCTTTTTTGGTCAACTTCTCTGATTCATTTTAGCCCCTCTTTACTCATCTTTGACAATTGCATTGATTCTTTTTCCTTTGATTTTCCATTAAAACGGAAATCTGCTTCACTTTTGGACCCCATTGTAAGACTACAGAAGACATGACAAACTTTGTGACATGGTAATAAAATAAGATGTTGTTCATTCACTTCAACATCAGAGTCTTTGAAAATAGCAATGATATCAAAGCAGCATAGTGTGGAATTATAATTGGGAACAATTGATGACAATTCCAAACTTTCTTTCTTCTTCCTAGAGGAAGGAGATTAATACAGAGGCATTGATACCTTAAAATAGTTCATTGTAAGAAATTTCATTCATAGAAGAATGATTGTGATGATAAGATAGATAAAGTATCTATTTTTTTGCCATTTAAAAATATGCGGTTCTTAATTTTATTTCTGATACTTGTAAATTTTTGTTTACTTGCCAATTTTTCTACTTGTAATGGAAAATAATTTTCAGGTCTTCAGCTTTTCTTAATCTCTACATGAAAAAAGGGGGTTTATAATTGAGGTTTTGTGGTGGTTGCTGTTCCAGTTAAACTGCCTGATAAACTAATTTAGAGACCCATCCTACAATTAATAATGTGTGAACAGACTGGTGCACCCTTACAGAGCTCCACAGATGTCTGCAGGACTTCTTGATGCTTTATCATTCTGCAGCATGCTGTTAGATCAAGACCTTGAAAGGTTAAGCTGGAGCCCAACCCATGTTATTTTGATAACATGGACTACTTTAAAAACTGTGTTCAAAACCTGAAAAAGGCTGAGTTTGGGTCAGCTGCTATATTTAATTGTCATTTGAAAGGGATAGCATATCATTTTTGATTTCTTGGGGGTTTGGTTTGGTTTAGTTTAATTTGGTTTGGTTTGGTTTAGTTTGGTGGAGGGGCTGTTGTTCTTGTTTTTTGTTTTTACTTTAAACATTAGAAGGGGGGGAAAAGCGTAGTATGAATAACACCTTGAATATGAAAAAGACTAAACTAGGAACATAGAATGCTAAATGTTCATACATTCACAAGAAGCTTCCAAAAATGGAAAGGCTGCTACCAGAGCATTACTGTACTACAAGAGGTAAGGCTAACAGATCATTGAAGGTTACCAAGATTCCCTGGGTTTTGAAGTGGTGGGAAAAGCAACAGTGTGTGAAAAAAGGAACAGATTTTATTGTTTCACTGAAGTTATTAGTCATTACTGCATTTGAAATCAGCAGCAAAATAGGTTTTTTTGCTAGCAAAATTGACATCTCTTTGATTTGTCTATGGTACAGATCTAGAAACTTATTTGATTCTTGTAAAGAGCTGTTAAACTTTCAGTTTTCTTCTGTTTAATTATGACAGTAAGTTTGGTCTCATGTCTGTTGCAAAAGTTAGAAGATGACAGATTTTCTTTAGCGAAGGAAGAAAATTTAAAACTTATGATTTAAGAAATGTGAAGGAAAGGGAGATGAGGCTAGCACTTTCTATTAATGTATCTTTTATAATTAATTAATCCTATTCTGTTTACAAATATTTTATATTGCTGGCAGTATTTTCCTTGTCCAACTGGCATTCTTCTCTTTATTACTGGGCAACCCACCAGCTCTTTAAAAAAACACTTTCTCACTTCATGAAACTCTCATCTGCTAACTGTAAATATAAATTCACATTATATGTAGCTGTAATATTACAAGCTGGCATTATTCTCTGGAGACTGTTTTCCCATATCTTGAACTTTAGAACACATTTCCAATATCTGTAATCCTACAGAAAATCAAAATTACCTGAAGTGCAGAGAAAAAAATATAATTTTGACTTCCTTTGGGTTTTGTTCATCACACATGACCAAAGCTTCAAATACTGACTGCAGACTTGCTTCCTATGTTATCAAACCTGAAGATAATTAGCAAGTCTGAATAAGTGTTTTCAGGGGTGGATCTCTGTTACTTGAATTTTGGAGATTGAGGCTGATGATTTCTCTGGAAGGGATCTGTTTCCAATGAGAAATTACCGGTTTGAAGCAGAGCTTCAGGTACAGCTTCAGAACTGCGTGATGTGGGTTGGGCAGTCAGATGAGTGGAAAACATTGTCTCATTTGCCATTGGAATCTGTGGGGGAAACTCCAGACTTAATTAAAAAACATTCAGAGTTGTACACTATCTACTTAGTTTACTAAATCAGACAATTTAAAACATTTGAAAGTTCTCTATTAAAATATTCTTAGATTTCTTACTATTTACACATCTCTTAATAATATGTAAGTTGCTCTGCTTTCAGTATGTGGCATTATCAATATGAGAATGTTTTGTCTGAATGACAAACTTAGACACACTATTTTGTTTTGCAATGGTACAGAATTAGCATTTTCAGAACTGGTTCTGTGGAAGTCAGTTCTGACTCAGGTTATTTCATACATCAAGAAATTTAAATCACAACTTCCTGCAAAAAGAATTATCACTTTCTCCTTGAGAACAAGGACATGCAGTGTTTGATTTCTCCTGTCTTTATTCACGCTCTATTTCTTAAGGAGTAGCAAAAGCTATTTATTCTTCTAACCTCTATGTAAGCATCATGATGATTCAAGTGTGGCTTCAGCTCAAGAAAACCAGGGAGAAAGGGAGGTGACAGGCCAGGTTCAGGGAAATATGTTGTTCTCTTGTATTTGTATTCTACTGATCCATCAGCAGACAACAAGACCACATCTCTTTGTGTGGACTAGAGACAGTACAGCTGGCATCAATAAATGCTGTACTTCTAATAGCAAACAGAGCAGGAGATAAGTTTAGGTGAGAAAACACATTTCATCTGCACAAGCAGAGCCACAGACCCTCGAGAGATGCTACACAGAACACTATTTAAATTTTGGGGATTCAAATAGCTTCATACAACTTTCTCATGCTAAAGCTGCAGTTTCTGATTTGTCCTCTTCTGAGCAAGATTCCTGGTCTCGCTCTTGGCACATAGGAAGATACAGGCAGTACAAGGGCCAATCCTTATAGTCTAGCCATGACAGCTGCCTTTCTACTCTACAGAAAGAGGCAGGACAACAATATTAGGGTATAATTGAGGGGCTAAAGAACTGGTCTCAGAACTCCCTGCTCCTAAGCACAGCAACATCTCGGAATGTAACTCTCCAGCTATGATTAATATAAACCTCACAGATGAAACGATAAAGAATCAGTAAGAACTGCAGTGAGAATAATTTAGCTATTTGAAAGCTTTGAAACAGTTTCACTTCATCTTTGAAGTCTAAGGAAGCAAGACTGTGTGAAGTCCAGCTTTTTAATTTAATTTTCCTTTTGTTCAATGAGTCATCTTTTCATAAGCCTTTACCATCATTCTGTAGCAAAAATAATGTATCAGACATCAACATATGAGGTCAAAGATGAGCTCTGATGACATTTGAAATTTGAAAGCAGTCTTCAGTAATTACAGTTTCCATTTGGATTAGCAGTTTATTATATAATGCTTCATATGTCAGAAAAAAAAACTACACTTGATAATTATTTATCATATTTAGTGACAGCATATTTCAGAGAACTTTTAGCAAATTTTTCAAGCACATTTGTAACTTTCAAGTTTAAATCCCACAGAATATTTACAGCTCTTATGCTACTAAATTAGAGATACTTAGTTTGAATTCCTCATCTTTATTCCAATAGAAATTGAAAAACCCAGCTGGTTTTTGGTGACCACAGATTTATTCATGTATAGGGTATTTTGGTAATTTATTGTTGGGTTAGATACCCTTTAGAAATGCAAAGGTGTTTTCTGTTGAAGGCCAGCTAAGACCTATGCACCATGTTAAAAAACTCAAATTAAGATTGCTTTGGCAAAAGTATGACTTTCACCCAGAAATATTTTAACATTTATTAGTTGGATTTGAAATTAATGCAAGCAGCATACAAAAATGCAGTAGGTCTAATCAAAAAGGAAAAAAAAATTCCAATTATAATCTATTATTTCTCTACAGTCACATACATTAGGCGGTCTACAGACATACAGCATGAAAGCAAAAGCCAGTTCGGTCAGAAATGTGTTGGTAATTTGATAAATTAGACCATAAAAGGGAGTAAAAGCAACTTCACTGGGATTATGCTAGAGGTAGCTTTTTTAGGGGTTGAAATTTTCATTAGCTAGAACAAAAATCAACACTTAAGCTGCTGAATAGGCTCCTCTAAATAAGTTTTCTAAGTAGACGTGCCAAGGATGATTGTCTGGAATAAGACTGGCCTGGTTCAGTGACCCACTGACTCAGTTCAGCGGGTCTCTCCCACTCAGCAATGTACTAACAAAGATTCTTCCCGTTTTTTCTGTCAGGTCCTCAGAGTATTCCTACTGGCAACACAGCAGACTTTTTAAAATGATACTGTGAAATATTTCTCCTTTGCTGCTTGAGACTACTGCTCAGGCACTCAAACCACCTTTTCTGACATGCCCAGAGGAAAATGCACGATTTTTACATCTGTTTAGTTACACAGTGATATCGCAATTACCTTTTCTCTCCCTTAGACCATTGTACCTAAAGCCTCCAAGCAATAGTCCTGTTAGAATTAATCAGTTTCTTTTTCATGTGTAGCTAGCACACATATGTAGACATAACATAGAATTTGTTCTTAAAATTGGACTCAAAATGGAACCAAAGCTGCATAATTGAGTTGATTTTCTCTTCAGAGAGTATTTTCACACAAAGGTCTTCTTTATCATTTTAAATTATACAGACTACAGTGAAGTCATTTTGTACAATTTCAGTGCACTGCACTAAGAAAAATAATCTTTTTCAGGAAAGAAGAAAAGCCAGAACATTGTTTTGATGATTTTGAATATTGCAGAATTTATTTGAAAAAAGGCTTTATTTGAATAAAGCCTTTGTATAAAGCTACAGTCAAATAGTTGGAAAATGATTGAATAAAATAATAATAAAACACAAAAACTAATTGTAGTATTTTAAGAAAGTTACTGATTAGCATATTTACAGGATTATCTTGCTATTTGGAAATATTTGGGGCCTGAAGAACCTGACCAGCACATGGAGACAAGGTCAACAAGAATAAAGCAGTATTTTTTCCTCATTCAGTTCTTTGTACAGACTTGGGAACTGCTCCTCTGAGAGAAAGAGAATTGCTTACCAATAGTGCTAAAGAGATTTGGATGACTGCCCTATCTGACCTCCTGGCAGTAGAACCATGATTCTGGTGGGTATCATCAACAAAGGCAGAAATCATCCCCTGAATTCCCACCACACCTCTGCTCCCATGACACTCAGGAACTACAACAGCTTCTATTTCTACGTGTTTCTTTTCCATTGCCAAATTAGCACTTTGTACTCAAATATTTACATAATACTATGATTACACAATCATTTCTGAAGGGAAAAAGGATTTCTTTTTCTTACCAACTTTTATGGTTTGGACTCTACAGAAAATCTTATTATAAACGAAAAAGCTGTGACTGCTTTCCTTGTGGAATGTTGGCCATTTAATGGCAGTGAACTAAGTTTTAAACAAGATCTACCTTGGCCTTTTTATCTATTAGATAAAAGGGTCATATCCAAAGTCAGTTTCAACACTTTCTTAAAACTGATGACAAACTACACAGTTGTATAGGGTTTGCATGGCCAAGCTTTAATAGTGAGGGTGGGCTTCAAGGGAAGTTTCTGTGAGAAGCATGTCCAGAAGAGCCAATCCCTGTTAGTTCCAAAGGCAGATCCATTGCTGGTCAAGGCTGGGCTGATTAGAAATCGTGGCAATGCCTCTGAGATAACATATTTAGGAAGAAGAAGAATAAAAGTTCCTGCACAGATGTAACAGCAGCCAGAGAAGAGCAGGGTGAGAACACGTGAGAGCAGCAGCCCTGCAGACACCAGGGCAGAAGGAGGGGCAGGAGGGGCTCCAGGCACTGGAGCTGAGATTCCCCTGCAGCCCTTGGTGCAGAGTGTGATGAGGCAGCTGCCCCTGCAGCCCATGGAGATCCCCAGGGACGCAGAGATCCACCTGGAGCCCCTGGAGGAGCCCATGCTGGAGCAGGTGATGCCTGAGAGGAGGCTGTGGCCCTGTGGGAGGCCCCTGGGGAGAGGAGCCCATGCTGGAGCAGCCTGGCCTGGAATGGGCTGCACCCTGGGGAAATGACCCACCCTGCAGCAGTTTGAGGGGACTGTTGCTTGTGAGATGGACTCACATTGGACAAGTTCATGGAGAACGGTCTCCCATGGGAGGGACCCCATAGTGCAGCAGGGGAACAACTCCTCTCCCTGAGTAGTGGCAGACACAACATGTGATGAACTGGCAATAACCCCATTCACTGAGCCACTGGGGGAAGAGACAGGGCTCAGGAAGGATGAAGGGTTTGGGGGAAGGTGTTTTGAAGGCTTTATTTTTCATCTCGTTATACTGCTCTGCTTTTGTTGGCAATAAATTAAATTAATATCTCTAATTCAAGCCTGTTTTGCCCATGACAGAATTTGGTGAGTTAATTCTCCTGATCCTTAGTTCATGAACCCTTTGTTATATCTTCTCCCTACTGTCCAGCTGTGGACAGGAGCGTTAGAAAGGCTTTGGGGGTCAGCCATGGTCAAGCCACTGCAGTAGTTTATAGTTTCCTGTTACGTATTCCTAGGACACTTATTAAATTGCTTGTGTTTGGACTTCTTCCAAAGTTTGAAAATCCCTTCCTCCAAAATGGACATTCTATATGTTTTTAAAATATTCATTTACCTTTTCACTCTATTTGCCTCTTCCCAGAACCACACCTTTTGTTCTCTTTCAAAATCCAGATGACATACAACCTAAGTTTCATAGAAAGTCTTGCAGGTTTTCCAAGGATATCAAAAAGAAAATTCTTAGCAATAAGATTAAATTTGAATTATCCAAGAAACTTCTGTACTACAATACTTAAATAGTCTATTTACTCCTACTTAGAAGCACATTAATAAAATAAAAATTTATTTGCAAATAGCTTTCCTGAAAAATATTAACTATTTTATATATGTGTCTATATACATACATATATTATCTAAAAAGGCCATGAATTTTTGAAGCGTTTTTTTCTGAACTTTCTGAGTTCTAAATAGAAAACTGTACACTCTATAAGCATGTATTTTGAAGTATGAGGCACTTTTTTTTTCTTCTTGCTAAAAACATTAAAATTTGAAGCCTTCCTTAAAAAAAAATCAAAATAACAATATTCTAAACAGTCAAGGTATGAATGCAAAGTTTAGGAAAATATTATAAGCTAGTTTATATTTTTCTACCCTGCTCAGATCTGACCTCTTGCAAGAATAATATGAAACTGCATTTTTCACCCAGGGATGGTCTTCTATGTCTGAACTAATCAGAAGGTTAAAAACCAGGTCATCACACT
Organism: Ammospiza nelsoni; assembly: GCF_027579445.1. Taxonomy (NCBI): domain Eukaryota; kingdom Metazoa; phylum Chordata; class Aves; order Passeriformes; family Passerellidae; genus Ammospiza; species Ammospiza nelsoni. The sequence goes on from NC_080634.1 coordinate 48,423,147, forward strand.
GATTTCTAACACTTTGATTTCAGACAAAAGGGCACTGTCTATAGGCCATAAATATCATCCTATTTGGAAACAATTTTCCATGACAGATACATACATTCCTAGCTTGTGTACCAGTCAAGTGTGAGTCCATCTGTCAAAAACATGGGCCAAGGCCAAACAACCACAGGTAGCTCAGAAACTACATGGAAAACACCATTATAATAATAAAAGAAAGGGTTTTCCAAGTTCATACCTTCTTACCAGTGATTTGCTTTAATTAATTTTCTCCTTTAACTAGATAAAAACTGATGAAGAAAAAAAGTGTTTCTTTGATTGGAGATACTAAACAAAATCCATCAGAGACCTTTATTCAGAATTTCAGATTTGAACAAATTATATTTCACCTTCTTTTATACTAAGACAAGAGATTATTATAATTTATGGTTTATGGTTAAAGAAAAGAAGAAAAATATGAAAATAATTTATTTTCTCTTCCTTAGCCTGCACCACTGATCTCACCCAGAATTGTGTTTCTTAGCCCTCCTGTCAGGTACCTGCAGGGTGGACAGGAGGATAACTAGACAATGCACACCAGCTCTGATGTGGGAAAAACTGACCATGTCAGCATACAAGGAGTATCACACATATTCAGAAAACTGCTGCTTTTTGTATTTGCTTTGCTTTTATGACTCTTCAGCAGTAGTCAAGCTTCATCACTGGGTTGTAAATTACTTTATTACAATATTAACAAAGGCACTAGCATGTGGCAAATCCAGAGGTTTGTTTTCATTGTATGCTGTAATCAAATGAGAACTGCTTGCATACAGTTAACAAAGCAGACAAGAAAATTCTGAGACCTTGAACAACTATGTTAGGTGATTTTTATAATGCAGGTAGCAAACAATTTAAAACTCTTTGACTACAGTAAGGACTTAGGGATGGTTATTATTTCATTGTCTCAAATTGTAAAGATTTAACATCTTATTCTAGAGCAAGATGATGGGAGAGAAAACACTGAAAGGCAAAAAGCTATTTTTATCAATTACTTCTTCTCCTGTGAGTATGTAATCCTCATTTGAAAGAAACTCATAAGTGGAAAATAAATCCTTCATAACAATTTTTATAGCTACTCTCACCAGAATAATTTAGACTAAATACCTCATTATATTAATGCAAATTAGTTTTTACCATACAATGGATACCTTTAAATGAATCCTTGTCATTTAAATAAATTCAGGAACTATCAGAACACTTCAGGAATGTACAAGTACCCTACACACAGGAAAGGAAAAATGAGCTTCATAAATCATTGGAACTGAGCAAAAATATATACATAAATGTAGTTTAAATTTTGAATGTAGGTTGTGCGCAGGTATCAATGCAGATAACAGGGCAATGACTGTGGAGCTTCTGAGATTTTCCTCAGCTCATGATTTAACATGGATGTTTAATATTAATTGCCAGTCTTATTTTTAATTTCTATTTGACCATTAAAATATTCAAGGTCTAGTGTAACCTTAAATATATGTACAGCCCTGTTCTGAAGAGCTTGCTATAGAAGAGGTCTTGTTGTCACACAAGCCTTTTACCCCTAAATGAAATGCATTTGAAATGTTGATTTTTGTTCCAAGGGGTTCTCATTTTTCTTCTGTTAAGGACTGATATCCATAAGAAACAAAATGACCTTCTATGTCTCCCTTGAACCCCTCAGGAATTTTCTTCTTGTATTGCACATGAGGATAATAGGAATAGCTTTAAGCCACTGCAATTATAATGTTTAATTCCAACACCATATCTATTCCCCTAGTTTATTACTTTTTTCAGTATTCCTGCTATATGATATAATCTCAAGTCTTTAATGAATTGCCAAACTACAATATAAGTACTAAGTATACCGTATTTTCTGTCTTCAAGAATAGACATCTTCTAATACAGTTAACATTCTTCCGGTACTTTAAAAATAATTACAGCATAATTGAACCTTAGGAGCCATATAATACTGTTCTGTAAAAACAGACAAATAGGCAACAGAACTTTTTTATTATTGCTTTAAGAGAGAGGATTCCTCCTGAGAAGAGGAAAATAGACAATTTAAAGACCACAGTCCTGGACTTCAGAAGAGCAGATTTTAATCTGTTCAAGAATTTGCCTGGAAGTATTCCCATGTGAGACCATCCTGGAGACATGAGGAGTCCTGAAGAGCTGATTGAATTTCAGGAATCACCTCTTCCATGCTCAGAAGTGGTCTATCCACATGCACAAAAACTCACACAACTGTGCCAGGAGCAACTTGATCTCTTTGAAGAAGTTCCTGCTCACAGCAGGGGCATTGGGCTACATGACCTTGAAAGGTTCGTTCCAACCCAAACCATTCTATGGTTCTATGGTTCTATAGTTCTTTGATTGCAAAGCCACTAGTGAGCTTTGAATGGTGCTTAGAGGAGGCTCATGAGGTCTGTAGAAAAGAAAAGTCTTTCCTGCCATTCCTCCTATCAAATCCCTAGAAAAGTGATATAATCAAATACTCCTGGCAGCCAGTTCCTGACATATGAGAGGCAAGATCACAAATGGGAGTAGTCAGGGATTTGTGAAGGAAAAACCTGGCTAACCAATGTAAGAGTATTCTATCATAAAATTCTATCATAAAACATATTGAATGTTTTATACCTTGGCTGTAGCAAGTATTTTGTTGCTGTATGTTATAACATCCTCATGGAAAATGAAGTACAGGATAGGGAAGTAGACCTGAGGTAGACTGAAACCTGGCTCAACTGCCACTCTAAAAGCCTTGTGATCAGTGACAGAAAATCCATCTGGGTGCCAGCCACTTACAGAGTACCCCAGGGGTCAGTGCTTGATTCACCATGAAGACAGTTGAAGGGAGTTTTAGAGATTGAAGCATCTAACACACAAGTGACTGAGAAAGGATGCTCAACTTCTAGAAGAGGATGTTCATTGAGAATCTTATCCATGTTTATAAGGACTTGATGGAGAGTAGTAAAAAAGGCAGAGCCAGATTCTACTCAATGATAGGACAAGAATCAATGGGTGTAAATGAAATTCAACAAAGTCCATTTGCATTTATGAAGAAGCTTTTTAATTATGAAAGTGGTCAAGTACTGGCACAGGTTGTCCAGAAAGGTTTTGGAGTCTACATCCTTGGAGATACTAAAAACCTGACTGGAGATGGCCTTGCTCTTGCTGACCCCTGTTGGACTAGATGTTCTCCAGAGGTCCCTTGCAACCTCAGCTATTCTGTGATTTGGTTAAATGTTAATTTACAAACACTGAGCCTCCTTTCAAAATCAATCATAAGTGTGAAAGAAAGAGAAACTACATGGTCTATCTGAATATTTCAACGACTAAAACAGAGGGGAGTGAGTATTCTCCTTTGTGAAAAGGAATGAAGTTCATCTGAAGTAAACTTGCAGACAAAAGTTCACAATTTGTTCTATTCTTCTTAGCCTTGTTCTACCATTAAAAGGCAACAAAGCTGCCTGTTCAGATTTAAAAGGTGATGTTCCTTTTGAAGGCTATTCAAGAGCAGCCGTTGGTAAGGATGGTTCAGGGCTCAGTGGACATCAGGCAATATCTATCACAGCTGTGAACCCTGGAAGACTATTGATTCAGTAGCCTCTTCTAATTGTTAATGGAGGTATGGATACCCTAACTGACATGACACTAAAGCTAATAGCTCCAGGCACCTGTAGAAACCTCAGAGATTTCCACTTTAACTGTACACTCAAAAATTTTATTACAAGCATGGGAGCAAATCAAATCTGTCATAAAAGTATTTAAAAACAGAAAGTGGCACTTGATTAACATACATATTATTATTTGTGGGACCTGCAGGTGCCTTTGAGAACCCAGAGAGTGCTCTTCTTCAATAACACTTTACACTTTTCCATAATACTTTACAATCATAGACATGGGGATATTTATGGCTTAAAGAAAAATCAATTAGAAGCTCAGTGCTTGGTTCTCCAGCTTTCCTCCCAAGGTCTCCATGCTACAATGGTTATTATGAGGATTAAAGATCAAGATTTCAAACTAATTTGGTTTGGGTTTCTTTTTCATAGATGATTGATGGAAAACACTAAAATTTGGAAAGTTAATATATTGAGTCAACACTGTAAAGTACCCATGTTAGTTGGAATACTAAGCCACGATTTTCTCAAAAGAGATTTAAGGCCAGATTTACAAATACACTTAGATAAAGACAGAGGCAGCCATAAGAGATTCATACATCAAATAATAAAGTAGTATTAAATCCTCATATACCACCCATAAATATTTTAGGTAATTATACAACTATTAAAATAGCTTCCTCAGACATTTTGAAACAGAGATTTGGTATGATATCCAGACACATGCAAGGGATTCAAGAGCCTGAACTCCAACAGCAGTCTCCAGGACTATGATTTTAAATCACTAAGTCACCTTGTAAAAATGGGACAGGCTTCAAAGTTACTTACATGCTTTTGAAAAGGCCACCCTTTTAGAAAATGAGTTAACATTTACCCAGCCTGGTCACAATAGCCTGAAGAACATTAGATTTCAGAAGCACAAGGATAGTAGGATCTTATCTTAAAAATCTATTTAGATATAAAAATTAATGATTTTATGTGGGCTCAATCTGAACTCAATTATGTAATTTAAAAGCAATGCTGAAAAAAATTAAAACATTAAGTCTGCAAAATTAACTATTCAGAGATTAGAAAATGTTAGATTTAAGATTTTGCTGTGTAACTTTATATTTGCTTTCAGGTGCTTGGGTGCCTTATTTAACTGTATGGTCATAAAATACTTTTCTCTGAGGATCTACTTCATTCAGGGAATGACAGTGCCCACAAAACTAATCAAAGTTCTGTACTTAATGAGTCCATAACATGATTGCATGCAAATTTATATGCAAATGGCCAGTTGTGCATCTAAGTGGCTACTTGTATATGCCATTATCTGATTTGCATGCATAATCACTGTAATTAGACACAGATTTAAAATGTGAAACCACAGTGTGTGCTGCTGAAAAATATGACTTAATTCATGTATTAGTCATGTCTATTAATCAATCATTTACTTACAACATGTTTACATTAATCAGCTGCTCTTTGCATAACTTTGCCTCCTTGCCTACAAGATTTACCCTGCTCCTTTTACCTAATCACTGTGTCTGTCATTCAGGAGGCAGACACTACAGGCGCCTCTGCCAAATAGCAACCTGCCTCTCTTATGGCTGCAGTCTGTGATCTATGGAATCCTTACTCAGTTACCCCATATTAACTGAGGACAGTTACCCCATATTAAACTAGGACAGATCTATGCATCACAATTAGGTAATATCCCCCTTTCCAATAGTATGAGGTTTTATTCCTCCCACTGACATCTAAAGAAATTTTCAAAAACTCTATATCTGTTCTGAATTTTTACTCCTAACTGGCCCTTCCCCAGTGCAATCCAAGATTGAAACCACAAATTCTATAGGCCAGAAGCAGAAGAGTGTAAGGAAAGCATGAAGACATGTTACTCTTTATCAAGCAAACATGTTGCATTCAATTTGGATGACCTGCTAACCTCATCTTGTATTTTCCATTCCCTACATACTAAATTCTCAATATAGGCTAATCTATCTTCACTTTTATGTGAAGTATTAATAGGAGGACCGGATGACCTCTATATTCTGCAGGGAACAGGCTGCTACTCTTTTGTGATCCATATGGCAGTCTGTTCTGCTATATTATGCCTGTATAAACCATTACCTGTATAAACACCCATGGATGAAGGAGAAGCTCTCAGAAAAACATACCATGCACGTGATGTTCCTTAAGTCTAGGGAAGAAGATAAAGTCTGTTACATGGAGATCTTTGCCATAAGATAATTATTGCACATGCATTAATCAGAGAAAAACCGAAATGGAATAAAGATGTCAGCAGCAATTGGCACAATTTAAAATCTCTGAAGGCACGGTGAAACAGAAATGTGTTCAGGGCTCCATTAGGAGTCTTACAAAAGAAGAGCTGTGCATTAAAAGGGTTCCCTGAGGCCATGAAGCTCAGTAATCAGTCAGGTACTAGTTTTCATAATAAATTAAAGTTAATTTTTAAATTAATCTAGTCTCATATCAACAGCCAAGTGGCAGCATGCTTCTTTGATGACCTTTGGTGAGACGCATCAGTCATACCACCGGGCTGAAACTAACACTAAGAGAAAGACAAGGTGGCCTGGGAAAACAGGAGGCAACTGCACTGAGCACCACTGCTGCACAGTTCTCATAATTAAGCTGAGCTGACTCCAAAAAGAAACTATGGAGATGAGAGAGTTACTTTGAGACCATTTGACTGTGACTATGCTTTTAGTGCATGTGTTTAATTAGATTGTTACAATTAATGGCATGCAGCATCTGTCAGCATAATCGTCGTGACAAACCTTCTTCAGGATAACTGTATGAAGCTGAAAAAGAGTACTCTCCCTGTTCTTTTTAACCATTACTCAGAATGCCCAAATTAATGACAATGCACATGAGGAAAAAAATCATCTGACTGAGAGCTTTCCTGTTCAATCATGGGAAAAGAAAATTAGTGGGGTTGCAATGGGTCCCTTGAGCTAATACTGTTATTACTCCTAACATGATAATGCTAGCAATCCTAATCCCCACAAACTTTGTCTTGGTGGAACTAAGTGGGCATGACAGAACAGCACAAAATACTGTAATTTTTTTACATTTTTATGAGATCTATGGAGGCCTCACAACATCAATGTCTCACTGGCAGGAGTGCTGCAAGTAAACATACTGAGGATTTGTCATGGATGTCTTATGGAGCCATATGTAACATACATGCAAACTTCAGCCAGCATAAAAAGGTCTTGCTTTTTCAAATATTACCAGTATAAACATTTTCTAAGAAAGCTTGACATGTTGCTTAAAATCCACATTTCCTTGTTTTATTCCCATTGATTAATCTATCCTTACTAAAAACCTTTATATAATCCAGGTCCTCTCTCTAATCAATGGAGAGAGATATTAATTTACAAAGCAGCAACTAATTCTGCCAGTTTAAGAAAAATGAAATATTTTGTATAATTCTACTTGTGCTGAGTCATAGCAAAATTTCAAACTGAAACCACAGTTAAAACCTGTTTTTTCTGAATGATGGCTGTTTACTACTCACCTTGAAATTACTGACTACAATACACACACCCACAGATTCTCTTGTATGCTGCTTTCACCCTTTTTATTGTTATTTCCTTTCATCTAAGTCATAAAGGAAACACAAACATTGCCTTTCTTCTCCACTCAAATTAATTTCCATTATTCTATCAGGAACCCAATAAAAACACTCCTTTAACTTGTGAAAATATCTATGCAAAGCAGGAAGAAATAATAAATCTATTCAAAATTTAAAGACAAACTGAAATATGCACATGGAAGCCTCCAGGGCTGATTCACAAGCAACTGATGGAGGGACTGTCTCGCTCTTAACATCTATTATGTGAAACTAAATTCATTTTTTTATTCTTTACAAAGATATTCACAAATCCTGTAATGCAGAGAAGCACCATGAACATACAGGTGAGCTGGGAGGCAGACAGATCAAGAATAGCTCTGTGTGTGTGTGTGTGTGTGTGTGTGTGTGTGTGTGTGAGAGATACAGGCCTGCTGCCACCATTGAAAGGAGATGGGAAGCAAGGTGCAAGCATTGAAAGCAAGGTGTCTTTGCCTGTCTGAACACTAAGAAGAAGTGTGTTCTTCTAACCATTTTTTCTGTAATCATCTATATTTGGACAAAGGCTTTTAAAAATTTTTTTGCTAAACGTTTCTTGAAAATGAGCATTTCTTTTCCAAATGTTACAAATTTCCCAAGGAATTTTGAAAACAAAGTTCTAAAATGATACTGAATCCTGTCTTATATATCTTCCAAAAACAGCCTTCCCCAAAATTATTAATAAATCTAGCTGGTTTATTTTGCAAAGATGTTCTATTAAGTTTGTTATTTTTTTTATCTTGTGAACACCGTGAGGTACCACTTGTATGTTTTACTTCTCCACCAAACCAGGCACCCTGAGCAGACCCTTCTACAAGAAAGTTTGCATCTTCTATTTGATTATTCTCCTAAAATATTGATCATAAAGCAAAATTAAAGAACCTTTTTCACTCTTTTAGAACGTCTTTAAGTATGGTTTGATTCTTGAATACCCTAGTCTTATTGAACACATCGCCAGCTGAATGTTTTTCACTGAATGTTTTATAATTGTATGAATGTTTCCTCATGACAGTAAAAACTGTATTCATAATTATGCAGACTGAGGTGTGGCAGATTCAACTCCTTGCTGAAATGAGGAAATAAACCTGTATCAAGTTACAGTCAATCAACTAATGAACACTTTTCCTGCGAGCCTATTAAGTGCATCCCTGCATGAATGAGTATGAATAATACTGTATCTGAAGCAGGTGACAGGGAGAAAAGTGAAGACAATTTCCCAAAAAAAGTATTTTCAGCTTCACAGTGCGTGCTTTTAAAAGAAACCAAGTGTGGTAGACAAACCTTGTTGAATTAAAACACAAGGTTTTTTACTTTTCCACAAATCATGCAACAATGGTAAGAATTTCACTTAGAGACCTTAAAGTGTGTTATGCCAGCTGAAGATTTTTTATTTCAAATAAAGAATCATTGAAGTGCTTGATAGGCATACATGAAAGGAAAGGTTTTCCCTTCTGGTTTAAGGTTCTATGTCTAAAGTCTATGGCTCACATTCTGAGCAGTGTCACCTTCAATAAGAGGAAAAGATCCACACCAGTTTACGCCAAGTGATGATCCACTTCCTGCTCCTCCTCCCAAAATGGTATTGGATATTCAGAAACACTCACTCCATTTGCTTCTCAAAATAAATGCATTGCACACAATTTCTATGCAATTGTAATGGTTTTAAATATTTCTATGTATATATTTTAAAAAAATTGGTGGAGGTCAGACAAGGAATGCATTAGGTTACACCCCCTTACCTCACTGAAATACTATAAATTTATCTATTACTGTACTGCCTGAAGATTCAGCTTACCTTCCTTTAATAGTTAATATAAGTAACTATATCCTAGAAGTCTATGTTCAGTTTGCTAAAATTAATTTCTTCTGTCACCAGGCTTTGATAAGACTGTCAGAATGTAATGTTTTACTATACTTGCTGTTGTTCACATCACCCTCAGAGATTTGCACTCTCCCCCCCACAAACAGACCCCAATGAGAGCTGCATAAAATCTTAACGCTCAATTAATAAGTTGTTGCTAGTTGTAAACCACATTCTCAGATCAGGGAAGGGTCAAGAAGAGAGGCCTGCTTGCAGGACAAGCAAGAGACAAATTAAGTTAGGCAGCACAAACTACAAGTAGGTAAGAGAATCCAAGCTGAACCTTTCAGAAAGAATTAGGTGCCTCTAAGTCAGCTGAAGGAGACTGGATGGGAAACAGCTTCAGACCAGCTCCTCTCTGATTTAAGCCACATATTTTATCCTCGTTCTACCACTAAAGAAAACACCTTATTTATAGTTAAATTATAGGTTAGGATCAAGAGCCATTAATTCTTTGACTAAAAATGCCAGAATTTTTATGTTCTCCTGCCATATGAGATACAGAACTTTTCAAAAACACTGTGTTGATAACAGCCACAGAAACTACAAAAATTTTAACTGCCCTTGGGAAATGGAAAACAGGAAGGTTCAATCAAAAATGAAATCCCAATAATGAGCTTAATACAAGATCCCAACCTAGGGAGTAAACCCCATGCAGACAGTACTTGTTTTACTTGTATTCCTCTTCTGCAGTTATTCCCTTGCAAATTACTACATTCTGTGTGAAACCTCACATGCTCATTAGCACAGAAGCTGACAGGGAACACCACCAAACTCCAGGCAGTTGTGTGCATGCTGGAAGCACGCTGTGTTCAGACTTCAGCTGGGGCTTTCGCTGCAAACTGAGACAGCGGTGGAGGAAAAAGGATTCTGTTAACACCACTTTTCCCCAAGTGCATAAGACAGGACTAAGGGCCTTCTTATATATATAGCTTTTGCCTTTGTGATTTTAACACTGGAAATGCAGATTCAGTAATGGCTGCATTCTCTTGTTCAGCACGGTGGCTGTTTTTCTCACATCACTGAAGGTTGGGTGTGGAGTGCTTGAAGTGAGCAAGCTTAATGTTCCTTCCGCCAACATTTTTAAAAATCCTCTATATTGTGGTTATTACACACTACATGCAAGTATGTATTGCTGCAAGCAAGTAGTTAGTTTTCATTGTCTCTTACTATGTTTTTATTGTTCATAATTGTCTTGCTAATTCATGATGCTGTCTAATTGTTTTTGTATAACTGGAATGATTATGTAAAATGTTCCAACATGCATGAAATTTCAGCGTAATAAAAATATCACATAAAAAGCAAAACCCAGATGTTAATTCAAAACTCAGTGGAGATTTCAGACATTTGCATTGTTTTTCTCCCTAAGCATATGGCCAAAACTTATTTTGATATACTCTGTTTCTCATACAAATTTTATAAATTGAGAAACAGCTATGATTAATAAAAACTATTTTGAGTGAAATTACAATGCCTGCTGAATGTCTTCTTGGGCATGTAGGCAATGACAAATCAATTTCTAGTATGCTTTGTGACAGCTGAAAGTAGCTGTGCAACCCTTAAGCTGAAGCAGTTTAATTAAACCTTGGCATTTTAACAGAATAAAAGAAAATTAGCTATCCTATTTCATTTCCCTGTAGTGTAAACAGAGTGTATGACAGGCATCTGTGTGATATATAATTAATCCCACCAGTCAAAAAATTCTTTCAAGGATAGTTATGAAGACTTCAGCTCATGTATACAATAAAGTTTATATCCCAAAGTTGCTCATTATGTATTCCTCCAATTACTTAATGAGATGATTTATTGTTGTTATGGTTATATAAAAAAGTAGATACATTATACATTCATATTTGTAACTCCAAAGAAAGATAAGTAGAAGCAACTTCACCTAACAAAGCTAGAGAAAAAGGTTTGCAAAGTACATTTCATTGCTACAACAACTGTGTAGAAGGAAGAAGTACTTTCCATTACTTTTTAATAAAATATATAATAAAATATTTATTCATTGGTTTGAAATAAGCATCAATGAAGTATGAAAAAAGCATAGCATCTTTACTAATAGCATTGAATGACATCAAAGTATATTGTTGAATAGCAATTTATGTTTAAATTGATTTTAATAAGCATGCAATTCATAATCAAGCCAATTTTCAATTAAGTGATAATTGAACAGTGACAGCAGGGTGACATGCTGCTGCACAGTGGAGCAGAAGCAGCAGAAAGGGTAAAAAATTTTCCACCTATATCCTAACGGGACAAAAGAAATAAGCACATAACAAGTTCTCAGCTAACTAGAAAAGGTTTACTGCAATTTCAGATCCAGCCGGGTGTTTAACTGGATTCCAGCTGCTGACCCAGGACAGCTGTCTCCAACAAATCCCACCTCACACCGTTTTGATCCCATGGCTGCCTAGGATATGCCAGAGTACAGCATGCCCAGTTGGCTGTGTAAGCAGGTGAGTCAAGTCCCAGGACTCCCCTGACAATAATGGGAGTGTAAACCTTTAGTTTACAGTTAGATATAGATGGGCAGTTGTGTGAAGGTTTCTAAATCTCAAACTGAGTCCTATCCTTAGAGCAGGAGCCAAAAAGCACACAATGGGGATAAGCATATATCCACATACAAGTGTCTAATGTCGTTTGAGTTGTCTTACATTGTCCAAGAAACTCGTATGGGACAAAGGACAAGGAGGGAAGGTGCACACTGCAGGATGCTGAGTAGGATACCCCAGGGCATATCAAAGAGCACCGGACCCTACAGATGACCAATTGACATGTTTTATAACATTTACATTGGTGTAAGACAAAACTGTGGCTCAGTGGTGCACCTAATCTTACAGGGTTCCTGATTTGATGTAAAGAGCTCTGTCCACAAGCAGTCCTGCACCTACACATACTCAGAGCAACTTGGCTTCCACAGCTCAGTGCCACGATCCCACCTGACCTGGAGTGAGACAGATCAAACAGCCCAAAGGACCCAACATGCAAGTTCTGCACAGAGAACTACAAGTGCTTTTATTAGAGACACACAGCAAAAGTAGCCGCTCTGTTTCTCCCAGTAGCCTGTAGAAATAATGGACTTCTGTCTCCCTCATCACTTTGGAATATATCCACTAATGTGGATACATTATAGTGTTCATGCAAGTCAAGTTGAATTCACCAGTAGATATCATAAAGAGGGAGACATGCTTTTCTTGGAGGTGAACTGGGGTGGGAAGAGAGGAAACAGACACAGACTGGAACACAGAAAATTCTGAGCAGATATTAAGGGGATAAAATTACCCTGAGGGTTATCCAAATTTTGAACAGAGAGGTTGTCTACAGACTCTGAGATGTTTAAGGCTCAGCTTGACATGACCCACACTGACCTGACCTAATTAGACCTGCTTTGAGCAAGGAATTAATGAAGATGACATTCAGAACTCCTGTTAGAACAGAACTACTCTACGAAGTAATAATTAATTAATTTAATTACTTCATTAAAAAATAATGAAGTAATTACTCTGTGAAGGTAATCTTAAGAATATGGCTTCAGATATACACATACTTCATTGGCACTAGAATGCATCAGATTTCATAGCTAAAAGAGACTATATCTTGGTCTGAAATACAGGAACTTGCTTTAGGTTCCACAAGGCACAAGCAATGTGCAATCAAAGATAGGATTCTCATGATGAAATCCAAAATTACACAGAGGTTAAGCAGAGAGCTAAGAAACACTGCCCACAGAAGGATATCTAGCCTTTCATTCCTTCACTCTTCAGAACTTCTATAGAATTAAACCACCATGCTCACAAACTCAGCAGTAGGAATGCTGATCCTAGAAATAAGAAGTTATTCAGGAACTACATTTATGCCTATAATAACACTGAGGACTGAAAAACTGAACCAGAATTGGGAGTAGTGAGAGTTTATAGGAGATTTTAAAACACTTTTCCTACATTATGTCCGTATAAGCAGCTCTCACCTCTATTACATTTATCCTAAATGAATTTATATTTTGCAAAGAAAATTTATATCCTGCACTAGTTACACAGAATCAGGATCTATTAGGTCATCTTTTTCAAAGCCATAACTGTATTTTGTCTGAGAAAAAAAATATGTTTAATACTAAAATAAAGCACATGATAATTTTTTTTTCTTTTTTTTTTTTTTTTAACTGAGAAAATACACTACAGAGTTCTATGACTTCATAGTGCCTTTCTTCATGGCTATTTCATCTCAATTACTGTTCCTGAAATTTTTTGTATTTTCATGGAACTGGGCTTCAATTTTGCAAAGGTAGCCACAACTCTAAAGTAGCTATTTTATTCTGGTTGCCATTTACTATAATTCCTTCCTTTTCAATGGGAAATTATCTGCGCCTCTTCATCATGTTTCAGAATGACAGAAACAGAGGACTGAGGGCTCTCAGAAAATCCTTTATTCCTTTAGAAGTCCTATGTGACCTGCTACACTGGAATCTAACTTCAGAATCTCTCTGAACTTCTGTAAGAACATAGATTAGCAATTCTTCTATAAGTAGATAGGGGACAATTTAGGGTGCACTCTGTCACTAACATCTCATAGAAGAATAGAGTTCCAAACAGCATTATAGCCTCAAGACTGAAGGGTGAAAGTTACTTTAACTGGGAACAAGCAATTTTGAAAGAATCTAAATTGTTTGGGGATTTCATAGCAGTCCAAATTTTTCTTTTTTGAGTTGGGACAGAAGTAGTGGCACAGCGAAAAGGGAACATTACTATTCCATGTATGAGATTGTGGAATAAGACCTGAGCACTGATTCTCATGGACTATTCTAAACGGTTTTAGAATAGGTACTATTAAAGGACTTCCCAATGCATTACTGTGCACAAAGTAACTGTGCACGTTGTAAATATTTAGCCACATATAAAACTGAATATATCCAGTACAGCAGCTGAAGAGAGTAGTATACATTTCTAACAGCCTACAAATAGGATAGAATTCATGGCCTGTTCATGATAGCACTATTATGTATTCATTTGTCTCTATATGGATGGTTGTAATTAGCAATATTTTATTTCTTTATTGTTATTTACTTTCCTTGTGCTCCCTATTGGGACATGTGTTATCCATATGTTTTAAAGCAAAAAGTGAAATAAAGTTACACATACTAATATAAACTAAACTTAAAATTTTATGATAGATATAAGACATGATGGCTGAGGTAATTCCAGCACAACTACTGCACAGTAAAAGAATGATGTAAAATAACATTTCAGTGTAGTAACACAGCTGAAGCACCAGATTTATTACTACCATTACTTGGTGTGCTTAAAAGACATACAGTGAGCATGAATTCATTTAGATGAGACAAGAACTAGTGGCTCAACAAAATTTTTCCTCTTCAGGGCCGTATGACATTCTCGCTAGAGTCTGAATAACAGCACAAAAGAAATTTCAAAAGTACTGATTACTATTACAAAGCCTCCAAGGAATTCACATTTCCATAGTGTCATGAAAGGACATTATTCAGCTGACAGTAAAGATTTGAAAATAAAATTGTTATGCCGTATGCATGTTGATAGCAATTTGGCAAGAGATATAGTATAATTTAGATAGAAGAAATAAAATCAGAACCAAAGCAAAATAGAAAACCCCAGTTAACAATATTCTAAACCCTGCTTTTCAGGAGGATATTAAAGAGCTTGTTTATAACCACTGCTAGAACATCTACAACAGAAATCCATCTTCTTTGTATGACTACAGAAAGAGATTCTAATAATTTCAGGAAATAGTCCTACTTAAAAAAAAAAAAAAAAAAAAAAAAAAAAAAAAAAAAAAGAGAAAAAGCCTTAGTTGTATATAATACACTATTTCACCATACATCATTGTGAGACAATTATGCTTATGAAACAAAGCTTCATGCTTATGAACCACCTTTACCATGACACTACCAAAACACTTATCCAGATACATTGTATCACAGACTGATTTGGTTTAAGCTGGTAGAATTAAAAAATAAATTTAAAAAAATTGTTAAAAGATTTACTTAGGGACAATGCATGGCCTACAAGACATTTTGTGACAAAACGGGTCCTAATAAAAGGTTATTTTTAATGAGTAACACCTTATTTAGAACTGCAATATGACATTTAAAATCTAATTAGTTTATCCCTTTCTCCACAGACAGAGGGGAAAAAAAGAGATTAACTAGCAACTGAGAGGAAAATAATACTATATAAATTGGTACAAAACTGGTAGAAATGAGAACTGTGTTCATTCTGCTAACAGTGCATTCATATTGGTCATATCTAAAGGGTACAAAAAGACAAGCAAAATTCTTAGAACTAATTACAGTAAAATTGCATTGAAGCAAGAAATCTTTGGAAGTGTACATTCAAATACAAGAGGAAAGAAATCTTAACAGGGGTAAGGGGGAAAAAAATGAGGCACAGAAGGCATGCAAAAAACTGTCTGCCTGGAATGACCAAGGAAGCCATCCTGTCTGTGTTTCCTCTTGGTTGGATCTAGAAGGTTTGCATTGAAAGGAGCCAATACCAACACTCTGGGGCCCCGCAATGAAGAAGGTGCCAGAAAAGGCTTCAGATCCCAGTTTACAAATGAATCCTGATATTATTGCCTAAGTGGCTGTTGAGTTATTAGGAGTAGCCAGAAATCTTCAAAAACAGTCTTCAGAATGTTCAGGATGCTTTTTGTTGACTACACAAAGAGCACCAACAACTCTGAGACACAATCATGGATTCCAGATGCAGTATAAGGAATAAAATGGGCAACAGAAAAGCTGAAGAGGAACAGGTATGAATTTCTCAGGAGCTCAGGGTTATAAGAGGCACAGCCTTCACAAATGAAGGTTTCCCATGGGCTCCAATCCTCTGGAGCTTATACCCGGGCTGGGCTCTTTTCATGGACACTGAGCCTGAATGTGAAGAAATGCCTTGTCATTCTGTCCTTGGATTTCAAGGAAAGCTCTTACCAATACCTGACCACGGAACTCAGAAAAAGCCCTGGATTTCTTGAAGGGGCTAATATGCTATCAAGGGCTTGCTTTATGTTTTTTATAGGTGCTCACAGAAAAAACAGGTCATACAACACATATCCACACAAAAGCTGTTGGATCCTTTAGCCCTGAGATAGACCACCTTCTATTTTTCATACTTGAATTTACACAGTTGGATGGTGTCCAGGGAGATGGCCTCATAAAACAACTTAAGATTTTTCTTCTCAGAAGGAAGCTGATCACTCAGACATAATCCCTGAAAATATTAGGAACTCTAGGGGTATTTTTTTATTTTGTTGTTAGGGTTTCTTTTTGTTTGGTTTGTGATCTTTTTGGGGTGGAGGGGGATGTCATTGCTTTTTTAAGTGCTTAAACAATGGTATCAGACTTGCAGCACGAGCCACAGAGATTTCCCAGAGACAACTGGGCTATTTCACGGTCCAGTATACAATTTTTGAAGGTTAGGGCTATGCTGGTGGGTTAACATTGACATGGCACATGACTGCACAGTGAGAAGTCACAGTGTAACCCAAAGGCTGCATCTTTGGAGAACAATGGCTAAGCTGCTATGAGCCAGCTGAGTACAGACGGATCCATGCCGTCAGTATGAGCTATTCCCAACTCCGACCTTGAGTTTCTTTATTGGGAAAGTTATTTAGCTTCTGTCACAGCTGAGTAGGAATCCAAAAAAAGACATAAGCAACATGGCCAGTGAAGGATGGATGGGGGTGGGTACAGGTGAGGGAGGAGAAGGTGAACTCAACTGTTTACTAAATGGTATAGGTGCCACAAACCTGAACTTATCAACATGTTTGCCAGTTTGCTACAAACCCAAATATCTTTACATTTATATCTCACTCACTGCTTATTCTGTACAAGCAATCTGCCTTCAAAAAGAAAATAGACAGTCACTCAAAATAAATGTGTTTTCTTCAGGGAGTTTATAGCTGGTATCCATAATACAATATTTCCTTTTCTATGGAAATATTTCCTTTTCCTTTCTATGGATTTTTATGCAGAAGTTATTAATACCATTTAATCTAGGTGATCAACATACCCAATTCTAATTCTGTCCCAGTGATTAAAGAATCACTGTTAGAATGTTACCCATACCAATAATTTTTAAACAATACTTTGGATTTACAAATCCATGTACATTATGTATTATGTTAGCAAGTATTGAATTTGTTAACAAGTACACACTTTGACGAAAATGACTGAATTTTCCACTGATTTTGATTAAACTTGCTAGTGTATCCAGGACAATAATTTGCAGTACATTACCTGAAATTGAGACACAACTTCTAGTTCAAGGAACTAGAAGAAATTTGTCACACACAATACAAGCTGGTAGCAAACAGCTACCAGTGGTCTTTCACAAAAGATTTCCTGATTAGCTACAGATTTTCATAATGACTACCCAAAAAAAAAAATTTAAAAGCTCAGAAATAACTTGAAAATGCTGATCTCACCTTGTTTCATATATACTAGATTTTTACAAGTCCTGAGCAGCAGCTCCACAGGTAACTTCCAGAGGACTTTCAACTCTATTGAAAAATCAGCTAAACATTTATTTTTAACCACCGTTATTTTCTCCAATACTACAACAGCACCTGGAAGTCCAGACTGGCATACCATTTTTATGCAAGAGATGGCTACCAAAGTATCATTTGGTAGATCTCTGTTAACCAAACTCCCATAAAAATTTCTACATACACAAAACATGTACAATTAGTTTTAGACATTACTACAGTGGTTGGATTGATAAGCCACAAGAAGAATGAAGATTCTGCACAATAAATGGCAGGAAGCAAAATGAATACAGAAAACCAAAGGGAAAGATACAGATTACATAGTCCTACCCAAAGCAGGCTAGGATACTTTTTTTTTTTTTAATCCAATCTATACCCTGACTAGCCTGTGCTTACAATATTCTGCTTATAATCATCATACAACACAAGCCTTGTGCCGGACATAAATTTACTGCAGTCCACTACAGTTATCTCACAATAGCTGAGATTCAAGGTGTTAAAATAGACCAGAATAAAATTCTGATTAAAAGAAAAAGCCCAAAGAACTACTTCAGAGTGTTGTACAAAAAGGAAGGAGGTCAATGAAAGAAGGTGTTATTCCAACAATAAATTACCCTCTGAATGAAGAGATTAATTTGATGTTCAACATTTTTCCTCTCATTTCCACAGTAAATACTTCAATGACACATTTCAGTGTACACCTAGTAATTTCTACTCCAGTTTCATGTACCCCAGCTTGTATCCCATCATATCTCAAGTCATTTTCAACACAAGAGGCAGTAGACATTCCAGACACTAAAAGCAATGAATTGGCATGCCCATACATTCTTCAGACTGGGCTGGGTAAAAGCTAAAGCTCAATTCAGTTCTCCAAGGACTAGAATGATATCAAGTCTGTAGGGAATACTGCTTTTACTGCTAGTCCTGGCTGGTCAGGGTCCACTTTGCTACACTGGTTGTAAAGGTGAGTTTAGTTTGGAGAGTTTGAATCCAACACTCCACTACCCATGTGGGATGGCACGATTTGCCAGAAAATGGTGAGATATACTGCACAATTCTTACAGAAGAAGTTTCTGGACAGGGTGATTTCTATTCCATATAGAAGCAATGCTACCACTCATTTCAAACAAGAACTTCGTGCCTTCTGGTCAGACGCACAAGCTATTTCAGGCTGGGAATTGTTCTTTTGATCTCAGAGTTCCTTCTTACCCTCCAATTCCTGCAGTGCTTATTTCCTACTTTTCCAATGCTTCCACTTGAGAATATTTCCCCTAATTAAAATCCATTCTAAGGTAAAATCCCTTCCTCAGTGACCTCAGTGACTCATTTTTCTAACCTCTAGGATAAGGTCACTAACTTCTCTGTACCCATCATCTAAGTTTCACACGTATTTCCTGCCAAGCCAAGTAAAATTCTGGCTTCCTCCAAATCCTTATCTCCTTAGTTTCTTCGCCTTCCCAAAACCTGCCTTTGACGACTTACATTACACATTTTCTCCTTAGTTGCCCGACAATCCTTTGCTACTGCTTTTTACTCTTCTGTTATCCTATTGATATTCACTCCTCCCTGCCTTTCTGAACACCCTTCCTGCAAAATTTATCAGGAAAAGGTGCATTTATCATCCATCTTCCCAATACACACGCCACCTTTCTTCTCTGTCTCGTTCAGTTTCCCTCCTTTCTTCCCCGATTCCTTTTTCTTCTCCTGAACTGTGCAGACCTTATTCTCACGATCTCCTCCGGCATTCGCCTCCCAGCTCTTTTTGCGCTCTCCACCACATCTGTCCTGCCCCGGCTCCTGCCACACATCCCGAAGCCTCCCTAGCCCGTCCGTCCGTCCCACCCTGAGGCCGGCCCGGACCTCCATCGCCGGCAGCGGGCGAGGCGCGACGATGCCAGGCCGGCCCGGCCCGGCCCGGCCCGGCCCAGCCACCGGTCCTGGAGCCGGCTCGCTCCGATAAAGCGCAGAGCTTTGGGGTCGGGGCGCCCTCCAGAGGCACCACCGAGCCCTGCCCTGCCCGCCAGAGCCGGGGACGCCCGGCAGGGACGCGGCGCAGTGAGGGCGAGGGGAGCTCGGGAGCTTCCCGCAGCCGGGGAGCGCGGCCCGTCCGCGGCTGCTCTACGTCCGCTGGTTGGCAGCCGGGGCGGAGAGAGGGAGGGCACAGCTCGTCTCCCGCCCCTGCTCGCCTTCTCCTTCTCCTCCTCCTCCTCCTGGCGCCCGCCCTCTGTTCCTCCTTCCCTCCCTGCAGCGCCGGCGAGACCGCGAGAGCGGCGCCCGCCCCGCCAGGGCAAGGGAAGGAGGTGCAGCCCGCGGGCAGGAAGCTGGATGAGGACGTGTGCGCGGGCGAGGCAGCCCCTCGGGCATGAAGGGGACCGCGGGGACGCTGCCCTGCCCTGCAGCCAAGCGGGGACATCAGGTAAGCCCTGCCGGCCCGGCCCGAGCCGAGACACTTCCAGTGCCGGGAAAGGGCAAGCGTCCCCTGGAAAGTTGTCCTGCCGGCGTCGGCCGGGGGGCGGAGGGCAGGGAGGCGGGGTAGGGTGGCACATCGGGGTGTCCGCGGGACGCGCTGGGTGCTCCGGTACCCGGCGCGGTGCCCGAGGCTGTGCCGCCCCGCCGGGGCGAGGCGCGCAGCGCTGGCAGGGCGGCCCCGGCGGCTCGGCACCCGTGTCAGCGGCCGTGCCGCGCCCCGCGGAAAGTTTCCAGCGGAGTGAGGGCAGGGAGAAGCGGGAGAGCATCACCGCGGGACGGAGCGAGGCGAGGGAGAAGCAGCCTGTCTGCTTGCCGCGGGCAGTGGGTGCCGCAGCTTTCCCCGGGTGGTAGGAGCCGTGCTGCCAGCAGTTCGCTCAACTTGTTCCGTTGTTTTCACTCTGGTTTGTTGCAGAGTAGGATCAAGTATCCCTGCAAGTGTAATGTCGACATCTTTGATGGCTGCGTCTTACTCTTCTGTGAAATTTACCTACTTGCTTGTGTCAGTTTAGGTATGTTTAGGAGAAACAAACTGCAAAGTCTTACCGGAAAGGGACGCACAGCAGTACGCCTGAGACTTCAGTAGGTTTGTTATGTTGTGTGACGTAACAGTAAATGCAACTGCTGCTCTTTTTGATTCACATTTCATTGGGGCTTTTTAACTGAACATTTGTGGATTAAGCAGAAACTTTGAGTAAAATGTGTGAATCATCATAACGCTGTTGGAGATCAAATCCCAATTTAAATGTTTTGCAATTATTTTCTTCCCCCTTTGCTCATAATTCAGATAAAGGACAGACTAAAGTAGTTTGCTTGGTTCTTCTGAAGTAACTTAAGGAATCAAAAGTTAGCAGCGTTCCACACAGAGGTTGTAGGTACCTTTGCTACAAAGCAAAAAATACAACATTGAACCACTTTAAGGAAAAATAACTAATCAAAAAATCTGTACCTTGGGAAGCCTTCTACAAAGATGTGTGCATTGCAAAATGCACTGGGAGTGGAATGATTCAAGCCATTTCAAATGAGGCAGTTTCCCCTTACAGAGAATTTTCTGCACTGACTCACTTGGTTAATCAGAGACAGTCTGCCTTAACTATCAGCTGCAGTTCCGTGTTTCACTTACACGTTGTCAAATACTGAGGTAATTCCACAATAATTGTTGCAAAATCTAAAAGAAAAACTTAAGTGCAATGAACCTAATTTCATTAGATCAAAGTACAAGTAGCTTTTTGGTTTGGAGGTTTATTTTCTTGGTTTTGAGGGTTTTGTTGGTTGGTTTTTAATAGAACAAGTTTGAAGCCAGATTTAGGGGAGCATTCAAATGTAGCCTAGATTTTACAATGTACATCTGTTGCTGCAGGTAATGCCTGAACATTGATAAGGCACCGTACTTAAGGTGATTTTCAGGTTAGGACTTTTCTTAATAGGCTCATGGATATATCTCTTAAGAAGGTCTATCACAGTTAATGACCCAATGCAGCTCTAAGACTTCTTTACATGTGCTCAGGCTTTTATTAATGGACTTTTATATAGCATTAAGCTAAGAGAGGGCTGAGGAAATAGAAGAATAGACATGTAAAAACTTGAAATACTTCCCACTTTTCTGCATTTTGTTCACTGGTTGTGTTTTTTTATTTTTTCTTTTTCATTTGGCAACTTCAAATACAACAACTCCGGGCTTTCATGCAAGCGGCAGGTTTTATTAAAACCTATGATACAGTTTTCTATTGTAGAATGTTCTGTAGTTCTTACTTCCTTGGAAAGATAAGATATGACTAGGGAATTATCATTTTTCTTGACAGAATGACAGTTAAAACTTGGTTTGCATTGGAGTGGGCATGTGTAGTGTATTAAAGGAGATGTCATTCTGAACTGTCTGACAGACTTTGCAGCGTTTCTTTTTTTTATATGGAGGTGAATATATTGCTTGTAAAATCACTGCTAAAATGTAACTAAGCTGTAAGGATGAATTGATGTAGTGACGTTGGGTCAAACTTAGGATTTTTAGCATAGTTTTAATATTTAGAAGCCTATGGATTTAGTGCTCAGTTCTGTAACCAGATATTTGAATTAATTTTATTCATATCAGCATCTTAGTTAAATTCACTCAGAATACTGGTACTTAAGCTGTGCAGAGGTAGAATATGGATGGAATATACCGAAGCAAAATGCTTTGTTTGCTAATAAGATATCTGTTCTGATAACATGTCCAGATTTTATACATACAGGAATTGCTATCAGGAATTGATAGCAATATAGGAATTGCTATCAAAACCTGAGCTCATGTTGTAAGTCAGAAGCTTAAATGTGGCTGGGTGTCCAACAAATGTTCTTTTACAGCGTGCAAAATCTTAAGCAGTGAAAATGGCCAGGTGAAGCAAGGGGGGGCATAAAAATGCCATTAAGGTATGGAAGTATGGGAAGCTAGGTAAAGAGGAAAAAAAAGAAGGAATTGAGGGTTTGGGGTTTTATTTGCTGTGATGGTTTTTTGTTTGTTTGTTAGGGGGCTTGTCTGTTTGGTTTTTTAGTACTAACATTTGCTCTAAAAAACAAAGTTACCTCTTTTGAAGGTAATACACACCTTGAGGATTTTGGGTAAAGGTGTACATGAAGAAACAGGTGAGATATTTGCTTTTACCTGAAAACTGTGGTTGCATATACAGCTTTCTTCCTTATAGTTGTTTGCAGTCCTTGTACTGCTATATATAAAGGCATCTCTTGAGCCATAATAGAAAACTTTTTTTACTTGGTTGTTAAACCCATCTGGTATGCTTGGAGTAGATAATACCATTGTAAAACTAGTTAACTGTGTTTAATGTTTTTACAGAACCAAGAAACTGATAAAATGTGTTAAATACTGGCTAAAGAAAATTGTGTCTTAGTTACAAGTTGAATTCCCAGGTGCTGAGAAGTACATATGATAAACCTGTAAAAAGACAGGACTAGATTTAGGAAAAGGATTTCTTCTGGTCACTACAAACAAGTAATATTCCTGCAGAATGAGCTTTCACTTTGCATGCACATTCTGGGTGTTGGTTTCCTCTCAACTGAAAGACTCCTGATTATTTAATTTTTGCTTTCTTTGCCACCTTTTTTAGACCTCTGGTAGTTAATATTTTCTGTATTTTCTGCTGAATTCCTCTAATTTCTTCCTTTATTCAAAAGGTAGAGAATGTTCTGTACGGAAATTACAGCTGTGGCCTTACCAACAAATAAACTGTAAAGATTAGCTTCAGTTCAAGGTAGCATGTTGTCTTTTCTGCAGGAATATGGTATTTCTGATCATTTTTACTAATGGTAACTCTAAACATCAAAATACCAGAGTAGCTACACACTGTGGGTCCTCATCCAGTATTTTCTCACTTTGTTATTTTTAGTTAACTATTTACATTCTTTAACTGCATCTTAATTTTCTCCTGGATCATGTTTGCAGTTTAACATCATTATTCTGAGTTTTAGTCCCGTATACCAAGATTTCTAGTCCTGGCTTCTAGATCTCCTTGTCCTAATGTCATGCTTAGATGTAAAAACTATACTTTGTTGCTTCTCTTATTAATAAAGTGATTAATATGTATCAGGAAAGATAGGGGAGCCTTCTCTTAATATGGTAATGTAAACTGTTTCTTAATTAACTAATATAATGGGTTTCAGTCCACAGGTATTACAACAGTGTATAAATATGGGTATTATTGTCTTTTAGAAACTATTATGAAGTCCAAAGCAGGAGTAGTGTGTATTTGTTTAAGAAAGGTTTTGTTGCAAAACATCACAGCTTTAAAGGAAAGGAAGTGCTTTTTAATTTAGAAATTCTTTTTAATACAATTGTTTTACTGAGCGACCAAATACCTTATCCTGAATGTCAGCTCAGAATACTCCTGGGCAGTGTCCCTTGCAATTGTATCGTGTATCCTATTTGTAATTAAAATGCCATACACAAACCTCATGAAAATTAACAAGGTAACATAAGTGCTAGTTTTACTTTTTAGTTTTTGACGATTATATGTACTAAATAACTTTAGTTACCAAGAAATGGGCAATAATATGTCAAAGTATTGAGCTGTTTGATTGACTACTATGCTTTAGATAATTTCTAAGGGTCATTCAAGTTTCACATTTGTACATATTTATGAAAACATTAGAGGAAAACTAAAATAGTGTTATGAAAACTAATTTTCTTTTAGAGGCATATGGCATTGAAAACCTTAACAGTCTTTCATGAAATTGCCATAATGTGAAATTTGTTGTTATATTTTCCTGTTTTCTGAAAATATGTAGAGTCTTAGCTTTAACAGAGTGATTCTGAACATGTAATTATTTTTTTTCCACTTCACTGAATTGACTCACTGTGATGTTCCAAATTAATATATTTGTCAATATTGCTGTCAAGTCACATTACATGTATCACCCTCTGAAATTAAAGAATTACTTTTGGAAAACTTCAATATATGTGAGTCATACAGAAGTACCTAAATAAATTCCTTGCTTGTGGTTGTGCATTAAGCATTCTATACTTCTGAGAATGTATTTATTATAAATAATTCTGAAAAGTTCATAATATCCTGTCTGTATAAACCTGGAGAGATAACTTCTATTTGTTTTCTAAGAGTAGCACTCTGGAATTTGCATTTTGTATATTGAACACCCTCGCTGTTATCAAAGATACTGTAAAAACATGTTTTTCTATGTTGCAGAAAAAGTAGATTGCTTTTTGAGTTTTGAGGAAAACTCAAGATTGAAGAAATTGCACAATGTACACTGAAAACCCTGTCCATTAATCTAAAAATGACATAATAACATATATATATATTGATTCTAAGCCGGCAATTTATTTGATTTCTGAAACAAGGAATTTTTGTCTGTAACTATCTGTCAGTTTCCACAAATTATTTATTTGCTAATGAGGAAATGTAAACTAATGTACAACATTATTTGAGAAAAATGTTGTATGTGAAAAATGATTACGTGATACTGGTTCCCTGACTTGATTTTCTTGGGTGCAGCACTTTCTCAGGCTGTGAAGATTTTTGCTCAGAAATTTGAAGACAGCAATATTTTTAACATATAGAGGTGCATATGCACATAAATAAAAAAGACTCTGATTTTTTCTGGTGCTGACTTCAAAACTTGAAAGCACTTAAACAACCAAGGAAGGAGAAACAAAATGGAAAGGTCTGGCCGCTTAAATATATTTCACTGGAATCTCTCCATCCATTCTCAAAAACAAACTTCCCCAGATAATTTGAGAAAAAATATTGTAACCTGTCTTAAAAAGACTGCGATAGCAGCCATTGTGGAAGTCCAGAGACATCCTGCTTCCTCCTTGTTATCGAAACCAACGCTGGGTTCTGAAGCCTTCTGTTATTTAGTAAGAAGGTTCAGCTTTTAGTAAACCATTTACTGTGTCTTGGCAATGGTCAGAGTTACTTTTATGTCTGAAGTGCAAGGTCAAATCACTTCTCTCAGGACGTTTAGTTGTTGGATGAGCTGTGTTCTTCATGGGTCTAGAAGGAAGTCAAGAGGTCTTCTCAGCATCTTTTAAGGAACTTGATGAGCTACCAAGCCTTTAGGCAATGGGATCTTCTTCTTCCCTTAGTTTACTTGCTGGCTAATACAAGATACCCCAGAAGTAATAGAATTGTAGAATGGCTTGGGTTGGAAGGGACCTTAAAGATAATCCAGTTCCAAATCCCCTGCCATGTGCGGGAACATCTCTTACTCTACCAGATAGTAAAAAGCCCCATCCAAGTGGGTGCTAGCACGTCCCAGAAAAAGTTAGGGATCATATAGGAATCTCTGTTATTCAGAGATAGTCGTACTCGTAGTTAGGGATTGGGATCTGCGTAGAGAAATGTGCAGATTTATGCAGGAATCTGTGTTCCAGCAACTAATGTGGAAATGGCTGTGACTGTGCTGCCAATATAATTACTAGATGCAGCAAGCACAGTGCTGTGGGAAGATGTGTGCACTCTATCTACTTATTGTTACTGACATAGTTTTAGTGAGTGACACCAGGACAGAGCCTTCAGAGAGCCTTTTACTGTAGTCTAATTAAATCATCTTGTCAATTATGGTGTTTTATTTCCAGAATGTTTAATGCTTTCTTCTTGTTCAGTCTTGTAGAGAAAGTAACAGTATGGCCTGAATCACTTATTACACCTTTGAACTTAAGCCATGTTAAGTTCTGATAGTACTTGGTCTAAATACCACTTTAAAAAGGAAAAAAAAAATAATTGTGCTTTGGAGGATAAGTACCCTCACTCAACATGGCTTTTTCAAGGGTGATATGACCATGAATTTTCAGTCAAGTTTTGCAACAATGGACCCAAGGTATCACTAAGGACTTTCTCTGTTCCAAAGGATTATTTCAGGTTAAGCATTGCAGACAAGTTGCAATTCTTGATGCACATGGACATAGCTTTGAAAGCTACAGCAATATTACAGTGTTGCACAGGTCTTTATCAATTCTATTGCAAGGGAATACACTAAGAAATTGCAAATACAACTAAAAATACTGCATTTTAAGGAGTACAGTTGGTTTCATGTTACATTTGAGCATTGCATTTTTAGGATACACTAGACCTGAAGAGGCTGAAACTTTGAATTCTAACTTCTCAGTGGAAAGGCAAAGTCAGCTTTACTTAGATCAGCAGAGAAAATGTGTGCCTGTCCTCCAACCAAACTAACAGGGCTTCAAGAAACCTATATGCATTTACGGGAAAAGGTATTTTTTATCTTCTTTAATAAAACCCTTTTGTTAGCATATGCTGTCTTCTTAACATCATATTTGATTGATAGCTTGGAACAATATAGCAGTCTCATCAGGCCTGCCTTTTTAGGGGAACTCATTATGCTACTTCTGAACTGTGTGCAGTAACCCATCAACATGGGTTATTGGGTTCTTAATACTGTATAATTAGGATATATGTATGATTCTGCTCCTTGTCCAGGTTGTTGCTTGCCTTCCTAATCCTATTTAGAGATTTGCCAAGAATAGGAATTGCTTGTCTTTTTTTTAAGCACTAGGGTTTGAGTAATAAAGGAAGTAAGGAAGATTGTAAGGAAATTTTCGCTGTCATTGCTTTCTTATTCCCATAAGTGAAGGTTAATCTTAAATCTGAGACAAATATCTGTGCTTTTTTAAGTATGGTGCTGTGTGTCTCTTATCTACTAGTTAAACTTAATGATTGCCAAACTCTTCTCAGTTTTGGGAGTGCTTTGTGGTAATCTCTCTGACATGTCTTAATGCTTTTTCTTGGGATTTTTGCTGTCATACAATGTCTCATACACTACGCATACTGAATTTCTTGGAATATTTAGAAATTATGTGTTAATTATGGGAACTTTTGTCAGGGGCTGTATTCAGATATTTTTGGGGTTTTTTTTGTTTGTTTTATTTTTTTATTTTTTTGTTTATTTGGTTGGTTTTTTGTTTTGATTTTTTGTTTGTTTGTTTGTTTTGTGTTTAAATGATAGGTTAACTTGAAGCCAGTTGAATCAGTAACCCAAACTAAGCATCCATTGTTTTTGTTTGCTCAGCTGAGTCCAAAAATATGCTAATAACAAATACATTCAGTCCTCCATTCCAACAAAAAATGCAAGTGCACCTAGGCATGCCAGTGAATTCTTGTCTCAGGTTGCTTGTACAGTTGGCACCCGTGTCTGCACATTTGTCTTTGAGCATGGCAGACCTTTATCTGTGGTGAATGCAACACTGATTGAAGACAGTACACTGGCAGATAATAAATTTTGGACATTCATGCTGATTCATATAGTTTCTTTAGTCCTATCATCAAGCTGGTGAGCAAGTGCAAAAACTTTTGCCATTTTTCCAGCCGATATTTGCTGCATCCACTCTTGGCTGACAGGCTTGCCTCAAGGTCCATGCCTATCCAGAAATCAGCCCCTCATGCAAATATCCAAGAGTTGAGGCCATCTGTAAAATCTGCTTCTCATCTATGTATCATTAGGGTTTATTGATTGTACTGTCATTTTCAGGTATAATCTCTGATCAGGGTCAGTCTCTTTCCCATGACTACTGCAACTGTCAGCCCACTGTGTAAATGATGAGCATGGACTCAAGGAGTCTTTTTGCAGAGTGTGCAGAAAATCATAATTAGCAGCAGAAGTGACTAGACTAAAATAATTTTTATGGCTGCATGTAAAATCCTGTTTTTATTTTAATTTCAGCTCCATAAGGTTTTGGAAAATTTAGTTGAGCTATGGGAATACACTTTTGGTTGAGTTCACTGCACACTTACCTAACAGCAATGTCTACAATTCACTTATTTTTCCAGGCAATTTTTCTCCTTATTCATGTGGCAAAATATTCTTAAGAAGTTAGTATAGATTTACTAGTTAGCACCAAGATTACTTCTTGGCACTTGAATTTGTCTTGGCAGGTTGAACTACTATGTGATTTTTTTCCATCTCTTACTGAGTTGTGGCAGCATTCTGCAAATACAATGCCTTCATGAAAGTAGTAAGTTTAAAACCATCCACAATCATACTTTTTCTACTTTATTGGGAATTGTGAAGAAAGAAGCAAATACATACCTGACAATAAATAGCTTGACTAAAGTAGGTTGTAGTAACAAACTGTCTCTTCAGTCAGCTGCAACAGACATCACCTAGAAGTAGCCCAATGCTGATACAAATCTTCTGATAGTTGACTTTGGAAAAGTCTGGAAAATTAATTCCGTCTTTCTGTTCATCCTTTTGAATAGCTTATAATTACAGACATTATTCTAAAGGAGATGCTGGTATTTATTTTCTTCTTGTTAATTTTAGATGTAAACTCATTTGGTATCAAGTACATGAATTACACTTTTTCACAATCTAGGTCTTTGATGGAAAAAAAAAAAGTCATGAGATAAAACTGTCATGCTCCAGGCTTTGTCACAAGAAACCAGTTGCTCCTGCATGAGGAACAGGGACAACTGGAGATATCTTCAATTGTCATAATAGACTCTTGAAACAGAGTGATTTGAATGGGAAGAAAATATTATCTCTTTTTTTTCCCCCTGTAAAGCAGCCTTACACCAGATCATTATTCTTTAGGGTCAGTTGACAGGAACAAATGAGAATCTTTAACT
Source organism: Ammospiza nelsoni (assembly GCF_027579445.1). NCBI lineage: Eukaryota > Metazoa > Chordata > Aves > Passeriformes > Passerellidae > Ammospiza > Ammospiza nelsoni. The sequence continues at coordinate 48,452,325 of NC_080634.1, forward strand.
GAAACTGTATGTTAACGATAGCATGAAAACAAATGTAAAGGTGTCTGAAAGGTACTCAAAGCAAGTTCATTTATCTACTTATAATGGGTATTAAAATCATAACAATTTTCTGGTAACAGTTCTGGGAAATGACATACTCTTACAGTATGTGAAGTAAGTCTCCTGCAACATGGGAGGAGGTCTTTATATCACAGAATGGAATCATGAAATTGTTTGAGTTGGAAGAGATCTTAAAGATCATCCAGTTCCAACCCCCTGCCGCAGGCAGGGTCACCTTCCACTGCACTATGCTTCTCAAAGTCCCATCCAGCCTGGCTTTGGACACCAGTACATCCCAAAAAGAGTTAGATCATACAGTGGCCAGTTGGAGATGATCATATTGGTAAGTAGGGATTGCTCTCTGCCTAGGAGCATGCAGATATATTCCTGCAGATGCAGGAATCTGAGTTCCAGCATCTAATGTGGAAATGGCTGTGACTGTGCTGCCAATGATTGTTAGATGCAGCAAGCACAGCACTGTGGGAAGATGTGTGCACCCTCTTTATTTATTGTTACTGAAAGTTTTAGTGGATGACACCAGGGCACTAATACACATGACTTTATTTGAAGAGAAATCTTCAAAGAGTTTATGAAATCACAAGAACTAATTAAACAACTAAGCATATGTATTTGCCAATATAGTTCAAACTTTCATCTGATATGTTCTCTATTCTGATAATTTATATTCAAGAACTTCCTTGGGCTGAGAAATGCATGCATTGTTGTGAGAAGTTTAGTAAGAGGTTCTAAAACTAGATTTTAAATTGTTAGTTGAGCAGCTAAAAATGGAAAAGTTTAACTTTCGTTTTCCTGCACTATTTAGTATTTCATTAGAAATAATGTTTAAAAACAATCTATGAGGATCAAGTGTTAATTGAGTTATTATGGTTATGTATGAAAATTGCATGTATGGTACTTATGAGCATTACAAAGTTTTCAGATGCTTATCCAGCAGAAAATGTTGAAATGCTTTTGTGTCCAAAGAATAGCAGGATTCCATTTCCTGTAGGTGGACACAAGTGAATTTGTAGTTTACTGCTACAAACTTAACAAAATAATAACTTTTGTTTCACAGTAGTTGAGTCTTATAATATGCACTGTTTGGTTGAGAAATTGAATAGTTTTGGTGATACTTCTGGTTAATACTTAAGTGCTATCTCTGATTTGTTATAAGCAAGACAGTTTTTACTTACAAGTAATGACTTACAAAGTCATCACTTACCAGTTTTGAGGTAGTTCTATTAAGTTTTTCTAAGCCGTGTTGAAATTTCAGCAATTGTTTCTACTCATTATAGAATTGTGTAAATGAACTAGCTTCTGTTCCAAACTCCTTCAGTTCTTAAGGAAACTGGAAAATTTCTCTAAGCTTACAACAATTGGTACATTCCATCTATCCAATGAAATAGTGAACACAAGGCTATTTTTTGATGGGACACTCCTGTTGCTCTCTGTTCTATTCTTTACTGCTGCAGATTGTTTTTTGTGGTGTCCACCCTTTCTCAGTCGCTTTTATTTGGTTTGCTTCTCTTGTCATATTTCTTGATTTCTTTTTTGCATGTCGTCCCTATGTCTTTATGTCTCTTACCTCCTATAAAGCCATTTTATCACTTCTCTTTAGTATAGATGACTCTTCCTTTCTTCCTGAGCATAAAGCAACTGAATTTTGAAAGTCCAGTGAAAAGCTGTCTGGCCTCATTGCATAGCAAAATTCCAGAGTGAGCTCTGGGAAATGGAAGGAAAAAGAAAAGAGAAAGTTTTGATTAACCTAGTGGAAGATTTATCTATAAGCAGTTCCAGGAGATCATGACAGATTAGTTTAAAGTGAAATGCAGGGGAAATATTATCAATATGAGTTTTCTTGAGCTTCAGCTTCCTGAGGAGTCACTAGTGTTGTTAGTGTACATCCTCTTTCTCATCACTTTTGTCAGAAGAAACTAGATTTGTTTTCTTGAGTTTGATAGTTCTAGTTTTATGTGTCCATCATCATCGTTTTTGAATGATTATCTGTCCTTCTAAGACATCTTTGGACTTTTGCCAGTACAGAAGTGTCTGAACAGACAAAGAGAACATTTTACTCACTTGTGCTTCGTCACAGAATTAAACAAATATAATTAAAGCTATGGTACTGGTGACTTACTGTTCTCGAATAGCTCAGTTTTGTCTCTGGAAGTAACAACACCATTTTGTGCCATTAGGAGTGCCTCAGGATATTTGCCTTACATTTTAAAAGCAAATTTAATACATATTTTATGTAGCTAGAGTAATGTGTTAGTGAGAAGTGGTACTCCACTTATTTGTCTAATTTTATAATAAAATCATAATGTTCTAACTTCTGTAAATAACAGACTAAATAGGGCCCAACTTTCCAAATGAATAAATCTCATCGCTTACTTAATGACAGGCGACACATCCCATGCCAGGTAACCTTTTGTTCAGTGGCAGAAGGTATAGCCTTACTTAGAGGTGTCAGACTATAATGCAATCATGTAAGAATCCAATTATCTTTTTTTTAACTATTCCTACTTTTTTTTTATGACCGGCCATGCTGAAATTTTAATGAGAATTCTCAGGCTAGCCTTAGCAGATAGATGGCAGAATGAACATTTTTATAACTCAAATAAAAGCTGTTATATTTTATCATGAGGCGCTCCTATTGTCTTGTTTCCATTTTGTAAGATAAGTAAGCATTACCTCAGAAGAAACTTTAAGGAACACCCCTAATTTTGTTACGTGTATACATAAAAATCTATACACATACACTTTTTCAGTATTACATCTGCATATTTACTTCTCAGCTAGACTTGCAGTTACATTCTGATTATGTATATTATGTAATATTCCTGGCTACACAAATCACTTTTTCACATTTTCATTAATCCTGAGTTTATAGTAACATTGAGGTCATCGTGTTTTTGTAACACAACCATGGGAGCACCTTATCAAATTTCCTTGTTGCTAAAGCAGCTTGACCTTGCATTTAATTTACTAATCAAAAGCAATCCTAGCAGGCAGTTCAAACAAAAATACCATATCTTGGTTTTCCTTTGAAAGTAACAAACAAGGTCACAGTAACTGGACAAGAGGAGAGCATTTACCAAACTTCTTGGGCCTTAATTTCCCCCTTACATTGCTGAACATAAAATCTTAAAAGTAATATTTAAAAATTCTTTTTTACCCAAGCTGAAAATATTAGACTTAGTCTATATTCACTGTAGACTTTCTGTGTGCTACTCCAGGTAGTTTGGAGTGAGCTGCTGCTCTCAAAAATAAGTGATTAGCCCTACTCCTGAGCTCTTCCCAAAGTTCTTTGTGGGCCCATAGGAAAAGGCTGTCGATCATTCTGTTATGGCTGTCCAGTGCCAGTCAGTATTTTTTTCTGAAAATTTATAGATTCTGCTTTGGCATGAGATTGCATTTGCCACTGTGACAGGAAGTAGGCAGTTTGGTCCTTTGGAAATCCGCTCACTGGAAATGTGCCACCATCAGAAGGGCTTCTCCAGTATAGTCCTCATTCCTCGGTTTTTGTCCCAAGGATCCTGAAAAATAAAGTACCAGTAGTGGATTATCCTGCTATTGCTGATGAAGTTAGTTAATCCAATAGCCTGGTGCTGAAAGTTCTCTGTAAAAGAGGGTAGGTAGCTGAGAGGAGGCTAAATCTGAAGTGAATTGTTGTCGTGTGCTGCTAATGCACTCTACAAGAAATTGTAAAATCCGATACGTAACATATGTTGCATAGGCAGAAAGACAAATTTTGTTTTGGGGTTCATTGAAAGTCAGTCTTACCATAAGTCCTATGAATTTGTAAGTATTGGATGTTTGGAACATTGCTATTCTTAAATGTATCCCACCTGTTTAAAGTATGAGTACAGGATACATACATAGGTAATAATGGAGATCATAAATATTAGCAGATGTCAAGCACAAGTTAAATGCTAAATCCGAAGAGGGGAATTTGTGATCTTTTTAAATACCTCACATGCCCAGGCTGTCATCCTGAAAAATTATAGGTCACAACCAAATGAATGTTTTTTCATACTGATGTATTTTGACAGATTTTGTTCAGGATTTTATGTTAAGAATTTACATGTTATATGTGGGCTGTGTTTCTTAAAGTTCTTGAAAGATTTAAAAAGAATTGCAATTTACCTGCTGCACACTGAGTAAAAACAAGCTAAATATAATCTAATTCTTGTTAGATTATAAAAAAGGAAATACTGTTTGTAATACTGAGCTTTTTGTATACAAACTTATAAAATGCACAAGACCAAATACAGTCTCATAAAGAGGGCTTACCTTTTCACAACAACTAGCAAGGGTACTTCTTGCTGGGAATATTTTGGGAGGCATTTGCATATACTAAATATGACCTACTATGCAATAGGTCTTTAAAATAATTTATGATTTGGTGTATAGTGCCCATACAATTAATGTAAAATAGTGCAGTGGCTATAAATTTTACAAGTCAAAAATTCTATTTCTGGAGCAGAAGCAAAGGAGTTGTTTTACACAGGACAGTCCTGAATTTTATTTAATGTAACTTAGAAAAAGCTATAGATGACCTAGCCACATTTTTGATTATAGACTAAAAACAGGGACAGGGAAGTGGGAAATCAAATTCAGAAAGTTACTAGCTATGGAAGCATACTACTTCACCTTACAAGAGAATGCCTTAACAGCCAGACTGTAGATTAATATTATATAGGTTCAGTGTCAAGCCAGTCTGTTTCATGTCGGATCATTGTGAAGCAAAGAATAATAGATTTAGATGTAAGAAAGAATAATAACAGGGAATGTTGTAGTATAATCAGAAAAAGACTTCAGAGAAAAATGTGTCCACTGACTACATCTGTACCTTGAGATGATTAGTGGGTACTTGCTCATGTCCATTCTCCCCAAGCCTGAGATTCTTCAGAAAGATAAGTTGCATCCCTGCTGCATGTAAGCAGGAGTGTAGATGGTGTAAGCAGCTACTTCAGAAGGCTTGGGATTTTCACAGCATAGGGTTCCTTGTCCTTGAGCTGCTTTATCTCTTGAATGTGTTGTGCTATTTATACAAGCCATTGGTAATTGCCTAGATGTGGTGTAGCTGTACCATTGGTGAAGCTATGATCCCAGGTTATATAGGGTTATACTGGTTTATGGAATACATCTTCATGAGTTAACGTGAAATGTTGTAATTTGGCATCTGTGATCCTATTATACTATGAAGTTTGAAAGAAACTGCTGTCTTGTGAAGGATGATTCTTTGTGTGTTTGCATTCATCAAGAGTTAGTCCTCACTATACAGAATGTTAGTTGAGAAAATTGAACTCAGTTGTCTTGAGCTGAGATCAGGATTAGGTCTCAAATTTTGCTGTCTAGAGCCTGGAATATCTGACATCTGCTCTTTTGTTTTCTGGGCACTTGTCCTTATTGAGTAGGAGAATGATACTTTTCTTTAAAGTGAGCCAATCCCCAGCTCATACCTGAGGAATGACTTCAGCCTAAGTAAAATCTGAGTCTTTTAATGGTCAGTTGTAGAAAATATAATTGCAAATCATCCATATTGAGAACAACCAGGTTTACAGGGGATATGTTCAAGAGGAGTTCCCATTTGTCTTGGGGTAGTCGATGGGGTCTGTTTATGTGACTTTGTCTACATAATGTTTATATGGGTGTCTACAGAGATTTGTAGATAACCAGGGAAGATTTGTGGATGCCTTGACTTGTTCTAACAGCTAAATGTACTTTGTGTAGGTCAGATAACACATCATGGTTCTAATGATGTGTATAGCATTCTTAAACTCTTGCAAGATATCCTCTGTATCAGTCTCAGAGTATTGGTCTACATTGTGATGGTGCCACTCAAGTCATGCTCCCCACTGCAAGTGACAACTATTCTTTGAAAATGGAAGCCAGTACCGAGACAACAGCTCAGTCTTGAGCTCTTGCAAGTAGAAATGAATTATGCCTTTGCTCCCCTTAACATAAAAAAAGAAGAAGTTGAGAGGTGTTTGAGGTGCTGGTATCTCCAGTGCTGTATTTATGATAAATTTTAGAAATACCTCAGCTCCATCTTACCCAAAAGTCTGTCTTTGACAGTAGCTCACAATAAATGCCTCGGAAAGAATATAAGGACAGGAAACATCATATTTTAGTGATATTTGCCAAAATATTCTCCTACTTTCTTTGAGTATTTCAAGATTTATCAGAGCCTGCTGTCATGCCTTTGTATATGAGTTTTAGACAGATTTCCAGGAATGTATCTACCTTACCTTTTCAGTCTGGCAAAGTTCTTAGCATGTGGGCTGTCTAGAGGAGTCATTGCATTTGATCTGTTTACACTTTGCCCTGAAATAATTCTGTACTGTAACATGTTTTCAGTAGTTTCGTATTCTAGGAAGTTCTTATGAAAACTGGGAAGGAAGACATGCCCAGTCCTTTTCTCCCTCCTTGCTCTGGACCTGGTGTTCAGTCAAAGAATCCTTCTTAGGCCCAGTAAATTTCCTACCATCCCCTGGAAGTCAAAGTGTGACTCAGTCTGAAGTCATTGGCCAAGTATCTTCCCATTGGATGGACAAGCATATGGACATTGGACACTGGCCAGCCATTGTCTGAAATGTGATTGGAGTCAGTTGAGGCAATAATATAAAACATTTTGGTAGCTGGACTCTCTTTCCCAGGCTTGACATAGTGAAAGAAAAATGCTGCAGTTTTCCTTGTGGATATAAGTAGGCTGGAGTAATTCCATCTCAGATCACACATGTCAGTAAGATAACCTGCATACCAGCTGGTGGTAAATGACAGTCTATATTCCTGATAATGATGGCAGGAGCCATATTTTGTGGTTATGAGGAGAGGGTTTTTGTTTTCATTAGGGTTTTTTGTTGTTTTTTTTCTGAAACTCTGCGTGTGAAGGAGGAAATGAGACACAAAGAACTGATTTCTGTCTTCTGCCCAAGAGGTACTGATCTAACAGCTGTCTGTGCTTTTTTAGTTTACTTTGAGTAAATCAAAAAGTTGTGTTGCTGTGGATCTAGAAGGTACCTAAAAGAAAAAAATGGAAAGAGCTCCTCTATATGCATGTATTCACTAGACTTTACCTCTCCTGAAGAATTTCTTCATATAGAAGATATGGGTTTAGAAGGAATTGAGAATACAATGAAAATCACTGCTCCTTCCCCCCCCCCCTTTTTTTATTGTGCCTAGATCACTATGGATAGGTTGCGAGAGCAGATTTCAGAATTCCTTGCACTAGTTCATTAAGTAGGTAAATTAATCCTACCTGACTTAAGTAGAATGTTTCTTTACATTATAATTCTAATTGCATGGCTTTTTAATTTATGGAATTTTGTTTGTGATGACAGGCGCTTCCTCTCTGTAAGATGCAAGCTGCTTTTTCTTAAGAACTTTTCTCTTTGTAATTTAGTGTGCATCTACCCATGTAAACCTGAACATTTAAGCTGTTAATGTGCTCTTATTTGACTTAAAAATATCTGACTAGTTTCTAACACTTTAAAAGTAATCTTTCTATCAAAAATTGACAGTTTTCAACCTTCATTTTAATACTGCTACCCCTTTGATAGTTGCACTTTAATTTTCAGGAAATTGAATCCTAACTAAAAGCTTCTTTCCATTCTGTCAGTCTTCAGCTTTGTCGCTTGTAATTTTCGTTCTTTGATGCATCTGAAAGCTTTAGATGCAGTTTTTTGACATTGATTTTGTTGTTCTTGTATCCTGAGAAGTTAAAAAAATTAGATGAATTTTTAAGCTTCTGAAGTATGTGTCATGAAGGCAATGCAGCTATGAAAAGAACCAGGTAAAGCAGATTACCTTGACTTGGGATGTGGCTAGATATTTTTGCTTTCAAATTTTAGATCAGCCTTTTGAACAATTCCAGTATTAAATTTCATTCTAGCCATATGACATCACGTGTCCCTGCACATGTAGAATAACATCAGTGAAAATTCACTTGTTGATTCCTCAGATTTCCTCAGGAAACTTTCAAGATATTCCCTAAGCAGAAATTTAAGAAGCTAAGCAGCTGTGGCACAAGTAGTAGGGTTATGGAAGGATAAACAGATGGCTAGATCTTGGGAAGCAGGGAGTAAAAATGCATGCTGAATTTTTGCGGCAGAGAAACATTGTCTTTGTAGATATGCAACAGTTTGTGCTGAGACTTGTCCACCTAACACAGATCTTGCACAATGCACATCACACATCTTCTCTATGATAGCACATATCAGAAGGGTGTGTTGGGGTTTGGAGCTGTGATGTTTGGAAAGAAGTTAGAAATAGGATCAATTGAAAAGCTCCATAAGAACCTTCTGATTCTGAGTGAGACAGGAGAATGGCAAATCCAGGTATGCTAGAATAGACTAGAACAGAATACTTCAGTCAGATGGGACCTTCCATTGGTCATTTATTCCAACTGTCAGGTTGTCCTTTGGAAAGACAGAAAATCCCTCAGTATGCTTCCTTGATGCTTTCCTTGCTGAAAGCATCAAAATACTATAAGTCTGGGGAGAGTCACCCCTTGGTGTTCTTTGTTGGGCTTAAGCTTCTGAAGCTAGCTCTGTATTACATGTTCAAGATATAAAAAAAGGATGTTCTTTCTTTACTTTTGCATGTGTAAGCCTTGCAGAAAGTGTCCCTTACTCTTCATTCTTGCAGTGGGAAGTGAGTTCTGTTGTTTCAGTGTAGGAATTTGTCCTCACATATGTGGTGATGTGTTTGGAACCAGCATATGGTACCAGCCCATGGTGGGATCTAGATGATCTTTAAGGTCTTTCCAACCCAAACCAACCCATTGTAGGATTTTAATGGTACTCAGTACCTGTGTTCTTTAACATCTCACCACAGGTATCTTACTGTAAATCCACTTACCAAGCACAGCACCATTTTCAAAGCCTACAGTTGTGTTTTCAATTCACCATTGTCTAATTAGAGGTTGGGTAGTGCCATGCCATCAGCTGTTGTTACAAAACTTGTGTGAGCCCATCAAAGACAGTGGGGTAGAAAAGGCAAGTTTTTCTGTGTATTCCCTGCATCTCAAGGAACTGATTGAAGTGGTACAGAAATGGCAGTGGGGATGTTCTGTCTTGTGCAATGCTAGTGGAGCAGGGATTAGAGCATTCCTCCCATGGACACTGCAAGGGGAAACTTCATTTTTTGTGATTAGGATAAATTTGCACTTTGTTAAAATGCACTTGAGAATTATCCAAGGAAGGAGCACCGTTACTGGTCAGGATAATTTCCTCTCTTGGTTTTGAAAGCTGCATTCATGAGAAGGGGCTTCAAAATGCAAGAATAACCAAGAATATCAGGATAAAAAGGGGATTGGACCTAACAGCCCTTTCAGTTGAGAAGCTTTGGGAGGTGTTGGATGGCATTAACAAAAGCATCAGAGGCTTTGTTTCTCTTCCTAGCTATGTGTGGTGTTTATGAATGCTGATAGGAGAATTCCCCTATGTAATGCTGAACTAGAGTTTCACAGACAGGAGCTTGATGAAAAGAGAGTTTATTTTTGTGGCTTGAATTAAGTCCTGTGGTAAAAAGCTGTACAGTCATCCACTTTAGTGACAGGTGCAGGGTAGATAGTGAATATTTTGGTTTTTTGCTACAGCTTTTCCATTTTTTTTTCCCTAAATTAATTGAAGCAGCTGGAAAGTAAATATGATATGAGAAAATTTTATCTCAAATGGAGTTCAATAGCTATTCATAAAATCAAATTCTAACATGGAAAGTAAAGTATTTATAGACAGTGGAAGAAAATTTCTTATTTACAATTAGAGAAATTTCAATAAACTCACTTTTTAAAAAAAGCTTTTCTAGGAAGTTAAATACCTTTCCAAAGGGACTTTTTGTTTTCCTGTTGTTAAAAAATTAATGTTATATTGTAACTATGTATGGTCCTGCTGTTTCTTTAATTGTTCTTGTATTGGGACTTAGATTCCAGCCTCATGCTGAGTGGCTATTAAGTCAGTAAGAGAACTGGCAGGGAGATTGATGTGGTACATCAGGATGCCGTTTTTCCCCTCATAAGCTTGTCTATAGATACCTTTTTCTGCTTTATAGGCTGGCTGCAGTTTCTTTGTCCAGGCGCATTCACCGTTTTCTCTCTTTGGGCCCTCTTTAAGTCTATTGGTGTGAGATTCTATGATTGTCTTACAGCCATAAAATCCTTTTATGCTTTCACCTTGATTTCATATTGCTAATAGAGAAAATGGGAAATGCAGCAAATGTTCTATAGCTGCTGAATTATCTGCATTGTTACAGTTTGAGTAATTTACAAAAAATTTTAGTTTTTGAAAATATTTCAAAGCATCTAATTTGTAGAACTTTCTTTTGGAGATTATTCTAGTGTACATTTTCAGTGCCTCCATAAACATCCCTCTTTATAAAATCAATAGCCTCCTTTTAATGATTTACTTTATTAGGTGAGATTTTAATGTAGTTTATTCAAAAAAAGGCTATTATTCCTGGTCATTAGCCCAGATTAACATAAATGCACCAGGCAGACATTTGTTAATTTCATTCTCAAAATTATACTTTACATTTTCATTACTATTCTTGATAAGAAGTATCTCAACAGTTCTGTAGAAGTCAGGATTTTCTAATGACTGCAAGCATTGTTCCTTAAATTCTGACTCTCCTCTTAAGATTGAATCTTTGTTTCACAGTGCCTAAAAAGATGACAAAAGCAAGATGACAAAAGCATCCATCTTTAATAAAAGTTACAGGTACCTCCAAAGGCACATCACTGGGTCTAGCTGAAGTGGACTCAACTCCCCAAAAAAGTTACACTATTCATACTCAGGAAAGTGTTAATTTGTGGAATTGTATGTTCTCTCACAAGGATGCTATTTATGGTTCCTTCCTAAAGCAGGTGAAACCAAGAACTGTAATGAATTGCATGGGATTGGCTTAGGAATGAAGAGTGAGAGTTGTTAGTGCTTGACATTTTTACAGATGCTGCATTGCAATCTACAGGAAATTGGGAAGCATCCTTCAGAGATAGCCAGTTATCAGTAGTGCTCTTTCTGCACCAAGCACATTAAATATGTATCTCAAAGTTTAAAATTGTTGGTGATTCTGAGAAAGTGACACGGAAGCTTCTCTGCATTGCTAATTATAATTACTCTTTCAATAGGACAAAAAATAATAAAACCCCAAAGCTCATTTATCCTTAGTTACCTTTTGGGAATGCAAAATAAGTGTAAGGTCACTTTAGTTCAGAAAAGCTTGACACACTATTAGTTACCATGTGTCCATCTGTTTGTCTTGCTATTTTTTACCTCATCTTGCTAATCAGGGCCTTTGCCCTCCACTGGATCTGTTCCCTGGGCTTACACAGAACAAGTTGTTGATTTTATGTGGCATTTCCAGTAAAAAATTTTAAAAAAAGTATTTTAAGGTAGTTATATTTTTCACAGAGGAGTATAAGTAAGCATGTAAATTTTACTGTTTACTAAGCACAGAAGTTGGACTATGAATCTCTTTTCTTGTCATATTTAATTCCGCAGTTTCTGAATGTGCCATTTAAAATTTTATATAGCCCAAAATATTTTCTGTTATTTATGTTGGTTTTTTTTAATTATAAATGAGTGTATAGCACTCATATAAATACAAATTAGGTTGATGTATTTTCTCCATTTTTTAATCATACCACCATTAACAAATGCAAATTATCTGATTATCTCTACTGCTACAAGAAAAAGATTTTAAGTGGAGCTATTTGACAGTGTATAGACCATGTACAAATCATTGTTTCAAATGTTGATTGCTTGGAAAAACAGCAAGCTACCTAAGGTATAGACTTACCATAAGAATATGCTGCATTTAGAAATAATGGTATGAAACAAAGCCCAGTCTATTCTTTTCAGTGAAAGACAAGTGAAGACTTTGCTTGCAGTGAAGACAAGATCCTCGCAATATATGAGGATATAAAATACTACTTGAGCAAAGAGATGCAATTTAATGTAGAAGAAACTCTTTGTCTTTTGACCTCCTTCTGTAGAGGTTACATTGTATGATTCAAAGGGTATACTAATTTCCTGTGTCATCTTGTGGAAGCTGCTGCTGGAGAATGCTCGGTGGGTACAGTTTTTTTGCTCACAGAGGTAGTCTTTCACATCTTAAAGGCTGTTCTCCTTAACCTGTAACTTGCACATTAAGCATCAAGAGGTGGTATCTTTCTGTTGCAGATTTGGTACTAAACCAGCACCCTCAAAGTGCTCCTTCTTTGTTCAGGTTCTGTCTTCTGTGGGATTTCCTCCATTAGTTTCTCTCAGAGTAAGGTCAAGCTTTCCTATAGTACTTTACCAGCTGCTCATCCTGGTCTCTCAATGCGTGGCCTTTACATGAAGCATTGTTACAATCTGCTCCAAGGATTAAACAACTTCCCTAGCAACAGTGCAAACACATTTTCATTCAACTCCTTCCAGTTCCTGAATGTGTAACCTGAATGTGAGTCATTGTCTTCACTTTTTCTCAGTCATTTGGGTATCCATATCACTGCAGTAAGATTATTCTTGTGTGCTGTTGGATGCTAAATAACACAAATGCAACACTCAGTGTTTGTCTTCCCTGGCTTTCCAGTCTTCAGCTAACAACATGCCCAGGAAAGCTGTCATGAAAATCAGTATGGCTGGAGGCAACTTCTCTTCTAGCCTCAGGTGTCAGAGTGCCAATCCCTCCTTGATTCAGTCTTAAAAATGCAAGGAGAACACAAATATCCAAAAATATTGCTGCTCTTCTTGTGCCATTCTCAGGAGAAAATCTGAATATAGTTGACCAGACCTTTTTTCTCCGAACTATTTCAGTAGCAAACAAAACTGCTATCCTTTCCATTTGCTCAGTCCTGTGGCAAGCAGTAGAGAATTGTGGGGAAATTTTGAGAGATACTTGAAAGTATTTTCACATGCACCTGTCAATTTATTAAGCTATATATCTGTTTTTAAAATGCATCTTCATTAATTTTTTTATTCTTTTGGGAATATTATATAGGAGGCAGACAAGGAACAGTAAATTATATAAGAAATAAGAACTGCTAGGTATTGATAGTAAAGCAGGATGCCCTTGACTTGAGGACAAGCTTAAAATCTAAGCACGTCAAGCCAAGTTAATGAGGAAAGAGAAGTACATCAAGTGTCTACTAGAACTTCCTTGAGAATATAAAAATCAAGTGCTCTGGTATTGATGGTTTTGCCAAGCCCAGAATCAGATTCTAAGATTCCTATGAGGCAAGTAAAATCAGTTAACTATAAAGTCTAACAATGGCAATTAAAGAGAAAGAGCCCAAATATATGTACACATTTTGAAAATCTGAAAGGCTTCGCACTGACTACTTGTATGTTGCTGGTTATCCTTTAAGACCTCTTCCTATCAGTATTCTAAGAAATATCAAGGTTAGTTTCTTAGAAAGTGCTAGAAAAAGTAGAGATGGTTCTAAGACGTGGTTAGACTGGGTATGCAGCTAGTTATACTGTGCATAATGGGGTCCATTCAGTTTTGTACAAGAGCTGACTAGAACAATGCACTTTCAGACTGGTCTTGGTGCTTATCTGCTGGATTAATACACCATAACAGTAGGTGTGACAGCTCACCCTTAAGGGGAGTTGTCAGTCATCACAGTAGGTTAGAGATGGTCAGACACTTGATCTTAGGAAATGGACAGGGAATTTCTAGAAGTTGTTTTCTGCTGGAGGGCTGATCTGTGCCTTGGCTTTGTGTTTAGACATGCAACCATTTTCTAACAGTGGATGGATTGGGTATTTGACTGCGCAGCTGAAAATGAAGCAGGCTGTTTGTGTGGTTATCCAGACAGTAAATGAGATGATCATACCAACTAGGATGCAGCTGTTGTCACTTCAGCTGATGCAAAGCCACTGAAGTGTGAGAAGTAAAGATGTGACATGAAATGTTTTGAGTAAATAGCAGGGGAAAACCATCCATTCTGATTATGGTTAAAATGAATGTATTCTCTACTAGTCAATTACATTGACTAGTAATTGTGAAACTGTTGTGAATCACAGGTTCACTAGAGGAGAAACTTGGGCATTTGGTAATAATGTTTCTTACGAAAATCAAACAAATTGTCTCCTATTTTGCACAACTAGAGCAGCCGAGTAGAACCTACTTCATTTTGTTGTCTATTTCCATACTAGTTTGTTCTTTATTATTTATTATTTTTCAAAATAGCCTTTTAGAATGGAATGCCATATTGTAATAAACATTGCTCCAGATAGTACTACTATATTTCTTATTTAAACTGATACAGCACTTTATTTTGCAAGTATATTGAAACTCTGCTCAATAACTTGAGATGTCATATTCTTAAAGACTGCCAACATTTATCAGTTTAAATCTGTCAATTTTAAGTCAACATTTCCACTATGGTTACTCTCCTTGCTGTGGTTGCCTACAGCTCAGCCTCAAGGATAACCCTTCAAAATACTAGATAATTACACTATTCCCATAGTTAATTTAAGCATTTCAATCAAACAGGAAATAGCTTATAGTCTGTTCCCTGGTTGATTATAGTTTCTTCATATTAAAAGGGCGCCACTTAACATTTGCTTGCTTATGCCAGATGGCAAGTTCCTAATTAAATTCACTTCTCATGCGCCTAATTTTTCTGCTTGCATTTTGGCAAAGCTAAAATCTCAGTAGGGCAAACAGATAGTTGGGGTATACTAACAACATTATTATTGTTATTTTTACGGTCTTTCTTATGAATGGTAGCTCAAAAAAGATCTTATGGCTCAAGATCTGCAACTTAACCTTTGGTAGTAAGGCTCTGCTTCAATGCAAGTTCAGAATGTCAAACCAGAGTCTTAAAAATTATTTTGTGTTCCCTTCTCCTATTGCTCTTTAAGGGCTGTTCAATTTTTTTTTTCCACAGAAAGCAGGAGCAGAAGAATTGATAAGAAGCATTTTCTGCTTCTTTTGCATAGGCTTTCTTTTTGTCTTATCAGAAACATTAGAAGAGGTAAAAACTCCGGAGCTAAGTGCTGAGCTTCCTTTGTCTGCCTGATGAGGACAATTATCTTGATCCAGAAAAGTGACTCTGAATTAAGTACTTTGGTCTTGCATTCTTAAATATGGTTCAGTACAGATTCTTCATGAAGTGATCTTGGGAAATCATCAATTAAGTTTTATTTTATAATTTCTAATGGGTTCACTCTGGCTGGATGCCCTGTGCCCAACAAAGCTCCTCTAACTCTTCTCTTCCCAGCTGGATGGGGGGGAGAAAATATAATGAAGGTTTCATGGCTAGAGATAAGGACCAGGAAAGATCACTCACCAAATACTGTCATGGGGAAAACAGATTTGATTTGGGGATATTACTGAATTTATTACTAATAAAATCAGAGCAGGATAATGAGAAGTAAAAACAAATTTTAAAAACACCTTCCCCTACCTCTCTCCCTCCGTCTCATCTCTACCTCCTCCTTCCTAGCAGTACAGGGAGATAAGGAATGGAGGTTTCAGTTATTTCATCACATGTTGTTCCTGCCACTGCTGAGGGAGAAGAGTCTCCCTTGCTCCAGTGTGGGGTCCCTCCCACCACAGACGACAGTTCTCCCTGAACTTCTCCAACAGGAGTCCATCCCATGGGCAACAGTTCTTCACAGACTGTTGCAGTGTGGGTTACTCTTCCACGGGGTGCAGTCCTTCCAGTCCAGCCTGCTCCAACACGGGTCACAAGTCCTACCAGGAAGCCTTGCTCCAGCATGGACGCCTCTCTACATGGGTCTGCAGCTCCCTGCCAGGAGCCTGCTCCAACATGGGCTTCCCATGGGGTCACACAGCCTCCTCTCAGGCATCCACCTATTCCAGTGTGGGCTCCTCCAGGGGCTCCAGGTGGATCTCCATGGGCTGCAGGGGCAGCTGCCTCACCACACTCTGCACCAAGGGCTGCAGGGGAATCTCAGCTCCAGTGCCTGGAGCCCCCCTGCCCCTCCTTCTACCCTGGTGTCTGCAGGGCTGCTGCTCTCACGTGTTCTCACTACACTACTCTTTGGCCACAGTTACATCTGCCCAATAATTGGTTTTTCCTTCTTAAATATGTTGTGCCAGAGGCATTACTGTCATTCCTGATTGGCCCAGCCTTGGCCAGCAGCACATCTGTTTTGGAGCCAGCTGGCATTGGCTCTGTCAGACATGGGAAGAGCTTCTGGCAGCTTCTCACAGAAGCCACCCCTGTAGCCCCCCATGCTATCAAAACCTGTCAATGCAAACCCAGTGTGGAACTGTGTTTTGTTAACCAAAGATTGCCCAGGCCTTCAAGGTGTGAACTGTTTTGCTGGGTTGACTCTGCATCTCCACAGTGCAGGTGTTAACTATTTCTTGGGAATTTAAAAGTGAGAGACTGAGTTTTGCAATCAAAAATGGAAATGCTATAAAATACTGTATAATTCTAGTTTTCAGATTAATAGAATAACTTCTAGTTTTCAGAATAATAGCCCAAATATATCTGGGGTTAGGATGTTTTACTGTGTAGCACAAAAAATGCTTTTTATTGTGCCTTTTCTCACCCTCCACTCCATTTTTGGCATTTTAGAAGGCTAGGGCTTTTTTTCCCTGGCATTCTTTTAGTGAGTCATAGGGTGTAGCATGATTTTGATTGCAAAATTAATAGTAATCTACTTCAGAACAGCTTTACAATGGGAACTTGTAAAGGAAAAATCATTAATCATTCAGCATTTTATAGCATAGTTTTAAAGGAAAAGTAAAATGCTTTGGGAGCATTACTTTTTCTTGGCTACCAAAAAAAAACCACAGGAGATAATCAGTATTGGATAAAAGCTTTTCCTACACTGACTGCAAGACATTAATTCTTGGGGGTTTTTTTTGTTTTTTTTTTTTTTGCTAGTACTTTTGATATTTTGTGAGCTGAACTTGTGCAACAAAAGAATTTAAAGACATTCTCTTCAGGTCTCATAACAAATTGTTACGAATGTGTTAATTTATTTATACTAAACAGCCAGTCTTACTTATTCTCTTTCTTTGAGCCTAACACTGGTCTGTAGTATGACCATCCTAAAATAACTTTTCCCTCTTGTTTAACAAGGCAGAAGTGCTGTTTTGATACTGTATTTTTACAGTATTAAATAGATTTCAATCTTTTTATCACTTTTATTGAAGACTGAAGTTTTAAGAAAATTAAACTAATGCAGATTCCTTCCATAATTTAATAGTCAATTGCTCCAAATATAAAATTAGAATCCACTAAATTCTGAGCATTGGGTCTGTCAGGGCATGAGTTCTGGGACAATGGTTCCTATTATAGGGTTCTGGCCAGAGCACTGTAATTTCCATGGTTTCACTTCTCTTCTTCTAAATCTTTTGAAACTGGAGTAATTTTTCTTGTGTGCCTTAACTTTTGGTTTTTTTTCTTTCTGGGAGGATGCATAGTGGTACTGAATGGGAATACTATTCTAACTAATAAGTAGACACTGAATAACTGTATTTAAACAAAGTTTTATGTCCTTTATATGCT
Source organism: Ammospiza nelsoni (assembly GCF_027579445.1). Lineage (NCBI taxonomy): Eukaryota > Metazoa > Chordata > Aves > Passeriformes > Passerellidae > Ammospiza > Ammospiza nelsoni. Next base: position 48,469,849 of record NC_080634.1, read on the forward strand.
TTTGTTTCAAATGCAAAATAGATAAAAGCTTGTTTTCTCAGAGTTAAGTATATGCTATGTTACTGAAATATAACATTTAATAATAAAATGGCAGACTTTATATCTCTTGATTACCAGTACTTCTGCTCTGTCAGTGAGTAGGGAAGGAAGCAAGAAAAATTACAGATAAAAGAAATAGGAAGAAAGCAAAAGAGAGTGTTAAAATCATTCTATTCTTTAGGGTTTGTATCTGTACAAGCCATTATGTGATATGAGAATATGGGTACAGAGGCAGGGCTTCAAAGGCCTAAAAAACTTGTTCTGCCATGGAGGGACAGTCATTCCATTTTCTGTTTCATACAGCCAACTGTACTGAGTGACAGCCATGTGCTTCACTTGAATGCCTCAGAATTCAGATATCCCAAGGCAGACTAGACCATCCTGCTCTGGACATTTAGAGCATTTGGGGTTTTGGTTTTGTTTTTAGTAAAGACCAGGTGATGTAAGAGGAAATGTTATGACCAGAGAACATGAAATGGGGTTCTCTGTTGCTTGTCAGTGCTGTTGACATCTGTTGTAGAAGTGATTTGACATACTGTATGGAACAGAATTGTAAATACACTATTCTGTCTGTCACAGAGTGCTTGCTGATGGTGCTGTGAGTAGGTGCACAATGAATCATATCCTAAAATAAAAAGCCCAGTGCACAAAATAGCACACCTATTAAAAAGTTCTTTACTCCACCCTCCTGTCCAGAATATTTGTGAGTTTCATATGAACCAAAGTATATGTTTCTGTATGCTTTGGTAAGTATCAAAGCAAAAACATTTCTGGTTTCCTTCCTGAGAAAAAACTAACAATTAACTTCCTCAAGCTAGCAGTATTTGCACTTCATGCTTAGGAGAATACTTGAATTATACCAAAAGCTCACCAGGACAAAATCACTACAAATCTGCTTGGACATGTAGTGTTTGGTGGGGTTTTTCCTCCTTGATACTTAGGCTTTCTGCTTTTAAGGTAGTGCTATAGCAAGGTCACTCCATTGTGTCTTCCAGTCTGCATAAGCTGTAGACTCCAAATTAATATTTTCAGCTGGCTCTTTGGAAGGGTCTACAAATATGTGCTTTCTTGTTTGCTCTTAAAAGATAGATTTTTCCCTACTTACCTATATTCCAGGGCAGCTGTCAGGCTCATCTTTGCACATATTACAGTGGTGAGTACAGAGTACGCATGCAGCTTTTCACCTGTTGCTTCACTAAGTAAGCTCTTTAAAGGTTTGTGCAGAATTATACTCACAGAAATTAAATCTTTTTTAATCCAAGTGTGTGAAGACGCAATCCAAGTAGAAGATACCACTTAACACATCCTTCCCCAAAAAAAAACATTATCTATCCCTCTGTGACAGTTTGAAAGAGTTCTGTATAAATTAATTTTGTGTCTGCGTGAATTTGAAAAGAGATGGCATAGAGCTGGTGAACAATAAGCAAAAAAGCTTCTTCTTCTGGACCCACTGAGTGTACAGGGGAGGAAAGGTGACAGAACACATCAAAAAATGGGATAGAGAAAAGCTGTGTGGCAGCAAGGAACAGAAACCTAATAGCTGAAGCAGCGATTGAAGCACTGTTGGGGTGATCAGGCAATAGACCCACAGCCAGCTGTTCATGCTCACAGATGAAAAAAACTTCCTAGAAACCAGACCTGCCGTGCACTGACACACAAGGCAGTTGGATACTTACAAGTTCTTTAATTTTTGTATTGTCTTGCATACTACTTTTCAGATTTATCTCTTTTAGTTTATTGTTGTTCATAATGAAACATAGATATTCCACGTTTCAAAGCTGTTTTGAGCCTTCTTATAGATATCATGTAATGGAATAGTCTAAGCAGATCTCCCTTAAAGCCTTATATTTTTGGGTTGTATATTTATATTCTAAAAGGTTCCTTTTGGACTGTTTTCCACTTTGGAACTCCTTAAAACAATTGCATTTTTGTAGATCTAATTGATGTAAGAATAACTTCCAAGTGTTTCTCTTTGTTTATATGGGAAAAATATAAGGGTCTTTAGCTCACTCTTTTGCTCAGGTTTAGAAGATTGCGTCCCATTTTAAACATTCACCATAGCCCTGTCCTTAGGAGGAGGCAAGGTCTCAATCTATCAGTAAATGAACAGCTGTCTTATCCCTTAAAATTTTAAAAAGCACATTAAACATAGCCAATTCAAACTGCTTCGGAGGGAAACACTAGAAAAATTCTTTCCAACACTTCTTACTTGGTATTACAGTGGAGTCTCTAACGTAGTGGGAAGTCAGGAGAACAGGAAAACATCATTTTTGAAAAGCTGCTTTTTCTGTGGCATCAGTATTCAAGCTCATCAGTAACTAAAATACCCACGAACAAGAATAGAGAACACTTGGGCATTTCTCCTCTGTTATTGTCGTCCAGAGATTTCTGGAAAGTAATTACTTTTTAATATTTTCTGGCCGTTATTACAGTTATCCCCTGCTTTAGTTGTTTTAGAATTTGGTTAATTTTGGTTTTACATTCATACCTTTTCTCACCAAGGTTTCTGCCATTTTATCTTTAAATTTGCTTTTGCTGTACTACTTGACCTCTCTGAACCTTTACCAAAGTATCTTTTAATATTTCATATCTCAAAACTCCTGTTTCATAGAATCTTTTAGGTTTAAAAAGATCTCTGCTGTCATCTGGAGTTACACATCTGTACAACCTAATTTTAGTCATTTTTGTGTTTTCCACATAATCACAGTATTTCAGATAAATTCCATTTCCTATACATGCTGAATAGCTTTGTTTCTTGAATACCCTTTGCTTACCACATCCTTATCACCACTTAAATACCCTTTGCTTTCCACTGCTTATCACAGCCTTTAAACATCTCACAGACTTGAAAAATATCTGGCAGGACCAAATGTCTTCTATGTCCTTTCTAGTTGGATGAATTACTTAAACTGATACCTGATAGTGTCTTCTCCACCACTGTGTTGTTTTGTACTTTGAGAAATAAGCAGATGTTCTTGAAATCTTATAGGCATACATCAAACATTTGTTAAAAAAAACAAAAAAAAACAAAAAAAACCAAACAAACAAAAAAACAAAAGAGGGGAAAAAACGTAGAATCAGTTAAAATAGAATCAGTTAAAGAATATTGAGACCATCATTTCTGTTTGGTTGTTTTCCTGAGATGAGTTTGCAAGTGCTTCTAGTTAGTCAGGTGCTGGTATGGGTGGACTCTGATAATATGGAAGATAAATATGTTAGTTACCTTTCCAGGACTAAGTCATCAGCCATTGACTTTCAAAATCCAATTGAAAAGGAAGTTTTCAGTTTTGGGGCAAGGAATGGGATATCAGCATTCTTGAGCTGTGCAGAAAATTAGGGGGGAGGAGGAGAAAGGATTGCATTTGTACAGGTGCAATGTAACCCCAGAACTGAATATGTTGTTCATTATACTAATGGATTCCAATCTTATAATTGCAACAAAAATAGTTTTTATTATTTTGCACATAGATTTTTGAATAATGTTTATTTTGCATTTACTCTGCTGTCATGAACATTTGTAGTCCAAACAGCTCTTGGGTGTGCAGTGTTTCATTCGTTTGTGTCACATTGTAAGCTGAGTGAATTTTGGCCTATCACTTGTAATATGTTGTCAGTTGAACTAGTGAGGAGGGCAGCTCATGAATATATCTTATTTTTTCTCTATACTCAAGCAAAATTTTGCTTTCTCTTTCCCTTCTGTGCATTTAAATAGGAGGACAGCTGCCTTCAGATGGTACAGAACTCACTGACAGTTGCTCTTGCTTCAGTCCTACTTCATGAGAACTTCAGAAGTTACTAACTGAGGTATTTGTTTGTTCTTTTCATTTTTTCAAATTTTAACTTTGCAGAAATTAGTTATGTGGAAGAGCGGGACAAGGGAGACATATAGACTAATGAAGAGAAATCGTATATGGAAAATAGCACAAAGTTCTGTCATAAAGAGAGCTACTGGGCAATAGGATCTAATCTTTCAATAGCTAGGCTCTGTGTTAGTCAATCTTTTTTATATGTTTAGAAATCAAGTAATTAAAAATATGTCAAAAGAAAACATGCTATAAATGCAGTTAAAAGCATTGGGGTTTTGATGGTCATGTACTCACTTCTATCTGATCCTCTGATTTTCTCCAAGAATGGGCAAAAGATTTTGCAGAAAATCCCTAGACATGAATACCCAATTACTTAAATAATGAACCTTTCAAAACTCTCCCATCATTTATAGGTTTCTTCCTCTACTACTTAAAAGAAATTTCAATTAAAGAAAAGCTTTGGTATTAACACAACATACAAATGCTTTCCTCACACTTTCTTTCATACCTGCAATTAAATACAAAATCTGAGATTAAATACAAAATCTGTTTTTAAAATATTGATAAATATTTTTATTGGAAATATTTGTCATTTTTGGCCGATACCAATGAATTGATTTCTTTGCAAAGAAAAGAACACCATTTGTATATGTAAACAGAGTCTGATAAAGGATTTATGGCCACAGAACTCATGAAGGGAAAAAAAGTTTCTTGTAAGCCTGTGGTCAGCTGGATTTGTGTCAGTCCTAAATTTATGATCTGCAGCTGTTAAACGTGTGATAGGAGCTTTGTCTTTTAAAGCATGTTGACAGTGTGAGCACAAGACTGAGAAAAAAAAAAACATAGTGCTTTGAGAAGTGAGACTGTCCAAACGTGGGTGAGGATTGCAATGCTTCTCATAGCACAAACCTTTTATTCTGTAAATCTTACATATGTATATTTTAATGCTTTTTAAATTGTGGAAAGCTACTGGCACAGATTCTAACATATCTGAGGTTGAACAAGAAGTCTGCTGGTCAGTGTTTGTGTAGGTAGTGTAATGTAAGCAGTGCCAGACTGGAATTCTTTTTCTGCATTTAAGAGCTCAAAGCTTTAATGATACTGGAAAAAAAAAAAAAAAGAAAAAGAAGAAAAAAAGGACTTATAACTCCTACAATGTCTGAAATCCGAAAATATGTAATATAAGCAACTTTTTTTATATAGCTCCTAGTATTTAGGTGTGTGTATATGCATATATATGCATCTGTGTTTTAGATACCAAGATAGGCTTAACTTCTTGGAAAGATTGGTAATTGTTAGTATGGTTCTTGTATAAAATTTATATGTGCTATTATAGCTATATTACAATACCTGTATTTCCTTTTTAAAAGAGACTTTTTATATGCCAGACAGTATATATTATAGCTAGAATAATGCCAACCTTAAAATGAAAAGTTTTCAGAAAATGAACTCTTAAAATTCAGTTGGGATGTTACATACAGTTTCATAAAAGAAAGCAGAAGTCTTTTTTGTTTCTAATTTTGCATTTAGTGCTGTTAGCAGCCGGCACTGATAATGGATTTTAAGTGCAGGTTCTATGGAGTGCTCGCATTCTCAGATTTTAATAAAGTTGGCATTACGTTACAGGTTGAAAGATTTCACTGCACGTTATAGATTGGTTATGTCTTACCATAAGTTCATTTCTGGAGTCAGTACACAACTGTTTTAGCAGGAGAATTAACCGCTTATGTCACAGATTATAATTAGCTATGTCTGTGTGCCAGAGCAACAGGATGGAATGCAAAACGTAGCCAAACATGTGAACGAATTTTCTTCCAGTGATATTTGGCCAGACCTAAAATATCTTCCACTCCAGATCTGAAAGTAGTGGAAAAGTTAGACAATTCTCTCTTGGAAAGAGACCGGTTGTAGTTTTTTCACAAGTCCACATTGTTTCAAATCTCCAAGGTAAGTAACAATTTTTAAAAATTATTTTTATATCTGTATTAAAACATTAGAATGTTAAAAAGGAGGGTTTTTGTTAGTTCTTTACTTGTTACATGGTTATAGTGAGCTTCTCCCCTTTCTACGTTTCTGTGCAACATTTCAGACTGATTCTGTCCTTATTTAAGGATCATTTTGATGCTCATGTGATTTATTTTAGGGCCTAAATTATGTGTTAATTTTTAGCTACAGTTATTATTTTTGATTCAGATAGTTTAGTTGTACTTGTTCTTGCAATTAAAAGTTACATACTTTAAACCTGCACTTCTGTAATACTAAGAAGCTTAATTAGAAATTTTGAGTTTAGTAACTTCTAAATCTTTTACAGTATCATGTTACTGTACTTACATAAATATCTGATTTGCAGTAGTAAACCTCTGACGCTTGTAGCTGTAGATTTCTCTCAGTTTATTTATCACATACCAAAAGTTAAATTTAGTCAAGAATGTATCCATGGTTCTGCTGAACACTTCTTCTTGGCTTGATTGTGTGATAAAAACCTCCCACCTGAGGAATTGTTACCAAAATTATTTCTAACTTCTGTGAAACATACTTAAATTAATATAGAACATATAATTATCTGTTATGTATAAAAGAACTTCTTTTGCAAGTTTGTAATTTCTTTGAATTCAAATACATTTTCCTGTGGATAATTTCTCTTACTGAAAGAAAATTACCAACTAGTTATCAGTGGATTGCTAACTCATTATCAAATGATTTATTGGATGATACTTCATGTCTTGCCATCAACAGTTGCTTGCACTGCTTACTTAATCCCAAATCTGATTGAGCACAGAAGTTCCTAAAACAGGATATTGCCCAAGTATAGGAATGTGATTTTAGTGCATCAACACCAGTCAGCTAGGCTTCTTTTACTGACATATGAGTGTTTTTACTGAATCTGTCTAAAATCTCCTCTTACTTGAGGAGGACGTGACTCATGTCCTAGAAGTGTCTATCTTATCTCCATTTTCTGTGGAGGGAGCCTATGTAAGTGGGGCTGATCTTGTCTGTGTTTGGGGAGATTAATTTTGGTCTGCATAGCCACTTCCAAGTGAGTAGTCCATTTAAGTGAACTATAGGAACTATGTACCATGAAGTTCTGGAACTTTGCCGTGAGTTAAGATTTTGGAAGTTTTGTTTGTGATAGCCACAAATGATGCCACTTTGGCTGAGATGGATTTCTGTTTATCTTCTCAACAAATGTTCTGTTAGATACACCCCTCCCTTCTACTATGTAATGAAGAAGAACTGCTCCTAGAATACCACCAAAGGATAACAACAAGTGCATGGGGTTAAATTAAAAATAAAAGAGTCTAAATTAAGCCCAGCATAAGAGGGAACCACTTAAAATCTCTTTTCCAAACCTTCATGCTTTTGCTAACAGCATGCAGCCCTTTCCTGGTTGAAAACTCGGTGGTTTAAAGCATGTTATATTTTGAGTTTTATTCATAATCATAAGGCAGATAACGTTATGTGTACAAAGATCTTCTTGCTTGAATAGCCTCATGAGATTTTTTTCCTTCCTTTAGAAAGTAATGCCTTCTATATGAAATACAAATCCCAGGTCCTAACCTCTTACTGTTTTTAATTATTTTCATGACTTGGAATTAAGTAAGCTGGATTTCCTGTGGACTTATTTCTCAGAGTTGATTGTCTTACATGTTTAACAAGCAGTGACTGAAGGTTTTTTGTAACAGAGACATTTACAAAGTCTTTTTCTCACATCAGTTTTCTGATATTTTATAAGGTCTTCATGCCCATACCTCAGTAAAGACATAAATGGGGGTTCTTATTTTCTCTGTATCTCATTTTCAGACAGTTTGCAGGAATATAGTTTTTGAGGCATCTGCGTGTCTGTTGAAATTCGTTGAAATTGGCCAAGAAACTCAAAAGCTATTGAAGGAGGTAGGGAAAATGAATGGGAGACAGATGGTTTAGACATTGACATAGGGTTTGGTTGCTTTTTTATTTATTAAACCAGGCTAAAAGAATCATGGCAGTTTGGATAACAGGTTAATTCAATATCGTGGTCAAATTTGCAGCTTGGGTAATAGTATTCTCACTATTTAATTCATCTTAGCTTTGGCTACCTGGGCCAATCTTCTCATTAAACCTTTCTGTATATCTGCCAAAAGCTGTTAAACAGTTGCTGCATTTCATGCCATGGTTGGTTATGTTTCTGTGGTGGATGAAGTCTGTATAAGACTGTGAAGAGAAATATAAACTAAAATACATAAATATTTTTTTAATGGAGTGTGGTATGTACTGAAGTGTTAGATAATCCTGGTGGCAGCCATAAAACACATGCTTTTCAATAAGGTGTATGTTCCTTTGTGGGTATGTATATCCTGAAGGTTGCCTGTAAGAATCAGGTATATAGTATATCTGTATTTTCAATAAAAGGATGTAAGGATGGAAACATCTTGTAGTAATGACTGTTAAAACTCTTCAGTTCCTCCCCGTTTATTTGCTGTGCTCTCAGTGCTCTGAGGAACAGAAATTTTGGTACCTTTGCTTCACATTACTTTTTCCCAGTATTCCAAGTGCCAGATACTAAATTTTATACAGACCTTTTGCATCCTTGCCTTATTAGTTGTGGATACTAGTGGCTTTCAGAAAAGGCTGACTGTGTAGAGTACAACAGCCTGTTTCATGTTAAAGTTTCACATAGGTCCTACCTTGAATTTCCAAGCTGTTAGACCTTTCTGAGAGAAGCATGCAGGCTCCTGATGGAAGTAGACGTGTCTGCAAAGTTCCTCTGCACCCAATTTCCTCAGTTTTGAGGAAAAGGATTTTAAGTGAGAGGCAGTAATAATTAAATAAAAACCATGTTCTGGTGACTCCAGACTGCTGAAAACAGAATAAAATGGAAGAGTTTCTTAAAAAATAAATGCTCTGAAGTGAAGCTTAGTCAGTAGAGCAAAGCTGTGGTAATGAACCCTAACCACAGATCAGGCTATATTAGCAATGCTTTAGATATCAAGCTCCTTCCAAAGGCCTCTTCCAGTCCAGCTTTGAACTGGAATACATAATCTCCAGAGGTCCATTGCAGACCAGTTTTTTCTAGGATTCTCAGAATTTGTTCTGATTTTCATGACTATTCACTTTATTGTTATTATTAATTACCTACTGGTTTTGTTTAGTCACCTGGCTGTATTGCTAGGTGGTCCAATCGACAGTGCTTCAGAGTTCATGGAAGAGGGCATTTAATTTTAATTTAAACAATTTAATAAATATGTGAGATTGGTAGCTAGCAGTATTCTCAGGCCACATAAAGTTGCTGTATGTCAATGAGAATTAACTGTAGTATTTGACTTGTACTTGGAAATACAAGGAAGGAAATAGATGGATTCAGAACTTAAAGCCAAAAAACTAACAGTGAGTATTACTTTAATATAAGCATTCCCTATGAGATGAAAAGCCATGGGAGGATATTTGTACGCCTGGAAGAAAAGGTTGCTGTTATTGATTTCCTGAGTGAAAGTTTTCACTGTAGGGATAATAAAATGATAGGACAGATTTCAGTATGTGCAGGAAGAAGAGGTTGACTTGAGTTTGGCCTGAGTGCTAAACAAGGAAGTGAACATGGTGAACAATCCCAAAAGCCAGTACAGTTGAGGCTGAGAAGGCAGTGTCAGGTTTGTTCCCTCCACTTTCACCTGACAGTGTCCTGATATGCATTGTGCATTTGCAGTATACTCCAAGATTTCCAGCATATATTCTGGTGCTACCAAAAGTCATATTTGAGGGCTGAAGTGGTCCAAGTTTACCCAGAGGATACTCAGAGCAAAGTTTATGTAGTATGGATGGGTGTGGCATAGAATTTTATGGAGTGGAGCCAAACCCTTTGTCACGTGGGCAGCATGACCAAGAAAAGACCTGATAGTCTCCTGTGATGCCCATGCTACTTTTCAGGCAATTTTTCTAATCTCAAATGGTCATACAGACCTGATGTAGCTTGTACACCAAAAAACTTGCCTTATTTTCAGCCCTTCTGTTTAGTATAAGAAAAGATATTTTTTTTTCCTAGCCCCAAAACTTTTCTTCCCTGTAACATTCTACTTGTAGTTTCATTCTGTTATGGTAGGTATTTCCCACTTAATAAGAATACTGATGACATCTGCTGAAAACTGTTATCTTGCTTAAACACGGAACTGCATTACAAAATAGTGTATTTCATTTTGAATGATTCCATGAGTCATTTGATAATTGTGTTCAATGCATGTGTGAAGATACTGCTTCCAAAAACAGAAATGCAGTTCTTATATTGACAAAGTTGTGTAAGACTGTTAATGTATTGTCATGACAGAGAAAAAAGCATTTCTAAGCTATATTTGATAAAAACTGTATTTATTTAAGTACCCTCCATTCTTTCTGAATTGAATATTTTGTTGAAATTCTGTTAGTAACAACTTTCACAATCTGTGAGAGTACTTTTTAAATATATATTCTAATTTTATTGATTTTGCTTTTAGTTAAACTTCTGTTGAACTGATAGTATTGTGATTCACACTTGGTGATTTATTTTAACTGATTTTAGTCACATTTATGGAAGAAAAAGCTGTATCCCTTTAATCATATTGAAAACATCTAAAATACTATTTAAATTGAGAACATTAATATGACTGTCTTCCTGTATCAGAAATCCTAAAGCACCTAATAACAAATGGCTTTACCTCAAGAAAAATTCAAAGCTAGCATTCAAAAAATTATGTAGAAATAAGCTTTGATTTAGGATTGTTTGGTAAGCAAAGCAAATAAATGGCTAGAATGCAAAATTGGGTAAAGGCAGCGGAAAGCAAAATTAATCTATATTCTTTTACATTGCCAAAAGATTCCATATTTTGGTACCTTTTTCTTCTTTTCTTTTTTTTTTACTTTCTTCAGCATCCCTAGGTACTTCCTTGTTCTCCCCATATTTTACAGTCTCCACTTATGCATCTCATGCTCATTTCCTGACTGTACTCACTACTTAACCTTTTTCTCTTATCTTCAAGTATCTACTCACAGTGTTTATTTTACTGTAATTAAAATGTGGAGACTTTTTTACATATCTGATCACATATTTTGTTAATTCACAGCTAAAAAGAAATAAAAACATTTTTAAGACAATTTTCCCCTACCAAAAGAGATCTCCACCTTGTGGTAGAATATTTTAAATTTCAACTGAAATTATCCAGCATTTTCTTTAAATTGAAATAATAGATTCTAAAGCTTTGAGGGCACTCTGCTTATGTACACCAGGGCCTGACAAAAATCTCTTTGTTGTCCTTATGTTGAACTAAAGCTTTTCTGAAAAGTGATTACCTTCCAGAAATGTACGTGACATTGTTCTCCAGCTGCCAAGTAGGAAATCAAGATCTATCCTAGGCAGAGTTTAGTTACCCAGTTGGTAGAGAACAGTCCAAATCACTGCAAACCTGGACTAGGTGAACCTGAGGCACTAAGATAAAGCATAGTTTATCTTTATCTTGCCATCAGAATCTTGCATGTTTTTCCAGAATTTGAGTTTAGGGAAGCCTGATCTGCAGCTCTTGGTTCTCTGATAATATCTCAGGCTACAAAAACTGATGGATGTCCAAATCTGAGGAACAAACAATGTCTAACTGAAGTTTAAAAATACAAGGTATACTTGTGCTCCGTGGATGTCTTTTCCTATGTATGCCTAAAGAGTAACTTTAGAAACTTCAGACATACTTTCTGGAGAAGGTAATGTGCTTGTTATTTGATCCAAATAGGAATTGTTTTTCAATTACTCAAATTAGAATCTTTAAAATGAAGAAATCTTCAAAATTAAGAAAAATAAATCCTACATTTCAGATTATACTACTTTATTTACAGCAGTAAATATTCTCTCAACTAAAGGATTTTAGTAATGCCTGCTGATTTCTATTTTGGAGTAAATACTTTGTATGGAAAATTCTGCTTTGAAATACAAGGAGTGTATATGTTATGTCAAATAAGAGATCTTTTAGTTTTATCTTGGAATGACTACATGCTTAACAGGCAATTTGGGTTTTGCTGATGCTTCATTTGTTTTTACAGTTAACTGAAAGATCAGCTATGTCTTTCTTACAGGTTTTAATCCAAGAACTGGTATACTGATCAAAACCAGTATTTATACACTTCTCCATGTTCTTAATTTTCTGTTTCTTGCATTGCATTGTTGCTTTGTCACGGTTGCTTAGAAAGAAACTTAGAGATGGTTGCTGCCTAAACAGTTGGAGTCAACATCACCAAAAAAGGATTCTGCAATACAAGTCTGATGATGTCCTTATGTGTCTAGTACACGTTTAATGGGTTTTCCCCTGTGTAAGTAAAAAGAAGTAATAAAGTTGTTATAAGCAGGACTGCAAAGCAACGGGAACACATCATTTTGTAGTCATTGACATTTAAAATTCCTCAGAAAAGGGCAGAGGTTTAAAGTATGTAATGAGACACAGTATACATAGGAAAGCATTTTGCTTCCCTTGCTACTGAAAAATGAATTTTGAATCTTTAGTTTAGCTACATGTGACTTATCAAAAAAGGTACAGTTGTTATTTTCCAGATGCGGGGACAAATTATTCTATTGTGTTTTTTAAATATGTATGTGATGAATCACTTGAACTTGGGAGGGAAGACTTGAGGATTAATTTTCATCTCTAGCCTCTACATCTAGTTTACATCTAGTTCTATTCCTCCTTTTGTCTATTTTTATTTCAATTTTCCAAAAAAAAAAAAAAAAGCTTCACAGACTCTATTTACTACCTGAAATCATTTACCAAGATTTACCAAAGCTAAATAAACTGCTTTTCTGCTTTTCAAGCTCCACAGCCAACACAGGAAAGCATCACAAAAGGGAGTTATTTTGTAATTGTGTTGAAGTCTACTAAATGAACTGGAAGTATACTTCTCAAGAGATAACAGCATTCTACTACAGTAGTGCTTTCATAAAAGCAGCAGCAAGACAAGGAAAAAGGAAAAAGTTATGTCAATATGTATGTCTTTATGTACTTAAATAGAGCTATTTTCTTTCACTCTCATCTCTTCCCAGCTCTGACAACATGAAATACTTTTCCTGCAAACATTGAGGATAGTGTTAAAGAGCTTTTGCTAAAAGCTCTCTAAAACAGGACTTGCTTTAGGAACATTATTTCTAGAAGATACATTTTGGCCTTGCTGCTGATAATCATTGTGGTATGATAGGAAAGCTCTTCTATCACACACATTGAAAATAAAAAAAAAAAAATTTAAACAGAAAAATGCGCAACTGCTTTTTGTAAAAGTATCTAAATTTATTCTTTGTCTGGTAAATATGCATACAATATTATGACACCAGAAATTCTTTCATTATTTGCCTCCATCACGGGGATTACTTTAATTTTCTTCACATTTACTTGGAATTTCAGGTCTTTTGATGTGTTTTCAATGACCCCAACGAAGATTATTTTCCCATTACTTCCCAAGTTAGCTTTGCAATTCTGGTCACTGTGTCACACTTCTAAATGCAACAAAAAGCATGACAAATGACAACAATTTTTTTAAAAAAAATTATGCCTACAAGTGTTTTGAGATTTCTGGTGTTGTCTCCAGTGAAGGAAAAATTGAAGGCCACAAAACAATTCTTCTTTGCATTTAATGGTGCTTAAGAAATGAAATTTTGTACACAGATTTTCCTGGTTTTTGCTGCAACTCAAACTGACTAGTTGCCAAATCCTGTCTGCAAAGTTTAAATTCAGTGTGTGAAAGTAAAACTTTGTAGTTCTGTCTTTTCTTATGAGACTGTACACTGATGATAAAGGAGGAATTAAATGTAAGTTAGAGCATCCAAGTCTTACGGTAACAATACAGAGCAAACAAACATGATTTAGAGTAACAATTTAAATGGCAATACAAAGAGCATGGGATGTATCCATTTTGTCAGATACTCAAACAAACTTCTCTTAATGTCCATGACACCCAGAAGCATGAAAACCAATCTAAAGTAGCTGGAATTCTATTTAATCACCTAGGTTAAAAGTAGTACTGTTGACCCGTTATAATACAAGTTTGAATTGATGACTTGAGTTCTTAGATGTTATTTCCAAATAAGTAATATGCCAAATAAATACTCCTATTTATCAAATGTTTCACCCTTGCAAGAAAAGAAATTTTATTTTTAAATGTAATCTGTTTGTAAAAGCTGTGTAAAGTGTTAGTCTACAAATGGTTGCTGTCTATTGATACTTCGTTCTGGTTGAATTTTCTTCTTTGTTTTTTTTTGTTTGTTGTTGTTGTTTTAATTAAACAGACAGAATTCAATTTACTGTTGGCTGTTGTTTACCTCAGAGATGCTGCCCACCCCACTCCCCCCGCTATCTTCTTTGATTGTACAGTCAAATTTGAGTATGATAAAATAAAAGCATAGAGTTTTTCAAGGTAATTAAGTATTTTTTCAAGTTTACTGAAAGTGTATTGTGAGATAATAGCCTCATTAGAGGAAAACTCTGCTGTGGTACATTCTGTTGGCATGTGGATAACATCTACTGGGTCAGAATACACAATTGAAGTTACCTAGTACTGATGTGTGTTATGTTTGGCTTAGGTAAATTTTTATAAAGCACATGGATAGAGCAAGGATAACGAGATTACTGTGTTGATGTGGGTGCTTGACCAAACATACATATCTGTACAGAATTAGGCCTCATCACTACTTCTGGTTACCGTACAAAGTGTTAATTAAGCTTTCACTGTTTCTTTGCTGCTTTTAAAGGATTTTTTGACACAATTGAAAGCAATAGCAAACACACACAAGTCCTGTACCCTAGTCTCTTTTTATTCCCTCTGTACTTTGCTACTAACTTTAGTTTCATCTTTGTTGCTGATTTAAGTGATGAGCACAAACTGGGCTTTGAGTTTGCCCTTTCTCAGCACTCTCCCAGATGAAACAGTTACCTCCCAACACAAATCCTGAATTTGTTTCAGAATATTATTGCTGTGTTCATAAAAGATGTCCTATATGTTCAAGTACCACGTGTGACCTGCTTCATGATCAGAGATAGTGGAGACCAGTCCCTCATGTCTTGTGTCTATTTGTAACGTCTAAGAATTCCTGTGTTGGGATGCTCTGAGGTATCACAAGTCAACTTTGGTAGGTGTTAAATTAGTATTTAGACTGTGGAGACAGAAACTCTGCTCTGTGGTACTTCCTGAATGACTTTGTATGTACCTAGACATACGTGAATCACTGTACTGATAGTGATTTTTTTTTTCCTCCATGGATTTTAGCAAAACAGCCAGAGAGGTAGACTTGAATACCTTCCTACACAGAAGATGTGCAGAGTTGGATAACTTTTAACAATCATTTACCATTGGTATTAAAAATTATTAAATACAGTAAATAAAATTTTTGGTGATTGATTCTGGATCTGTCTAACCTCATACTTTACAAAGACTGTGTTTGTGCAGTCAGAAGTCTTCATTCAATTCCTTTGTGGGCCAGGGTTTTTTTTTAATTGACTTGTATTTGGTTTTGAATATCAATACTATGTATTTGAGTACTGGGTATACACTGAACATTTGTATTTTGAGTGGCCGAACAAAGATATCAAAAAGAAAATCCTAAAGGAGTTAACATCAATGTTCCCCACTGAGGAGGTCTGGGAAATTTCTCTGTACACCTTTTCATTCTGGACTGGAAGATGGCTCTGAAGAAATGTCCCAGATGATAAAAAAATCATTAGGAGATATTTTGGGACAGATCAATACAATTGATAATAATGAGTTTTCTGTCATCAGGTCCGGATGTTATTCATATTCAGAAGGCAAAAAGTTTTACCTGTCTGGTAAAAGAAGCAAGATAGCACCAGACATGGCTTCATCTTAATTTTCAGCCCCAATAACTTCCGATATATTTAGGTATTGCTAACTGCATGGTTTTAGCTTTACTACTACAATATATCCCCACTGTCCATTTTTCCAAGAGCTTGAGTACAGAGTAGCATTGTGATGAGAAACACACGTAAATCTTCAAATATTATGCAGTTCCTATTAATTTTTATATTCATACAGGAAGAATTTTGTCATTGTCAGAGAATACTCCCAGGCAGATTATCCCTATCTTCGTCGTTTGAATAAACAAAAGAGCAATAATATCAGTTTAAGCCAAAATGTAACCTTTGTTGTGTTTAGAAATGATTATAAAGGGATTGTAAAGGAAGAGTCACTTATGAAAAAGTAAATGTAGAGTAAGCAAACAGAAACTATCAGATGTTTGCAATCAGTTGGGGAAGAATGTTTTAAGGTGTAGCCATTGAATAGAATCATTTCCAATAAGCTTAGAATTTCCAAAGGTATTGTGGACATCTCCATAGCCCATTGTAATGCAATGTGAGAAAGAGTTTTTCTTAAAGAAAAAAGGCAATGTCTTAAAAACCACGTATTTTCTGTAGCTGTCTCTCAAGTGCTGTGATTTCCTGGACTTTCCAATGATATTGTAAATCTAAGTGAAAGAGTTTTTCTCTGGAGGACAGTAGAGAGTTTAATATACAATTGAGAATACAATTGCATTCTCAATTGTATATTAAACAGAGCAGCCTTGGAAATGAACAGCAGATTCACATGTTATTTTCTGTCCAGCACTTTCTAGCAGGTCTGAATGTATTGCTTTTGCAGGGACAAGAGCTTGTGGTATAAAAATATGGTATGAAGAGTAAAAATATGGATTTCATTAAGTGTCTTAATTCGCCAGTCTTCAAATTTCTAATACAAAACAGAAATATATTTCTTACAAGCACAGTAGGTTTTATCTTTGCTAGAAATTTCAAATAATTTACCATTTGTAGTTGTTGATGAAAAGGCTATAGCAGGGAATTAAGAAAAATTAATCTGTAACTATCAGTGCACAATCTGGGGTTTTTTTTCAGTTATAATGACATCTTTTGTGCCCTACATGCAAATCTAAGTTAAAACATACATTTTTTTTATATGGCCGTGTAGAGCAACTTCGTGATGTAAAACAGTTCACTTCCTCTGTACAAGCTGATAAAATATTTTATATTTCAAATGAGGAATTATCCCCTTTTATAAAAGCAATAAGATTTCTCTAAGAAGATGATTTGAAATTGTATAACACATGGTATTCTTGTTATCCACAGAGGGATTTTATAATCATAGTAATTTCCTTAAATATGATTGACTTCCTTGGGTAGGCAGATATACAGCAAGATGTTGCTAAGTCTTGGTCTGAGTGAATATGTGGTTTTAATTGTGATGTTTTAACTTCTTATGTCAACTGATTTTTGTCTTGCCTGACTTCATTTTTTTAGTAATAGTAAAGTATTGGAAATCTGGGATAGATCACGTAAGATAACTTATATACTGTAGTCTGTAGCCATCATGTCCTTGTTTGGTATTAGATTTTGTGTATTTGAAATTTTTAAAAATTCTGTAATTTGGTGTTTTATTCAAAATTTTGGTCTCCAAGTTACTTGCTAATCACCTTCAGAATTCAATGCCAGACTTTTACAGTGATTAGCTATAACGAGGACTGAATGGAAAAGCTTTATCTGCATACAGTGTAATGTGCACATCGCTTCTGAATAAGGAAATAATTTAGCTGTCACTGAATGAAAGAACTAAAATGCTAGTGAAGAAAAACTACCTGTGGTAGATTATAGCAAAAGTTCGGTAAATTTGACAGCCACCTTCTCTTCATTTCTCTCCTTGAAGTGTCAGATTATGCGTGGATTGCTTTGTAAACCTTTATTACTTGCAAGGAATGACAACTCTAAGGGAAACCTTCCACTTTCACCTGAAGAAAAGCCCTTTGACACCTGGAAGGATCAAATGATCAGAATAAGAGAGGATGCAGTTTTAAGTAATTTTATCATTCTTTGAAACTATCATTTTATAAATTAGGAAAATTCATTAAATCCCCAAGATGTCCCTATGTGTTTATTTTGTCCTTCTTAGTGAGAAAGCCCTTTATAAGAAGATTAAATGCTCATGGTTCTTATTTTTCATAAAGACAGGATTTTTTTAAACCATAAGGAGACAAAGAAGACTGATTCTCCTAGCCTTTCCATTAGATGGTTCTCAGCATTCCTTGCACATTAATATTTTCCTTTCTTCTACCTGAGCTGGTGCTACAGAGCTCATGGTACTTGTTTGAAGACTGGCCCATACAAACACAGGCAGGTAAAGTTCATACCTAGCCTAGTTAGAAACACTTTCTTAAATGCACAATTAAAGAAAAAGAGGGATCTAGGGGAATTAATCAACTCTGGCTTGTGCTTCAGAAAGAGAAACCTCACAGCCAGAAGACTACAATGATTTCTGTTCTGATATTCATGGCAGTACATTATGTATCTGGTGTACTTGCAGTCCTTCAAGGAAAAAAATAAATCATGTTGAAGAGCAGCTGCTACAGGGGAAAAGTGTATTGGACTGTAGAGGGCAAAATTTATTTCACAGTTAGGTTAATTAAAGCAAATTGTTCAGTATCACTTTTTTATCCACTACTCAAGGCCCGTGAGATATCATCTTCTCAAAGGGATTGGACAATAAAAACTGTACTAGTAAGAACAGATTAGTTACCTGTTGCAAGTTTGATCTTTTAAAATGTCTTTGTGGTAATAAACTCTATTGAAAAACACAGAATGGCATTCAAAGGACAAAACAGGGTTTTACACACTGAAACGATGAAAGTTCATTTCACAAAGAATAGTAAGTAAGGAAACAAATGATCTTAACACCATTAATGATTCTCAGTCTTTAATTGTTAAGTGAAAACAATGGCTGTACAGACTGCTCTTTTCTCTCTTCTGTGTGGGCTTTTAATTCTGGTGGGAGTAATATGATTTTATTTTTTTTCTTATTTGAATAATATTTTTTTAATTTTTAAAGGAGGAAAATAAATATAATTGAAAGATAGAAAACAAGGTTTTAAAAAATTACTGTAAATGAGATTCAACAGTACACATATTAGACAAAATATTTTATATAGCATATTATATTAATATTAATAATATGTTCTAATGGCAATATGCATACATTTACATAATATTAATGATTATGTCATTAATATTTATATAATCTTGTGCTGTCAGGGACTGCCTTTCAGCTCTACTTAAAAATGTGCAAACCTGTTAATTGTGACCATGTCATGGTTATTATGCCAATGTGCATTGCAGGGTATGCAACAGGTAACCTGGCCATAGAAATTTCATCACTGGTTTCCACAAATTACACTGCAGGGATCCAGCTCTTTTCAGCTGATGACACTAGTTTACAATTCAAATTGAAATATGCTAGATAACACAAAAATTTCAACAAAGCAAGATTGGGCAAGATTAAATACAATGTGATGGAAGGGCTGAAAGTAATTATAAAATTTTCACCTAATCATGAGACTTTGATTTTTCCCTGTATTTCTGATTTTTTTTTTTGAAAGCTTTTCTGTATAGATTCCAAAGGTTTCTCATTTTTTTCTCTGAACGACAGGATTGCCTAAACTGTCTTTCATCTTTCAGGAAGATACTCCAACAGCATCTCTTTGCTGTTGGTTAATCATTGGTCTGCTTCTGTGTTCACAAGGACAAAATGTGCATGCCTGAATGCACTAAAGTGTGAAACCTTGGTGTACTTCTGATGTTCATACTATAATAATACCCACCTAGCCCAAAACAACACACACAAAAAATGAGCGTAATATTCCATGAAGATACCATATGCTGATCGTAAAAGTAGTTTTCACTTGCCTTTGCTGACAGGTTGTTTAATTTCAGTTTTCAGTTTGTATACAATGGCACAAGAATTTAAAGATACTGAAATGGTCTTTTCACTGTACTGTTTTTGTTTAGCACTATCATCTTTTTCATGCCCACACCCTTTGTGAATTTTCTTGCATGTGAATGAATATACTTTATGTAAAGTGGTGTCATGGTTTAGGGATGATGGGTGTCCTCCAATTCAGTATTCCTATTAAAACCATGCCGCCACTTGCTCCCCCTTCCCTCCAACTGGAAGCACAAAAGGCAAGGATCATGGGCTGAGATAAGAACTGTTTGCTGGAAACAGCAATAAGATAAGAAAAGGAACAGTAAAAGCAACAACATTAACAAGAGAAGATATAGCACAAAGAAATTACTTGCATGGAAAGCCTGCAACAATAAAAAAATACCAATCAGTTCTTCCCAAACGTGTTTTTCCACTGAAAGGAATGCACTTTTCCTCAGAAGCCAGTCCCTTCTCCCCCACCCCTGGCAATGACCTGCTGGGGTATAGAAAAACATCAGGGTCCTGGACACACCACTTCAATAATATCTCCTTCCAGCTGCTGCAAAAAATTAACCTTGTGCTGGCCAAAACCAGAACAAGAGGAAAGAGTAGATGTACTGATGACTTTTGTGAAGAAGAACGTGCATAGTACAAGCACCAGTGGTGCAAATTTCATGATGAAACCTTGCCAGTTCTTCTGAACTCCAGTTTGAAAAGAGTTTATTGAATGTTAAGCTTTTTGCTGAAAATATAAATGCTGATAATTACATAACGGTTAATGGAATGACCACTGGTTATGAGTATTTACCAGCTAAGTAGTTCTGAATTTAAATTATTTTCTAATTGCATGTTATTATCAGTTGCTTTATGACAACATGACAAAGTACTCGAGTAACACAGTCCAGAGCTATGTGTAAAGGGAGTTTTATTTAAATGAAAATAACAGCCATTTTTGAACAAAAACAATGAAAATATGTTTTTACAGTTGAAATATACTGAGATTACTTATTTTAATTGAATTTTTTCAATACTGTCTTCAGTATTTCCTACAGATAAGTCATTTCTGAAAATAGTAAAAATATCATGCTTTTATTCAGGCTTGCTTTCCTAAGCAGGCTAAAGGATAAGTTTTCAAATTACTTTTTAAAAACATAGGTGTCTTAAGTGAATATTTCAGAGCTGTCAGAATAGGTTTTGAACTTGGTGCCCAAACTAACCTCCAACAGTCCAACAGTAACATTTGTGATAGACAGTTTTTCAACGTCTTTCATAATTGATATTAATATAAAAATCTCCTGAACTTCAGAATCACTCAAATGACTGAGACCAGTTTCTAAGTTTTATATCAAAGAAGGTGCATTATAGCCAGGGAAATGTTCTGTCATTATTATATATTTTTAGGGGACACTTAAAAGTGTGAAGAGCATACAGGTCTTTCATCTTACTTGTATTATTGCAGGCATGAATTTCATGCCTTACATGCAACACATACGATGTCTGAACACATGGGAAATCTCATGAGGTCAAAAATCTGCAGTGTTACTCGTTGTTTACAAGTTTGACCTATCATTTAAAAACTGTGAAAAATCTTTTGGCAGCTAATTAGCATTCAGTATCTGGTTTAAATCAGCGAATAGCCAAGAAGTAATTGGATTTAAATGGATCCCTGTAAAATAGATGTTGACAATTAGAAAATACTTCTAAATAACAAACTATCGTGATAGAACTCAATCCCATGAATTATGGCCAAATCTACAAAAATCCATAGGGAATGTGCTGATTGTATTGGTCGTTGAATAGAAACATCAAGAAATTCCACTTCCAATTAAGTAGTTTATTTGTAGTAGCTTTTTTATTGTGGTACTGTTGACCTGATGCAAATAAGACATTTTCATGGCCCATTTGAAAGATATAAGAATTTTCATTTTATCTGCACTATGGCTTGCCAGTATTTCTTACTCTTAGTCAGTGTGTGCTGCTTCCTTGTAAAATAGTTAACAGAGAAAAGATAATATTTACCAAAGTCATTGTGCATTCTGCAGGTTTCTTGCTTCTCCCTGCACAACTAACTTGTGTACATCCAGGTGTCTAAGTCACCACTTCCTTCTTGCTGCCTGTTTAGAATGCTCCTACACAACCAGTTTCATGGTTATTCCACTTACAAATCAAATTTCTCATCATAGAACTAAATACCTGTTGTTCTTGTTCTATGAATCTATCTTGGATCTTGGCTGACTTCACAACACAACTATCAGGTCTGCCTATCTAAGGCTTTCCTTTCAGCCCACTTTTCTAAAACATCCCAGACTTACAAAAAGATTTCTTTCTGACTTCTCCAGACAGGTCGGAGATTATTTTCCTATGTGCATTTAGCTCGTGAACATACAAGTCAGTAATATGGAAAGTTGATTCTCCCAAAAGAAACAGTCCAACAGGATCAGTTCTGAAAGAATTTCCACTGTAATTATGTAATAGTAGGACACTAAATCTCTTAAAAATAATGAAAAATTATGTAAGGGAGAAAAACGTAATCCTTCTCAAAGCCTTCAGTTGTCTAGGCAAGCACTGCCTATTTACTATGACCAAAGCAATTTTTGGCAGTATTAATAATGCTCAGAAACAACAGAACTGTTTTCTGTCAGGAAAAACTAATCCATGCAGGGAACAATGCTGTGCTGGGAGATGTCCCCTGTGGAATTTCTGAAGGGCTGAAAACAATCACAAAACTCATAGGCTTTTTGCTGAAATACATAATGGATTTTGACCTCACCTCATTAAACAGCAGTACATAATACATTATGTATAAAACACTAAACTCACTAAGTAAACATTTTACAAAAGAGTAAAAATGGAACAGAGAAGAACAGAAATCAGAAAAATCCTATCTTGTTGTGAAATTACATGCTTTGGAAATCATTCTGGTAGAAATGTCTACAACATATAGGCATACACATATGAGAAAGTCATCACAGGCTCTCTTTCTTTCTCTTTTGATGGAGAGAAGTTAAGCAGTCCATTCAATATCTAAAATTCACATCTAACATGAGTCAGATAACTAATTCCCAGCAGGGAGACCTATCTCCATTGACCATAAAGGGAGTCCAGGTTGACTGGCTCAGATATTCAGGGCTAAATTGTTCATATCTAACATTGTGAGATGAATTCCAAGCTCAGAGACCACTGTAATGACGCTGCATAAGACCGTGAAAATGTTACAGTTAATTAACTCTTCTGCACATCGTCTCTACTGCAAAATTTACCTTGCAGGCGTACGAACAGCAGCACAAGGAACAGGCAAAGCAGTCTGCCTAGTGAAGGGGGCGTAGAGGAGATGCAAACAAATTCACGTGTGAGTACTCACCACACAGAAACCAGCAGCACCCCAACCACTCACCCGTGCCCAGCAGGACCAGGAGGGATCCCTTCTCCCCTTTCCTTCTTCCCCACCAGCCCCTGCACATGGCAGGAAGCTGTACAGGATAACCTCAGAGTCCTAGCCATGCCTATCCTGCCTACTGCAAATGTTAACCATGTCCCAGCCAGAACAAGGACATAGGTGTACTCCTCATGGGCAAGAACTGCACAGCTTATTTCTCAGTTTGTCTCTGGTTGTTACCAGATAAGAGTTACTGCATCCGGTTCTGTAAGTTATGTGCTGAGAAGAAATTTGTGTGGAAGTAAGGGTGAAGGTTTGTCTAATCATCTTATGGAACCCGTTGTATGTATAAATGTCCCAATATCTTATGGCAGCACATGGTAACAGAGATTTCAGATAAGGGGCAACCTCTGTATGATTTACTATACAATAATTAGGTAGAAAACAGAAAAGACATAGTATTAACTTACGTTTAAACAGCATTCTATAATGAGTACTATGTGCTTGAGTAATACACAGAACTAAAATACACAATCTGATATTTTTAAACATAGTTCATCTGTTAAATATTAAGAAACATCTTGTAAATCTTGTAAATGTTTTGCACTAAGATTAAGCCAATTTATTTCAGAACCTATAATTCCTCAGTAATAAATTGCTATACAGTTTTCAGCAATGAAAATATTTATATACACAGTCTATGAGCAACTGACACTGGTAGCAGAAAAAAAAAAATATTTTACCATAATGTCTGTAAGCAAAATTACATTATGAACTGCCAGTTATTTGGTCTCATTTTCGAATATAAATAAACAAGAAATTAATTTTTTTGGTGCAAGTGCAGAAGTAAGATGACTGCTGCATATATGCTAGGGGCTAATGCATAGGCTTCTGTTCAATTGTAAACTTATATGGCATTCTCTGTCTAGCTAGGAAGCTAAAGGAACAAAAGATGACATCTTTCTAAAGATAAGGGTTAGAACTGAGAGCCACAAGCATGTTACAGACACAGGGTGGCTCTGCAGGAAACTTCAACAGAGGCAGGGGTGTCTTTTGATCATGTTTTGAAAGCTGTGTGAGCAGAGCATGGTAATCTCATTGATAGAAGGAAATTCAAAATTGAGAGTAGACCTTGTGTGAAACCTTTCTGAAGGCACTCTCATTTGTGAGCATTATGTTACAGGAAAGTGGAGCAGTTTTTGGATGTAAGATGCCTGTGGACATACCTGGCTCATGGGAAGGGCTTGACTTTGCAATACCTATTTTGTTTCTGACATCCATGATAGGGTTAGAGGTTTTTTGCTTTTTTTGCTCAGTGTAAATGAGACACATATCGCCTACTGTTGTTCTTGATAAGCAGCTTCAGCTTAGAATGAGTTTTCATTCTTTTGGCCAAAATTGTAAGCTTTAATGAGTGGTTCAAATTGTTGCTGGTCTCTGTGCTGTAAATGTGGAAGTTAGTGAATATTCTCATCTTTTAAGGAAATGTTTTGTAACAAGGTTTTGTAAGATTCCTTTAAATTCAAACAATGCTTCTTTAAGAACTATAGTATAAAGTGAAACAATGCTTCTTTAAGAACTATAGTATAAAGTCAAGTTGTTTAAACCCTGTAGGCAGTGTTTTTGATGTTGATATATCTTTAAATATGAGTATCTGATTAATTGAGAAATCATTATTTCCTGTACATCATAAAGAATAATTTAATTTCTTTACATACATACTCTGAAGCCTAATATGTATTGGCATTCCAACTGATACATACTTGTGAGCTGTAGATTTTATGATATGATGCCATGAAATATTTTATGATGGGAGAATTAGAATATTATGACAAATGGGAGGAAAGTTTTGCCATTCTTTATAGGATGAAATAAATTTAAGACTCCTGAAAATAGCAGTTAATGCAGTTCATATATTAAAACATCAAAAACTAAGATGTAAGTTGAAAAGAGCAGAATAAAAATGCTTTCCAGGTAAAACTTCATAAAGTTTCTAGTTCCTAGCTATTACAATTATATCTTTATATTTTCCTTGGAGTTTTATACAAATATTGTCACTTAAATTAAGCAACTAAGCAGTTCCCTTTCTTTTTTTTTCTTTACATAGCAGATGGTACGTGAACAGTACATGACAACGACACCAGGCACAAGCCTAGAGAGGCCAAAGAATGAATATGTCTACAAAATTGGAATTTATGGCTGGAGAAAGCGTTGTCTCTACCTGTTTGTTCTCCTCCTGCTTATCATCCTAGTTGTGAATTTTTCTTTGACAATTTGGATTCTTAAAGTGATGTGGTTTTCCCCAGTAAGTGTCCTCTTTAATTTTCCATTCCTGACTTCTCTTCCCTGCCTCACCCTTCACTTATTTTGTATGTAAACCAGCTTCTCTGTAGGTAATGGATAGTTCTTTTTTCTTTCTTCTCAATTGTGATTTGTACTTTGGCTGAAAGTATGTTAGAAAAACCTATCTATATACTTCTCCATATGTAATTTCTGTATTAGTAATAATTTTTGAAATACTGAGGTTGTTGATGCTTTAGATTGCAGTGAATTCTAACCATTCTATGAGAATGTATTTTGCTGTTTTCTCATAATCTCTGTTTAGTTGATAGTTTATAAATGTGTTTGCTGTAATTTTATCTCATACAGAATTCCTTAGTTAAAATATTGCTGACAGCTGCTGTGGTTTTTTAGCTTATTTCTCCTATTTATCAGCATCTAAAATTAAACAATTTATTTGCCCAATTAATTACAGCTTGGAGGCAATTATCAGTACTTCATGCTTGAGGCCCAGCAGCTACATAATTCAGAAATAAATTTAATAACTTTCCACTGTCATATATATATTTTAATATTTATAATGGAATTTTGCATGTAGTAGATTAAAGGGTATGTTTCAGAAGTCTGCAAGATACGACTTTAGTCAGGATGTAATAAAATGCATCAGTGAATATTGAAGCTAAGCTAATTTGCTCCTAACATGCAGTTGTGATACACAGATGATTTGAATAGACTTGTTACAAGAAAAACCATAATAATAAATTTCTACAGCTCTGCCCTGGCTACTGAAGAAAGTTTCTGTTATCTATTGTTACTGCACCTGTCACTAAGGGAAGACCGCTTTATCTTAACATAAATATTTCTATGCTCACTAAAAAGAAAGTATTTTAGTTTTCAGTACTACTTACTAATACGGTTTTTAGTGCTTGAATTCCTGTGAAGGGTCTTCCCCTACATGAATTCTTTACAGCACTGTTACTGCCATACAGATTAGAGTGCAAAACATCTTAGATCACAGATCATTTTTCTCTTACGCAGCTCACATGGAAGATATGCTTTTAGTGCCTGCCTGTCATAAATCACAGAGAACATGAAAAACTTTTGTTTTCTGTGTGGCTCAGGGTTCTATTTTTACAGAGTTTTAAAAAATATTTTTTGTTGATTTGATTTCTACATATGAGCTTGGGTATTTCTTCTCTGATACCAGTGAGGATTTAAAAAAAATAGGAAGTCTACTTATAGGAATGCCCATCTCCTTGTAGTTCCTATGTAGATAGCAAATGCCTTGATCTGCTGAGGGACAGTGTCCTTATGCTTTTGCAACAAGAGCAGTGGAGTAACAGCTCTAGCAGTGCAGGTTTACATCCTTCCACAGAGTGAAAGGGCTGTGAATGCCACAATTACAAGGAATTTCCTAATTCTGTGTTAAAGAATCTGTATGCCTGATGTGCCCAGTTGGATAGTGACTTAACTGTAATGCCTTCATTAATTCGGGATAATTTTAGGGAAATACTGAAATTCAGATAAATATCAACTGTAAATAAATTCGTGCAAAGTGCACAGGTATGTCACAATCCTCAGCAAAAGTGAATGTGATGTTGTTAAGAAGAGAGAACTTCTTTTACTGGGTGTTGTATTAATAGACTGCATCTCTCAAGACAAGAAGTAACTCTGAGGATACCAGAAATCTCACCCAGAGAATCACAGAGAAGCACTGCTGGCCACTGAGTCTAAGAAGGATGTTTAGTGCACGTTCAAAGTCTGGAAGCATATAATTGAAGCATCACAGTTCTTTCCTGTGTCAAAGGAAACACCAATTATGAAGAATTAGTGTAATAGTTATAAGAAATTACCAATACTATCATAAAACCCTTTTCATGATGGAATTAAGCATTTATTTCTCCAAGTGTTTTGTTGCTCTTTGAAAAGAGAAGTATCAGTATAGTGTCAGAATTAGATTTTTATGATTCGTGAGTTCCAAGCTTGACAAGTATTTGCTGTTTAGGAAATGAGTTGATTGATGTATATCACACTTACCCAATTAAGAACTCCCATGACTGGGAAGAGTTTAAAAATAATTGCGAAATATTATCCTATATGCAATCATCAGTTATTTAGCAAATATTAATCTGTCAACTGTGATAACACTTACATTTATTAAATGTATTCTAGGTATACTGTGTAGTATACCTAGAATACATTTAGAGATTATAGGACTATGTTTAATATTCATAATAGATATTGTATTTATTCAAGAAACAAGTTGTATTGTCACTAAGGCCGATAAACGTAATTAGAAAAAATGTTGCCAACATTTTAAAATATATTTTTATAGTAGAGTCCTGAAGAGAGTGTATGCTGAAGGAAAAATTCAAGCATAATATGACTGCAGTATATAATTTTATAAGGAAAACAGATTTTCAATAATAGAGGTGTTGGTGCTTTAGCGATTGATTGACGTGATTCTATAGCACAGCCCTTTCACAAGCCCACTCAGAGCTGACAAACTGGTTATTTAGACATCAAAGTTTCTTTAGTTGTATAAAAAGTGTTCTCTTTTTCTATAAAGCATCCTTGACTCTTTCATTAAGTAATAACTTGCAGTATACAAAAATCACATGCTATGTCTATTCAGAGATCCAGATTAAGATAATAATGAAATTATGAACAGAGCTTGAAGCATTGAATTAATCCATGCACACATGTCCTGCCTTAACCCCCATAAAACCAGACAGTGTGATAAATACCAGCAAAGAAGCTAAGCTGATAAAGGAGAACATGAACCAGACAGAGATATGCTGCAAGATGAATAGAGTTTGATCTCCTTTTACAAATTTGGAATGATGAAAGGCAGAAACTTTTCTAAGCTCTATTGTTTGAGAGGCCTTTGGCATCAAATGTAGATGACTAAATGGAACAGGATTTCATTGTTTCATTTCATTTCACTTCATTGCATTTCATAAAAGCTAGACTAAAAGAGAACAACCTGAACAGAGAATATATCCCTTTTCTCATGCTGCCGAATTAAAAAACATATGGGCATCTCCAAATTGTGCACATTAATTCAAAGGTATCCGCTGTGCCTCATTCTTTTTTTTTCCTTTTCTCTCTTGCATTTCAGAGGGACAGTGTCTCAAGGTTTTTTGTGGGAATAAGCAAAGAAACCTGTGAATTCATTATATTCAGCTGTTTCAGAGAAGACATTCGAATAATTATGCCTTGAGTTTGGTGAATATGGTGAAATAGAGTAATTTAAAAAATACTATTATTTTTGCATGAAAATCAGTTTGAAAAAGGGTTGAGTTTTTTCCCCTGGACAATGTATCACATTTCTCATGTAATGGAAATTTCAGATTCTGTTTTTAACATAATGAGGCTTTCTGAGCACTAAAAAGGACTACTAGTTTTAAGAGTTTAGAAAATGAAGAATCTTAAGGGGTTTAAGGCTGCAAGGATGTCAGAAGTCCTGCGGACAATTCTGAAGGATCCATTAGGTCTGAAAGAGAGGACCTTCCATGTCTCTGATATCTGCTGTAAGTGTGGCAGGATGGAAGCAGTGAAGATCTCTAGAGGGTGTCAGCAACAGCTTCTGAAGAGGACAATTAAAGGTGGCACACAGCTGGATCTGCTACTCACAGGATCCCATGGGAGCCAGATCTGAAGGGTAAAGTTACCCAGAAAAGCTTGATCAAGTTTAAGGACTGTATCCTCCAAATGTAGGATGGATCAGTCCTGATAGTTAGATAAATTTCCTGGCTTAGCTGGGCAGGTTACTTGTGATGGAGCTTCAGTGAAAAAGTAGTATAGAAGAGTTGGAAGTAGATAAAGGCTACAAAGAAGAAATTTCTAAACAATGTGTGGGCCAGGAAATGTGTCAGGCTTTCTGTGTCAGAAATGCAAAGCTCAGCTTCAGTTAAGAATTACAAAGGGCAAATGGCAACAAGATGATGTGCATCCATTGGTGCAGAGAGAACTGATTCTCTTGCAGAGTCACCCTCTACAATGTTTGAAAGATATTGGAGACTGGGGAGATCCTGGGTGGCTGGAGGAATGCAAATGTTGCACTGGTCTTTAGAAAAAGGGGACCATGGGTTTACCAAGAGTGAATGATGCCTGACCAATCTGATTGCCATTTTATGATAAAATGTCCGGAATTATAGATGATGGGAGGACACAAAATATCATTTACCTTGACTTCAGCAAGGCTTCTGACTTTTTCCCACAATATTCCTTACCCTAGTTAGGGCATTACAGCCATGAGGAGTGGACAAACAGATAAGTATTAAAAGTAAACTGCCTGGGTAGTTGGGTTCTGAAGGTAGGTGCTAATGTGTTGTGGTCTGTATGGAGGGCAGCAATAAGCATTGTAATTGTCTTGTCCTGGCTCTTCTCCTTTGCAAAAACTTAAGCAATGACTTGGAGGAGATGACAGAATGCTTGCTCACTGAATTAGCAGGTTGTATCAGTGTGGGGGTACCATTCAAAACTTCCAAGGCTCAGGCTGGAGGTCACACTAGCTCCAGGCCAGGATTGTCAAGCTAGGTCATGCTAGGTCATGCACCTGATCAGGTGATTACCATTCCTAATGCTCTAGCAAATCTTTTTCAGATACCCCTCATTAATTCAGTTATTGCATTATTTAGGTTTAGCCACATTATCATAACACCAGGAACAGCTGGATGCCAAAGATTATTTCTGAATTTTTTTGGCCTCTGATGGAGACACCCATGTTTTCCATGGATTTTAGTGGATACCCCAGCTATCGTGGTCTCCTGGAATAAGAAAGGAAATTGCATTGTATTTCATTTTGATAAGGACAGATAGTAATGCAACTACAGTGTTTACCACGATAACTAGTTGCCTTTCTTCAGTGTGGAGGTTTTTTTTTCCTCTGACAAAAATTTTAAGCACAGTGTAAGAGAAGTAGACAGGTCTTTATAGCTTTAGATGCACTGCTAATCAAACATAGTTCAAATCTGTGCTCAATCTCAAGTTCTCCTGCCATCCATATCAAACCTTACTTGGGTTTAAGTCTAACAAGAAGAGTCAAGTCCTAATACTAAGCCTTAGAATAACTCCCAGGTCACCTTATCATGACAGGGAGTGACTTGGTCTGTGGAGGGCCAAGTCAATCAGTGTCCAATGTCCAGTCCAACAGTGCATATCCTAAGCATGGTTCTTCCTAAGAACAGGATAAATGTTTGGCCTGCTCTTGTACCTGCACGTCAGCTGGACATAGAGACAAAGGAAATGAGAACTGTGAGGGTTTCTGCACATTTCAGATAGATTGCAGGCTTTTACTTTCTCCGTTACGCACTTAAATTTCTGGCACTGGAATAAATAGGGAAATTGCCACAGTTGCACAAAAACATACAGGGTTTTCTAGATATTGGCGGGTGTTTTCTTCTTTTGGCCTACTTTTAATTAGGGAGTACTCTATCCATGTAGCCATTCCCAGAAACTTTTATCACAGACATAGCACCCTTCTAAATTTCTGAGGTTCCCATTAAAAATGAATATAGGCAAATCATTAAAAATTCTTTTTTTCCCCTTATTTTTAAAAGTTTTCTGTAAGTCAATAGTAATTTTTGATAGTTCATTTAATAAGACATGTTGAAAAGCAAGCTATATGTAATCTTACTATATATATATATATCTTAGTTGGTGGATAATGGTACTGCTCTAAATCTATAAATAGAATATGTACTTTGAAATAAAAAGTGGTTTTTTAATAAAATACTTCTGTGAACAACTATTCAAGCACTTGATAAACTCAGGCACTGAAGATTGAGGGAATTACTTAAGGAAATATAGAAATATGAAACTAGGAATATAATGAATTAAGAAAGCAAAATTTTAACTGAAAATCAGTTAACACTTTCTGACAGTGGGACTTAATAGACTGTGTAATAGCATACCTTATTAAACTGGAGATGCTCAACCATTTGGAGCACCTAAAACCAGAGCAGACAGCAATTAAAAGGTACAGTAAAGAACACTTAGACCAAGAGATCTCCTTCACCATAGACATACATTAGTGTACTTGTGCAGCCTTCCCATGCATTTTGTGATTAACAGTGGGTCCTCCATGGAATTACTTGTCATTTTGAGAATGTTGCATTACCTTAATACTTAAATAAAATAAATTATTGAATATTTCATAAATTTTCATCCAAATTTTCAAGTCAGAATATGAACATGCCATAGTTTCTATTCTGAATAATCCTTAACAGCTGTATTTTGCAACCTTTCTAAATATTTTATGCAGAGAGTAATAATTGAGTAGAAAGATACTGAGATACTGCAGAAAGCTGTTGCCAAAGAAAGACTTTTCAGTAGTGATACATATTTTCATTTAAATATATTTTCTTAAAGCATTTGATTATTCTGAATTATATTATGAATCAAATCATGTGTATTTAAAAGGGTGTTGAGGAACACTTAAGTGTACATTTGGAATAATTTATAATATTAATAAAGAGTTATAAAAATCTGAGTACAATGAGATTAAAGTGTACATGCAAGTTTAAGACTGGATTAAGAAAACCATTTCGAGAGCCCTTGCAAACCAAAGGAAAATATTTAATTCCATTTCTTCAGCTAAGTTGCATAATTACAAATGTTAATATAATAAAATTAACTACCCAACTTATAAAAACTTAATTCCTGAATAAAGACATGTAACAGTGGGAGTAGAAGTCTATTTCTTCATAGTCAGTTTTTCTAACAAAGCAGATGTAATGCCAGATGTAATAGCATTTTTTAATATCTTTGCGGTACAGAACCAAAGACAGAATATGGTCCTTGCTGAACAAGGAAATGAAGCTAAACTGAATCTGTTTTGAGAATATATTCTTTCCTCTTGAGTAACACCTGTTTTAATTAATACTTTAAGCAAGAAATCTGTTATTCTGTATATCAGGACAAAGATAAAAGAGAACCTGAAAATATCTTGAAAATATACATCTTAAGTATGAATCCTATTTTATGAAAGAAATGTTATAAAAATAAGCAAACATCAGTGGTTTGATAATTTGCATAATTCATAGCTGTTTTCTTACAAATCTGTTGAATTCAAAGTGGTCATCTACTTTTCTAAATCTCGAAATATTATCTACCCACTTTTCACTCTTGTCCACAAATGCTGTTTTGGTTTCTATCCAGCCCTAAGCCAGGTGAGACTAACTTCTATACCAGGAGTGCTTGCTGTTACCAAGGGCTCTGATTTGACCAAAGTCTTTGACTGAAATTACTCCACTGTCATCTAAGCAGATGAGTCAGATAACCTCTGTCTGAGCCCAGCAAATAGAGTCCTTGCAACTGAAAATGAGATGAGGCATCAGTAATGTTATTATACCAAGCACGTACTTAGCTCCAAAACTGGTATTGTAAGTCAAACAGAGTTTCATCAGATTCATTACCAATCCTGTTTTGCTGATTGCTCTTTAACAATCTCTACCCACAGTCCTATTATCTCAATGAAACAGTACACTCTTGTTTGCAAAGCAAGTTCTCTAAATAGTAATTGCTGCAAGAAGTGCTGCAGTGCAAGATGGATCCATAAAACCATTAAATTAACTAGCTTTGGGCCACTACAAGTGGTGTCTTGGTCTGAACTTGGCAAGGTATTTCCCTGATCTGGCCTGGAAGGAGGATGTAAGGATCCCACAAGAAAGAAAAGGATTTAACTGAGTGGAAATGCTGTATCCTTTCTGCTCTGAAGTTAATATCATTACTGGTTTCATTCAGCCACTACACTGTGTGGACTTACTTTTATTATATGGAAAAGTTGAATATTCAGGAAGCAGAGACTGCAAATCAAACATGTTTTTAACTCCTGAGACGGAAGCTACTTGATTTGAATTGAATGTGTTCAAACTTATGTTGGAATCAACTTTGAGAATTTTTTTGGTTTAACTATGCTAGCATATGGGTCAGCCTCTTTCCAGTATTTGATTTCTCCCCAAAAGGAGAAAATACACATCTTCCCTTGCAGCTATTAGCTGGTACGCAGAGCAGAAGTTCAATTTCATTTACTCAGAGGAGCCTGAGGACTGCATTTGAGTGTAATGCTGAGAAGGTACAGAAACGATGATGTGATGTGATATGGTGTGACATATGATACTGAGAGTGGCTGACCAAATTCAGTGAGCCAGTGTGTATCAGTGAGCCAGTTTCAGTGTTGGTAGGAAAATAAAAACTGTTATTCATCAAATTTAGGTGACTAGAAATACTCATTTTTAAACTGAATGAATGTTCCCTGTGCCTCATGCTCATTTCTAATGGCCACATGCCTACAGCAGCAGACCTACATTGTCATAATCCTGGGAGATAAATCCCAGATAAATCACGTGAGGCTCTTTTGCTTCCATATGCCATAGGCAGCATGAGACTCACCTACCTGAGAGCAACTCACTGTGAGTGCAAGAGCCCTAGAGCTGCATCTGCTTGTTTTCCACTCCTAATAGTCTGGAGTCTGTTTAGAGTTTAAGAAAATAAGACATCCAAGATGGTCCTCCCATCAAGATGTTCCACAACACGATGCATCTTACCTAGAATTCTGCAGTGGTGGCTACTCATTTCAGCTGGTTTTGGAGTATCTATATAGATAATTCACTGAAAAGCTAGACGTCAAATGTCTTTTAGACCAGGACTTCTCAATCAAGTAGTCTTGATGAGCTTTTATGAGGATTCAGAGATTGAATGTTTGTGGTAGAAGGCTTTGTCTCTTTTTCTCCAAGCACATACCTGCTTGGGAGCATTTTCAAAGTATGAAAAATGTTTCTACTATAGTTGAAGGCATCCTGTTGCTGCAGTTAGAATAAGTCAAGCAGTTCTGAAATGAATGCTGGTCACACCTGTGTGAACACTAATGCTAAGTTGCATCTTTGGTACACAAGAGTTGGGCAGCTGCCAGCAGTTTCCACACTAGTCAGCTCCTTGCAGCAGTAAAACCTGATTGCTGTCTGCAAGATGCCATTTCATCCTTCCCCGCTGAGGGCTTTCAGTAATTACAAAATGTGAGTCTCAGCTATATCTGTATGTACAACATTGTGTTACAGCTCAGGGCCAG
Organism: Ammospiza nelsoni; assembly: GCF_027579445.1. Classification (NCBI taxonomy): domain Eukaryota; kingdom Metazoa; phylum Chordata; class Aves; order Passeriformes; family Passerellidae; genus Ammospiza; species Ammospiza nelsoni. Next base: position 48,504,149 of record NC_080634.1, read on the forward strand.
CAAACTCAAGCAGTGACAGTCACCAGCATCAGGATAACCATAATTCAGACTTGCCATGCATTTCTTGTCTTTATGGAGCACTTTTTTTACCCCCCACCCTAAGCAATAGCTTGTTGTGCAACTGCATCAAAGTCCACATCTAACTAATAGATATTGGGTCCCTTTCCTCAAATCAGTAGAAATATATTCAAATATTCAGTTATTTGAATAGGAACAGAATCAAATCCTTGAAACAGAAAGCATCACGTTTGTTCACTACTGAGGAAGCCACAATACTCAGTAAAAAGCAATTGGTAATATAAGAAGCAGAGTGGTTGTTGAGAGAACATTATGTGTAAATATTATGCCTTGCCTTTTCATGGAGCTTAGCATTGGATCTCAGTGCATTGGGGTGGTTGTTTATTCTAAATCCCTCTATTTTATATTCTATGTAACTTCAATTTGCCAGTTATAAAAGGGACATAATAGAATTCTCCTATCTCGCTGTACTGCATAACTCAGTACTTTTACAATCTTAAGGTGCTCAAATATTGTAGTACTAAGAGCATAATAATTGTTTGCAGTCACAAAGGTAATAGAAATGAGGATCATTATATAAAATCCACAGTTTTATTGTTTGCATGCATGCTACAGAGTTTATGTTAGTCCTCACAGATAGTCATTTATGCACATAACCCAAATCTAAATTTCCTGGGTTTGCACTTCCCAAGTGGTCAATGAGAATGGATAATGAGGTTGTTAGGCAAATATATGAGAATGTGAGCTTTGTGTCAATGCTTAAATTAAATATCTGATATAAGAAAATACGGCATACTGGAGAACATACTTATACAAAGTAATCCTGAGGGATATGACTGGGTTTACTGAAAAAATAAGAACTTCTAGGTAAGTTGAAAGTGCTGAGTTTTGTCATGTGGCATACTATTTTTGTCAGAGACATTTCTTTATCTATATAGCATTTGCACAATAATCATTGCTGGGAAACCTGAATCCATTAGAAAGAACGTGCTAAGTAAATTGCATAATTTTTGTCCACATAATTTTTTTATTCTTTTTCTACTAAAAATTTCTTCCTGCCAAAGGCAGCACAGAGATTGCCACCTAGGAGTTTAGTTTTCTCCAGTCTGCTTCAGAGCAAGAATTAATCACTAGTTCTTCCTCTGCCTTCTTAAATTTCAGATTTGTCAATGTCATTTTTTTGTACTTATTCTGAAATATGTTACTTATTCTTTTTATTTCATTCCATAAAAATATAAAAACTCCATTTAAACCTGATAGCTAACATAAACTACTTTCACCTGATGGGAAAAGGTATGAGCTCAGAGGAAATCATCAGACCCTAAATTTGGTTAATAAAAGAGGAGATACTTGTTAGTGGTATTTCTTTAGAATATCCTGATATTTTACATCAGATTTTTCAAGTGTTTTCCTTAAAACCTAATTGTCTTTATAATGTTGGAGTATTGCAGCTTAGAAGAAACTGTCCATAGTCTTTGCTAGAGAAACATATTTTTAAATCAGTCAGTGCTGGCTAGGTATTGTCATTATAAAAGCTCATCATAGGTATTTTAGTTTTGCCTTATGGGATATATCACTATATACTGGGTACTTTTTAAAAGCTTGGCAGTGGTGTAGAGTTTGGAAACTAAATCTGTTTTCACTGAGAAAAGTCAGTACATTAAATATTTCAAAACAGTAAAGTATTTAACCCTGAAAAACAGATTCCATAAATAGCTTTTCTAAAAGCCTCTTTCCTGAAGCAAATCTTGCTGAGGAAGAATTGTGGTTGTACTCTCCAGTGGAGTGAATGAACGTTTCTTACCCTATGGAATTTAAGCAAAACTTGTTTCTCTCTTTGTCTCCTTTCAGGTCTGCTAAAAAATAGCTATGATTTTTTATTGAAGGCTGGTTTGAGATGTTACTTAGCATTTCATATATACATATACAATCTGATTAGTCAGAACATATATTTGAAAGCAATTACCATCTCTTCAATTATAGCTTTTCTCAGTGGCAGGCATAATTCATTCGATGAACAATTTATTGATGTGTAATTAGTGGCCTCTTATCTCTCTGCTTGCATCAAGAACTACCTGAAAACTGTTTAGAGTGAAAATAATTTTTTAGGTTTATTGTTTTTTTCTTTAGCTCTTCCATCTGTTCCTTGTAGTTTGCAGCAGTTGTCTTGAAATATTTTTATGTGGTCTAGCTGGAAGGCTGGTGGGTTTTTTTTGGTTTCTTGGGGTTTTTTTGGCAAGTTTTGTGTCACTCTTTATGTCAGGGAAATGGGCAAATCCTTTACAAATTAGCTAAATACCTGTGAAATACCATGCAGCTGAAGCCTGCAAACCCTCAGATGTACTTACTGAAGTAATTCCTCACTCATTTTTCACATTATCAATTCTATGATAATGATGAAAGGAAGTAAAAAGAAAGAATGGAAATATCAGCTGGAAAGAATAATTGGGCTGAAAGCAGGAGGGACTGAGGAAGAAAGGATGAAAAAATGACAAGCAGGTGATACAGAAAAAGGTATATGGTAATGAGATATAGAGCCTTGACCTACAATTGAAGGAGAAAAAAACTAAGCTAATGAATTAAAACTTAATTAAAAAGAAGTTATTGATGAAAATGAAAGCAAATAAAAATTCCTCTTTGTCTGTTCTGTAGGCTTATATTATTGACAGAATGAACCCTGAGATGTTAATATAAGTTTTTTTATGTGAGTACTCATTTGTAAAAGTTTATTGTTCATTACATTTTTAGAAGGCAAGTACAAAAGCTGTTTCAGCACAGCCAATACAAATGCACTTTTTAAAAATTTAATGACTCTAAAACTGTATTTCCACTCCACACCCTCCTCCCACCATAAAAAAACCCAAAGAACAACAAACCAAGTTTAATAACTTCATGAAACCTGCAATTTCTCACAGAAAATTACTCCTGGGAAAAAATAAGGTATTCTCAAAATTTTAAATGCATTACTATTTGTATATTTATCAGTAGACTTCAGGCAGGCAGTTCTGAAAATGTTTAATTCATGAAAAGAACACAAAATAGATACAGCAACAATAGTAAATTGTGCATAATTCTCACATCTTCTCCTCAGACTGGAATGGGACACCTGCGTGTTACAAAAGAAGGCCTTCGACTGGAAGGGGAATCTGAATTCTTATTCCCTCTTTATGCCAAAGAAATCCATTCGAGAGTGGTAAGTGGGTAATCTTGCAAAAATGCTAAATAAAATGAATGCACTTCTGAATAATTGAACTTTCCATGATTTCTGTCCTGTAAGAAAAAAAAACAAACATATATATATATGTATGTTCATGTATATCTGTATATACACATATTTCTGCACGCTTTGCAAGATCAGTGTTACGATGCTTTGCCAGAATTAACCTTTATCTCTTAGGCATGTGATAAGCAGTTCAAACAGGAGTTATAATTGTTATTGTATATAAGTAATGCTAAAACTTGAGGAGTGTATGAAAAGGTTTTCATTATTTTTACTGAGATTATTTTTTAATACAGACTTCCCTAGGAAGCTGCTTGTTCTGTTTATTCATCCACTACAGAATAGTTTCAATATCTCTAAAATTAGTGGATCCCAATGGAAAAGTTACGATTTCTCTAAAATATATAGCTTTTTTCACTTCAAGGACAAAGCCATGAGATGTCTGACATGTTTATATATATATATGTATATAAAATTTACAAGTCTAAATGGAAAGACTTAGTATTTTATCTAGTTCACCTAGACATAAAAGTTTGTTTTTGTTATTACTAGCAAGGTAAACTAAGAATACCAAGATTGGTCAAATATTTATCAAAATTATTAACTTTAAAATGCCACAGAGAAAGGGAAAGGTGTGGAAGTTGTAGGTTTAGAAAAAGGAAGAGAGCATCTGATTGGGATTTTAATTATCCAGGGGGACTCTGAAACTTATTCCAGTGAATTTTTTGTAGGGAGATGTCTGCTTCTGGCTAATAAAATAGTTTCCAGAACTATTGCCCGTAGCCCAACATCTCATGAAATAAATTTTTATGTTTTGTAAATATTACCATCAACCACTGGGTCATTTCATTGAATAATGTACTATTCAGTGACAATGAAAGCCAAATATGGCTCTTTCATGTCTTCAAACATGTAATTGAGAAGAAATCGGCAGCCATGTGAGTTTTCTGAAGCTAGGAAAAAAGTTAGTGTGTATATATATTGCTATGTCAAGAGAAAATGTAAATAAATTTATCAGAATGAGGTTGTTAACATGCTTGACTACTAAAATTTAAGCAATGCCAACATATTTTACTTATACTGAGCTTTTACTTTTCTCGAAATATTTCTAGTTTCAGGAGCAGCTCTTAATTAAGACAGTGAAATTCCATTACTGTATCTGTTTTTCCATTTACTTTCTTATGCTGTAGTCTTTTCTGCCTCACAGACAGTGAGAAAACTATTTATGTGCTTCGGTGAATTTCCCTTGAGGTTTTTTATCCAGTAAGACATGTAACTTTCTAAGACCACCACAGCTAATGTTGAAGAACTCCCTCTAGTCCCAAAGATCGTTATGCAGTGTTAAGGTACCATTTGTGCTCTCTTAATATTCCTTTCAGCTCTTAGTACATTTAGTACAATATAGGAAAAAGAGGTGTGGCAGCATCTAATATAAGCTTAGCTTCCAATGATCCATCATGATCATTAGTAGCGTGCATTAATTAGATCCTTCAGGCTACTGCTTCTCTCTGCCTACTGATAATTCATCAGAGGTTTTTTGTTTGTACCCTTGCTTCTTTTAAATATTTGAACTCTCTAAAGGCTTAATTGCCTGAAGCTTGGTCTCCTGAGTTGCCATTTATGTGTTTATTCACATAACGTTACTTATTTGTTAAGCTTTCTTTTTCTAAGTTTGTCTTGGAGAACTGAGCCCCTCTCAGCTTTCAAAGCAGCTTTCTCCCTTGCCTTAATAGTTCTCTCCTTGCAGTCTCCTAACAGATTTTCTCACCTAATGAGGTCTCCAAAGTGCTAAGAAAATATGTAGCAGAAAATCTACTTGCTGTGCATTGTCTCTGGAGCCTATTACAAGTTTATGCCTTTATTATGAGTCCAACACAGAGCTGTGGGCAAGACCATTGCACCTTTGCTGAAACATCTTCATGGAAAGATAAAAGATGAGCATTTTTAAATATGTTTCTAGATTTTAATTAGTCAAAACCACATGTGTGCAGCAGCAGGTCTAGAGTACAGTTTATGCACACTTTCATTTGATACCACATATTACTAAAATATTTTTTAAATCAAGCAGTGACAATCAAATAAATGTAATAAAGATGCCCAGCTCCGTGGGTCATTTAGCAGATTTACTTAAATGTGCTATATTTACCCAATCTCCAATCTTTGTTGGCCTTCCTTTTCCACTTGATACTAACTTACTACCATTCATTCTAACATGTGGCTTACTTTTTTCCTAAGACTTTTTGTTATTTTCATTATTCATGTTAATTCTGTGAGCTTTTATGTTTTCCCAATATAATTTATAAAGTGTGATTCATTTCTTTTGCTCACTTAATGACTTATTTTGAAAGAGCGTTTCTACCTACTTGTAAGATACTGTTTGTTTTCTTTTAAAAATTGTGTAACTTTTATGAGTCCAAATTGTGTGTTGCTTCTATTTCATTACTTTTTAATCAGGTTTGTGGTTTTGATACTAAAGAAGTGTTTTTAGTAAAATTCATCATGTAAAAAGTGTTTAAAACTCTCAGGTTGTCTCATACTCTAAGCATTAAGTTGAGATGAAAATATGCCTTGGGGTTATTTTCAGGGATTAGCCCTTCAAGTTACTATGTGGTCTCTGGTGAGTCCAGAAAAATAACTAGAAGCCATATCTGTGAAAGAGGCTGATCTCTTAATAATATTCCAGTAGTTAGAAACTCATTTATTTAGGACTGGGTATCTACACTGAGGTCACAAGCAGGCAGATTGCTGATACTCTCTTCATGTCATGTATTCCCTGGTGCTTTGGCAACTGAGATCTGCATAGGCACTTCCTATCACTTTCATGACTGCTTGTCCTCCAGAGACAAAGTGTGCTTTAGTATGAAAACACCTGTACTGCAGAAAACTTCCTCCCCTTTTTTTGAAGTGTCTACCAGTGTATTTACAGTTTGCTGATCCAAATGAGCGATAAGATTTGTGTACCCAGATAATTTTCTGATACTTAATGTCAAGTAAAGACAGTGGCCACAGTGATTACTCTGAAAATCACCTGTACTGTCATCTGTTAAACTCAGCACTGATCTAGTCAGCCTGCCACTCTCTCCATCACTCACTGTTAGAGCTTCCTTGCCTGGAGAGCTGATGCCAGGTGCCAAAATTAGGCCACAGACTGCATGGACCCTTGAGGAAGCAGAATGCACAGCATGTTTCTCACCACGTTAATACAATAGTATGAATTCCCAAATTCATGCTATTTAGAGTGCTCACACTCAATTAAATGGCTTGAGTTATGTACTGACAGGTACTGAATCTAGTACTAAAGCATTTTTTCCAAAAGATAAAATGTTAGCAGCCATGTTCATTGGTCCAGTAACACAGGTTTGGTTCACCTGGCATATTCCCTTTAATTATTTTTCTTACTTTAAATCTGATGTAGTATTAGTAATCAGAAATATCTGCCCACATTATTTGATGAGATCTTTGGATAGTTTTGTAGCTGCAAAGACCTTTCAGTGACTGAGTTGATACCAACACTAGACTAAATTTTGAAAATGGTTCACAATTCTAATTGTACTATCTAACATACTTTATTTTCTTTCTCCATACTTCAGGACTCATCACTGCTTCTCCAGTCTACTCACAATGTGACTGTGAATGCTCGCAATTCAAATGGGGAAGTCACAGGCAGATTAAATGTGGGTAAGTCTGAGTGATTATTCCTTGTCCATTGCTTTGGAAACATTGTAATGAATATTTGTATAGAGATTTGAGAATATAAAGCACTAAACACATTATTATTTATTACTATTATGGTCATATTTGAATAGTCCATCTGCCACTTAATAAAAAGCAGCAGTATATTTTCAGTTTCTCAGTTAGGCAATACTTCTTCAAATATTTTAAGCACTTCTTTATTGCAGAGTTATGCAAGAAAGGTCTCTGCAAAGGTTACCCTTTTTCCTTGTGTAAATATCTATTGATAGTTGCAAATCAATTTTTGAGAAAATACATTTAAGCAGACATCCTAAAAAAATTCAAGTTCAAAACTCAGACATTTATCTTTTACTATCTGTGGTAGCAGTAAAATACATCGGTTTACTTGGTGAAATCAATAGATCTAGACAAACATAATTGAGAGATCTTGGCAGAAAAAATAACCTGACCTTACTCTTTAAATCATATTTTTAAGGCAATAATGGCAACAATATGTGTAAGCCATGACAAAATTTTTCTTAGCTTTGTTACTATTTTTCAACCTTTATTTGACATTGGAGAAAAATCTAGCAAGTTTTTCACACATTTTTACAAGGTCCTCAGGCAGCAAAGCATAAATTCCTGCTCATTTAACTGTAGCCTAACTTGATATGTTTAAGTAGTTTACTAAATTGGGATCCAGCAGACCATTGATGAGCAACTTTTCAGTGCTGTTGAGAATGTGTAACTTCTGTGACAACTCCTGTTTGAAGAATTACCATTTCAATTCATATAATATTTTTCAAGCCTCACTGTTTTCAAACAAAAGGAAAAAAATGTATAAAGGAGCCTGTTATTCCACTTAAAAATGTATAATTATACAATTTATCTCACTTCACTCTTTAAATGCTTTCAGATTCCCTTTTTTAAATTCTGTCAATCATAAAGATCTGCATGACTTGTCTTAAGAAAATACTGCTAAATATTTATCAAAAGGAGTGTGATAAATAGGTGTGTAGCATACTCATTTTATATGCACAAGCCTTTGCTAAAGAGTTAATATCTTCCACAATTGCCAATGTGCTGCAATTATGTCTTAAAACTCTAGTCCTCTTATAAATAAGACTAGTTGCAATTGTGAAGAAGTCGTATAGATAAGCTTGGAATTGTTCCAGAGATGACAAAATAATATAGCATCTCTCACAAGATTATAACAAAAATACCTTTTAACTCATGGAAATTGTGATTCAAATGATCTTTGAAAAGAATTTAATAAGTTACTAAGAATGATTTAAATACTCAGTCTTCAACAAAAGTAATTCACACAAGAGACGTGAAACAAATCTTTACTTGATTGAAATACCCCCTATGAAGATAATAGGCACATATTATGCATTCCTTCATGAATCACAGATATACAAAAAAGACATAAAATGTGAGCAAATTCCAACATGATTACTCTGGCTTTAAAGCTTCTACATGCCTCTCAGTTCGTCTGCATGCAATACCTCTTGGAGGAGTTGTGTGGACATTGTTTTTTTAAATCAAAACGCTGTAGATGTTGAGTTTTGTACTGCAACCCATAATTACACTGCTTTCAGAAGTCTCACTAAATGCAAATACTTCAAAAAGTGCTTGCCAGGGAAATGATAATTTCAAAATAATAGGGACCATAATTAAAGAAAAAAAGACCAATTACATTCTTCATTCTTTTTTTTTTTTTTTACTTCAGTGGCTCCCTGGATGACAAAAACACCCATTTTATTTTAATTACTTTTTACAAATAAACAAACAGGAACAAAACAAGGCATAAAAGGAAATAAGATTTTATTTAAGGGAAATGATGGCTTTGTTAATATTTCTAGGAGAAATGGGACTCCGAAGGATGTTGGCCCACAGACAGCAAGGAAGGAATCTAAGCAAAGCATAGTTCTGGGAATGTACAGGCTTAATAATCATAGGGAATTAAGAAAGTTGTGGAGAGAGTTGCTTATATGCAAGGCAACAATGTGTACAAAACAGATAGTGAATATTTTCATTAGAATAGCTCCTCTCCTTAGAATCATTAATACAATTCAGGTGTCATTGTTACAGCTTGCTAATCAACTTTCAAAACTGAAATATCTAGAAGTTTCTTTGGTAATCCACAAAGGTGTTAATTATGATTTCCAAGATTTCTGTTCTTAACCACTTCAAAGCCTTATTCAATCTTAGAATAGAAGAGCAATGCAGCACTTTTGATTTTATATCCAGAGCAATAATAAATCAACTTAGTGCAAAAAACTTGTCAAACTTTTTCAATATTGATTTATGATAAATATATTATGTACAAAAGAAACATTTAGACTATATAGTGAATTATGAAATCTTTAAGAGCAACATTGGTATCAAATAGTAAATTATGTTTTACCTAAGTAAACATAAGCGTCTGTGTACAGCTTATCAGCAGATGAAAATAATACAGTCAGCTTTTGCAGTTCTGGTTCAGTCATTGATAGTAAGTCAATAAGAGCAGCATGTTTGCAACTGTCTCTGCTGAAAAGTAGGACCAGATTTTTAAGATATCTGTCTTTAAATGATTTTGTAAGGAGGTTTCAACCTACAGAAGATCCTAAATTCTCCTTGTAATATGTCTTTTCCAGGAGAAAATTTAAGAAAAAAAAATTAAACTTTTTTAAAAAAAGAAGTTTCCAAAGTCATGAAAGTTTTGTGAGAGCAGATTCCAGTAGAATGGGTTGCTGATCCTTGTCCTATTTCAATTTTTTACACCAAGGAATAGTAACATCAGTAGCTTAGGTCAGGGGTTCAGTTTAAAGTGTCTAAAGCTTGTAGGAATTTATTTAGATAGTTGGATTATGAAGCTGTTCTGCATTGTTAAGCATGAAATCAGCTTCACTCAGAAAGCATGGGAATATGGTGAAAGTCAAAATGGCTTATGCAGTGTGAAAAGAGAATTACAGTCAAAATTCTGCTTAGAGACTATGTCTCTAACATTAACCTGAACAGCCATTACAATGTGAGTATATGTGCTATCTCTTTTTTCAGACTGGAACAACATTTTGAGGAAACAGATCAGTGTCAGTACCTGATACATTGCTTTAGCACTGATAATTGCCATTTAGAAAACTACTGCTTTCCAAAATCAAATCATGTAAGGGTTTATCAGCATTTTAATATTTCTTTTCAAGTTATGGTAGTTTTTCATAAGAGGCATAGGAGGAAGAAAACAGTGCTAAGGAAGCATGATCACTATAAGAAGAGTTTGATCTTGTTTTCACAGGGAAAACCCTGAAGCCAGTTTCATAAACTTAATGACATTGTAAAATCATTTAGCTTTTCCTTCTTTATTTTTCCCAGAAGTCTTTCATTAAAAATCCCATTTTTGTCCAAATAAATTCTTTCTTATCTCTAAGATAAAAGGCAGAACGTATTCCTTGAAGATCTTTGTCTGCAAGATGATTATTTGCACAACTTTAATTGGTGTCCAGCTGGGCTATAAGAAAGGAAGATACAACATAGGAGCAATTAATAGAAGGATAAATCTGAAAATTCATTGAAGTATTTTTGAGGTGATTAAGAATTTCTATGATCAAGAGTTTAGAGTATTTGTTCGAAGGGGATTAAAGTAGGAGTGTTTACTTCCTAAAGTATAAAAATTTTAGGTAGCAGTGAATCTGATCGTATAAAGACATACATGCTAGTTTATGTAAAAGTAAAATTTGGTTAGATGGATAAGATTTAGAGAGTTGACAGGTGGCTGCTAAAACATTCTACAGACTTTTTGACCAATTCTCCTTTTTAAGAGAATATGCATTAAATGCACATGCTTTTTAATATGCATTAAATGCAAATGCTTTTAGTCTTTGATTAGACCATTGAGTATTTGAATGTATATGATGTTGAAAAGAATTAAAACAAATAGCAGAAAACAGTAAGAAATATTCAAGATATGTTTAAATGAGACCTAGTTAAGCAAATCAAGCAGCAGTTTAATACTTAGACTCAAAGGAAAACTATCCTCTTCTGAAAAAAAACACCATTGATGGTCTAAGCACCATGTAGAGTAAGATGCTTACAGTAGCAAGATATGCACACCCTGTCCCCAAATATGATAATCTTTGTGAAGAAATTCACAATGATGTTCACAGTCAGACAGACTGACTTAAGCCAGAATTAAAACATCCTCTAGCAGTTAATCAGATAGTTAATGTGAGGGTGGAGGGGCACTGGAACACCATGCCCAGAGAAACTGTAGCTGCCCCATCCCTGGAAGTGTTCAAGGCCGGGCTTGGATGGAGCTTTGAGAAACCTGATCTATTGGAAGGTGCCCCTTCCCATTTCAGGGGATTGAAACTACACATTCATTAAAGTCCCTTCCGACCCAGACCATTCTATGATTCTATGATGACATGCATTGCCGACTTGTTAAACAGGACAGCTTCACATTAAGGGAAAATTTAACCTGGTCCAGAGGACCTGAATCCTATGCTGTCACTTTTCTTCTCAGTCTAGAAAAGGATGTAATTCTACAGAGCTTTTTTCTGAAAAAAAAACTGCTAGTATTTGGGAAGCCATTTTTTATTTGGAAAATAACCATTTGGGGGATACTTGTCTGTCATCAGAGAGCAATCACTCTTCTGAGTAGCTTCATTGTCTCTTTATTCTAATGGGAGGAAATAATTAAAAATAAGTCAAAAAGGGGGAAATATTAAAGATGTTATAACCTTCTCAATTTTAAAAGTTTCAATGAATTTGCAATCCCAAATATATTTTGGTTTCAGTGGTACAGTAATCATTAACATAAGTAATGGGGTGGTAATTGGAAGGTAATAGTTACTGCTAAAGATGAGGATAGTTTCTGCACCAAAAATAATTGAATTTTTGGCAGTGGTTAATGCTAGATGAATTTGTAAAGTTAGCTTAAAGTGGCTGAAATTTACTGAGATTATAATCTAAGATAGAATTTGGATAATTAAGTACATCTAAAATCCTAGTCGCTTCAAATGCAACAGCAGTTTTGAAGCCTGATGGCAGCTACTGCCCAAAGGAGGAGCCACACCCCTATCTTTGTGCATCAGGTGTGCAGAACACACCCTTAATCCTGATGGGCAGCTTGAGCATGTACCTGCAGTGTAGCCTTGAGCACTAGGAGCACACTGGGCTGCACCATCCCTCATCTGGGAGGCGGAGGCTGCAGCTGGAATGCTGTAGACCCTCTCCAGTGGGATGGAGCTGCGAGCCATCCAGGGAGCTGCTCAGATCGCCAGGGAGTGGAAGCAATGAAGTGTAAGAGTCTGAAGAGGTTGTGTTTGTTTAACCTGCAAGAAGAGAAGGCTTAAGGAGAGCTTCTAATGGGCACCGGGTACTAGGAGGGCTAGAGACAAAATAAATCATAGAATCATTAAAGTTGAAAAAGACCTCCAAGGTCAAGTCCAACCTTTGACCAAATACCACCATGCCAACTAAAGCATATCACAAAGCGCCACATCTACTTATTTTTTCAACACTTCTGAACCCACTTCCCTGGGTAGTTTGTTCCAAGGTTTAACCACTCTTTTAGTGGAGAAACTTTTTCTTAATATCAAACCTGAAGCTCTCTTGGTTGAGGCCATTTCCTGCTGTCCAATCACTAGCATGAATCCAGACTTGAGGTGCACAGAAAAAGGGCAAAAGGCAATGGTCATGGTTTGCAGAGAGGCAAAATGCAACTGCATAGAAGGGGTGGGTGAGACTCACCACTCTTCCATGGTTAACCATGGGAACAGATTGCTCAGGGAGTCTGATAAATCCCCTTCCTCAGAGGTGTTAAAACTTCATCTGGACAAGACCCTGAGCACCTTTATCTAACTTCCAGCCGAGCTGACCCTGCTGTAGTTAGGAGTCCGGACATAGAGAGGTGACCTCTGGCTTGCATTCTTCTGTGATTCAATCCTGCCCAGTCTTCACCTGACACACTGGAAGGGTTCACGTTGCTTACAGACCCCATGTCAGACTTTCTGGTCTGATATAGAAATCCTGGACACTCTAGGACATCTGAAATAAGCTGAAGGCCAGGCAGAGAACACAAAAGAATGTATAAGGGTACTAGACAGCAGTTGTGAAATGAATGTTGTGAAATTAATCGTGCTCCATCTGTATAGCTGATCCTCTCACACTGTCCTCTACCCAGATCCAGTAGGTAGAATACTGCTGAAACACAGTGCATGAGTTGACCTTATGAAAATACACTCGTGGATTTCTCTTTTTTTCAAAAAAAAAGAAAAGGGGAAGAAGAATATCCGTTATACAGACAATAAAGTACTCACTTAGGAATAAGAGATCAGCTATCCTCTCTGCATAGAGGGTTTCATATTATCATGCCTCATCTCCTTTAGTATTTTCCTTTTCACCTTATCTGTCTGAGGACTGTATGTTTCAGCTTTTCCTGTTGAAGTTCTTCATGCAACAAAATTTGGATTCATTAAGCCTGTGAGAAAAGGTGACCAATTTTTTAAGATCTCTAGACCTGTGTTCAATCACAGATCACAACAAAATATAAACAGTGGTGACAGTAAGGCACTTTTACTTTGATCTGAGAGGGCATAATTGTTTCATCCATTGCATAAAAGGAGAACTGAGAGAAAAAGGGGAAATAGGATCAGCAAGTGTTCTATTAATGTATTAGAGTTGTTGTTCAAACCTATGAGAGATGTATGTTACAGGCATAAAATGTGTATGTGCAATGTGCACATTCCCTGTAGTAATACCTTTGTTCTAATGAAATACCATACCTTTCCATATGAAAATATACCTAACTTTATGTTTCTGAAAGTAAGGACTTTACATTTATTGGTATTGTATTCTATCATACATGGAATGAGAACTGAATCTGTAGGAATATTACATTTTTAATACCCTTTTAATGAGATCTTATTTTAAGTAAGGTGCTTTAGTTTAATAAAAATTAACTGGAAAAGGAAAATGCATAGGAATATCAAAGAGCAGTCTGGACTTTGGTTTATACCCAATACTTCAATGATTCTAGGTGGTAGGAGAAGAGCAAAACATACAGAGTAGCTGACAGCCATAGGTTAATTAGAAATGGCAGATGAAAAAAGAGAGTAAGAAAATAAAAGATATTAAATTACTTAGTGATAGAAGTAAATCCAATGTTGGAAAGCCTTTTCTTCTGAAAGATCTAAAGACACAGTAAAAATGCTTAGTAATTGGCAGAACTATTTGAAGAGTCTGCCTACTGCTAACATGTAGGCAGACTCTTCAAATTTCAGACTCTTCAGATTTCATTGGTATTAAGCATTTGCAGGTATTTATTTTATGGCTGGCCCTGTTTTTGACAGAAGATCCTTTGCTGTCTGGTACATCTATATTTGTATTGGCCTGGAATTCAAAGGTTGTGTAGCAGTAGAAGACAGTTTATTAAAACGCTTTTCAACTGAAATGGAGTCACTAAACAAGAGCTTCCTTCCCCGGAAAATCTCTAGGGATGTAAAGAGTGAGGACAAATGAAAATGAAGACTGTTTAGCAGTATGTCAGTTTCTTTTTGGTAAAAAAAAGTTGACCATTTAAAGCAGCATCCTCAGCGTCAAGAGGTATGTGATGTGAAGATCACTTACAAGGTCTGCTTCAGGACTGCACTGAAAGGAGGAAACACACAGAAACAATAGGCAATAATCAGCCTGATATGCAAGAATAACCCATTGACCTGGAAATTCATGTGACACATCTCACAGCAAGCAGAAGACAAATATTGTCTATAACCTGCATTCAGTCAGGTTGCATTTTTAATCATAGGATTTTATCAGCAAATATGATTATATAGTATTAGTTGACTTATACGTAGTTAATATGCTAGAGTGTTAAACAAAACACATTTAGGCATTAGGAGATTACACTTTCAGATACTGAGTTTGGCTGCTGTTTGTGAGTTGAAAATTAATCTCACTGAGATTATGATACAGTTAGTGTTATTGAATATAGCTAGTTTATGTGTATTGTGGAATACCATTAAGAGAAATTACTTGCACCTTTTCATTACATAAACTTTTTCCCATTTAGGTGAAAATCTATTCTTTCTTTTTGAAACCCTGAGATATCTCATCTCTAGCATGAATAAAACATATGTTTGAATTTTGTTTACCCTATCATTGCTTCTTAAGATTCAAAATACATCAGTTATTATTCATACCATTCTCTGATATTGAAGATTATCTATAGGACAGTCCTTGTCTCACATTAGTGGGGCACTTGTGTTAAGAAAACTGTGGACTTGAAGATTCTTGTTAAGGATTTATTCAAGTGTGCAAGGTCCAGGATCAAACAGTCTGAATGCAAATCCAGCATGGGCAAGGGACGTGAGTTGGAGTTCCAAAGAGAGACAAGTTGAAGTAGCTTTGGAAAATACAAAATGTTCAGTAAGTGCTCTCACACTGCCTGCAGAGTTTTTCCTTAATTAAGCTAGCTTTTAAAATCATGGAGTTGGATGAATGGGAAGGATGAGGGACCAGCCTCTGCAGCACTGGTAAAGTTGATATTATCCATTTTACTCAGGCCTTTGATTTGTTTGAAAACACAAGGATCTATCTACACTACATGAAAGGCCAGTTGCATTATTGTTGCTGGGCACAAACAGGAACAATCAATCACTAACCCATAAAATGACTCAGGTTGGAAGGGACCTTAATAAAACCTTAACCATGATTGTCTAGGAAACCATTGACAGGGATCCATCCCTGCCTCACTTACCCAGAACTGTTTCTTTTGCTGTAAAAAAATTTTTAAAAATACTGTTTAAGGCCTTTTCTCTTGACAAAGGTATTTTCTGATCTCACTTTTTGCAACATACTTCTCAGAAATAAAGTCTTGGGCCTCAGAACAGCTTTAGAGAAGAGCCATATTGGGGTCCATAAGACTGTGCTTGGGTGCACATGTGCCACAGAGCATAACGTAATGCAGAGCTCAGCCCTCTATCCTCCTTATTCAGGAAGAATCAGTATTGGGTTTTATGCCTTAAAATTGTTGCCCTCGTTTAGGACATTATGGCATCTCTAACTCTTTCTTTGTGTTTGGTGGACAGTTAAAATCAATGTTTTACATCTGCTGAGTGAAGCAATAAGCAATATGTATGGAGCCTCATGGTGTGCTTCTGTCATACCAGCTACCAACCAGATTTTGTCAAATGCCTGCATGTATTTAATGCCCCTTTCACATAAGAGCTAAAAAAAGAAAAAAATCCCATTTCTTTTGAGAATTACTACCTGAAATATATTTAACATTTATGGGAGCAAACATGGGAAAACAGGTTCTTAATGGGAAGGAAGCAGTTCAGTGCCTCTCAGTCTTGTGGATAGTCTGTGAAATACATTTATTAAAAATTGCTGAAAAGGAGTCTGAACTGCATTGACCATTCTCTGTAATTTTAATTCTGAACATAGATTTATGATGACAACTCTATGTAATAGATATTCAGGCTCGATGTGGTGTGAATTTTAATTGATCAGGTTGTTAGAACAGGGAATATTAAGAGTTTGATTTTTGTCTGCTTACCAAGCCAATATTGTAGAACAGGATGTTTTAGTGAATTTTGGATCTGGAAGTATGCACAGACTCTCTTGCTCATACTATTTTCATTTTTGGAGTACGAGAATCAATTGCAAATATTCTCTTAGTTTCTTGAAACCCTTAAGAAAATGATCAGTAGCATTGGTTAGATAAGTGGAGCCAAACTGGCATCTGTTAGGAAGAGCTGAGGTCCTGCTCTTACATGGGATGTTTGTTATTTTAAAGCATTTGAGACTCCCTAATGAAAAGGGATGATGCTGCAAAGACTTTGATAATTAGTTTCTGTTTCAAAAAAAAAAAAAGAAAGAAAAAAGAAAAAGAAAAGATAGATTCATTTGATCAAAGCAGTTTCAACACCAAGGACATGAATGTTAGTCTGGATCAATTTGTGTGGGATTTTCTAGATTCCCTGGAAACCCAACTACAAAGGAAGACTCCAAGACATGGTTTTGAACAACAAATTATGTCATGTAAATAGACTTAACAAATTTCAGAACTTATAAGTTCACTATCCTTAGAATATCTGAGTGCTTCATGCCCTTCAGTGTACTTAAATGAGTCACTACATTGTTAACACACCAATTAAAATTATTAATTTATATATAAAATTGAAGAAAAATGATGAAATTATTCCATTATTCTACTGTCTTTTGCAGGTCCTAAAATGGTAGAATTCCACAGTCAGCAATTTCAGATCAACTCAAAGGATGGAAAGCCACTTTTTACAGTGGATGAAAATGAAGTTGTAATTGGCACAGATAAGCTTCGAGTCACAGGTTTGTAACGGTTTAAAAAATGCTCAGATAACACTCATATGAAAGGCACAATAAGAATGGCATTTTTAAATAAGTTATTATGTGTGAATGCAAGTTCTTGTTTTACCTCATTAGGAAACAGAAATATGACCTTTTTCTAATCTAAGACATTTATATATGTGTGTGTGTGTATATATATAAAAAATGTGTAAATATTCTATAAAATGTGTAAATATATGTGTGTTTTATTTTAAAGCTATTAATAGCTGGAACTGTAGTGGTCCATCTTTTTATGAATTATTTAATGTTTCCAGTGCTCACTGTCTGAAGCTGAAAAAATTCTAGGTATTCCATTCTGAGTAGTAATGGTCTGATCTGTGAAACTTTAGGGAGAGAAATATCTCTGATATTTTTGTAAGGTTTTATCTTTCAAAGTGAAAGCTACTGTATTTCTGTTCTGTGAGTAGCACATATGTCACAGGAAGATATTTGTAGTATATCTTAAATGTCAACTGTCAAGAGAAAAGTTTGTCTTAGGCTGTTTCTTCAAATCATTGAAGTACTCATTTACAAAGTAATATGTCAAAGTTATCACATGAAAAGCTACTTCCTTTCATACAACCTGATAAAGTTAACCTTCATTTTCTAGGTGGCATTAAAATAGATACATCAAGGTGTGATTTCTCTTTTTGAGCAGAAGAATCAATCAAAGGAAATATTGAAATTATTCTGTAATTTCTTTTCAATTAATTTTTTAATATTTTTTACCTGATTGCAACTGCCATGTTTGGCCTTCCCTAATTACTAGTCCTCTGGAATCTTGAGGTCTTCATTTCAATGAATAGATTCATATTATTTCACTGTCAAAACTATAAATATGGTAGTAACTGTACAATTAGTGATTCAAAGCCAAAGTTAAGTTATAATAATTGTGTTAATAAATTTTGTTTACGCCTGAGGGTCTTATCTTAAGGTTTTTTACTTTTTAACCTAATTGAAATTACAACTTTTTTTAACCAGGAAACCATATCAAATAATTATTGTTTGCCCAAGGGATGCTAAACTTTAATAGAAAAGCATGTTTGACAAAGATATGAAAAACTGCATAATTGTTAACTGATTTGGAAAAGGTCTGTCTCTGCTCAAAGTAAGTAAAAATCATTCATACACGAGTTGAAATTGTTATGCTAATATTAATGACTCACTCATCCAATATTAATCTTTCCAGTGCATTGATAATTATTTACTTCAGCAGATATTGTCCTAAGACACATTGCCTGGGTATTTTTATACTGTAGTAAAATTCAAAAGCAAATACATTAAAGTCAGTGAGGTTATTTCAGTGTAAAATTAATGTAAGTGAGAGGAGATTCATGCCTACTTTGCTTCAAATTAATTTATTAAAATTGTGATTTAAATGATACTATTAGCATGAAGGAGAAATTATTGTGATTTTAATGATACTATTAGCATGAAGGATAAATTAGTACCACTAATATATACTGAGACTATTTTTAAACATCTTAGATAGAGAATTAAATCAATGTGAAATAAATTTTGAAAAGTTCATACCATAAAAAATAGATGATCCTTGGCTTAAAATACACAAAGAATATTTTGCAGTTTTTTATGTACAATGTAGTGAACTATTTGATGTTACTTCTCCTTATTTATGTGAATGATGAAAAGCTCAGCAATGATTTTTAGAAAACCTGACAGTTTTCAACTAAAATATAATATAGCAGACAGCAAATGTGTATGATTTGTGATATTTCAAGACAAAGGTAAATGTCTAAGAGTAATGTAATCCAACCCAACACCTACAATTTCCTACAATTAGTATGTTTCAACTCATACTATTTCAGTCAGACATTCTGTGGCCCCTGTGTAGAACAGAACAGTGCAAATCAAGGAAGAGCAAATGCCTGGGGAAAGCCTCAACCAGGAACGTGCCTCCGATACCCTGCAGGGTCGCTGGCAGGTCTGGGTGGTCACACTTCCCTGGAGCACAGAGAGATGCTGGCACCGGCCCCGGGCAGAGCTCTTGTGCCCACCTAATGCTCTTCTCCGCTTTGGGGAGGGTCCAGGGCTTGTTATCTCCCTTGGAGGAGAGTGGATACAGGCTGAGCTCACATGCTCAAACATTAACATCCAGCTGCGTGTGACACCACATGGTATCACTTTATCTCCAGGAGATGCTTCCTGAGATTGTGGCAGCTGGAGGCCAGGCAGGACACACAAGGGTGTCCCAGATGACAGTAAGGACATAGGAGGAGGCAAAGAAGCACTGCCTTTGGCTCATCTGTGACATCTACATCACAGACACATCTCGGTGTATATGAAACTGAAGCTGGGTTTAGCCCTTTGTGAAAATTACTGCTCCTGAAGGAGCATGGACAAAAACTGCATCCTCTTCAATATTATTTCAGTAAGGACCTGTGTTTTGCAGGCATTTATTATGTTGCTGTGGCAGTACTGAACATCCATGTTTTGTTCTGGGAAGGTTTTGTACATTCAGCTGGCACTGGTGACAGTGAAACCACCTTGTAACTGTATTGACTAGTTCTATAATGTCGTCATGGCAGGCTCATAGAAACATAGAATTTTAATGGTTAGAGAAGATCTCTAACATCCTGCCATAAACCTAACACTGCCATATTCACCTCTAAATCACATCCCCAGGTGCCATACCTGTGCTTTTTTTCCTTAAAGGAAAGCTGGCAGGGCAGAGAGGATCAGTTTTTTTATGGAGAAACATATTTCTATCACCCTTTCTCCAGTTTACTACTTGCCCTTCTGCTTGTTTGTCTTTTATAAAAATCCCCTGGAGTATTTGCTCTGTTCTGTGCAAAGGATTTCAGTTTGCGTAGCTAATGCTGAAGTGCAATGTGACAGTGTGTGTTTAATTTAAACACTTCTGCTCAGAAGGTAAGTTAAGTAGGAGGCAATTTGAGGGTATGAGTAAACATTCTGTTAGGCTTTGAAAAGGCAAATGGTCCTCGCTTGATAGGGTGCGTGGGGTGTTAATGAATCTTGCTGGCTTCAAACCTGTCATTGAGAAAATTGGAATCTTGTTCTTGTGTATTTTAGGAATAAATTACAATATCTTTATAAACAGTAGCCTAAAAAATAGTAAATATAGTAACAGTCATATCACAGTTAAACTAGGAAATGAAGACAGAAAATCAATTTAGGACCATTTTCCAAAAAAGGCGGCCCTGAGATTTTTTTCTTTTAGTGGCATACTGTTAAAACTTAATGCTGTTTGATGAAGAAGCTTTACTCATATTAAAGCCAAGGTTTTATTCGTGCTTAGAGGTGAAGGCTCTAGAATATGGAAATAAGCCTTTTCATTCCATTTTACACCATCTGGCCACCGCCCAGAACATTAAAACTGATGTTTGCTGTTCTCTTTCTTCCATTAGCCTCTATTTCCATGAAACTGATACTATCTCTGTAACCACTTCCTTGCTTTATAGAATCATGGGATCATAGAATCACGTACATTGGAAAAGAACTCTTGAGATCACCAAGCTGAACCATTAGCCCAACACTGCTAAGTCTACCACTAAATCTTGTCCCCAGGTGCCACATCTGCACTTCTGTTGTATCAGTATATCCCTGCAAAATATCTTAGCTGTATCAAATTAGCATTTTCTGATAAACATTTTTAATTCCTTAAGCTGCAGAATATTCTTAATGAACATGAACTGAAATGTTAATGAAGCAGGGTTAATGCTCTGTCTGAATTAATAAATTTTATATTTTCCAGTATTATATTCATGCCAGTTTGCAATTTACAGAAAAATTAATCTATTTAAATTTATAAGAATATCAACAGCTAAATAAAATGTAAATTCAAGCTTAGTAAATCAATGATTGCTCAAAGTGGTAAAGTGATTTAATATGGTAATTCTTGTATCTTGTGTTCTTCTCTTCCATCAAGGAGATTTCATTCTAGGAAATCAGGATTTCAGCTAAAACTCTTTTCAAAAAGCATCACATTTTATGCCTTCTCAGGACGTCCTGAGAGTTTTCCAGCAATCCTCATGAAGAGACAGTCTTCCTATCAGTTATCTCAGCAATGTATTAATTTTAACGTTTTTTCTTGATTTCACTTCTTTTCTTTTTACCATGCTCTCTGAGGTTGCCCCAACCAATTTTTAATTCTCTTTTTCCCTTTATACCACATTTAATACACATTTATACAATCTACACCATACCTTTTAATCTTCCATTGCCATTCTCTGTCTAGACAGAGCCCAAATCCCTAACACAGGGATTTCTACAGCTCAGAATTCTTTCCAGAGGGTAATGGCATAAAGAGCAGCCAGACAAACCACCTGGACTAATATCCTATTAAAACATATTGCCTTGCTACATATTCACCTGGAAAGTGCTCAGGTATATGAATCCTCAAAGCCAGAGATCTCTCAACCTAAGACCTCTCCAGTTTTTGATGAGTACATTCAAAAAGCCAAGGCACAGAAGTTGAGAGGCTCCACCCTTGCTGTAGGTGGTGGTGTTCAGCTGCTTTTCTTGCGCTGCCTCTGTTGCTGAGGGGCTTTTGTCCTACGTCAGCTGATTTCCTGATCCTAGTGGAGCTTAGGTGGAAGGTGGTCACTGGGTTGGTGACACTGAAATAATGCTAATACTCAGGAGAGCAGAAATTGAAGTCTCCTTGGAAGATTTTCAGGTGCAACAGAGACCTGAGCAGGCTCCTGGTGAGGCTGGGTGCCGACTGTTTCTTCCTCTTTGGAATGAAACTACACATATATCAAGGTGTAAACTATCTGATCCCATAGTCATTAACATCTTGCTTGCAGAAACACCATTTCATATTCAGCAAGTCTGCCTGTAAATAGGGGAGAATCTTTGATAAAGCTATATGACAGAAATTGTGATATGCATGGAGCAGTCTAAAATGAATATGATTATTTAGGACTGTAGCATTTGCAAAGATTTTGTATGGGTTTAATTATCTCTATTGACTATATTGAAAGTTACATTGTATAAATCTTATTTATTTATTTTATTTCTGTAAGTAGTTTAAAATTTATCTGTCTTCAGACCATTTTAATACTTTAAAGCTGTACATTTACATTACTTCTATATTGTATTTGTCCAACCAATACTGCAATGGTAATAACATAGCTGTATTTTAATTGTCTTTTAATTCTTAACATGTGTTCTCTTGATGTCCAACATCGAAATGGCCATATTAAAAAAACCACTCTTGCTATTTTTGTGTTATATTTGAGGTATTACATTATAATGTTTTTTCATCTTTTGCTTTTTTTTGCAGGGCCTGAAGGGGCACTTTTTGAACATTCTGTAGAAACACCACTTGTGAAAGCAGAAGCTTTTAAACAGCTTAGGTAAGAATTTAGACATAAATCTAATAAGTAAATACTATTTTCTATAAATATTCACATTTTTTGAACACATGATTTTCAACACAGAATTGCTAATAACTTTTTTTCTGGGGTCTGTGACAAGTTATTATTTTGAAGGAAAATTATACATATTGTTCCTCAATTTTGAATTATACTATGAATTGTTTGTTGCTGATGGTGAATATATTTAAAAACCCTGTGGAAAAATTTTCTGTAAACTTCTATTTTGCAGTTTTGAAAGACTTTGAAATATGACTTTTTCTACTTAGTTACAATATAAGTTGCTTGTCTGCAGTAGGTCATCAACCTGTAATTAGTCAAGGTTTTTGAAAACTAGTATCTGAGGAAGCAGACTAAGAAGAAAAGTTTGTAAATGCATGAAGCTCTAATGTATGAAGGGAATTAAAAATTGGTTGGGGTAACTTCAGACACGATGGTGAAAAGAAGTGAAATCAAGAAAAAACCATCAAAAATTACTAAAAAGCAGTTTGGGCTGAGAAAATCATAATTAAGTACTTTGTATGTTTCAGAGCTCCTTAATTCAAGGATAGCCTTTTTTTTGCATTAATCTATTTAGTTTTGAGTATCCCAAATTAGTTTATAATATGCTGGTTATGATGAGGTAATAAAGTCAAATTATATTCTCTTCATGAACATGTTATCTTTCATTTATATGCCAGTTCAAAGAAGGGTTTGAAATGAAACAGGATGTCTTTAACAATTGGATTTCTGTCCTTTCATACCTTGGCAGTTTGCTTCTTTTTTGTCGTAATTTCTCTTTTTAGTTTTCCTCTCCAATAGGGATAACTACTGGAGAGTAGTGGAGGCTGATGAAAGCTTTCAAAAACACTGTCTGTATCTTGTTGATTCAATTTTCAAATTGAGAATGACAAATGAGACAGAGAGACTGTTAAGATAATTATTTTGATTATCTCATTTGTATTTAAGATTTACTTTACCTTGTGCTTGCATTTGAAGACATTTATGATTTCAAGGCATAATTTTAACATATTGATGTCCACTTTCAAAAATGTGTTTCTTCTGTTATGGTAGAATTTGGAAGTGAGAGACTTTGACCAATATTCTGCATTTTAAGCGTACATTGTCTGGTTTTGTAGGAAGTGGATTCATTCTGTTGTAAATTTGACATTTTCTGTGATTATCTCAACTTCAGTGAAGTAGGAAATCAAATTTCTTAATTGCAAAATCAAGAAGCTCTCTGCAAATTTTGATTGGATATGTATCTATTATTTTCCGTGGTTGTTACATTGCTTCAAATTCATGATCAATTAATATTTTAATAGGGTTAATATAGTTATACTCTACATCTGTTATAAACTGTTACATTATAAGTTCTTATTTGCACTTTTGTTTAACAACAATTGCAATGTTCCTGACTATATACAACTATTGTTAGTATAATTTTTCTGCCTCTTTTTCAAATAGGATAACAGTAGGAAGGAAAACACTGAGCTTAATTCAAAGTTCCTGAAGTTCTCCTCCATGAATGAATTTACCTCTTTAGTGTTTGTCAACTATAAACAACTATTTTGATCTGGAATGTTGCTATTTGTTAGCAGAGCTCAAATGTAATACATAAAATCCCACTCAGTTCTGTCTTGAATTAACTTAAAATAGGGGGAAGTACAGACTTCTCCAGAATTAACAGAAGTTTGCTAGTAATTATTGTGATGTCTGGGAACTAGTGACATGGCCACTGACACACTTGTGACTGTATTTGACATGAATCCAGAGCTGCTAAACACCTGTGCTAGAAACTGAGTTAGCTTAACCCTAAGAAAACTGATTTTGTGGGCATGAGGCTGTGCAATGCATGCACCACTCACTTGTGCCAGCATAGAATAGCTTGGGCTGGAAGGGACCTTAAAGGTCATCAAGGTCCAACCCTTCCTGCCATGGGCACCTCCCACCAGACCAGAGTCCCACCCAGCCTGGCCTTGGACACCTCCACCATCCACAGCTTCTCTGGGCATCCTATTCCAGTGACCTACTATCCTCACAGCAAAGAAGTTTTCCCCAGTATCTAATCTAAATCTTTCCTCCTTGCTCTATCACTTCATGCCCTTGTAAAATATCCCTCTTTTCTCTCCTCTCCTGGTAGGCCTTTACCAGAGAAGTTCAGGATGCCTCAGTCCTTTAATTTAT
Organism: Ammospiza nelsoni; assembly: GCF_027579445.1. Classification (NCBI taxonomy): domain Eukaryota; kingdom Metazoa; phylum Chordata; class Aves; order Passeriformes; family Passerellidae; genus Ammospiza; species Ammospiza nelsoni. The sequence continues at coordinate 48,528,935 of NC_080634.1, forward strand.
TTTCTTTTTCTGTCATAATCAGTGTCAAGTTTGAAAGCAGAGATGGCAATAATTTCATATTTTCATGAAGGGATTCTGGGAAGGTTTAAGAAGGAAATGTGCTGGTCTGCAGTGCAGATGGTAAATGAAGATGTAGGCAGAGAAGACCATTTTGTCAAGCTGGAGAAAGGTTACTTTCAAGGGTAACCTTAAATGTCAGCATAAGCAAAATTCATGCATCCTGTTGTGAAGGAGTTCAGACAAATTTACCAAGAATATTTATATAATGCTTCACAAATAATCTGTTTCATTCCACACGGTTAAATACAGGTACCTACCCACTGTAGGTAGTACTTCAATATGAAAATTTAAAATGCAGTTTTAAGTATGACTTTCCTATTTCAGATTTGAAGATGCTTCCTTTCCAGATTAGTGTAGTGAGCACAGAGTTATAGTTAATATAATATATTTGCTTACCTTTAGCCTTATCTCCACACTTTCACCATCTATTAATCTTCTGCTATTTTTCCTTTATTTTTCCTTCCGTGGTTGTGCTATGCCATGTGAATGTGATATGCTGAATGAATGTGTTATAAGGTGCCATGGTCTGCAGCATTAAATGTGGGGAGCAGTGTTTTGAGAAACCCTATCCACTACAAATGGAGTTGCAGGTTTCAAGGAGATGACTGGAAAGCTGTTAATGCTTGTAATTTTTCAGCTCGTGTCATATGAATGGGGACCACATTCTTTCTCTGTCATTCAGATTTAGAGTAGGATTTCAAACAAAGCTGATACAAATGGCCTCTGAATTATACATTCTGCTGGCTTTCTTGTCCAAATGCGGAATTTCAAGATAGACTGCTTTTTTGGAAACAAAGAGATGTGTGTGTTAGAACAAACGTGTCTTTTTATAGCTAACTTATTGAGATAGAGCAGTGCAATTATACTGTGGTCAGTGACTGTCTTTTCATTTGCAATTTGAAGGAAAATTATAGAGTCCTTTTCAGTCTAAAAGATACGATTTTTGACTCACTCATAAAGAAAAAGAGCTGTGCTCGCACTTACTTCCAATTGGTAGGAAGAATTAAAACAACAAAACCTACATTTCAAGATTGTAGTTTTCCTAAGTTTAAAATAGCATTGCCTACTTTTTAATTCCTTTAAAGGACTTCCTATATCTAAGTAAGATCCATAGTTTTCATTTACAAAATTTGTTAAGACTTTGGGGCCAGGTGGACACCTAAAGACGGGGCCTTGCATGTAAGAAGCATCCAACAGACATCTCAAAGACGTGTTGAGAGTCACCAGGGAGGTTTGGATATATCCAGGAAATGTCCTTCCCTGACAAATACCGTTGAGGAGGCACCTGGTTGAAAACAGCCAATTGTCATAGGGAGAACAGAAATATGTCTGTGATTGCTATGATCCAGCTCTTTATTCCTGCCAAGCTATTTTATAGTCTTTTCCATGGCTCTTTGTGAGGGCTTGGACTTTGGTATGTATTTGGCACCTTGAGAACTTGCCTCAGTCAGGTCTCCTGGTGCTTCCTAAGAATTTATTTAGCTGATACCTAGAACTGGATCACAGCAAAGATTTAATGGAAAACAGAGATTTAACATCTTCCTTACCAGAAACACCTGAATTTAAACAGAATTAGGAAAGCTCATGTTCAGACACATACGTTGTGACCTAAAATGTAGGTCAAAAATCTGTAACAGCAACTACTGGAACTAGAACTAGATGCCGTAGACAGAGACATTTATAACAGTTGCCTATATGCCATCTTTTCCCCAGGTTCCATGTTAAGCACTGAAAATAGCCTCCTCTGATATTATCCTGAGTTTCATGTCAGCACACATACCTTTTTATATCCCTTGTTATCAAATAATATTCTCTGTGAAAACTGGTGTCTAATTTTAGACGTTTTTCCAGTCTGATGCTAACATACTTTTCTGATAACTTAAAACAGCTTAGAATAATATTTAGCCTATTCCTGCATTCCTCCTAAATTTTTGTATCCTTGAATAACATGGAGTTCATACATAGTTTTGTCATTTTTTTACCATTTGCTTCTTGTGGTCTACATGGCTTTTGGTTTTCTAAGGGAAAACAGTGGATCAGCAAAACTCTTTAAATCTCAAAACAATGTTTCTGAGCTGAGCATTTGCATTTCCCAAACTTAAAAAAATGTGCTTACAAATGTGGCATTTTTCCATTTATCATCTAACTGTATACTATGAATAATGAATATAACGCTTACAAATTAGTACTATCTTTGTTCTCATATTTGCTGTGTATGGCTGTCTGACTGCCAACAACTGTGCCTTCTGAGCACAAATCTTGTGGGAAATCACTTTTAGTACACTCAGCTTGTGGTATTCAGACTGTCTTTTAACTGAGGGTTTACATCCAAGTTCAGAATGATCCACATCATTCCACTATTCTTGATTTTGGGAAGCTGTATAGCAGGAATGATATCACTGTTCCAGAGAGCCAACTTTTGCAGAGTATGATTATAAATTTATAGAGAGCGATATATGTTACCAGAATATGGGTATATTTAATGGTTTATGGGTATATACTGAAAATATTTCAATATTCCCCAGGGAAACTGATGTATTCTAAACAAATGTTTCATATTGGTATTAAATAAAACTTCAAATGTGTAACTAAGGAAGCATTATTTTATATTTAACTGAAATATCTGTCCAACACTTAAAAGCATAAAAATATATATATACAGGTATGTGACTGACATGTTACAGAATTTTGATAATTTGAATGCCAATTGTATGGTTTCTAGGTATCTGGTTAGGCTAGATTACTGTACTAATGGTAGACTTTTCCCTGTCTATATATTCATAATTGACATACACCCTTTAATATTACATCTGTTCTGTGGCATCCAATAACTACTGATGTAGTTACGGTTTCTGCTTCTCTCAGATTCTTTCTGAAGTCGTATTTTTAACCTTTCCAGTCCCCATTGATATTATTTTTTCCTTTTGCAATTGAAGTATTTGCTATGGTTGAACTATGTAATAAGAGGGAAAGCTGGAAACTGAATTTGTGGAGTTTTATGGATGTATGAGTAAGAATTATGAAGGAAATGTAGAGAAATGTATAGAAGGCAACCAGGGGAAAAGCATTTGCCAAATAATTGTTTAATCATATTTGTAATACTAATGCTTGCATGCTAATTGCTTAAAAATACATTCTAACCAATTGATGTAAAGTCATTTTGATTTGCATTCATTATGAAAATCAAAAGCCCAGTCAGTCTGAAGAGAATGAATTACATAATAGAAAGTAGGAATAAGGTTATGATTCAGTGTTTGCAAGGCACCTCTGCTCCATGACTAGTGAGATATTTCTACTGCAGTGTGATTTTATGAGCCCTGGCTTTAATTTGATGGATATAAATTTGCATTCATATACTTTTTGTAATCAGGTTAACTAAAACCACCATAAAATATCTATTTTGGAAGCTTTAAAGAATTTATTTCCATTCATCTGATGGACTCAAATGTGTAAAAAGGTGTCGTTTAGAAGGATTGGATAGTACAGGGCATCAAGTTGATTATCTTTTCAGAAGCATTTCTGACTTGGATATTTTAAAAAAACTCTTTTAGCAAAGTCTTGTGTATTACATCACATCTGGTTGTCTTGTAAGTAGTGATTTTTCCTGTAAATGTTAGTGAAAAGAATTTTGCAAGCACTGTCATAAATAACTTTCACTTCCTCCAGTCCCAGGGCTGATGTCTTTCCTAAAGCCTCAGTTTCTCAGAGATGTCACTCAACACATTAAAACCAATAAAAGTTGTTGCTGCTGTAGAAACAGAAACATGGGGCAGTCATTTAAGTATTTTCCATGGCTGCTTGTGTCAGTAGCACAAAGAGCAAAGCTGTGATGATTAATGCACCTGTTGAACTGGGTCCCTGACAATGTCAGACTGCTCAGTGAGTTTGCTACGGTGAACTTGTCACCAATGATTACAGCATATCCCACCAGAGCACAAACCACTGTGAAAACTTTGATAGTGATTGTCACAGTTTTAGACACCACCTTGCAGGTGACCACCTGGAGCCCTGTTTGTAAGCCTGATTGTGCTGTCGCTGGTCTAAGCTGTAATACTGAGTTGAGCAGATCGTACCTTACATTATCTTTCACCTACATACATTTCTGCACATATATCTAGAGACCTGAGGAGGAGGCAGGAAGCAGGAGACACCCACCATAAGGAGGTGGGTGTGGGAAACACTGGGAGAAGAAAAGGGAGCGTTTCCTGCTAAGAGAAGCTTTTCCAAGATGCATTGCACATGTACACCATCGCTACTCACTCTTCCCCCTCTCCCTTGGACTGTGTGCAGAGTTGTGATACTTCAGTTGTGAGGAGTCTGATGACAGTGTGGCACATTCAGCCACTGTACTAACAATCACAAGAAGGAAAGGGCATGACCTGCTTTTCAGCAAAGCCTCTTCACTTGAGTGTTTGTTTTCATGAAGAACATGTGGACATTATAAACAGCATTTACTGAAGAACTCCAGTTACTTGAAATCTTGCTATGTTTCAGCATATTAATAAAAAATTGCTTGGGAATCATATAAAAGAAAGGCATGGCAAATTTCAGCCTGGAAGGTAATTTTATGAAACTACTCATAAGGAAAATGCCAACCCCATTTTTTACAACAATGATGCAAGTGCTGTTATTATATGAGATTAAAATTTTATAATACAAGACATTATTTTATAATATTATTAAAGTAATTTGAAAAAGATAGCTGTGCTGGAAACATCTGTTATGTGCCAGATTTAATCACATTCAGTGGGGCCTTGGTCATTTTTAATTACCTGGAGAGTCAGCATATCATAAAATTGAGGTCATCACAGAGACCTCTTTTGAATTAGCTCTTACCACTCTTCATCACAACTGTCAGTCTTGAAAGAGGCTTCTATTTTAATCATGTCTTAGTCTTATCTTTAGTCTTCATTCCTTCAGCGACTCTGCATTGAGTGACAGTAGGCAAACAGGAAAAAACACCTCAATATTTAAAATGGATGGAGAACTAATAAACAAATAAGTACACTGCGATAATCATATCTGCTGTGTTTTGGAATACATTATAAATGTTGTTTTAAATTGCTTTTAGAGCCTTTTCAAAGTGCCATTAAAACTGGGAACTGTTTTGTTCTTTTTTTAAGAGAACATGTAAATGCATTTGTCCTATAACTTTGAGCACTTCTTTTATGTGGCTTACATTAAAAAAAAGTTCTGTTAACCAAAACCTTGGGAGCTGGAAACATCTGATATTCAAATCTGGCTTTGTAATTGTGCTTATGCACAGAGATTCCCCCCTAAGCTGTAAACAGTGTTAGTGCCTGCTGTGCTTATGCTGAACAATTCCCTTGAATCCAAAATCTCATAACTGAGCTTTACTGGAATCATCTGCTGCCACGCATTTCAGATTTACAACATAAATACTCAACTAACTTGGAATGTGTTTTATTTCAAGAAATAAAACTATGCTAAGAATGTTTATATAAATTTAAAAAAAACATGCTAAAGAAAACGCCAGCTGACACCTTCAAGAGCAGCAGAAACTCCCAATATTTAAGAATGGCACCCCAAAAGAATGCAGGGCTTTGGGGTTCTGCCCTTGATCATTATCCTCGATCATTTTTAGCATAAGTCAAAATGAGCTTAAAAAATCCCAGTAGATTTATTTATTTAAAAATCAGCGGTGCTTCCTATGCATATGGAGTAGTGCTAAAAAGTGAGCACCTACAAAAACCCCTTCATCTGCATTTGCCTAACATTTTTGCTGATTCTAAATTGTTTCTTCATTGTTCATGCATGTGATTTAGCTGATGGTTCAGCACACACTCCTGGTTACCATTCATCTCTTACATATTTAGGCTGCATTCATGTGACTGAGTCCAAAGCTAGAGGACCTCTGTGTTCCCAGAATAAGCAGATGCATCTCAGATGTCCATCCAGGTATAGAATACTCCTCTCTCTGCCAGCAAAATCATTCATTCATTCGTTCACTGAAGTGGAAAGGGATCCTCCCACAAGCCACCCACACAGAAATTAACATTCCTGGAGCATGGCCCCAGGGGTTTACAACTGTTTGGGTAGATGTTCAGGTGGAGTCGATTAAATTTATTTGGACATCTAGGTGCAGATACCTGTACTGCATCTCATCACTTTTGGTGGAAGGCAACAGGTATTGTGAGGGCATTTTACAGAGATATCTAAAACAGAGCAGATTATTTATGCTCTAGCAGTACTTCTTTCCTTCTGTTAATTTTGAAGGAATGGGGGATCAATGGCATTTCTTTAGGAATTCTACACTTGCCAACTACACCATGTTTGGTTAATGTCTGAGGAAATCAAAATTCATCATAAGAAATCAGGCACTGCGCTGGGAAATGTTCAAGTTGCAGAATAAAGCTTTCCACTTGGAACCTAGTATTTCATAAATTCATCTAAATTGCTAATCATGGTTTATATAACCATGTGACTAGGATTAGAAATGGCTGCCAGTTATTGGTTCTTGTTTGATATCAGGCATGAGGTAATGAGTCCTTCCAAGCTAATCATTAGCTTGGAATGCTATGACTTTTTCTTTTCAGGAAAGTCATGACAACATCATATTTACCTAAAAGAAGTATCCTTTCTTAGTTGGTAAAAATCCATGGTTGTCTTGTACTCACTAAAAACTTGGAGAATTTCAAATAGTCTAAGTGTTTTCCTTGCTATCAAGTTTCTGAATATCTTCTTCCTTCAAAACCTTCTCTATATCTTCTGCATCAAATTCAGATTTCTTTTTTATACCAGTCTTGATAACTGTGCATCCCATGTATCTACATTTATATTTATTATCTCCTACAGTTCTTCCCTTGGCTCCTGTAATTCTTGTTTTGAACATTTTTCTGGTTTTCTGTCCTACACTGCACACTCATCTCCAATGTCCTCCTTTAACTGACTTATTTCTTAAAGCTTATGATTATTCAAATATGTATCAGAAAAATAGCACAATCTCTCTTTTCTTCTAATCTGAAGTCATCAGATTGCCCACAGTCTGAAACACAACAGAATAAGACAGCCTTATATTGTTAGTGCTTTTCTGTTATGGAGTCCTTAGCACAGACGTCATCAGAGGAACACAATCCAGGTTGATTTCCTGGGTCCTGCATCTCTGATGTTGGAATATGTAAAAGTTGGACACCCTGATGCAGCACTGGGGCACATAACAGACTTGCCTCCAAATCCAAGATCTTGGAGCTATAAGCTTATATTAAGTCCATGGATAAAATTATTTAAATATAGGCATAAATAAGGATAAATGGATTAATTTATCTACAGAAAATTAAACATACACTAGAATCTGATTAATTATGATTTTATTTTCTCACAGTGATTGTCTTAACATAAAAAGCGTAAAGAATCTAAGATCCATTACTGCCATTGCTCAATATTTCAAAAGGTCATTACAAGATTGTTTTAGCTTTAGATTGTTTTAGCATTACCTATAGGTTGCTTATTTGAGCTTAATAAGTATTTGTGATCTGATTTCTTTGTTTCTCCATTCCATGATTTTGTAATTTCACAGTGACTCCCCTTCACCCCAGCCAAGCTCAGTAAGCCCAGCTGTGTTGTGTATGATGAAAACTCCTTCCCAAGAGTTAGAAGAATGGAAAATATGAAAGTGGTTCAGTGAGTTTTTTTTTACCCTCCAGATATGAGAGCTCAGCCCTAAAATGGTTGAGTAATGAATGGTTGAGTAATGCTCCTAGGCCTTACCAAGAGAGGCCTCTGGGAGGGGAGTCTAATAAACATGAAAGGAAGGATCCTGCAGCAGTATCATACATGCCATACAGAAGGCCTGAACTGCAATTAGTAATGACTTGCTTGTGTTTCATGACTGTCTTTGTGCATGAATGTGATTGTCCGGTGAAAGAAGATTACCAAGAAAAGCAGAGCCTACTACAGCATTTTGTAGTTATTTCAGGGTACTTCTGCTGTTATGAAAGTATTTGGGATGTTTCAGAAAATAGACATTTCTGTCTCTTTTCAGAGGTCAGAGGTGTTACAAGCTGCCAGTAAAGCACAGCACATTTTGAGCCATCCCCAAATGATTGGAGGCAAAATGATGGACCTTCCAAAATGACATTTTCATTAGTGCATTTAAGCAATAAACAGAAAAACAAAAAAAAAAAGAGGTTACTTTTAAAATCAAATTAGAACAGATTGCTCTATCATTTTATAGTCTTTAAGTTACAACATCGGATCACTGAAGATTTTCTTTTTAAAGCTTCAGAATTCCTGGAAAAATTAGGTGCTTTATGAACAGCTTATATTCTAGCCAAATATTTTTTCTCTAATGGAGTTTCTGTGTACATATACTTGCCTCTAAACAGATATTTTCATAGTATGTTTCTCTGAATTCACTTGTACCCTATGTGTTTTCTTACAGTGTTATCAGACATCTTCTCTCTATTTTCACAAGAGACTGGTGATTTTTTTTATTACGGGCACAAAACCTTTATTTGAGCTAATAGTTTTGGCATGGTTAAGTTGAAAGCACAGTTTTAATATTAAGCTGTATCTCATGCTACTCTTAAGTTTTCCTGTAGGTTTTTCTGCAATGGAAGAGCCAGATTCACTTGATAGAAAATTATTACATGTTCTTTACTTTAAATTTTGAGATAATTGCTGTTAAATTTTGATTCATTAAAAATATACTAGTTTGACTATTACATTTTATTGTGGCATAAATAATAAATTAACTTAGTGTTCAGTATATAGGAGATGCAGATATTGACATTGGTCTTACTAAAACAGAATATGTGTCCTAGTTCAGGCAAGTCCCAGAGGCAATAGTCCTTGGAAAATCATTTTTTTGAACTAAGCTACAAAAATTGGGGAATAGATTATAACCATTGACCAACTAATGGGCTTGACAAGGAAAAATGGATGCAGTTTTTCAGTCAATTTTTCTCATTATGTTTCATTTAGTTTAAGTCAGTGAAGTTCAGACTTAGAATACCAAAGTGAATGAAGGCAATATGGAAGACAGTATCATCCAGGTGGGAAGTGATTATTCCACCTCTTAATGAAGGAATTCAATAGGTGTGATGCAAAATGGGACATTTTAGAAAGAAAAATCAGTCAGCATTTGAAAGATTTATAGAAGTTATGTCCAATCAGAATTTTGTGCTAAAGCTTGACTAAGTAACTGCTATATTTTCATTACACAGAAACTTACCGGGGAAGAGGATTTAATGAGTCATTAGTATTTTCTATTCTTTGACATTCAGTAAGAGCTATCACATCTTACTGTTGAATACTGATGCTTCCGTGTCCTCAAGATAGACACAGTTGATGGAATATGCTGTGAAACTCATTTTTCCTCTTTGCAAGGAGATGTAATTTTAGGAGCTGTTCCAAAGAAAATGCTTTTACAAAATACAGAAATGAGGCTTCTAATGAGACTGAGATCTCAGTCCCGTTGTTTTGTCCTTCTTTGCCTTTGGACCATCTGGCAAGCAGCCAAAACCACAAGGCAGAACACCAAGATGCTCAAGTTTGGGTAATCATGTTCTTGCAGCATCCTGATTTCCATCCCCACTCACCTGACCTCAAAACAGCAAGCTGCTGGGAGATAAGTGAATATGGGTGGGGATTGGCAGTGGGCATTAATCCATGCCTGCTGCTCACTCTCTACCTCTAGAACTCCAGCCCAGTTTTGCTCAGCTTGTGTCAACAGGAATCCAGATTCCTCATAAAGAAAGGATATGGTTTGAAATTGCATGTACTGCACCATAAATAAATGCTGACAATCTCTTTTTGCTGTGTGACTAGTGCATGCTCTGCCTGTGGTTTACTCTCTTACAATGTATAGCTGCATGGCCGGGGAGTTAGACTGCTTTCAGACTAATCAAAAAGTCAATATACTCCTATTGCCTTTTAAAGGTTAACGTACATTCAAAAAGCAGGGATCAAAGCAGACATCTACAGAGAACCAAGGCAAATTAAGCCCACAGAATCCTCTAGGTTGCTTTTTTGCCTTTCAAAACAGTAGTTCCTTGACAGGTTAAAGATTTTCCTTTTTCCCCTCTTTACCTCAAGGGTTTATTTTTTTCCTCTTCATTTCTTGCCTTTTCTATTCATCCTTTGCTCCATGACCTCTAGTCATTTTTAATAAAAAATTACTATAGTTATTTATTGTTTAATCATCATAATTTAATTTCTGTTTCCCTTAAACCTTTACAAAGTCAAATGAATTCTGGGGTAGGTGTTCATGGCAGGATTTCTTTTTGCACACCAAAGGTATATGAGGGTCTCTTGCTTACCTGATGATGTGAGAAAGATGTTTTGATTATAGAATCATAGAATGGTTTGAGTTACAAGGGTCCTTAAAAGTCATCTATTTCCAGCCCCCTGTCATGAGCAGGTACACCTTCCACTAGACCAGGTTGCTCAAGGCCCTGTGTAACCTGACCTTGGACACTTCCAGGGATGCACAATTGTTGGGTTCACTACAAAATTAGAGCTGGTGTTGATCCTGGACCTGTTCAGTCCAGTTACAGTAATCCTGATCTTCCTCAGACAGGTGCTGGCAAGAATGCCTACAGATGGGCAACTCCTGTCTGAGGTCATACGACTGAATTCTCTTCCCATTGAATTCAGGAGAGATGATGACTCTTGAGCTGGAAAGGTCAAAAAGGGGTCAGAAGGAAAGGATAAACAATTACCCAAGAGCAAGCTGGTTCCTCAGTCCTGCTCTAAGGGTCAAGCAACCCCAAAGTGCAGTAGGAAACTTGTGGTACTCTTTCTTCAGTGTTAGAACTAGCTTTCTTACAGATCTTTTAAGTACCACCTTGTGGTACATAAAAGATCTGTAAGGCATCCTTCTGACTCCTGCCAGACCAGGATGAAAAAAGGATCAATATTCCTGCAGCATGCACAGGCAGTGTCACCTGCTTCTTTACCAGAACTGCTGCAGGCTGTCCCTGCCCTCACATCCTCCCTAACAGCCAACTGAGCAATTTCAGGTGATCTTATATCTCCACAAGTTAGCAACATGCTTATAGGAAAAGGGAAATCTCCAAGCCTTTTGGTTGTTGGGATGGTTTCAGATCCAGAGACTGGATGCTGTCGAGGTTCCCTCAGAATATTTTTTCACACAGGCCTTCATGAATTATTTAGCACAGCTCAGCACCAAATTTCTTTGGCTGCCAGACAAGACAGTATAGTTGACTGCTGGAACTCTTACCAACAAGTAAATATTATCTTTGCTGTAATCAATTGCAATGGACTGTGGAGAACCAATATACAGCAAATGACAGGTCTAAAATATTACCAGGGACCACCTATTCCCTCACCCTTCCCTGGCTTTCAGAAGCTGACATGGTGCAGTTTCTCAGGCTACAGGGATCAGGGTGAAGGCAAAGTAACTATTCTGCAAGTGGGCCCAGGTGTGGCTTGCTTTGCCTTACAATCTGTGGGTATGTGTACTTGAGTTTCTAAATTCAAATTAGAAACATGCTTGGGAGAGAAATCTCCCAAAGGCCTGTGAGTTCTCCACATCTTGATTTTCATTGTGGAACTGTTTGGGAGACATGGACAGGGTGACATTTGTGTTATCTGAACATATCAGGTGGTCTCGTGGAGAACACCTGATGTGCTCCAACCTTTATGGGCATCCAGTTGGCAACACCTAGTCCGGAGTTCTCCTCAGGACACACATAATGGGCTGTCAGGTCCTTGGCATCAAATATTATGCTGCCCAGATCAATTTCTCTTGCACCGCACCCCTTGCTAATTGACCCTGGCAGCTACTGCAGTACCTAGAAGCTACTCATAAGTACAGAATCCATCTTCCCAAGTGAGATAGAGGCTGTGACAGATGTCACATTTAGGACAGCACATTACATAGATTAATTCCCCTAGATGGAAAAGATCATTCACTTCATCCTCTTAAATGTAATTCATGTGTCTGTAAGTTTAAAAAAAATATAAAGTGACTGGTACCAATATATTCCCTCATCATTCTAATGCACAAATTCAAACATTATAAAGTGACCAAAAACTCTTAAGACAATTAATTTCTTCCCTCTTACTCTCCAAGCAACCTCCATCATTTGCAAACAAACTGGATTCTTGTTTTGCCAGGACACCTGAGAGACACACATCAGTGTGGGGACTGAGAAGGGACATTCAAAGTCAAAGTTCGACTTAGGCTGTTTCTGCACTAGGTGCCCATTTCCCTTTGAGTGCATCTGGACTTTAGACACCAAACCTTAGAATACCGTACAAAGAAATGCGTCATTGGTGTTATTGACTCTTGCCTTTGCTAGGATCTCACATATTACAGTTCACATCACTGATTCACAACAGTTTGCATTGCCAGGAATCTTCAATGACGTGCTTAATTAGGCAAATCCAGGCTGAGTTAATCTAGAAATAGGACCTGTATAAACAGCAGAAATTTAGGTTTGTGATTAATATAGCAAATGTAATTCTGCCATGTAATTCAAATTATGTGTATGTCATATCATAAATCTAAGTGCTTCCGAAGTCTGTAGGCTCCGTGCCAGCATTAATTTTTGTAGAAAGTAAGAAATATTTCTCTTGTGTTTGATTGCTTTTTAAAGTCCAGGTCTGATATACTCTCAGAAGTTTGTCCCAGTCTGCTGTCTTGTGATATTTAATGGAGTTCAAAAATAAAAATTTATGCCTACATATAGTTTGCTTATGTAGGTGAAATGCATTACAAAAGAACATGAGGTATTTCAGACTTTAAAGCTTTTTGTTAAGACAAACTATGACAAAGTTATATTTAACTACTTTGACGCTAATTTATGAAAATGCATTAAATTTTAAAGATTGAAAATAGAAACTTTTTTAATTTTTCAGTATATAATGCATACAAATGTGCCCTGAAAAATATTCTCATGAAGCAGACCACCCACATTAATCACTCAAGGAAGAGCTGATTTTCTATTTCATAGAGATATAAATTTAGAGATCTAAAGCAAAAATTAATACAAAAGTTGTTAAATTCCAAACTCTGCATAATAAAGATTACTAATACTATATTGGTTGTCTGATTCAGAACTTATTCTCATGACCTGGTACACAGCATAATCAGGACTGAAGTTTGTGCTGTCTCAGGTTCATGGGGTGAGGCATTAAATTGTCTTGTGGATATGGTCTCAATATGGGGCCTTGATGCATTTACCCATTGTTAGTATTTCATTTATTTATCAGTCTGGAGTTTAAAGTAATTGAAGGTGATGCAGCCAGGAGGTGTCAGGGAGAAGCAGATCATAGAAATGTAAAGTCATGGAATGGTTTGGGTTGGAAGGGACCTTTCAAGATCAGAGAAGATAGAATCTTCTGCTAACTCTGGCCAGAAGTGATAAGGCAATATTGCTTGAGCTATTTTCAGATTTGAGGATAAAAAATGAAGTTTCAGTGACTGTGCTTAGATATCATGGATTTAGGTTTTAAGTTATCAGCTGGATTTAGCTTCTTCAGAACTCAAAAATACAACTGAACTTTCACACAAACACGAACTGTCTTCTTTTACATTCTGGTTTTAATGAAGAAACAGGAAAACAAAAAGAAAATGAAGACTTGAGTCTCAGTAAATTAGACAGCTTATTCCTGCCAATAATTGGCAGTCAGAGTCTGGACTCACTACACAATGCATTCCCAGAAAAGGACCTACTTGGTCACAGCTTCCACTCGCCCAGTCTGGCAGCTGTGGAGCACCTGTGGAGCCAGCACAACATCTGCTGGGAGTGCAAGCACACACACACACAACCCTCTGCATTTCTAGAAAACACAGTGGCTTGGGAACAAGTGTGTCTGTGTTCTGCAGTGTGGATGCAGCCCACACACTTTGGTATGTGTCCAGAGAATAGGAAAACCAGCACATGTAAACAGGGACCACAGTTGTCTCACTTTCTCTAGCCTTCATATTCACCTGTTTAGTATTGGCTGGTGTCTTCAGGAAGGGTGAGTGAATATTTATAAGTAAAACCTAATACGTATCAATTCTGATCCTGCAGTGCCTCCAGATGAAGCAGTTCTAGGTAATGGTCAAAAGAAGCAACATAATCACTAGCTTTTTGCTAGATTGGGGTTTTTCTTTCCTTCTCATGATTTTTAGTTAGTACTTCTATCCCTTCTACTTAACATGGAAATGGTACCAAAATTGTGAAGAAACAAAGCCTTATCTCTTTGAAAAATAAAAATTATTATTCCTGCACAGCTGATCTGACGAGGTGATTACTCAGATAATACAGTGCCTTCCTGCCATCTTGTGGCACTGCAGGGTTTGCAACTCCCTGTTTGTTGCACTGTATAATTTTTATTTCAAATTAACAGTTTTTAAGTTTCAGATGTCATCTAGTTAAACAACACACACACACGAAGAGTGAAATCTTGCTCTAGCTAATTGCAGTGTCCAAAATCTTGTTGATTTTTAAAAGTTACAGACTGTATTAATTGTATTTATTTCAATGTCTTGTTATGTCAAAAATGAAAACAAATTGAAACTAATGTAAAACTGGGTTTCAGGTTAATAGATTAGGTTACTGTTATACTGAAATAATCTGCAGTTATGTATGAAATAATACCTTGCATTTGTATTATGAATTGATCTGTATTTTTCATTTGGGATGCTTTGTTGGTTTTCAAAATAGCTGCCTCCTTTTTCAAGTCTGCCTGAAGGAAAGGAAAAATGCATCTTTTGTATGACTTCAGGGCCTGCAAGAGCTTGTTCAATGTTTACTTATTTTCCTAAAATAAAAGAATGTATGAGATTGTGGTACTGTCCAATTTTCTGCTCCTACTTTTAGGCTGGAATCACCAACTCGATCTCTGAGCATGGATGCACCACGAGGAATTAATATTAAAGCACAAGCTGGGAATATTGAAGCGCTTTCCCAGATGGATATCAAACTACACAGCAGTGATGGCGTGGTGAGTGCAAGCCCTTCTTTTCCATAACTGTGGTTGATCTTCTGTGTGACTGTAACTTCAAGTCTTTTTTTCAATTTCTGTTAATTTAATTCCTCAGGTTTTAGGTGGCAGGATATTAAAATTAATAGTGCCAATAATAAAACTTTTATTTATGCAAATAATACGACCAACAGACATAATGTTGTATTAGCTTAGAGAGATGCTTTCTAATGAAACTTGGATACTGCTTAGCTCCCTCCTAGCGTAGTGATTCCCAGGCACCCCAGTGGGGAATCTTGGGTCAGAAGCAGATGCAGCCCTAGAGTGGCAAAATTAAGGAGTGAAGCTCTGCAGACATTAACAGCAGGCAACATGCAGCAGCCTATTTATCCCCTCTGCAAGGCTGTACTGTGCCAGTTCTTCCACAGAGGAACTACAGACCAACCCACATCCATCCTTAACCAGCTGGCTCCGTGGTGAGGCCTCAGCACTCAGGCCAGGACAGACCTGGGTCCAGCAGCAGTGCTTGTGTCCCGCTCTTCTGTGCACAGGCAGGGACCCTGTCACTTACCTCAGAGTTAGAGAGTGAATTGTGCTGGGAGGGACCTTAAACATCATCCAGGTCCAATTTCCCCTGCCATGGCCAGGGACACCTTCAAATAGACCAGGCTGCTCAGAGCTCAGTCCAATCTGGCCTTGAACACTTCCAGGCATGGGTCATCCACAATTTCTCTGGGCAACCTGTTCTGTGCCTCACCACTGAAAGAAGTTCTTTTTTATATCTAATCTAAATCTATCTTCTTCCAGTTTAAAACCAGTATGCCTCATAAAGGGTCCCTCCCCAGCTTTCTTGTAGGCCCTCTTTAAGTACTGGAAGGCTGCAATGAGGTCTCCCCAGAGCCTTCTCTTCTCCATGCTGAACAACTCCAATTCTCTCAGCCTTTCCTCACAGGAGAGGTGCTCCATCCCTCTGAGCATCTTCGTGTCCCTCCTCTTAACTCACTTCAAGACACCCATGTCTTTCTTATTTTAGGGGCCCCAGAGCTAATGCAGCACTGCAGGTGAGCTCTCACCAGAACAGAGCAGAGGGGCAGAATTCCCTCCCTTGCCCCTGCCCGTGCTGCTCCTGTTGCAGCCCTGGATGTGATTGATTTTCTGGGCTGCAAGCACACATTGCTGGCTCATACATAGGTTTTCATTTGTCAATACCCCTACATCTTTCTTCTCAGGGCTTCTCTCAATCCATTCATCACCCTGCTTGTTTCCATTTTGGGGATTGCCCCAACACAGGTGCAGGACATTGCACTTGGCCTTGTTGAACTTCACAAGTTCTCTGCTGAGAAGAGGATAGGCACCAACTTATTCCTGTCCTTTGTTTATGTCTGCCAAGAGCCTAGGGCTCAGAGAAACTTTGTGTATAACAAGTCCTGTGTAAAAGGCCGTTCTTAGGCCTCTGCCTAGCCAAATTCAACTTATCTCATGGCACATGATTGCTTTACCATCTTTAATAACCTTGTTTCTCCTGCTTTTTCCCACACAGCTTTTGCTGGATGCTGAAACCGTGCGACTGCCCAAGCTGCCTGAGGGTACAAGGGGTGGATCTGGGATTTCTCAGGGGCTCTATGAAATCTGTGTGTGTCCAGATGGAAAGCTCTACTTGTCAGTGGCTGGCGTGGGCTCCACTTGCCAGGAATACAGCCGAGTCTGCCAGTGAGGCACCCAAAAGGCCACACACTCCCTTGGGCATCTGGGTTTTGTATTACTCCTAAAGAGCATTACTGAAAGCATATTTTTCAGCATTTTAGAAACAAAGTACTTACAATTTAGGAAACAAATCTGCATCTACAGTTCTGGAATACAGGGTGTAAGGGGAAGAAGAGCACAAATGACATTTCCACTTCAGAAGAACGACTTGAATTAAATTACATGTTTTGTCAGTAACACTTGGAAAACAGCCTTACAGAGAGTATAAAAAATAAAACAAATATGTTTCCTTGCTGAACTGTTATTCAGTCAGATGATTATGTCGTTGTTCGTATTTTTGAGATCCGTGGGTTTTTCCTCTCACTACATGTAAACACTTACTGTATTAGTGGGTGAAATGAAATAGAGGGAACTACTTGAATTATTTGTAAGACAAAGCATTATTTGGAAAATTCTGAAAGTGCCAGAAAATGGTCTATGCAATTTTGTTCTTGCAATAACACAAGATAGAAAAATGTGGTATTTGTGTGAGTTCTGTGTAAAAGATGTTAATTTGTTGATAGCTTTCTGTTTTAATTTGGCAACACATATGCTGATTTGCTTCTTACTGAGATTTGTATAAAAATAACTAATGCAAAAAGCTCCAGAAGTCATGAAGGCCTCTCTGTGTCTCAGATCCATTCACTATAAAACAGAGAAGTATGTTAGTATATTTTATAATAGCATTGTTTGTTCTACTGCCTCTACCATCATATTCAATCAAATCCTTTTTTATTTTAGGGCATGCTAATTCAACAAAGCAATCTGTTGTGCCAGCTGGACTAGTAAACAAAAAAAATGTGTCTTCAGATTGTGTGGCACAAGAAACTCTTTGGGCAGTGGGGAAAAAACCTTTTATGCAGCCCACACATCTCAACTAAGAGGAATATTTCATTCCCATCTGCACCTGTTTACTGGTATTTCTGATCCTGTCAGAGTGGGACTCCATCACAAACAGAGAGAGTAAAACTGTTACTATTTTTTACATTAGGATTTTGGATAAAAAATAAATGCTCACCAGAGCTGACAAACCATTTATTGGCCTTGTAAAGAAACACAACTGCAGACCTATTCCCCTGTACAGTGTTGCACTGAACACAAATAAATTGTTTGCACACCTCTGGGTAGCAAGATTTGTATTTTATAGTCTGTTGTTTAAACCTCATGGGTTTTTAATTCCTTTGATGCTGTTTTGTGTATACTTTATGATCTTATTATCCAGGAAGGAGCTATCACATAGTGCCTTGGTGTCTATTTACAGAAGGATTTTAACCCATAGTGTTAGTAAACCACGAATGTCCACCTTTTGGAAAAAAAATAATCACCATCCTTAAAACAAAAGAATCAGGACAAAAAAACTACTAACAAACTTGCTACTTCAGCTTTGGTGAACAAGGGAAGAAATCCAGCACTTGGATGTGATCCCCAGGTACACACAAAAGCCTGAGCTGAGAAAGAGAGTCCTACGTTAATATCTTCCTCTATTATTGTGGTAAAGCCCAGGGCAGTTCCCACTTCAAGGGCTGCCTTTGCAATTTCTCCAAGAGTCTGATGTACAGAACTGAAACTGCCCTTCAGCAGCAGGGTGGAGCTCTCAGCAATTAATGCAAACTTCAAGAACTTCAGTAGAGCAAGTAGGAAACACTTAAGGTGAGCTTAGGCGAGTGAAGCAAGGGTTCACATGTAATCTGGAGAGTGCTCCAACTACTCTTACACTGCCTAAAGGAGAAGTAGGAAGCCACACATCTTCCATATCTGAAATTGCCTTTTCTTGGACTTAGACACATTCACTTACCCCTGTCTTCAGGAGTGAGTCCAAGGCAGTTTGCCGTAAGGAGAGAAATGTTTATCTCCACGACTGTATCTCTTGACTGTATCTGTTTTTAAGGCTAAGCCCTCAGCTGAGGTCCACTTTAATAGAAACCTATCTTCAGTATTCCTTTAAAGTCAATTTAGATGGTTCCAGCTCCATGCACAAGCTTTTACAAACCAAAACACAAGCAGACCTCATTGGATAGAAAGTTTTGAGTACTAAAATAAAGGTCAGCAAATGCTCTTGCATGTGCCAGATACCTAAAAACTGCTGCTACGAGTAAGTTGGAGAACTGTAATGTCACTGGTCTCTTACAGGTGTAGTATTAACAGCAAAACTGGGACTTGAGTCCTTAGAAATTTCAGCCATTGTTCTGACATCAAGGAACATATGCCTGTTTCCATGGAGTATCAAACAAATAATTCACTAATCTAACACGTAAATGTTAGCCAGATACTGCAAAATAGTTAAAATCTCCTTGTTCTGCTGGCAGTAGAAGCACAGCACTTCAAGTTATACATTTTAAGCTTTTGTTATGGAGGCACATCTTCAAATGTGATTTGCCAATTAATTCACAGCAAGGGACTGAACTGAGGCTTTCCAGGCAAGAATAACCTGACCCCTAAAGAGCTAGGAAAATCAGGGTGCAGTCCCCTGGCTGGTAACACTATTAAGCAGAATGGCACTTCATTTAGACACTGCAATAACTACCACCTTTCATGTGGAGATAAATCTTCTGGACTTGCTTCATTACACAAGTGGAGTCTAAGTAGTACCAAAACCTAAAGAGGTCTGCTGTACCCTTAGCACTGCCATCACACAAATCACCAACGTGATCCTTTTCATTGCTTAAATTTGATTCTTCTTTTTATTATGCTAAAACACTGACATCAGAAGTATTGTTCCAGTATAGAAGTTGTGCACATAAAGCATAGCTGGCGACATCTTGTCACAGACTAATTTTTTTCTTTTAGGTGTGGTTAGTAGAGAAACAAAATTTATGCTAACATTACCAGACTATTATCAGCTGATGCTACAATCTGAATTGCTGTTAATCTCAACATAGGTCATACATCACTATTTCTGATAATTCTATGTGGATGTTTATTTCCCCCTCTTTAATACTTCAAAATTACTGTTTCTACTTGAATCAAACTACAGTAATTAGTTAGAGTAACATAAAATTATGGCACAGGGAAGTGAGAGTATGCAGTTCTCTAGTTTATTTCCAAAAGCATTATCCAAATGCAGAAGAGAAAAAAAATCACTTCTAGCATAGTGAACTGATTTGTTTGCATTTTTACTCCCTCAAAAAGAATTATTTACAGCTGTTCTTGCAACTGGTTGCAATTGTTACACAGTGGAAAAATGATAGAAAAACTTCACTGGTGATTGCGCAAACATGAGCTTTTTTTTTTTCCATTTCACAGTCATTTAGTATTTGCAGTTGTCTATCTTTATATAGCTTTATGCAAAAGGAAATTGCGAGAATTGGAAACCAAGTTCTTGAATAAACTTTATACATTTTGAACAATCTGCTTCTGCTTTTGTATTCAAATGAAACATAGCTGAAATGAATGTTTTCATTTTTAAAACAAAATTGTTTTTACAAGACTAAGAATGTGAAATGCACTTTATTTAAAAATATGAACACAATTCTCCATCCCAGCTAAAAATGTACTTGGCAGAATTTAGGAAATGCTTTACAATTAGGTTTCATTGGACATCTAGCATTCATTTGTCTTAATCAGTAGTGGGTGAAAGTAAACAAAGAAATTACTGCAGTGCTACTGAATTAATCGTCCAGAAAACAAATCAAAGAAAAGATAAACAGTTTTGATGAAAATTCATTGACAAAACTCTTCATGTGACAAAAAAAATGTGTGTCTTCTTCAAATGAAAACATTTACTTTGGCTGCCAGGTTTAGTTATTTTTGAGCTATTAGTTCTTCCTTTGTTCCCCAGGGCCAATCCAGCCTTTCTCAAAGAGTTTAGATCCAGCAACAGAAATCTCAAAGGTGGTACTACATTCCTCTACTTCAATTGGAGAAATTACAATAGATTTAATTATAGCCTTGTTTAAAGCAACCCAAGTATACCAGTTCTAAGTGAATGCAATCCTTATAGTAAATTTTAAACCCTATTTCACAAATCAATACAGTAACTTTACTGATAATGATTTGAGTACAAATATTGTAAAACTACATTTTTTACATAATAAACCATTTATTCTTCAGGTAGTCAGCTACACAAAAATCTGTGTCCTTAACAAAAAACAACAACAAAAACAGAACAAACAAACAAGAGGTATGTTTTCTTGTCACTAATTGTTGAGGCAAGTGTCCTGTGCTTTTTAGAATAGCTGTGTAACACTTCATTGTTTGAGAGGAAAGCTTTTAAAGCACAAGATAGTAACAAGCCTATCAAGGCTGATTCCAACTGCAGTTCCTTAGATTTAAGCTTCTCTGTGTATAGTTGAATCAGCTTCCTAGACCACTAAGTTTTTGTTAAACTCCTCAACTGTAATTTTGGGAGACAAAAACTGAAACTGCTTTTCCTAGATAAACTGCTGGTACCTGTGGAAGGCAGGAGATAGACCTGAATGAAAATATATTTTCTCCAGTGAGAACTCATTTAATGTGCAGAATTACTTGCTAAATGTATTTTTGTGGAACCTACATGCTAACATTTACTTCTACAGACCCTTACTACAGAATCATCACATCCTAACTGTTCTAAGCCTCCATACCTGACTTAGACACATTGTCAAGTCTCCCAGCTGAGCCAAAAGGAAGAATCAATTAAGCATTTTATTTATTTGTTTTTCTTTTTAATCAGTAATTAAATGGCACTTACAGAATCATGTTCTGTCAAAATATGGTTTCCTGGTCTCACAAAGCCTCTTTATTTATGTTAGCTGTTACAGTGAGTTAAGCAAATAAGAAACTAAGAGACTTCCTACTGAGACAACTCACTTGCTTGTCCCTTTGCAGACATCTGTAAATTTTATTGTTAGTTTCAATTCAGGAATAACAGAATTAATTCATTTTTCTCTGTCATTCCAGTTTTCTTTCTCAACTTGGCTCAGAGTTTAAAATTATTTCAGACTATTAGCTTCCTAAGAACTAGGACCATTTTCTTTCTCAGTGTCAGCACTCAACAGAATATACAAACTAACCAAAATTAAAGTTAGAATATTTTAGTGATTCTGCACAGACATGTTAACAGTTTGTAATACTAATACTGGTAAGGCAACATAAGTTGCTTATAAAACACAGTTATACACTTAGAAGATTTTCTTCCTCAAGAGCTCACGTAAAAACAGGGAAGTGTTCATGGTGCTCCTGTCACACTTTTGCATGCTTCCATGAGACCTTATGTTTTAGCTCCATTTGAAATGAAAAGCATGAGAACTGTTTCCTTTTCAAGTATTTTAGTCTTCAGTCTTACCCTGAAGACTATTCATCTGACTTAATGCACAAAGCAAGAACCACAAAGAAATCTATTTTAAAAACATAGGGAATTAACTAAACTGATTTATTTCATGGCACACCAGGATTTGTGTTTTACTCACATGCTATTTATTGCAAAAAAAACCCCAGCAAATGTACAATTTGGTTGAGAAAACTGCAAACATTTGTCATTGAAAAAAAAAGGCAAGTTTCCTTTTCAACAGTATTTCAATATTTGTACAATTATTTAGAATTAATCAAAAAAAGATTGTATATTTACCCATATAAAAGCTTCAAATAATAGGTAAAGTTAGCTTACATTATAAAATCAAAACACATCGGACTGAAATATATGTTTGCATTTTTCTTTATTAAATTTATGGCACTTAATTTAATAGCAGAAATAATAATAATAGGGCTCCACAATCAGAAGCAGTATTGTTTTCCAACTGTCACATTTCTTCAAGAACAAAGCCTTTATAATTTACTCAAAACTGAGGCAGACCTCATTGTGATTTTTTTGTTTTTGTATTACAACACTATCACAGCTATATCAGCTGTATCAGCAAGCTTACTGTTGTTTATTTTCCTTTGTAGTCTGTAGGTTAAATTGCAGTTTCACTGTGCTGTCAAGTAGACAAGTGTGACAGCATGCCACTGGAAAATGTTTGACATTTATGTTTAATGTGGCTGATCCAGCAAAAAAAAATCCTTTCATTTAGCATTATCCTTCCATTTTTTATTTTTAAATTTTTTTTTACAAAAAGCTAATGTTGAACATACTGCATGACATTACCAAAAGTATTACAAACTATAAAAGAAAGAGTGTGAACTAATAATCAGATTTCTCAAGGGCTGTAGTGAATAACAAAATAAAACCAGCATTACATTGCAGCACCTTTAAACATGTAACAAAAAACAGTGCTCTGTGTACACCAAAAATGAGTTTCTGAATTGTACTATTACCAATGTTTGTGGAAAAATATATATATATGTACACACACAAAGGCACACACAGAGGGGGAAAAAAAGGAACTCAAGCATTTAGGCATCTGAAAACTGAGTTTTGGTGTTCCAAAAAAACAATAAAACACCATATAATAATGTTCACAGATTTTATATCATCCACATGTTTTTTCATTAAACAAAAGATGACAGGCTCTAAAAAAAGTAAATTAAATACTTAATTATTTTATAATAAAGTAAATGCAATCAATGCATGACATGATGTGGCATGTTAAATTTAGTATCATTATTCAGCATTAAAATAACTGTACCAATTTACATGTACTAAACTATCCTTTAAATGTTTACAGTGTGATGCTGCAGCAAATTTATAATCAGATCCAGCTGATAAGAGTATTACTATGAGTGACATGAATGTCCACAGAACACAAAAGAATACAGATATGCTTTGGAGTAACATCTCCAAAGTTATTTTAACTTCCACCCCCTTTCCCATTTCATTGTATGTCCAGTCTTAGGATTAGTACATTGAAAACTGACATTATCCTTTCAGAAACATTACATTAAATGAAATAAATCTAATAAGGAGTTATAATTACAGGCTTTATCTAACAGAAAGCTAAGCTTTGGTTATGTAAAGTGCAGTTCAATAATATGCCAATTAATCACAATGTTGTGCATACATCTAATTTTTGCAGCTCAATTTCCTTGCAAATTCTAAAAAATATTCAGGTTTTACAGTTTGCTTAACAGCAGGCTCAGTTAGGAAAAAAAATCTCATTTAAGTAAATTTCAGTTCTAGGTACCTCGGTACAATCCACCTTTGTGCATGACACTTCTAAACTGCTTGGCACCATGCAACCTCTTGGATGTTCCATAATCTGCACAATTGCATTTGTATGCCACCACTTGAAACACCTAATTCTTGATAAAACAGTTCTGTAACCTATTCAAATAATTTATATTTTTTGTTGTATGAAGTTTTCAAGTTTTATTATGATGCAAGCAGTACATTCCATCACTCTCATAGCAACTTCTGAAGTAAACCTATCATTGGGAATCTGTGGAAAAGGAAGTAAGTCAGGATATCTCGTTTTTAAGCTATCTACTCCATAAGCCTCCAACGTCTGAACGTCATTTGAAAGTCCTTCAAGTTGCTGACTGTACTCCTCTATTTTCTGTGCAAGGGCTGCTGGTTTTATGTCTTTGTCTGACTTGCCCTTCACAGCGTAGTCAGCTGCAATCAAGGCCAGTTTAGTAGAAAGGTAGCACTTAAAGCACACCCATTCATTGGCATTTTTATGAAGGTCGTTTCGTGCGGCTGAGAAGTTGGCTCGGGCCTGCCTAAGCCATCGACGCGCCTCCACAGGATTGCCAACGGACCTGAACGTAGGGGGGACGAAAAAGCGCTGGGAGTAGGAGGGCCCTGTGGAGGAGGGACACTTTTCTTTATACTGCTGCCTTTCAGATTTGTGGCTTGTTGCTTCCTGATTCCAGGAAGTGTAAAATCTCTGAAATGAAAATTTATCTGACTGAAATCGAGAAGCAGAAGATGAAAATGGTCTCCTTGAGGCTCTGTCCATGTTTTGATCCATAAAAGCCTGTTTTTCCATCCTGTTAATCTCATTCTGCAAATGTTTGAAAACCTCATTAGCTATATCAAGATTCTCTGCATTTTTATCTGGGTGCCATTTAAGATACAGCCTCCTAATAATCTTTTTTCTTTCTGATTCTGGAAGCTTCCAAGCCTGTTCAATCACAGATGTCACTTCTCTTAATATTTCTGGCAACGAGTTTGACTTTATCTTTTTTGGAGAGTGGTGTTTTGAGGACATTGTTTTGTGCCCCTCTCTACCAGTGAAGATAGGTGGAATTGCCCTCGGTCCATGTGCTGGAAATTCTGTAGGACTGGTTGGGGTAGAAGGTGTGCTATCCCTGCCTTGAGAGCTTTCCTCTGGTCTGGAAAATTTGTACAAGTCAAGAGAGCTCACTATTTTATATTCACTATATCCAATATCAATCTGGTAAATCTTCCCTAGAAAACTGGGGCTTTCATCATCTTCTCTTTCTACTTCTTGCACAATGATTGCATAGGTGTAAGTAGGTTGATATGATCCATATATATCACCACCTTCAGAATCAACAAGGTAACCAACATATTCACCAGGATAAAATACATTCATTGGATCCATTAGAAGTGTATAGTGAATTTCAGCTGGTATAGGAGTGCCAGGTGTTGGTAGTTCAAGTTTTGATGGCTCAGAAGAGTCATACTTCACTCCTAAGCTGTCAAGCTTCTCACTGATCCGATAAATATCGTTACAACCCAGCATGGCAATTAAATATGAGGTATCAGAAATCAGGTTGTCAGTTGCAGATTTTAAGGTCATGGCTAATGCTAAGAGGAAATTTATGTCCTTGCTGTCAGAATGCTGTATGTAAAGCAATATTACTGCATTTCCATATCTCTTCAAGAAAGCAAATGTTTCACTTTTGCTGTGAGGAATAGGAGCAAACCCTTTAACTCTTAATGTTGTTTGCAACTTCTCGAAACAGGAAACTTTTAAACCTTCTCGCAAAGCTTTGCAAAGTCTTACTGCTTTTTCTTCATTAGCCAGGAAAGCATTGTCATTTTCATGCTTCATAATCCTAATGAGTCCTGTGATGAACTGCTCTGAAGACAACAGTAACTGTAACCTTCCCTGCAAAGAACATAACGCTCCAAACTGACAAATTTTGGGAGACTCCTCATCTAACTGTTCTTCAAGTATACTGCTAAGTAAGCGAGGCCTCAGCTTCTGAGGGAATAACATTATCAATTTAGTGTGAAAGCCATGGTCTTTGCCTAAGTAACACTGGCTGAGATCAACAAGCATCTGCACACCAATGTTACCTTGGATTCTACTTTTGTAGTGGGGTGCATCATCAAAAACTAAGATACTAGACTTTACCAACCTACCATCTTGACTGGGAAGGTAAAGGGCAAAATCTCGCATATTCTCAAGGTCATTCCTCACCTTTACAGAATCATTCTGAAGACTTTTGAACAGGCCTGAAACTACTCTTTTAACTGTGCGCATTTCATTGGGATCCAATTGCTTTCCTTCTGAGCTCTTATATATGCGACCTAGAACTTCAACATACTGCTTTGTTGAAATAATGTCTTCAGTGCCCAAATGTTTAAATAACTGATGGAAAGTACCAAGTTCTAAAGGAAGTTTGTAAAGATAAGGTTTAAAATCAGATTCATACTCAAGGTTTATTACCACTTCCTCAGGCTTAAGGAGCTTCCAACCTTCTTCCACCATTACAAAAGAAACTCCTCGAAGCTGAAAGCGGAATTCCCTCTTCTCTGTGCTGAGAAACTCATAAATGCTTCTTAGGACCTTGGCCCTAGTTTTCACCATGTCCTCATCCAAAGTTGTTATATTGCATATGTTCCTGCAGTTATTGATAACTTTGTCCAGAGGAGGGTCCAAATTAACATTCAGCATGGCTAAAACTTGCTCAAGCTGTTCTTGCGCACCAAGACTACTCCCCTCTTGCTCTTTGATGCTTAAAGGTGTTGCTTTCTCAGGAAGAATAGGACATGATGTCCACAGCAACTGCAACACATCGGTCTGCTTGAATTTAGGGTTCACCTGTGCCCCATTGAATCGTATAAGAGGAAGAGTTCCATTAACTTCTTGATACTGAGGATGAAATCTCACAAATTCTGCTGGAGCTCGCTCAGGACACAGAAAAGGAATTAAAGACAATTCTTTAAGAAAATTTCCTGAAAAAAGGTCAGCTCTTTCTTGAAATATATGATGGAGGAGAACGTCGACAGTATTCTGTAGTGTTTCTTTAGACCAGTTTTCTGTATTTGCTCGCATGCTGATTTCCTTAGCAAACTGCAGTAACTGCTGCTGTGAAATGATGAATTTCAATCCGATATGTCGCAGAAAAGTTACCCATGATGGAAGGAACGCCGCTTGATTTTTTGGTTTTGTAAGTTGCTCTAGCTTCTTAAAAAAATCTTGAGGTATAAAGAATTTTTCAGGCAGCATAACTTCAAAGACTTTTACAGTCCTGTCATAAAAGAACTTTGCAGGTTTTAACCTATTGCTTGCATCATGAATGATCAAAATGTTTTCAAGCTTTTCAAACAGCTGTTCTTTCATTTCTGAAGTTTCTTCAATGCTAGTTAGCCTATTCTTTAAGTAGATCAAATGTTCTAATTTTGCATCGTAAGACAGACTTTCAATTTTTGGCAAAAGATGTTTCAAGTACACTTCAAGATCATCCACAGAGACACAGCCAAGCATAGTATACAAATCTTTCAAATGAACTTTCTCCTCAAGAAAAGCCGATGAAGTTGACTGTGTCCATCTGTCTACTTCTACTGATGGGATGCTTTTTGTGAGGACATAGCACGTGCCGTATTTTGCAATGCTGATGTATCGGCCACTGATTGATTTGTAACACGGAAGAGACTTTAAAATTTTAATGTCATCCTGAGATGTCAAATGACATAGGTTGCAATTGAAGTACATTAGGAGAGCCTCAAAGTCACTTTCTGCTAACTTTTCAGTTTTAAACGTTGATGTTTGTACCATATATTGTATGGCTTTCAGAATGCTGGAGGGATTATCTATGTTTGCTGTACGCCCCGACAACAAAGGCACTAAAGCACTGTCTTTGGAGCAGATTTTGTTCAATGCCAGCTGAATGCAGCCCGTTTTCATTAAAGCATGGAAGACTTTATCACTCTGAGCATTTGGAAAGACAGCTATGTGCATGATGCTGAGTGGCAGCAAGACATCACACTCTGGCACAACCAGATGATTGGCTGAGACAGTAAACTTTATACCTGGCAGCAACGTCCAGTCCTTCAAAGTTTCAATAACACCATCAAATTTTGCTTGTGTATCTTCTTGCTCTTCCTTAATATTTAGAGATTCACTGATAAAATGCCAAGCACTTTTAAGCCAAGATTCACTTGCAAAGTTTTCCTTCCATTTCATACAATTTTTAGTTTTATACTCTCTAGGCAGCACAGATGATAACAATTCAGCAAAACTTTTGATATCAAAGACTTTTGCTACTTCACTGCTGAGCAGAATATTGTTGTATCTCAAATACAATGTGTTCATAAAGAGATCCTTCCGTGATGGAATCAATTCATGGTATGTTGTCAAGAATTTTGGTCGCTTTGAATCAAAAACTTGCAAAACATTGTCCAGAGTAATGAGGAGTGGCAAACCCTCAATTTGGATTTCATTTTCTTCTGCATCTTTGAAACAGTAGTCAACCAGGAGTTTGAGGCTATGGAACAGCTTCAAATTTGTCTGCTGAAGACGACAGGGTAACTTTCCAATGTGGCAGTTGGAGTCTGGAAAAGAAAATGTCATCAAAAACAATCGGACATCAGCAGGTGTCACATAGGTGACAGGAATATCTGCATCTACCAAACAGTGATAGAGATTTGCAGTCTCATCACAGTTGTACACCAAATTAAATCCAATTTCTAAGAGTAAATGCTTTAGTCTATAAACATTTTCAGCCACTGTCTTCCGTGTTGTGATGTTGTATTCTGTGTTTTTGAGGTGCTGCAATTCATCTTGTAGCAAATTGTCAAAGAATGGTCTGCCTTTGTTCACAGTAGACATGTTAACCCATGTGATGATAACAGCAGAATGCAAATCAGAACCATCAACATTTGGAGCTCTCATAACAGGTAAAAGACGCTTCAAATCTTCATAAATGCAACTGTAAACTGCTTTCACTAAGCAATACCAGTCTGGTTGAATATCAAGTCTATTAACTGGAAAAAAGGATAAAAACTTTTTTAAAGTGTCTTTCACAGCATGAATAGGTGTGTTTTGCAGCACTGATACTGTAGGGTCAGTGCCTGGAAAATACCTCTTCTTCAGCTGAATCAGCAGTTCAACATAGGCTGGTGCTATCAGCGCTGTCATTAGACTACTATTCCAGTCACTTCTTACTCCAACACCGTTATCATCACGCCACAGATTTCTTCTTGCAGAGTCCAGAGCAAAGTGTCCATTCACATGGAAAGGTAATCCAGTTTCTAATGATAAGGGTAGGAAACAGAATGCTCTGTGGGGCTTTTTGTAATTGTGAGTAATGCAAGCTGCTACTCCACCACGAGGGAAAAGAGTAATGTCCTCATTCTTGTGGGCTGAGACCACACTTTTGGATACCTTTTCCATGGCAGAAAAGCCTGACCTGTTACAAATTAACCAAGTGGTGAGATTTCCTTCAGAGTCTTCAGTATCCATTGTGTACGTAATCTGCTGTACAGGTATTTCACTTAGCTGCTTCTTTTTAGTTACACTGTCGATCACAGATGCATGGAATTGCTTTCGTTTCAGTCTGTCTCCATCAGTGATTTTGCCTTGTACAGAATACAGGACATTCAGTGCTCCTGTTGTTTTTTCTATCTCACAAATAGAAATTTTTTCCATATGGTTCAAAAACATTAGGAGTTCTGCTCCATCTGTACGCAGCTTATCCAAAAGATTTTGGACCATTCTATCTGAGCACGGAACCGACGAAATTTCTGATACTTTCGCCATTTCTCCATTTCGAAGAGGAAACCTAAACATTGTACAATTGTCCAGTTTAAAGTGATTTCCTAAGTAGAGATCCAGTACATCTGAGAACTGTGTTCTGAAATCTGCATCTAGATCTCTAAACATGCGGCCAGGACTTGTTGATGTTGAACCTGGTGCATATCTCGCGTGAGGGTCAAAGATGCAAAGTATATCGTTGCCAGACAGGAAAGAAGGGCAATCCGTAATGTGATAAACAGAATTGAAACCTATACCATATTGTCCAGTTTTACAGGGATTCCCTACTTTTGTACCTTTTCCAAGGTTCTGGATTCCCCGAATATCATCTTCTGTAAAAGGCTGATTGTTGTAAACACACAGTGCTGGTCCTTGAAGTGGTGCCCATTTCTCATCAAATATTCTATCGGCTGGATGCTGTCTAGGATCAAACACAAAACAGATCTCTGTAGCTTTTGCATCATCTGCATTCTGAAGGAGCTCTTTCAGCATTTCTTTTTCTGAAGGGTAAGCATTCAGAATGCTTTTAATTCTACTAGTCAATTTTTCTTTTTGGCCAAATTCTGTTCCAAGGGTAGTAAAACAGATATTTGATGCATATCTCTCTAAAGCTTTATGGCGTTTTGGTATTGCTCCAAGCTTCACTGCAACTTCTCTTGGAATATCGCCATGACAATATTTAACAGTTGTGTCTTTAACTTTTATCCACGGACAGTCATTGTAACACAAAGATTTTGCAGGCAGAAGTGCAAGACGAGTATCTGGCAACAATATCTCACCATACTTTTTCTCACAAAATTCCTGTTTCTTCTCTCTAATGAGGCCCCATATTCCTTCACTAATTATTCTCCTGCAGAGCTGAAAGCTGTCTTCTGTTAGTTGTTTGGTCCCTCTCTCCTGATTTATTGATTCCAGAACTGCAGCAAAGTCTTCAACTGTGAAAGCCTGTCTTACACCCACACTTTCAAACAGCTCACGGAAACTATTTTTGTATTTGTTAGGCAATTGATAGAGATAGGGTGCTGCCTCAAAATTCAAATGAAAAGATACTTTTGATGGATCAGCATACACATTCTCAACCAAAATAAAACTACAGTTTGTTAGCTGTTCAATTATCATGGCTTTTGTTGATTCACTCTCTAACATCGCTTCATGCAGGTATTTGTAACAAGCATTAGTGATGTTTTCTTGATACAACGTGATTCCATCAAATGACTTTGCAACTTCTTCTAACTGATTTATGACTAAATTAACAGCTGGTTTCTTAAGTAAACCCAAAAATTCTTTGACAGCTAATGACAAAGTACCACAACCTTTAAAAGAGTGAGAATTTTCATTAAGAATTGGTTGTATGAGGCAAACTATATCTTGATGATCAGCAGTGAAAAGATCATTTGCTGAAAACATCTCTTCAGGCTGAAAATCACTGCCTTTCCAGTGCAGTGAGAAGCCTGCTGGTTTGCTAAGGAAAGGAAGGAAAGGAATGTTTTGACATTTTGCAGCAAATTCTTTAGCTCTAGGATCTCTAGATTTTAATTTTTCATCAATAAGACTCAATATAATGCTGCTTCTAAGACATGCTGAAGCATGATCAGTCTTGTTAATTTCAGCTACTGACTCTGCACGTTCTATCAGATCTTCCCATAAGATATCATCTTTAGCCATTCCCAACTGCACAAGTTTAACCAAAATAACAGGGTTAAGATAATCCTGAGTGGTACCATAAGGAAATCTTCCATCCTCAGCATCATACAACTTTGCAACTCTTCCTTCAGGATGGATCAGTCTTGATGGTGTAACTAATGAATGTCCCTCCAATGAACAGGGAATACATGGAGTAGCACGAAGAATTCCTGAGAACTCCTCAAGTTTTTCATTGAGAACATAACGCATCAGAGGATCACGTAGCTCTGGATCAATCTCCTGAATGTTAGGGAAAAATACCTCAGAAAAGAACTGTTTCTCAGAGAAAGTGTTCTCCAATAATATGTATTTGCATCCCGCTTCTTCAAATCCTGTCTTTACCCAGGATGGAAGATCTACAGCACACAGATTTTTGGAGCCAGTTTTTTTAAGGTACTTCAGAAAGATCTTGAAGGCTGACGGCCCAACGTCTGGCCGTTTCAGTATGGAGTCATCTAAAAACCTTACATTCTTCATGGAAACCCAAGACGAACCATCAGAAAACACTTTGATCCCTTCTTTGCTTTTCATATGAGCTATGTCCTCATAGAACCCTTGACAAATAACAGAAAAATCATCGTGAACTGAATCAGGATCTGGCCACACTGCACAGTAACTGTAGTCAACTAGCTCACCATTGATTGCCATGTCACGTAAAACACAAAGAGCTTCTATGTAGGCTTTTACAATAACATGCCTCATGAATACTGTATTCCATCTTCCTTTTGTGTCCGTTTTCCAGATCTCTTTCCGATTTGAAGTAACTGCAAAGCAGCCATTTATGTGGAGAGGTAAGCCTGTTTTTATTCGCAGAGGTAAATAGCAGAATACTTCGCCTATGTTGTTGCAATTAGGTTTCACAATCCATTTTTGATCCTTGGTTTCAGACAGCAATACTCCTACACCACCACAGGGAACTAGGCCTAGTCTTCGTCCACTTTCATGCAAAGAAAATTTCAAAGCATCTCCAACATCCATGCAAGAACATATAAGCCATGTTGTTGAATCTACTGTTTTCTGTGGCAATTCATCACCTGATCTTTTTGTCTGTCCTGATTTAGCCATTTCAAAGAAAGTAGCTGGATCTTCTTCAGTACCTCTGAAAAGTGGAGACTGTAAATCAGCAATCCGCCTGAACACATGGTGAAATTCCTCTACCACTATCTGCAGGATACATGATGACTTTGGTGTTTCAGTGGGAAGCTTTTTAGTACTGCTGCTGCACACCTTCATGAGTTTAGCTGCTTCCTTTAAAACACTTACATTTGGTGCTCTCAAGGCTTTGGAAGAACACAGATTTTTTCTGATAGTAACAACATCTTGTGCCACGCCGGGATCATCTGCTTCAATTTTCAAGTATTTCAAAACCATTGAATTTACACTCTGAGCAAATATTATCAGTCTGTGACCGCAAACGCTAAATTCATCCACAAGAGAGTAAATGTCTGCTGTATTGTAGGATGCACTGCTGACTTCACTCACTTTAGCTTCCTGTTGAGTCCTAAAGGACAGCCTGAAAAGTGTTCCTTTGTAGCTATAGGGAGATTCTACTGTCAGTGGTAGCTGGCAACCAAAAACTCCTATAAATGGCTTAAATTGATTTGGAAATTTTCGCAGTCTCTTCTGTTGCTTACTCCAGTTGATTTTGATGCCAGGGTTAGATTTATCTCTGATATGCTTACTTATGTGGTTGACATTTGGATCAAACATAATCATGAATTCCCGGCTCAAAATAATAGGAACATCAGTGATATGATAAACAGAATTGAATCCCAGTCCAAATTTTCCTACTTTGTCAACTTCACTCCTTTTTAGAGACTCTCCTAATCGAGTTATATTTAGGAAATCAGAGTCAGAAAACTCAGAGTTATTAAATGACCACAAAGCTGGACCATGACATGCTGCCATTCCTGGATCCAAAAGGTTCTCTCTTATATCCATATTTCTTCTCATGTCAATCAGGAAATTACATTCCGTTGCATTAGCATCGTCAGCATTTTGAAGAAGCTCCTTAAAGATATCTGAAATGGAAGGGTATTCTTCCAATATGTTTTTAATTCTCACAGTCAGAGGCTCTCTTTGCCCAGATTGCTCAAACCCCATATTTTCTGGATTAATCAGTCTTGTGCTAAGGCATGGGACATTTAACCACTCAGCGGTTTTCATTGGTATGTCTTCGTGCACCAAAATTATGGGTTCAACAGAGTCCTCAAGCAGATCGTTTAAGTCATCAACTTTGATGTCACAGTAACAGCACTCGTGAATTGGCTTCATTGCAAGTTTGTAAGGAAGTTTGCCACTGTACAGGGGCATGGGCGTATGCAGACTCGCGGGGATCTGATTGCTGTACAGCCATCTTATGATGCTCAACATAATGTGAAGGCTTTGCTTACTCTCTTGTTCCGAGAGAGACTGCTCACTCTTCAGATATATTTTCTGAATGACCATAGAAACATGGTCTGGCGTTAACTCCTCAATTGAACCACAAGATTTAAACAACTGGTGAAACTTTGCCATAGTTTTTGGAACATAATGTAGATAAGGCTGGAGATCAAGATCAGGAACTGATTTTATAACTGCTTGTGTGAGGGAACAAAATGTTTTACCTGTCCAAACCCAGGGAAATTTCAGGGCTTTAAAAGCTTCTTTCCCTTCTTCTAGATGATCATGCATAAATCCATAAATCTCAAGCAAGATATGCTGAAATTGATAGTAGTCCTCATCACTGAAGGTTTTAGAACTATGCCAATCAACTACCACCTTGAAATGTTTCAAGACTGCTTTTATGCTGGGCTTGGTGGGGATGCCAAGTGCTTTCTCTATATCCAACAGTACATTTTCCACAAGAGGAACTGAGGAACCAACTAAAATTGCATGTGATATATCACACATTTCTGGTGGTGAACACAGATTACATTGATCTCCTTTCCAAACCAAGGACCCTGGATAATTTGGAGGCCTTTCTTTACTTGCAGGAATCCATTTTATCTTTTTCATTGCAGCTTTTGTTTCAGATGATTGAAGCAGCATATGGTTTTTGTTCAAAATTGTTAAGAGAGTTCTAGCTTTTCTTAACAGCAAATCATGGTTGGTGTTAGAGTCAGCATGCAAACTTTCAATTTTTTTTGCCACTCTCAAGATATCATTTTCATCAAGACTGCCTTCATTTTTTAAGCCTATTTGTCTCAGTGAATGAAGAATATCTGAGGATGTAAAAATAACAGGGGGGAAGCAACTTTCCTCCTCAGCATAAAACAAATGTTGCAGGAGTTCTACCTCAGGATCAAAGAGTTTGTTTGCTGACATTATCTTTTCCGGTGAGATCCGAATAAACTTTAGTGGTGTCAGCCAATCTATCACATCTGTATTCTCATTTTTCAGAAAAGTCAAATTTTCAAGAACCCATTGCATGATCTGTGCTGTTTCATCATATGAATAAAAATCACTCCTTATGTCTTCTATAACAAACTTCAAGCAGTCTGTGCTCTTCAGCTGTTCTGTTTTCATCAAATTAGCTAAGCGAATAGTTGCTTCATCACTGCTGTCAATTATTGGAACAGAAAACCTTAGACCAGGAGGAATTTTGGCAGTGTGGTGTAAAACCTTACTACCTTTTAGCCCAGTAAAAACAGGGACACTTTCATCAGATGATTTTTCAATTTTTTTAAATATTAGCAATTCCTGAATAATTCTCTTCTCTTTTTCATTTGCATCTGTTAAACTAGCTAAGAATGCCCTAAGAGCATCTTTATGTGTCGGTGGGAATGATGCAACCTGATTGCATAGTTTCTGTAAGGACATTTTTTCCATTATTTGTAAAACAGCACTTGGCAATGGTGGATGCACATACTTCTTTATAAGTGGATGTTGGATAGAAATATCCAGTTTCTTAAGTACAACTCCACCAATTTTCTGAATAATATCAGCTAAATATTCTGGGAGCTGAGTGTCAGATTCGTCTTCCAGAATGATGGGTGATGGATTCCTAAGTCTAACCAGTTCCACCGATGTTTGATTTTCCTCCAGCAGCGTCTTGGGGATAAGTGGCATTTCATCAAACACACTCAAGTCATCAGAAAAATGTATGTATAGATTCTTCCAGACCATCTTCAGCCAGGAAACTGATGGGTGCTTTTTTTCTTCCAAGCCTGGATACCACTGTACAACCACATCTCTCCCAGGCCACACGCTGTTCATAATTTCTTTAATGAGCCGGGCAAACCTTTCTGGGTTCAGGAGCTGCAGCTGAGTGCATGGCCTCCCTGAAATTACAGCAAAAGGGAAAAGCTGTGAAAATCACAGAGCAGAGTTACTTAGCAAATGGCTTCAGGTGACAAAGAAAAAAGAAAACAAGGAAAAAAAGTCCAATCCGTACCCTGTATTTTGTAGAAAAAAAAAAAGTTTGTTAACCAGGACTGCAAATACCAGCTTCCTTTACTTTCAGGAGTTAATCAAAAGAAAATACATTCCATATTAGTATGAAAATATAAACAATTTGAAAATTATCAGTATGTTATTATATTTGTTAGTTTAACACAAACATTCTCAGGCATATGTAGCAACTAGAGATTTAGAATTGAACTACAAACTTTTTTTTTTAGTTAGTTCTTTACCCAACTTATTTGCCTAGTGGTAAATAAAAATCTAATCCTTTATTTGTCTATAACTGGAAATGTTAAATAGATTTGAAAGATTATTTATTAGATATAGAAAAGTGATTCAGGTGCAGCTGCTCTTATAACTAAAACTGACTATAAATTAGACTCAGGTAGGAATTGCTGAAACTTAGTCTATATGTTTTTATTCTTATTACTGATGTTCTGACTAAAAGAAATATGTCTTTACACTCATGTCTTAATTGTCATTAGGAAAGTTTATACTTAAAAACTACAGAACTTCTGGGAGTAAAACAGCACAGAATAAAAAAATATCACTACCTCCCAACCCATCAGAAATAATGACAGAAGTGAAATGATGACAGAAGTGAAATAATGACAGAAGTGAAATAATGACAGAAGTGAAAGCAAGACATCTATCTGAATTTCGGATCTTTCATCACACATCTAGTTAACATTACTATCTTCTTGAAGGCAACAGTCCAAATAAAAATTGAGAGCAGTTATAGACATCCTTCAGAAAAAAAATCTTTTTTCTTTCACTTAATGCCTACAGAGCTACAGAATGATAGCTCTATTGAACACAAAAACAGGTAAACACATCAGCCCTGTAAAAGTGAGGAAAACTTGCGGAAAGGGTCCATGGAAGATAAGAATCTACTTAAAAGCTCAACTTAAACCCCATTGTTTTAATTTGAGAAGTTAAAAATACGGGTTTTAAAACTATACAGGTAATCCTCCTCTTTCTAGGAAGACTAGAAATTTTCCTGCATGTAAAATTATTAAATATATATAAATAAACCAACAAAGATATTGATAATTTCCATGTAACATAATCACAAGGTTTTCTTCATCAATATGCATTTTCCCCTCAACTGTATTTAGAAATATTTTTCTAATTATGTTAGGTTGTTATGTCTTGGCAGCACTATTCGGCAAGTTTTTTTACAAGAAAGCTGGGGCAATGAGAAAAGCTAATCACCAAATTCACACAAATATCAAGCTTCAGTCCAAACCAGTACATCTTCAATTGATAACCATACCTGAAAATCCCCAGAGAAGCTGTTGGGCTAGAATGTAATCAAATCCATTTTTAGAAAACATCCTGTGAACTACATATTAAGACACTAAGTATAGAAACATTTACTAACTAGACAAATACAGTTCACATTTTAGGAGAGTAAAAGTCAGATCTGTTCGCCTTTGAACAACACAATAAAAACAATTGCATCCCATCTCAAAGAAATATTATAAAAAGTTTCTATTTCTACAATTGTAGCAGAAATCTCTCTGATGTAATTTCTACAGCTATATAAATACAATTTTTGACAGATTAAGATTTCTAAACCTGTCAAAACCCTCTCTAATACTTATTATTTATAGTTACATACAAATTTTATGGTAGTGCAGTTGTACAATTATGCAGAATCATTGAGTGAATAATAATTTAGGAGGAGGGAGAATGAAAAGTAGGACACCTGAACCTTGTAAAGGATTATCTAATAGTATTTAATAATTCTGAGAACATTTAGAAGAATATTTGCCATATTTATTTACAAAAATATGTTCTTCTAATGAATGGGAGGCATACTACCAAAAACAAGTCCCTAGAAAAATATCATCCAAATTGACAGAATAAAAGAGAGACTTAAATGCAATAAAAAGCAAGACTTAAATGTGAGCCAGAATTTCCTCAGTAACTAAAAGGAGTAGAAATACGTGATTTGAGTTCTGAGACCAAGCCTGCAAGGGAAAGAATGTCCTAGAACTCAGCAAAGGACTGGTTTAATAACATACAGGGGTTTTTCTGTTTCTGTCACCTCTGTGTTTTCTGTTTAAGATGTATTCAAACACATACTGTATTTTTATTTTGGTTGTTTTGCTCTGTTTTTTAATTTAAGCCTGCTTTTAAACTGCTTTGTCACATTCACTCAGAGGAAATTGTCTAGGAAAGTACATTTCAAAAATCAGCTCAAGGTTTCATCACACAGAACAGGTATTTTTCAATACTAACATTGCTGTCTTACATGAAACCTTCATCCATCTAACTCACTGTGGTTGTCTGGATACCTATATATATCCATTCCTTAAAAGGTACTATAAACAGTAGCTCCTTTTGGTTCTATACTAGATCACAAACATTCCCTGTACTTTACATCCTGTTTAAAAATAGCACAAAGGGAAATTAACAGTAGAGAAAAAAAATTAAGCATATTCTAGTGCATTAACAGACACAGCATCCATCATGTAATATGGTATGAGGCTAGATGCTTAAACTGATTTAACCTGGTTTAAAACAAATGTATTGAAGTGATCACCTGCAATTGTGAGTTAAAAGATGATCCACAGTACTATAACCATGACACAGCTATTGCATATGCAAATACTATAAATATAAAACAGAATTAAGACTGTCTTAGGTGGAAGAATACTATTTGAATAAAAATCTTCATCCTTGAATATATTTTACTAAATTTTATCAGAAATTTTCTTCCTTTGCCTTTTTGTTCATTTATAGTTTTCATTTGTGTCATTTCAATTCCAAAAAGTCTATCACATCTTAATGGGTTTTTTTTTTTTAGATTACTGTCTTGTTTGTGGGAACTCAACTTCCAGAGACATTACTTTAAACTTGGGGTTAGAGCTAGTCTGTTTGAGCCATTAGAAGTTCTGTAAGAAAATACAAAAGACACATTACCTCGGCTTTTGGCAGCTTCTTTCAAAGCAGCAAGGACCTCAGGCTTCAGGTCATCAGAGAGTAACCTTCCCTCCAGGCCAGGAAAGAGTGATCTAGCACACCATGAAAAAAGAGAAAAAGAATAAAGAAAAGGCCCCCCACACTTAAGCAAAGCCTCATTTATTTGTGTTACTGTACAGACATCATCAGCTTGGTAACCATCATGGCAGAACAGAGTAGCATGCAAAGCAATCGTGCATAGGCAGATTAGGGCTTTCAATGGGTATTTTCTGACAAATAAAAAAGTTGTACATTTAGATGCAGAGACTAGTAAGAAAGTACTTTTTCCAACTACTTTTCAAAGCAAGTCTAAGGAAGTTTTCTTTGATAGAAAAACTGGGATTAAAAAACTACTTTTACCTATTCGTAATCTAACAAAAAAAAATAGCACCTACCATTCTATGTCTCTTAGAATTCTGCTTGAAAAGTTTACATAAACTACAACACATAATTCTAGAATGTCACACAGACCTGTGGATTTGAAAAGATCTGCAGATTTGAAAAGATCTGCAGTCAATACTTAAAATTATTGTGCCAAGAGTCAGTCCCATCTTCCCCATCTCTTACTTTGGCACTTTAAATCAGCTTTCAGGGCTTTGGTCTTTGTGAAATCAAAAATAAATATCCAGTTTAGTTCTGATTGCAGGTGTGTTCATTAGACATAAACAAACACAGAATCTTGTTCTTCCACAGTTAGCAGAAAGAAAATTTCAAAGAGCTCATTCTACCTTCTTAGCAGGCTCCAAATTTGAATAAGAACTAATCTCCTGAACTGAAAGGGTTTTGAAACATCTAACATACATAATTTATCATACTTAAAACATTAGAATTAAAGATACTTGATGTAGGCAAGAATAGAGGCAAAGAAAGCTTTACTATTTGAGACTCCTGTTTCATCACCACTAGCAAGGAGCTTTACGCCTGCTATGCTTTTGTATCAGTTTCACAAGGCTAATCAAACCAGGTCCATTACCAATGGAGCATGAACTGAATAAGAAATACTGGTATCCTTAAGTTTCAAAAAAATTATCTTATGACTAGTCTGAAGCAGGGCTCTGATTTGTTATTCTCATCATAGGAATGTTTTCTGTATTAATATACTGACTGAGCTTCTGGAAGGATTAACAAACTGAAAGAACAACAAAAGATAAATAATCTCACAGTAGATGCTAAAAACCTTTTTT
Source organism: Ammospiza nelsoni (assembly GCF_027579445.1). NCBI lineage: Eukaryota > Metazoa > Chordata > Aves > Passeriformes > Passerellidae > Ammospiza > Ammospiza nelsoni. The sequence goes on from NC_080634.1 coordinate 48,568,665, forward strand.
TTTTTTTTTAGAAAAAGACTAGAATCATAGGCCCCAAGTAGCTTTAATCCCTTTATAAATAACCTGAATCGTTTAGAACAAGAAAAGATTACGGGTCTTTGTATATGGGTTTAAATTTATGGAGCTCCTGGAGTGGGTCCAGCATAGGGCTACAAAGATGATCAAGGCATTGGAGTCTCTCTCTTATGAGGAAAGGCTGAGGGAGCTGGGCCTCATGAGCCTCAAGAGGAGACAGCTGAGAGAGGACCTCACCCACGTCTGTATGTATCTGAAGGGAGGGTGTCCTGAGGGTGGAGCCAGGCTCTTTTTTGTGGTGCAAGGATTCAGGCAATAGGAAAAGAGGCAATGGGCAGAAACTGATGCACAGGAAGTTCCAGCTGAGTATGAGGAAGAACTTTGCACTGTGCAACAAACTAGTACTGGAATGAGTACTGATTGCCCAGAGAGGCTGTGGAGCCTTCCTCACTGGAGATACTCAGGAACCATCTGGACACAACCCTGTGCCATGTGCTCTGGGATGGCCCTGCTTGAGCTGGGAGGTTGGACCAGATAATCCCCCGAGGTCCCTTCCAACCTGACCCATTCTGTGATTCTGTTTAGAATATAGCAAAAATAGAATAGCAGCAGGCTTGAAGATATGCAAATTGTTTTCAAGAAAGATGAGAAGAAAAGTTACTTGTATCCAACTACTTTTCTTTAAGATTGGCTGTCTAAATGTATAGTCAAAACACAATTTACATAAGGACTTCACTTGAAGCACTTTTTACCTTAATAATACCTATATGGGCACACTCCAACCCACCTCCTCTTCCCTTTTAAACAGTCCATAGAGCAGTAAAAGCAACAAAACATATGCCAAGTGTCACATTGTCTCAAGTTGAGGGTCTGGACATGAATGGAATTCTGAGGCAAAAGAGAAGGAGGGCTCGATGTTATCATACATAGGGGTAGCACTTTGTAAGAGGAAACACCTGGTGTGTCTGAGTGACTTCAAGGTTATGTCTTTAGACATTGTGTGCAGAATGGTTCAGATTTAACAAGTATTTAATACATGCATAATCCAGTACAGACATGAAAAGCAGTAGTCATGCTTTCTCCCCAGTGACCCCAAGCTTGTTCATTCCAGCTAGCCTGCCCTTTGCTATCCCCTCCCCAGTGTCAGTGCAAGCTCTGTTGGCTGAAGAAATGAGAAACAAACTGGAATGCAGCTGGGAAATAAGCAAGGAAAAAAAAACTAATTGGAGAGGGACTGGAGAGAGCAAAGGGAGAGCAGATGCAAAACACAGCTCATCATAGTATCTGCTTATTTCCTGAAACCAGTTTTTAGTACTACCTCACTGAAATGAAGTGTTGTGATAAAAAATAAAAGCCAGATATAATCTCAATGCTTAAGTTTAATAAAAGCCCTTAGCATTATCTAATTTAATGAACTTCCTGGTATGCATGTTGCTAATCTCCTCATATTTGTAATTCTAAAAAGAAAATGAACTGGAATTGTACCCTGAGGTATTCTCTTAAAGCGTAGATCACGCAATTCTTTTATAAAGGGTTAATGGCAAATGGGTGTCAAACTTTTCAAATGAGGCGTATGTACACAGATATATACATATATACAGAAAATTGAGTTCTATCTCTGCCTTATTTCATCACAATACAGGCTGCTGCATACCTTGTTTGTTGACAAGCAAAGGAGTCTGAAGCTCTGTTTTAACATAAAAATTTAAAAAAAAGAAAAAACCTGGCAAAAACCCTCCCCACAGTATTACAAATATTAAGCATACCTGGGATATTCTTCTGAGGTTATGTAAACTATATCCTGTTCTGCCACGGATGAGGAAAAAGGAATAAAATTCCCATTCTGTAAAGGCAAAAGCTCCAATCCAATCAGTTCACTGTAGACTCCATCAGAAAGCACAAATTCTAAAAGATGAAGCTTTTCTTCAGCAGGTCCACTGTGCCCAGATTTCCTTAGCACTTGCCGCACTACAGCAGGAGTCACTTTTTTCACAGCTTTAGCAGCAGAAAGAGTAAGATGCACTGCACTAGCAATATTTGCTGGTACCTTAGCAATCTGCTTCCCTGAATTCTGGAGGTAGTTGAGAACAGACTGCGTGTACTCCAAACTCTCATCCATTTCAGAAAAGTGCACCTGTTCCACCTTTATCCACTGATTACTCACTGAGTAAATAACTGTATGCTGGAGCAGGTCTTTAAAGAGAGGTACTACTATTGGTTTCCAGGGCACCCTGATTTTATTCTCATCAGGCCATAACCTATAAATTCTTTCAGGTGACAATGGAAAATCTGAATTCTTCTCAGTCTCCATTCGTTTGATAGCTTCCAAAATAAGGGTTGTATATGCCTTAGGCACTATATTTACCACAAGAAGGTCATTCCACAAAGCTGCTGGATCTCTCCACTGATCCAACTCTCGCCATTTGATACTCCTCCTGTTGTCTGTGAGACCAAAGAAACCACTAACATGAACTGGAAGTCCAGTTTTGCTTTCTTCACCGGGAGGCAAAGGCAGAAAACAAAATGCTCTTCCTGAAAAGTCTGCTACAGCTCCATTTTCCTCCTCGTTAGTTGCTAAAGACATGGCTATTCCAATAGTAGGAACAAATTTCAAGTCATCAGCTAAAGAATCCAGTTCTGTGCACATTCCTCGACCACCCACACAATTACACACTAACCAAGATGTTTTCTGTGCGTCCTTAACACTCTCATCTTCTACAACTATATTTACATGGTATGTCACACATGTTATGCTATTGCTTGGAACTCCCTTACAATACTGATTTATTGCAGTTCCCAGGATTTTGATAGAATTGGGTCTTTCATGTTTCAAGGCCTTGTTCTCACTGGCAGTTACTCTAAAAACCAGCCTCTCTGTCCCATCAGCTTCCCGCACGTGCAATGAAACATCCTGAACACTCTTCAGGAAAAGCAATACTGTGTCTGCATCTGCTCTGAAGGATTCAAACAGCTCCAAGACCTTCTGTTTGTCATAAACATTGCTGCTCAGTTGGGAAGGCTGCAGACGAAGTGGGAAACGAAAAAATGTACCAGGAAAGTTTCCATTCTTAAAGGTTTCCTTAGTGCTGCCAAATACACCAATGAAAGGTGCAAACTGGTCTGTAAGTTCATTTATTTCCTTGCTATCTTCTTTTAGATTCCAACACTGGCCTGACTCATGAGGTCCAAAGAGGGTTTGATGGGGATCAAGCATTCCAATCTGGTCACCACTGAAGATGCTAGGGACATCTGTAGCCATAAAAACCAACAATTACTAATAAATCTAAAACAACATACTTTAAAAATACAGTGTTGAGGAAAAAATTTTTAAAAGGTAAGAATAAAATATTCTAAAACTGTGATGAATTGAGTACAATCCCCAGGGAATTGGCTAAGTCACCATCCCTGGAGGTACCGACAAGACATGAAGATGTGACCCTTAGGGACATGGCTTAGTGGACTTGGTACCATTAGGCTTACGGTTGGATTCAATGTTCTTAAAGGTCTTTTACAATCTACATGATTCTGTGATTCTGATAACATAATTCAGTGCTTACTAACAGGGAAGAAACAAGCATACACCTATTCTGCAGCTGAATATATAAATAGTCATTCAACCATTTGAATTCTAACCCACAGTGAACAACAGGAAGTTGCTTTCAACTTCCTTCAACTACATACTTTTATGTTTCTACTATTTTCAAGAAAAAAACCCAACTAATTAATTTACTACATGTATGTTCTACTAGATTCATACTTTGCAGATCTTGAAGGCTGGCACACAGTAATGCTATACGTTTAAAAGCAGAAATTCGCAGAATTATCAAACAACAGAATGTATTAATTTTATTCACGCTCAGCTAGGTAAAATATTTTTTGGAAAATATAATGTGTCTTACAAATTCACTTCACAAGGTAAAAATTTTTACCTTTTTTTTTCTCTGCATTGTTATTAGTGTGGAGACTGTAAGCATTATTTATCCTTCTTCTGTACAACAATAAAACATTCTGGGAGAATAACAGATTTCAAGACTGAATATTAAGAGTTTGCAAAACAGTATGTACTATCTCTTTCAAGTGTAAATGTGCATATACCTCTATTACATATCTTTTGTAGCAATAAATAAAAATCACTACTATCCAAAGAACTTGCAGAATTCTTTTGGTCTAGTGAGTAGAACTTTCACACTTCTACTTGGATACCTATCCTGTATTATGAGCCTCTATAAAATGAACAGCATTGTATAATTGAAACACTAATGTAAAGAAATGTTCATTTCAATGTAAAGGACTAAGTACATGATTATGTTAATAGAAATATCTTCAAAAACCTTCAAAATCAAACAGATACCTTATAGGATTAGAGAAAAACAGGAATGTTTCATAAGAAAATCTAGCCATGAAGTAATTTTAAAACACATTATAGAGAAAATATTAAATGTTTATGAATATCTAAAGTAATTTAACTATTTAAAACTTCAACATTTTCTTTTTAAAATAACTACTAAGATTACCTGTTATATGATAAACTGAATTAAAGCCAATTCCAAATCTTCCAACTTTCAGGGGATCATCCTTCTTTCTGCTTCTTGCTATTTCCTGTATACCATGCCAGTCCTCAGGGGTGAAAATTGCATCATTATATGCATAAAACGCTGGCCCTATAATAAACAGGCAAGAGTTAAAAAGATGACAGAAGAAGAAAACTATTTAATGTTTAAAATTTCTAGGAAAGGAACTCACAGACCTGAGAAAGCATTTCTTTGAAGTATATGCATGTGCAAACTTAATGGGAAAGCTATGACTCTAAGCTGACATCAAATTATGCCTGGTAATGAAAAAAAATGCAAAATGCAAAAGCAATGAGATTAATTTACCTCTGTAAATGGTACTTAGATTTATATTCTGATGTGTTATTTAATTCTTACATCCTCATTTTAAAAGAATGATTCTGAAAAATTGGACAAAAAGCAGAAAACAACAAAACTTCTGAAAGTGTCATGTGGCACAATGCTTAAACTCAATCTGTTCAGACTATCAAAAAGATGTTTGAAAAATGCACTAGTCACAGTCTGAAGATACCTCTACTGGAAGGGAATATAAGGCAAGATAAAACAATAACCTGTGTCTAGAAAGTAAGACAAATTCATATTAGAAGACATAATAAGGCTGATTAACAACTGAAAAAAAGCCGGAAGAAAGAAGTAGTGGATCACTGAAACTTCAAATCACAACTGAATGCCTTTCGGGATGACTATGCAAACTAATTTTAAATGTAATATTAATAATAATTAATTAATACATAATTGTCCTTTATCTCACAAAGCCATACTAAATGATGTAAAAAACTAAAGTTTCAAGAAGCTGGATTTGCAATGTACAGACAACATGGAGCAAAGCTGGGTGTACAGTCAAGGGAAAAATGGGATGGGGAAGAAAACTGAACTTCCTGGAGAGTGCTGAAATGTAAAGGGCACAGGTAATTTTTACTTTAAAAACTAGTGTGCTGGCTTGTACTTCATGGTAGCTGGGGGCTGTGTTTGGGATTTGTGCTGGAGACAGTGACAATAACACAGGGCTGTTTTAGTTATCACTGAGCAGGGCTTATGCAGAGCCAAGGCCTTTTCTGCTTCTCATGTGGCCCAAACACTGACTGGGCTGGGGCTGCTAAGGATCTCAGAGGGGGCATAGCCAGGACAGCTAACCCCAAACAACATGCATACTGAAAAATAATGGCCAAATTTAATATAACTTACTTACCCTGATATTGTGCCATGTCCTTTGACCATAACGTTTCTGTTCCATACTGAGTTTCATCATATAGAAACCTAACCTCCGTGGCACCAGCATCTTCTGCATTCTGTATCAGCTCCTGAGGCAGAAAAAATTAAACAAAACAAAGTATAATGCAGTAATACATATTCTAGCAATGGCTTTTAAACTTATACAGTAGAAAATAACAAGTAAATTTCTCAAGTATAACTGTTTTCGTACGATTCAACCAAAATGGCTTTATCCAGTTTATACATGAGAATAGGTTTTCTTATAAACAAATATTCAGACAAATACTATAAAAATGATTTGAATATGGAGCTCAAATATCATAAGAAAGCAGTCATACAAAGTTGAGAAATAAGCTACCAAACTATTACTACTATATTATCCTAAGAATCAGAGCTGTAAAAGTCTCAAAACTAGGCAAATGTGAGAAGAAGAAAAAAGAATTTTATATTTATCAAAGTGTGTTAGATAAGTCCTTTCAAACAGGTGTCCAACAACAGTGAGGCACAAACAGGAAATGCACAGCACTCTTCTTTGCATCAATTGAATTAGGCTGAAGTTTACATTTCACGGTATGAACCAACCATTCCTGGGCCGTGGTGCTCATGCTTCTAACACCCCTGCAGCAAAGGGCTGCAAAACAGTTCTGACCAGTGGCTCCCTAAGTCATGAACCAACAGAGCAGCAGCCCTGTTGAATGAAACCCACAGACTGGAAAGAGGCTTATATTAAGACTGAGTATTTGCTAAATAGTAGTATCAGTGGTGAGAGCTACAGAAAACTCAAATGTCAGTAAAGCAGTTCTGTAAACATGACCATTAATAAAATATGCCTATCCAGTCCTGTTTTCATCAACAGCAGACACGTAAGCATGATTATAAATACCTTGGGGATTACAGCCTCACACAATGGTCTATTTACACTGAATCATCACAGTGTATCAGGGCTCCAGACACATAAACACGTGTGTATGCTTATGTGGGTGTGTGCAAGCTTGGCATAAGCAAGTATTTCAGCTGAATTGAAAAGCAATGTAGATACATCACATGCAATGTATTCACATACTTTAATTTCATTCAGTTATACATAAAAGACTTCATAGCAAGATGAATTTCTACTTAAAAAAATGCATCAACTAGCAATCAGTATTTCAGATTAGGTTGCATTCAAGTATACTGTTGAGACTAAAATAAGCTCACTGTTACCTAATACCTGGTTCCAAAATTATAACCCTTTTATTTTGAAGTTTTTGACAGTATGTTCAGTCTATAATGCATATTATATTGTCACTTCTACATAGTTTTGAAGCATTATGAGATAGCAAGAAATACACCTACAGTTAAGCATAAATAACAGATGTTTAAAGAATCTTTACAAGATATTTATATGCAGTTCTTCTTCTAAAAGAACGATCATGACAGTCTTTCATGAAGACATAGTAAGATAGCCCAAAGTTTCCAGAAATATTAAATACTAAGTAGGGCAATCACCATGAAGTCAGACTTGCATTCATGCTGTGGCACAAGAAGGTAACTACATTCAGCAGTAACACCATTGTATCTGAAGATTGAAAACACTGAAATAAATTTAAAGGTATCAGCAAAAGTCCTGGTAGTAATCTCTCTCTAAGAATCTGTTAACCCTAAATTGTAAACTACAAAAACAGCATCATTTCTACTTTTAGATTTACCTATCTGATTTCTAAGGACATTTCCTTATTTCTTCATATTGGAATGAAAGTTTGGGTTTAAAATATTGAGGAAATCTGAACCCTTCTTAATTCAAATGCATTTTACAGATGCAACTAGTACTGAGAAATAATAAAAATGTAAGGACCCTTCCTACATACAGACACTGCTGAGAACATACCCAGGAGGCAATTTGCCAAAACAGTTGAAGATGTGCTTATCTTGGGCATTCCCACTAAGCATAATCAGCTTCTAGTTCCATGGTTGCAAACAAGACAGCAGACATAAAAAACTGTCATCATCTGTCAATATTTGTATTCAGGTGTTTTGGGCGTAGGCATATAGAGGTAGATAAGATATATCTGCATCAAACCCCGTTCATTAGAACCTAGTATTCCCATACACAAATAAAATTAAGTTACTACCACCCGTGTGATGAAGTATGCTCTATTAGAAGTTTAACATCCAACTAATCACCCCAGATGCTCTTAAAAAAAACCCACAAAACTGCCATCTTCAAAGAAAAAAAAAAACTACTAAAAACCACACAAAGCACACAACTCGTTTTGCCTTGTGCACATGGACACTTCTATCTTCTGTAGTACAGTGAATCTAAGATAAAACAACCACAAGATTTGCTGGGAAGTGTTAAACTTCAGCATTATGTCATGCACATTAAATAACTGTTAAAAATACTATTTATTGTCTACCTTAAGAATCTGTCCTCCCTCTGGATATCTTCTTAATATATCCTTTAGAAAATCAACAAGTGGTGGAGTTGTTTGTCCAAAACGACCTAAAAGCAAACAAGTAAATAAAAAGATTATTATTATAATTATGCTGTGTATTATGCTGTTGTGCACTTAATTTCAGATTTAAAAAAAAATACTAAACAATTACTGAAAACAATAATTTCTTAAAATTAACTCAAGGCCTATTATTGTAAAATCTTGTATTTCCAGAATCATCTGTGGAAAGCCTACATTACAAATCTTTAAATTAAAAAAGGTGAAATAGCAGTTTTGATGTTGACATCAATGAGCTGTTTCATATCTAGATGAAATAAACTTGGGGGGTAAGTCTTTGCAACAGTTATGCCACAAGTCCAATTACTTGATGCTCAAAAGTAGCAATTTCTCAAGGACTACTGCTTTTTAAGTAGCAGGACAGTATTCCAGGGCAGCAGTGGCTGTAACTCTTTTACAGCCAGTCATGATCCCTAATGACAGCTACACATACAGGCACAGAAGTTTTTGGCTCTAGTGTACACTTCCTGTTCTGACATATTCTGGCCATGGACCTGGTGCCAGCCTTGGTGTTGCCAGGGCCTAATGCTGGAGGGAAAAGAGTCCCAGCATCATGAACATCTGCTCCAAGAGAAAAAGTCTATCACAAAATGAAAGTTTCAATACTCTTCATTTCAAACTCCAGTCTGAGACTAAAGGGCCGCTCCCTAAACCAAACCTCTAAAACATACACAGACCCTAATGATGCCCCATTTAAAGCTTTTTTTTTTTAATTGTTAAGAAGTAATTACTCTCTCCCTCTCTTCTGCATAAACATGTTTATGAAGCACACAGATTCAAACCCGCATATTATGTGTATTCTAGAATAAAACACTAGGATAAAAAAGCAAAGTAGAAAAAAAGGGGACAAATAAGAGTTTTATTTGCTGAGAAAGCATCAAGTAAAAAATCAAGTATTTTGTCTTTAAAATTTTCTTTGGTTACTTTATTTAAGGTAACTTAATAGCATCAATGAAAAAATAAGCAAGACATTGTAACTGACAGCTGAATATGTGAAGTATTTCATAATTCTATTATATTTGCAGTATAGAGAAGTATATGAAAGTCAGTATGCCATATGCATACCTCCAAAATAAGGCAAACTGATCAACCGACATTACCTAAAATGAAGAAACTGATCTTCTCTAAGTTGGACAGGCAGGTGGAAGTGTTTAAAGACACATTTCATTCACCATGGGAACCACCACAAAAACAGACAAATAACATTTAAGTGATAGGAATGAAGATAGACTTTGTTCTCTTTAAGAGCAGAGCTCTGTGTATGTCACAACAATTACCCTGGCTACAGGTTATTATTTACTGCATCCCATGAAAGGCTAAACTGATTTTTCTTCAGTATTAAGAGTTGGTCATATTTAAAACAAAACTGTTACCACAAATTTAAAGGAGAAACTCATTCTACTATAAGAGCAGTCAAGCACTTAGGAGCCCAGAAATCTGTGCAGTCTCCCTCCTCTTTCCAAGCTCAATCAGATCAACCCTCAAGTGACCCAGACTGACCTCAGAGCTGCCCATACTCTGAGCAGCAGGCTGGAGTAAAAACATCCTCATGTCCCTTCCAACATGAATTATTTTGTGATCATATGAAAAGATCATGCATTATTTGATAGCAGCAATGAATGAACACAAAGGGGACATGGATAATCCTCAGAGTACTTCAGCAATCCATGTGCTTGGTCCTATTGACCATGCACTTCCAAGTTAGAAATTCAGGGCATTTCTTGATTCACCTGCTGTAAGGAAAAATCTGTGAACTGGAAGACTCCAGAATGAACACAGAAGGCTAATACTGAAGACTTCAGATGTTTTAAGTTTACTTACCTCAGAACTGTGGGCCAGGAAAAGATAAGCACTTTATCTAGACATAGATTACTTACAGTGACATCTCTAAGAAAATCTCCAATCCTGGGCACAAAAATACAGCAACAGTTTCTCCTTCCCATGGAAAATTTCTTAGGGCCACTACACTTTAGTCTCTATATAGTTGCATGGTGGAAAATGAGACTCTTTTTATTTAATCTACCATAGCCTACACACAGCAAAATATTAGAGCAAACCGTCAAGAATGACAGAAAGAAAAATGTTTGATATCAGAACCATGAGGTCATAGAAATGAGGTCCATTTTCATAGGTGTTTTCTAATCACCTCAGGTTCCAGAGAATGTGAACATGAACTTCTGCCTAATATACAAACTTCTCTCTGTCACTAAAAATCCGTAATCCAGTACATACATGCCTTGAACAGGCTAAGAAATACAATATTTTATGAGACCAAATATCTGCATGAAAATAAGGGTTTTCTTCTTCATCATGCCATCTGATTAGCATATATTTCATTGCCTTACAGGAAAGTTATTGTGAGAAGAATATTAATGCTAGCAGCCAAATAAAATAATTATGACAGATTTTAAGAGCATTTCTGAAGATATTCAGTTATCAAGATACTATATGAAAAGACAGACCTTCCATTTTTTAAATAAAAATGTAAATAACAGACAGAATCAAAAGAAAACCAAGTTATCAAAGAAAAAACTCTAAAAACAAAAGAAGAAATCCAGAAATGTTTACCAGTGTTATAATTTTTTACATGGTGGTTACTGAAAAGATATCCTTTCAGTATCAGAATTGTTTTCAAGTATCCAGCTTATTTTATATGAGACAAGGCAGCTACAACACTACTGAAAGGCAAGTCTTATTGATTCCAAAGGATAGCAACCTTTGGAATCAATAACCTAAATTCTACACATTGTATCACAGGAAAAAAATTAAAGACCAAGGCACTTAAAAAGAGAAGCTTAATGTTTCTAGAGCAGAATGAAAAGAACAAGTGACAAACCTAGGACTTACATGAAAAATAATCGCTTCCCATTTAAGGAAGATAAAAATTTCAACTCCATATTGCATCAGAAAATTCTTTGAATTTCCAGTTTATAAACAGAGACAAATACTTTCCATACCTCCTCCTTTCAACCCTTTTGACTGAAGCTCCAGAAAAACTTGATTTTGAGACTTCTGAAGATCCACAATCTTGACACCGTCAGACAACTGAAGGAGAAAATAAGACAGATCTTGGTCAGAAGTTTCAGTTTCATAATAACTGGAGAAAACAAATCAGGTGGAAAAATGCCTATAGAAGCATACTAAGAGCAAGCCATGGCCTCTTGTTTCTACAATTGAAAAAGTTTTGTATTCAGGGAAGTTCTGGAAGCATAAAAGTAAAACAGTTATTGTTCTAAGGTGCATGCCCACAGAAAAAATTAACATATACAGGAAGTACATAGTCTGTATACTCCACAAATACATCTGGGTATGCAATTTCATAGAGGGCTTAAACTAAGCAATAGCAGCTCAAAGCAGCAGGAAAGACACTGTGTGGAGACAAAAGTCTGTCAGAGAAACACCCTTGAAGAATTTGACAACCCCCATTACTTCTACATGCAAACCCATCACAGCATGATCAAGGTTGAAGGGACCACTGAAACTCACCTAATCCTGCCTCCAGTGCCTCACTAGGAACATCATAGAGAAACTGAGGCAAACTAAGCAACACATTCCTCAGCAGCCATTGGGAAAACTATTATTTATTCATAGCACATAAAGATTTTGTTGCAATTCTAGTTTCATGTGATATATGTCTCATTCATATACCAAGTGCTGCTAGAAGATTCATATATCACCCATGTTATCCTGCACGCAACAACAAATGCAGATTTAGAAGGCCACTGTACTAATTAGAAACTAGATTAAAATATTATTATGTGAAATTGTATTATTATATTAGTCTCAGTTTGTAGTAGATTTTGGGACTACTTCCTCACTTTGATGGGTAAAAACAAATCACTAGAAAGCAGTTGGTGTCTACACAGACATAGATGCTTACAATCTAACTACACTTAATAAAAAACAGCCTTAGTCCAGAGTACGTAATCATTATTTAACATCATTAGTAAGAAAAAAAACTTATGTTCTTTTTTACTTTTATCAGTTTTAAATAGTGATTAAAACAGCAGTGGGTTTGTAAAACCGCAAAAATATTGTACTTGAGTTGAACTTTCTCAAAATGCAAATTATAACCCAATTGGGTTATAAGTACTCTGAAACCACTAAAATAAAGCAATCCACAGAGCAGTGAAAGCTATCACCAAGCATTAAAGGGATACAGTAACCAAATATTCTAAGGTAGGATTTTTGTATCAAGACACCACTAGAAACTTGCACATTGAATAGATCCAAATGAATAGTTTAATACAGTAAGGAACTATAAGAGAAAAAGATATTGGAGTTTACTTAACATCTATCAATTGCACATAACAGTTCTAATGGAAAAAATTATTCACAGATTAATATTCTCCTATTCAAAAAGATTTAAAATCATTTGATCCCAATAAACAGGAGTTCAAAAGTTTATAAAGGATTTTCAAATTTGCTACAGTACAGAATAAATATTCTCATATATATTCTAGTGTATTATATTAAAAAAAAACAAACAAATAGAACAGCAATTACAGTCTGCTTACTGACTGTTCCCTGCAAAAGATAAGTTTTCTGTGGCAGTCAGATCTTTGCTTCCAGGCAAATTTTAGAAAGTGATACAGAGTTTGTCCTGCAAAAAGGGAAGGCCTGGTGAGAACAAAATCAAGGACACACAAAAAAAGATAAACTACACAGGCAGTTTGCTTCAAACCTGAGCCCTCAAAGCTAGCTTGTGCTGTCCAGGTTCTTAAAATCTTCCTAAGCAATACAACCAACTCGTGTATCTTTCCTTGTCTCACTGAATGGTTTGGGTTGGAATGGGACATTTGAAGACCATGTAGTTCAACTTCCCCTCCTACCATTGCCATGAACAGGAACTAGATCAGGTCTCTCAAAGCTCCATCTGATAATCAACATTTCCAGTCATGGGGAATCCACAACTTCTCTCAGCAACTTGTTTCGGTATTTTATCATCCTCATCCTAAAAAATTTCTTCCTCGTCCCAAATCTAAACTTACCTTTTTTGTTTTAAAGCCATTGTCCCTTGTCCTATCACTTCAGGCCTTGGCAGAAAGTAACCTTCCATCTTTCTTATAAGCTCCTATTATATTTAGAAAGGCCACAATAAGGTCTCCCTAGAGCCCTCACTTCTCTACCCCTTTGCAAATCCCCTTGCCCTATTTAACACCAATTTCCAACCTCCTCTCTCTCCCCTTTTTGTCTCTACTCATCCCATCCCACCAGGTCTCCAGGTTCCCAGTTCCCAAGAGCACAGCTAGAAGCACAGGAAGCAGTACTGAAAGACTGACACCAGGCTGATGCCTGCAACAGAACAAGGTCATTCATTCATTCATTCGACTCTCTCCTGTGCCCAGACCTCAGTTTTCAGCTTGTCACTTTCATCTCACGGTGATGTCAACTCTGCTCTTGAAACTGACCAGAAAGGCAGGAGGGCAGAACAAACAGATCAGCACTCTCCGGTGAATTTCTGCTCTCCCCAACAACCCCGCAAAGAAATTAGGGTAAAACACACGGAGAACTTCAGAAAAAGAAAGAAAAAAAAAAATACGCAAGAACTCGGATGATAAAAGCTGGCACTATCAAGAGCGGTATGAGGGTCATCCAAACAACCCCCGTGCTTCCCACATGAGGACCCCCTAAGGACAGGCACACACCGCGCTGCCCACGCACGGCACAGGAGCATCCGGGTGCGCACTTCCCTCGCCCCCGCGGAGGTTCCGCGGCCCCGCCCGGCCCTCACCTCTCTGCCGCGGTGCCACAGGCGCTGCTCGGCGAGGGGCAGCCCGGCCTCCGCCTCGATCCGCCTCTTCACGTCCCGCACGGCCGCGGACGGCGGCAGCTCGAAGGTCCTGCAGCCCAGGCAGTCATGGAGGACGGTCACCCGGGCCAGCCTGCGGCGACACGACAGACAGCAGATGAGAAAAGGCTCGCCGCGCTGCCGCCCGCCCGCCCGCTTCCCCCTGGGGCACCGCGGAGGCCCGAGACGGGCGCCGGAGCCCGCAGGGAGCAGCGATGGGCGGGCGGGCGGGCGCTTGTCCCGCTCTCCGAGGGGAAGCGGCGCAGCCGATCCCGCAGCCTCCCCGCCCCGCCCGGCCCGGCCCGCACTCACATCCCGCCGGTGCCGGCGCACACAAAGGACCGCTATCCGCCCCGCCGGCGGCGCTCCCGCACGGGGAAGGGGTGGGGCCGCGCCGCCCGGAGGCCCGCGCCGCGGAGGAGGCGGAGGAGGAGGCGGGAGCGGGGCAAGTGCCGCCCTCAGAGCGCCGGCCGAGGCTGCGGAGGTGTGGCGGGGCCCGGGCGGCGCCTCAGCCTCGGCTCACGGAGGCGTTTCCCCGCTCCCCGCGTCCCGCTGTCCCCAGGGCGAGGCAGAGGCTGCAGCTTCGCATGTACAGCGTGAGCCGTGCCTGAGGGTGAGATCTAGAGATGGTACCGCAGGCGCAGCCCTCCCTCGGCAGGGAGGCACGCTGGTGTTTCACGTAATTCACAGCATTCAGGCACCACCGTGTGGAGCACACAAAGTTACTGCTGGTAAACTTCATTCTTTCTCAAAGATGCAAAACACAGAAGGAAACATACCTTTTCTGCTCTCTGTCGGAGAGCCTGCCAAAGGTCAGACATCCTGCCCTATCTCAAAAGGGTGTATGCTAAGTCCTCATACCGTTCAAGACTTAAGGAAAGTGCTCTCACTCCTGAAAGGTTGAGCCTTAGCCTGCCTGTGATCCCGATGAATTGAGGGGGCACATGGAGAACCTTAAGGAGGGGGCCTGCAGAAAGGTCACTGTTCATCGTGTACAAAGTTCTGCACCTGGGACCATGGGCTGTGCTTCAGTGAGGGGCTGGACAGCAGCCCTGCTCCAAAGCAGCTGGGGGATACCAGGGATACCAGGCTTTCCATATAAAGGGAAGTCTACTCAGTGCCGATGAAGGTACTGTGATCAGAACATAGTGGTGTTTTGGGCTTGCTTTGTTCCCCAGCAGAGGATTACTGACATGGTCAGGGGCCCAAAGCACATGGCCTACAAGGAGTATATGAGGGGAGTCGGGCTGCTTAGTCTGAGGAGACTATAGGTGCAGCATGGTAACATCTTACATAGACCTGAAGGGCAGTTTCAAAGGCTGTGGACCTGAGCTCTTCTTAGTAGCGCAAGACTAACAAGGGGCAATGGCAACAAACCAGTTTGGGAGGTTCGTGCGAAACAGCCGGAAAAATCCTGTCACTAGGAGAGGAGCTGTCTAAAGGTACATGATTGACCTGAACCAATACTGATCCCCTGCTTTGAGCAAAAATATGGACCACAGACCTCCAGCCAACAGTTCCACTTCATTCCAACAGTTCCTCAATTACAATTTATAACTAAACTAAAAACATTTAAGACCTTACTCAGTGACAGGGAGCTAAAACTGATGCTTGACAGACAAAGGCAACAGAGTTTCTGTGGAAAGGGAAAAAGACACAATGAACCTTTGTAGAAAGTGTATCAAGCTAAGAAAAAAAAAATAAGCCCACTAAAATTTATAGAAGGCTAAATAACCCATAAAAATCAGCTTGATCAGGATCCAACCTGGTATCTAAGTAGGAAGGTACCAGATTACCGGTGCTACAATCAGATTACCAGTGCTACAACAACTGATTTTATTCATCAGTAATATTTGTAAATTGAATTCTACAGGATTATAAGAAACTGTTGGAAATAATGTGGATCTGACCATGCTTTCACCCAAAATAATACAAAAACTATTTTAACATAAACAAGATGTCTGTTGGCTTTGCTTTAGGGCTTTGTTCATTTTCTATCATTTTCTATCATTTCGTCCTCTTTACTTCCCATTTTGTTACATCCCCTTCAGAGTTCTTCATAACAGAATTTTTCCTACTATGTCCAAAAGAATGAGAAGGCTGTTTTCTAATCTCTTAATATTTATCTTGTTATGTCTTAATACCTGCAGAGGGGACACAAATGAGGGTGACTGGGGAAAATGGAAGGAGTTGAAACCCAAAGCAGTTCCATCCATATTAGCTACTAAAATATCCTCCAGACCTTGGTGAACCACCAAGCCGCATTGGCAAAATCTAATTCTTCTTTTCTAGGGATCACAGGAGTGATTTAGCATCTTATAAAGCATGCACAAGTGCTTGAACGGGACCCTGGAGAGGAACAAAGCTATCTCAAGAACAGCCATGTCTCCTTGTGAAACTTTTCAAGTGGTGGGACACAGGCAGGACCATGGACCATCCTGCTATCAGTACCAGCCTGAAGTTCCCCACCCTATGCCACATCACATGACAATGCTCACAAATTAGGTCCTGTGATGATTTAACATTAATATTAGAGGAAAAACACTTTGAATACCACAGACTCTTAGTAACTCTATGTAACCCCTTAGTAGAAGGGAAGAATTGGGAAGAACTGGTAATACAGAAATGGAACCTTTTAAGGTTCTGGACAAAGGAGTTGGACTCATGAGCTATTGGAATTTAGCCATGCCTGTTCTCAAAAATCTGATCCCCTTACTTTTACTTAATGTCTAAATAAAAATATCCTAGAAAATGATGAGACAGAAATCACAGTGACTGACTAAAAAAAAAAAGAGTACATGTTCGTACTTGCAGATTTTTGCAACAACAACAAAAATAAATTTTAAAATCTCATCCATTTGAAAAGAGAACTTGGAAGCTGGGTAATCCTAGAAAATTTCAAGGTATCATGTACAAATTTGTTATGCAGAACTATTAAAAATTATTTTACATGACAATGTTTAAAAAAACCATATGACTTTAACTGCAAGGAATTTTTTTACTACCCATGGTAATTTAAAAAAAAAACCATATGTATATATATATAAAAGGCTTCGGTCTGATTTGAGAGTTTTAAAATATTATATAGAGAATTTCCTATGCTAACAATTTTATAACCACTTTTCCAGGCAGAACAGCACTAGATTCATAAATACCTATGGAAAATTCTCCTGTGGCTATAAATAAATTCTATTTGGTTCAGAATGAAGTCATATAAGCCATACAAGAAGGGACATGCAATAAAAATAATTTAAAAAAAATTTAACAGTCTCTGCAACATTAAATTATTTTTATAACATGAAAGCTATTTTCACAGCAATGTTTCCTTGAAGATAGGAAATTCTGCATTGCAGAACCACCTTATATTTCCAATTATTTAAAATAAGACTGCAGTAGCAGAAAAAAGATGGATGCCAAGTCCCTTCCATCCTGTCACTGTGATTAGAAAGATGGAATGGAGTCTACAAAGGGATGTATGGTGTGATAAGAAACAGACACGAGTAGGTCACTCCTGCCAGAGGAAAACCACTGCAGCACAGCAGCTTCCAGCAGAGCAAGTAACATTCTGCATTGCTGGCAGGCAAGGAGCAGTGACTCAACAACTTCATCTGGGCTTGAGACAGTGCACACCAAACTTACAGCAAAGCTTTCTGTGACACAGCAAGCACTGACCTTCATTCTTAAATCAACGCTTTAAGTGTTACCAACAGATGTTTTAAACATTGCACTGTATGTATTTCCCAGCAGTCAGAGATTACAGATTGCATTGGTCCATAGTCACTGCTGAGAGCTTGCTATGCCCTTGCTTTACTAATGTCTTTTCAAGAAGTTTGAAAATAAGCCTACCATTTGTTGATGACACATGTGCTAGTCATTGGCAAGCCACCCCTTACTGTACAGTTTCTGTTTCATTTGAATAGCTCCACTAACAGAAAACATCTGATCTTTCTCTAGCTAGAGTTCTATCTAGTACAAATGGCCAAACCCCCCACAACCTATGGCATGTGAAGTGTTTGATTCAAACAAATGTCTCATTTTTCCTCAGATCTGTTACACAAATTGGATATTTTGATGAAATTATTTATTTTAGATTGCTGCAGTGAGTTTACAGAAATATTCCTACCTTGCACCCCTCATGTGAAACCATTATTAGCAGTTTTTAAGCAAAATATCTACATGATCATAGCTTAGTCAAACATTGAAGAACTGAAGTATTATTCCTTCTTCAAGCTGACATATTTATAAAAGTCAAATATCAACAGAACAGGATACTTTTGAATAGTACTAAAAATGAGCAAAACCTTTAAGGGCACAGAGACCAGGAACAGATACTTATTTTCATCTAACGATTTTGATCTCTCTGGGATTTGCTTTAATGTACAAGTGAATTCCTTGATGGCACTAAGCAAATTCTAATGGAAAATAGTTTAAAAACCTATAAAAGTTGTTTCAGTTTTTTCTTTGCAAATAAGGAGCAAAGCAAGAAGGCAAAAATAAATTACAAGATTTCAAAATCTTAAATGCTGAAGTAAAATTTCCTCTTTGATCCATCTTTAAGAAAATACTACTTTAAGCTAAGTCCTTGAGGAGACAACTCAACTATAGAGCAGTAACCATTACTCCACAAATTTGAATTGCTGAGAATTGCAGAGTTTTCAATTCCAGATGGTACAAATAACAAAATACCAGTACAAAATGTTTGACATTTCAAATTACGCAAAAGATTATACCAAATTATAAAAATAGACTCCTCAATTACTCTTCAGGGATTGCAAGAGGAGGGAGTACAGTATTGCAAGAGCTGCTGTTGGCATACAATTTTTAATAAGCAATATGTTAAATTACTGGTGGTATTTTCTTTTGGCCTTTGGTGCCAATAAAAGGGCCAGATTTAGAAAATCCACTTTAACCTTGAAACATCAAAAGAGCAGAGCCTAAATTTGCAAATTGATTTCAGGACCTAATGTAGGCTCCTAAACACCTTCATTAATACAGGCCTAGGGTTTTTTCCTCCATTTAGGACACAGATTCATCAGGTTATCAAAGCTGGGGTTTTTCCATACTACCTTAAAACATTTTTCCTATTTTAATTTCAGAGTTAATGAAGCCACTATCTTTCCACTAAGGAAAATCAACTCATTAACTAAAATGGTCCAGATTACACATGCATTAAACATTTTAAGTAGTATTTACTGATCCTTGTTTTTGCTGAATATTACATTGCTTCAAAGTTTCATAACATTTTCTAGGCATCAGTGAACAGAGTCCTTTGTATTTAGAGAAAACTAGAATACAAAATAGAAGGAAATACAAGACAAGTAGTTTTAATAATTGTGAAAAACCACAGCTTTGAGCACTTCTGCAAATGTCTCTTCATCAGATAGTGGATGATGTCCAGCAATATCCTTCCAAATAATCCTAGCTCTTTTCCACCTCTGTATCAGTTCTGTCTCGCTCATAACACAATTCCATAGAGAAATACAAGCTACAATTTATGCTTCAGAAAACAGAAGGACAGGTGGCACAGAGGAAGAAACATGAGTCACATGAAAAGCTAGTAAGAGGAAGGGAGGAAAAGGGGAAGAAAGCACACAGGTCATCCTCTTCTGGGTAAACACAGAGAAGTGAAAAAAATCCTCAGAGATGCCCAGGTGTATAAGATTTGCATTATAAGGGCCTAGTTAACTAACCTACAAAAAAAGAGAGATTCAAAGCCCCAAATTTTCTATCCCACAGTCACCTGGCAATGGGAATATATAACTTCCATGAGTTTTCACAGAATTACCCAGGGAGCCAGTGGAACAGACCCTGAAAGAGTAGTCAGCTGTTGCTAACAACCTGTCTAACACAATGCAAAGCCCACCTTCTTAACACACAGGAAAAACCAGAGGCTGTACATTAAAGAACTGCAGTCAAGGGGGATTCTGCAGATTGCAAGGCTGGGGGTGGAAGCTGTCTTCTTCCTGCAGGCCCACTGACTGCAAATAAGAACATTTCTAATTACAACTTTATGTTTTGTAACTTACAGCAAGTAAACACTTATTAACTTTGTTTAGACACTGTTGACACAAAGAACTTGCTTTGCATTTTAGCTGTTGGCAAGAATATACATTCATCCCAGTGAAACAATCTGTTGAATTCTGAGTTAGGCAAGCACAGGAAGGAAACTTTCACTTGTTTACAAAAAGTGCTATAGTGAATGGAGACTGTAAATTGAAAGTTAGACTATGAACTCTTTAAACACAGGAGTTTTTTCAAGCAGTTCTCATTAATTTCATGGAGACGATTCATAAGCAAATGCAGCAGAACCTGGCACCTATAGAATATTTTGTAATTTAAGAAAATAATTTTACCTTTAAAAATAGCAATTTTATACAAACACTAGCCAAGTTTCAGACTTCTTTAAATTACTGACCATAGATGTTTGAGCAAGAACATGCCAGCCTAACAGTAAATTTTTTCACGAGATTTTTTTGCTTGGTTGGTGTTTTTTTACCTGTTCTTATCCTTGATCTCCATTGTCTGTTTTTCTTTGATATCTTCTTGATAGGAACATGAAGCAGATATTGGATTTATAAATTAGAAAGTTATTTTTTAATCCTTTTTGCTTATCATCTCTTCAGTGGACACCAGAAAGCCCAAGCATATGAAAGTCAATTCAGTATTCACTCCATCCCTTTTCTGCCCAAGATGTCTCTGTGCATCACCATTTGCTACTTCTCCAGTTTTCTTTTAAAGCCACTTGCTTATTTGTTCACAGAAGTTCATTCTCTTATAATCAAGAACAGATCTCAGAAAGCAAGGAGGTCTTGTTCAGTTTCTTTAATATAGCCTGAATTCAGGCTATATTCTTGTGCAATTGATTTCTATTTCTCTTCTAGAAAAGGCATGGAATTCTGGAAGCTGATGTTTCTGCTGTCTTCTTTTTTTCTGGAAGCAGGCACAGTTGGAAGGGTATTAGTGAAGCCCAAAGTCTGACATGTCTTCTTCATCACACCTGCTGGAAGATACTTCTTAACATCAGCTCAAGAGTTCTGGAAGAAGGAGCACAAGGGAAAAGGGGAGGGTCATTCATGCAGAATGAGTTGAGCTGAAGGGTATGAAAAAGCCATTTCCTTTGAGGGCATAGTTGCAGTTACCAGTATGGAGTGAGTCATGATACTAATTATAAATTGCCTTGTGCATTGCTTGTAGGCACATGGAGGGAGAGCTGACACAGAGCAGTGAGGTTTCCTGCTTCTCCTCCAGTTTAATACCATACAGTCAGCTCGGTGACAAACACGCAGAGCTGCAAGCATACTGACTGAATGGGTGTCATGGCTTAATGCCAGCTGGCAACTAAGCACCCAGCAGCTGCTCATTCTCTCCCCAGAGGGATGGGGAGCAGAACCAGGGAAAAAGGTAAAATCTGTAGGTTGAGATAAGAACAGCTTAATAATTGAAAATACTATCATTAATATTAATAAGAGTGAAGTAATGCAATGCAAAGAAATAAAACAAAAAGAGAGCCAGAAATAATATCCAAGAAAGAAAAGTGATGCACAAAACAATTGCTTAGTGCCCACTGATCAATGCCCAGCCCATCCCTGAGCAGAGATCCATCCCTCATGGCCAGAACATCCCAGTTTATATAGTCAGCCTGACATTCTAAGGTCTGGAACACCCCTTCAGCCCCTTTGGTCTTAGCTGTCCAGGCTGTGTTCCCTCCCAGTATCTTGTGCAGCTCCTTGCTGTCAAAGAACAGAAAATTGAAAAACCTTGATTTAGACTAAGCAGCAACGAGCAACATCAGCAAGTTATCAACATTATTCTCATACTAAGTTCAAAACCACAATGCTGTACCAGCTACTAGGAAGAAAATTAACTCTATCCGAGCCAAAACCAGTACAACTGGTAACTGTTCTAACATATATATTCCTCTACGCTAGATATTACAGTCTGGATGTAAAACTATGCCATCAAGGAAAGTAACAGGCTGGGCAGAGCTTCCATGCAGAAAGATTTTGCCCTTCTATTCAAATGGCTTGCAACTAGGGGAAGAGGTTAACTAGCTTGCACTGACTTTCCACTGGGAGGATTCAAACTCTTCCCAGCTAATCCCCAGCCTCAATCTATATAGGTCAACAGCTACCCTACGCTACCTTTGGGAACTATTTCCACTGAATTTCTGTAGCACCAGAACAGTATACAAGTGAGGCAAGGTGTGCGCTGTCAAGCTGCAGAAAACAACATACTTCAGTATTAAGTTATTACACAAGGAAGATGAGTTTTAGAGAGCTGGGAGTCCTGAAAATGGTGTTCAATTATTGTTCTGCATCTGTGCAAATGTAAATCCTTCTCTGAGCCTCTGACAGTGTTGGCAAGTTCTTTTCATCATGTGCAGTTGCCTATGTCCCCCTTCAAACAGCAAAGCACAGACATTCCTTCCTGACCCAGAAAGAAAAACAACTGTGGCTAAATTGCAAAATATTAATTAGATGCAAGCATGATACTGAAATAGAAATGGTGTGAAAGAAAGGGAAGTAGAATCTGTGGCTTAAATACTGGGGTTTTTTAAATACTTTAAGGATTTTACCTACTCAGTAAAAAAATGTTGAAAAGTATGACTCCTGAATGCATATTTACTGTGATAAGCATTATGAAGAATTTAAGTTAACATAATGTTTTTAAGTGGCCTCAATATAAATTTTTCTTTCTGTCGATGCTGAGATGTATATCTACCTTATAAATGAAAGAAAAGTCCACCCTTAAGTTATACTTAAATAATAAAGACAGAAGCAAAGAGCCTTGCAAACCCAGCCCCATTTTCCCAGATGTGAATAATTTCAAAGAGAGCAAAACCATTGCAGCCCAGCTGCATAATGGGTTGCAGTTGGAGGGCAGCACTAAGGGAAGCTTTTTGGCTGCAGTGGAAAGCCAGGCTCAAGAGACCCAGGCACTGTGTGTGCACCCATGGCTGGAAGATAAGGGTAGCTTATACCAGTTCCTCAAAAATGTCATTAGAAAAAATCACACATGAAAAGTATTTCAAGTTATTTGAGCAGCTTCAATTGCCTTGAGGAATGATAAAGGAAAAATACATTATAATAGAAAGTAATAGAAAGCTAATTATGCCTTTAGGAGACAGCCTCTCCATAATTAGTAAGTGACACACTTTCTCAGACTCCATTCTATTTCTAGACTTGGTCTCTCAAAGATTGTCCTTTATTATGTCGCCCCCTTGATATGTTACTTTTCTTGGTACTGACACATGCTAGGAAAACAAAGATAGCTTCTAGGATTTTTGACAATGACAACTTGTTCAGAAAATTGAGAGGTCCAAATTACGTAAAAACAGCCTAAAATTATTGATACAATAAATACTTTGCTTAGCAGAAAAGCATGTTCTAGCACAGTGTGAACTGACATCTCTACAGCAGCAAATAATTCCAATAGTCCTCGAAGGTGCTTGGTCTTGCCAGCATAGATGTGACCAAAAGTTTGGTACCAGATCACATTGCAATCCTAGAAAGATTTCAACACAGTCATGTCTATGTTGTCTCCCATGGAAAGAAAGAGAGCCAACTTGGCTGCCAGACACCAGATACAGATTTATCCTGGCACACTTAACTGACTGACCTTACACTTCCCCACTGCCTGAGCTGGTCATACAGGTTACCTTATTCTTTTATATGATACTGAGCTGCAACATCTAAGAACATTCTCTGATTTAATTTATTGCTATAGCCAACCATAAATCTCTCCTGGAGGAGAAAAAAGCCAGTTACAATCAATGCCTATGCCAATTTTCTGCTGTGAAATTTATTACCTTTTAGGATAAAACACCCTTGCTGGAGGATTTTATGCTTGTCTTTAATTGAATTTTGGGGGAGGAGGTTTAGCAGTCAAACTGCAAAAACAATCTTCGACTTTGTGGATGGCTGTGATTAGTTGTAGGTAGGAACCACAGGTAGAGCTACACAAATACCAAATTTTGCCTCCAAATCAGGTAGGTGGATATGTGTGTGTGTGTATATATATATATATACTGCTACAGAAATTTTTGTTTTTAAAAACATTCATGGTTGTCTGATTATCTTTTTATTCACTCCTCCTCCATCCTAATTAATATTAGGGTCAGTCTAAATGAAATACACTGAGTTTCTTTCCACATTGACAATGCCTAAATCAAAATTGTTAAGTCCATCCAACAGCATAGGAAAAAATACAGAACCATCAGAATTACTGAACATCATCCAAAGTTTTGAGTAGGAAATTTGTGGACAAAGTACTGCAACAGCTAATGCTTAATTTATGTTTTAGACAGTCTAAAAGCACAAATTGTTCCTGTCCGCACACAACTTTTACTAGCTGAGTTCAAAATGAATTTCTATCAAATTAAATTCAGGACTATCACACATCTGCAGGTATCAAACAAATGTAAAAACTTGCTTCTCAGAGATACCTGTTCAGCAGAAATTTGAGACAGACCTGATACAGTGAAAAACAATAATGTGACAACAAGCTATAAAAGATGGAAATAAAGTAGATATGCCCTTAGTATGTTAATTGTCCTGACATTTTGGTGTAGCAACTTCTACTGCAATGAGTAGTCCATGCCATCAGCAGATAGGAATCAATGGCATCAGCAAAATATATGGCTCTGCATTTATATTGTTGTGAATTACAGGAGCTTTCATGCTTTATCACATACAATTTTAAGATTAAAAATATACTGAAAGCGTTCCAAAATGCCAATACTTTAATAATAATTATAGAGTTGATTATATTAATGCTACAAATTCTATATCATTAATGCTATTCATATTAAAATCAATAAAAATACTATGTTCTTGTTGATTTTTATATAGAGAGGAGAGTGCTTGCATCTGTAACAGTGATTCTTTTTCTAGAGTGTGATGAATTCGATGCGTTTGCACAGTAGGCATTGTTGCTTTTTGATGAGGTACCACAAACATACATAGAAGGATAAAAATATTTAACAGATGAAAATCAGGTCAGATGCTGCAGTCAGTTTTTGATGCAAGTATTACTTGTACCTACCCTTTCCAAGGCCAGGAAGAGGAAGCAGTTATTCCTCTAAGGACCAGCACCAGTTATTCCTCTTAGGATGGCCATGAGCTGTCAGTGTGCTCCCACAGCCCAGAGAGCCAAACGTGTCCTGGGCTGCATCCAGTGGTGGGCAGCAGGGCCAGGGAGGGGATTCTGCCCCTCTGCTCTGCTCAGAGCCCACTGCAGGGCTGCATCAGCTCTGGGGCACCAGCACAGGGAGGACAGGGACCTGCTGGAGTTGGTACAGAGGAGACCATCAAGCTAATTAGAGGGATGCTGCACCTCCCTACAAGGAAAGGCTGAGAGAATTGGGATTGTTCAGCCTGAAAGAAGGAAGGCTTCATGGTGTCCCAATCATGGCCTGAAGGAAGCCTACAAGAAAAGTGGAGAGGGGCTTTTATAAGAGCCTGTAGAGTCAGGACAAGAGGGAAGAGATTCAAACTGAAGAGTAGCTTTAGATAAGAACTTCTGAAGAGATTTCTTTACTGTGAGGGTGGTGAGGCACAGAAACTGTGGATGCTCCATCTCTGGATGCCTTCAAGACAAAATTGGATGGGGCTCTGAGCAACCTAGTCTAGTGGAAGGTGTCCCTGACCGTGGCCAGAGGTTGGAACTGGATGATCTTAAAAGTCTCTTCCAACTCAGAATATTCTGTGTTTCTATGACCTACAGCAAGGTTTTGTAGTTCCCTCAAGATGAGTGAAGGCCCGGTCCTGCTCTTTGCCAGCATGGCAGTCATCTGACCATCACTGAAATGTATTCTTTGTGAAAACTTCTTTACTATTCAAGGAAAGAAGACAGCCTCCAACAGCAATCACTGAAGGCACAAAGGAAAGTAGTAATTCTGGTGTGGATGCATTTGTAGCACATACTGGAAAAGACTTCAGAGTTGCCTGAGCAAACAGAGCAGCCACTAGCTCCAAAACCAGAAGCAGCCTGGTGCTAGCAATCCAGCACTGCAGCAAGCAGAGCTGACAGCCCTGTTATTCTCAAGATTAATCCAGTATCTCTTCACAGCTCAATGCTGCATGAATACATCAGCTGACCATTATCTTAAGCCATGGATTTGGGGAAATTTGTCTCAGACATAAAAGAACAAATTAACTGAAACAAAAAATAGGTCTCATACCAACTTTATCTGTTTCTTTCTTAGAGGAACAAAAACAACACAATTCTTAAAACGTAAATGTGCTTAACACAAGACCTGCTATACTTCACCTACGGAAAAGGTGACTCAAGAAGTATGATTACATGCAACATCAGGAAAATTCTAAAAATTACTTGGAATAGTATGAATAAGTTTGATTCTATGGTATCAAATGACCTCACAGTAACCATCTGGGACTATGTGGTTGAATTATGCATAAAGAAGGCTTTCATCAAATCCTGATGAAGTAAACTCATATACCAAATGACAATATCTCAAAGTGATTTCTCAACAATGCATAGCAGCTGAAGGAAAAGTTTTTAAACACCCAAAACTAGGAGAAAGAGCCACGTGATTAAGACCTTACTGCTGTTCTCTAGGAATGTGGGGATTTTAAGACCTTTTCTCTGAAATGATTGCCATAAAAAAGGACAAGCAGAAGGAGAACTATTTCTGCTTATTTTGGTTCTGAATCTTTTAATGGGCTTTCCAATGAAATGGGAAACTGACACTGCCCATGAACCATAATACAGAAGCCTAAAGAGCACTGCAGTCACAAAGATATAAACAATGGGCTATTAAGCTGAGGAAAAAATAGCATATGAATTATGACTTGACTGCAGAATATGATCCCTTTAGAGATACACAGCTTAATAGACAAGCTTTTCTTGCTCTAAAGACACTAAATCTGAGCTGAACACTAATTTCTAGTGTCTGAACCAACCATCATAGCAACACACTGTTCTCTCCAGATTGGCCAGTGCAAGACTGTATGAATTTTCCAACAGCAGGGTGTCAGTCTCACAAATCCCTGATGAGAAACCAGATGAAGGACAAGATAAGAACTGAGCCCTTATACAGAAAACACTAAAATTTCAGAATAATTACATAGTTTTTGTTGAACTCAGTCTTTGTAAGTGATACAGAGCTGGAAGGAAAAGTAGTTGTTCAAGTGCTCTGAAGATACAATTCCACAGGAAGAAAGAGAACTGAGTACTTTTGCAGATTTCCTTCTCACTCTCTTTTTTTTCTTTAATTTAGATTTTGTTTGTCTTTAGCTAAAATAAATCTCCTTCAAGCACTTATCTTCAAGAGTAACCTGGAAAATTCGCACCTTAATTATTACTTTGCAACATTACTAGTGGCTGAAATATCAGGAAACTCAAACACCCTTCTTGGTTGCTTAAGGGCATTGTACTGTGCTGTACACAGAAAACCATTATAACAGATACATGAAGTCTCAGAGTGCATCATCTGAAGTACACTTTGCAGATAAGCACTTAAATTGAAACAATAACTGAACTTATCCCAAGGATGAACTTAGAATAGTTATATGCTATAAGGTCAGTTATGCCCTAAATGCTGAATACCTCATCTTGTATCCAAATTCCTTGTGCATTGCCTCCTGCACTGTAAGATAACAGGCAGTTCAGTCTTGGCTATACTGAACTATACCAGATAAGAATACTTGATTTACTTGGTTTAGATGTACACAAATAACTCTTTGTTTACATTCAAGTGTTTAAAGCAGAAAAAAGTACACTTGGTAAATGTTATTACTTACTAAATAAATTAAACTCCAAGTAATTATAACACGTAATCCACATATACGGAAAGTTTTCCTTTCACACATTGTGCCTAAAATTATTTTTGTTTTTACCCTTAAGTGAAGGGTTTGACTATGTCCAAACATTGTTACTGATCTAACTTCAACATTTCAATGAAGGGTAGATGGGTTCAGATCTTGAAAAAAATTACCTTCAATGAAGAAAATTAATTGAAGTTTGACTTAGGCATTACTGTTCCCTGAATGCTATCAATATGATAGGTGGCCTCACTGCTTTCCCTGGCCTAGCATCTTCGCCTTTGGTCACTTTACAGCACAGATGGCCAGGAAGTAAATATGCCTGATGATGAGAGTAGGTGTGGTTTTAGTTGGATATTCTGTCTTCTAAGGACAGTTCGGTGTCTGGGGTTTGAGGAGGATTTTTTGTTGGGGTTTTGGTGTGTTTTTTTTCTTTTTGCTTTCACCAAATGAATATCTATTATTATATGGAAGTTCCTCCTTTTGTTTACAGTTATTTGAACTCAGGAAAGATTGATAGCCACAAAGCTACTAAAAAGCCACAAAACCACTAACCTATATCAGATATTCATAAATGTGATTGATTGATTGATAGATTGCATGAATGTGTTTTGCAGTATCTCATTTGTTAAAGTTTGAATTAGATGGGAATTCTTAGACTACAACTCAGAAATCTGCGTTTGACAGACAAAAGCCTGACGAGAGAATTTCAAGTCTACAGTTACAGTATATTCCCAATACTTTCATGGAGGGGAAAATATTAACAATTCTCAAGGGAGCATTTATGAAGGCAAATCTTCTAATACTTCTCCTGGCCTCAATTATCCTTGTGAAGAACCTTTCTTCACATTGGGTTACTGGAAAGCTTGTGATGAGGTAATCTTGATGATATCATGAACCTGCCAAGTCAGTCTGTCCTTTGGGAGGGATGAGATATGCAGACAGCACCAGTTTTAGAGATATCCAGGTGAGACAAATGTGTATTGCTGACAGAAATACCTCTGACAAAACTGAGCTCTGATTCATCTTGTCAGGATTGCAGTTTTGGACTGCAGGCTGTGTATAGCACACTTGATCACTGAACGATGCATCTCCTACCTTAAAATATCTTCCAAGTGATTTCTGGGTACAATTTGAGATATGACCTTTTTACTTAGAAAGCCTCATTCACAAACTGTTATAGAGCAAGGTAGCAAAGGCAAGTAGCATATCCTGATATTTTTAGCATTCAACATGGCAACCAAGATGATATGGCTAGTAGGAAAAAAAGGTGCAGAAATTGAAATTCCCTAACTGAGGTAGGAATTAAAGTTAATTTACTCTAATTGGAAGTAATTAGATAATTTCTGAAATTGCATTTTTGTAGGAAATATTTTTAATGAATCAGAGATTAGTACTTTATACTGGGAAAAAGAGTTCTGGGCAGTTACAGATCCTCTGTGCATTGTGAATGGTGCACTCATGCATCCCAGATCTGCTAAAAGTAGGCTATAAACCAAAAATTAATAGATACATTAAGGACAAAATACCTTAGTATGCTCTCCTGAAACAGAAACTCACTTGTTCACTCAGCTGGCAGAGAATTTCGGTGTTGATGTTGGTGGTTTTGTTCTGTTTGCTTGCAGCAGAGCATACCACAAGAGTGTTCAGCTAAAGGTAGAAGAGCAAATCACATCAGTTTTGCCTGGCACCCAGACTTACGGCAGGACTCTCTGACTTAGGCCCAGGAGCAAAATATTTTGTAACAACTGTTTGTTTGATACAGTAATGCTGTAGTACCAAATCTAGCATAAAGGCCCCAAATCTGCAACTATTAGAAGGAATCACATAATTTGGAACCTACAGATACATCAGAGCAACCTGAATAAACAGATCAGACCTGTGCAGAGAGGAGGGAAAACAAAACATTGCTTTGGATCAGCCTGATCCTGACCTGTGGAAAAAGTGTATCAATACTCCCTTTTTTGCCCAGCTGGTGATGGCGTGTGATGCACCCTGGGATGGGGTTTGCCCTCCTGGCTGCCAGGGCTCACTGCTGACCCCACTGAGCTGCTGCCCACCACAAAGCCCAGATCCCTCTCTGCTGGGCTGCTCTCCAGCCCAGGCTTGTACATGTACATCTCTTGTGGTTTGTACGTGTGCCTGTCCTGGTCCTGGGTGCAGAAACTGGCATATCAGATACACACCATGCCCAAGGTGATAACCAGGCTAGATCTGGGTCATGCATCGAGGGGGTAGCCCTGCTCCCGAGTCTCTGTGCCCCTATGACACACCAGCAATCTTGAGAGATTTGCAGGAAAATTGAAGAAATGGGGATTGTTTTAGGTCAAAAGACCTGAAATAATGATGGTTACATTGTGTAAAAATGGTACTGCTTTAGCACAAAGCTCCTAGCACAGACTTAACCCTGCATGTCTCCATGACTGGTGTTAAGGAGAGAGCCAGGTCCATGAGTAAGAAGTGAGGAATATTTTGCAGGCCATAGTCTTTCTCCAAAACAATTCCACATGGTAACCAGCCAAACTTCCCTGCACAGGACAGGGAGCTGTGTCAGAGACAGACACAAGAACGAGATCAGCTCTGATGAGTTCTGTTCATATACCCGGCAAAGGGTATTCAGACCAACAGAAATACTTCTGAGGCATTTGTTGCATGGCTAATATATATATATATATATATTTTTTTTTTTTTTTTTTTTTTTTAGTTACTGATGTTAATTAAAAAAAAAAAAACCTTTTCTCTTCATTTCCTCCAATTTCTTAATAAAAAAATCAGGAAGATATTTTTATGATCACTATCTACTTGTACAAGTATGGACAGGGTTTGACAGACATGACCAGGAGTGTTTTTTTCTTTATGTCACTTGTCAGCCACAATTGATGACAAATGGCATGGCATTTTCTGTCTATGACTATTATGCTTTTAAGCAGTGAATCCATCTGTATTAATTTTTACTTGATAAGTGGGGGAAGCTTGTCTCTAAACTGGACACATTATGTTTAAAGCTTTCAGCTAGGAATGCCAAATGTTGCAGAAGCAAGGAGATGAACACAGATCTGGCTTGATACAGCATACCAAGACAACACAGAGGAAATATTTTAAAAGCTAAGACTACCCAAGTCATTTACAGATGCTACCAAGTGTGGAAAGCACTGAAATGTCACCTGTTTGTGTAGCAGGTGCCACTCATGACAGCAACTGTTGTTGAAAAACATCTTTAAAACTCTGCCAAGATTTGTTGTGCCCATGCTTTGACACCACATCCTTCTGTCCCATTGCTTCACAACATACCCAATTCTACATAGGACTTTGTAGAGGCACATTTTAATGCCCTTTTTTCTTCCCCCCACAATCAAAAATGTTAAAAAGGTGGCCTAATACTGAAAGAAAATGACTGAGCGTCTGAGCATGGACTTTTCAACACATCAAACAGCCATAACATTATTCGTAGAGAGCTATATTAAGCATCAGGTGCTGCATAAATAAATAAAGCTGCATTCAGGAGTGTATGCAGAGTGTTTTGAACTACTTGATTAAACTGCACCTTATTAGTGAAAATTATTATTAATGATGAGCTTATAACAACAAAGCTCTCTCTGCAAGCACTACAATAAAAAGAAAGAAATGAGAAGCACACTTTAGATTGCAGTTGCTATGCTAAGAATTAATAAATGAAGCCATGCCAAAAGGGTATGTGGAAGATTTTTATATTATAGAGTTTAGGTTGACAAAAAAAACCAGTGCAATTTGTTCTATTATTTTTGGCATTTTTTAAGAAAACAGTAAGACTTCATTGTTACTTGGATTTTACAACATGATGACAGAGATGCCAAAGATCAGGATAAAGGGTCAAGCAGGAGGCCCTGGGATAAATACACTTAAAGGAGTCTAAGCAATTTTGTTTCTCCATTATGTTCCCCAAATTAAGCTGGTGGCTTTTCCATCCAGCTATAACATTAATCCATTAGCTGAAGAGGAGACAGGTTCCTTCTCATTTATTATTTATAAAACAGGGCATGCACAACTTATCTGACATCATCCTTGTCACAGCTAATGAGAAACTGCAATAAATCCATTTTTATGGATCTCTCACACAAGATACAAGAAATCTCATATCCATGTTTCTGTGGTAGAGAAGGGCTTGCTAACCTACACAACTAAATAGATTATTGTATATGATTGTGTATGTCCCAAAGGGATGAGCTTTCCACACCACTACTGCTGTTTGAGGGATGTCTCTGTGTCCATATACGTACATTGCATAAACATCAAACAACAAGCATGAGTCAAAAAGATGTTTTTACCATTTACAGGAGTAACCAAAACAAACCAGAAATCAATTTAAACAATCTAAGTTCTTCAGCTCTTAAATCTACTTCACTGTGGTGGGTCAACAGCATTAGGCTGAGATCCCGACTGGCACAGGGTGGGGAAACACAAGCCAATGCCAAGATCCAGGGAAGCATTTCCAACACCAGTCCAATATGAGCATGAAGGTAGTGAGCTGAAAAGTGCTGGCACCTGGAATGAGGCTCTACATCACTGTATAGTGCAAAAATCTCCTCCAGCGCACATCTTGCTCTCTCTCTTACCCATGGAGAGACAGAGAGACCAGACAGAGAGCCTGGCTCAGAACATGCAGGCAGGAGCTTGGCTGCACCTCTGAGCACAGAGAGCTAAGGACTTGAGCAGTATTTAGTTTGCTGCCTCTTATTTAACAGTGCATGTGTGGCCTGGAGAGTTGGAGAAATGTAAGGTGCTGCTGTAGGATTGGGGCAGGCTGGGGACACTGCTGTTACAAAAAAACCTCACGGGAGTTGGTCAGAAGTGGTGGTTTGTGTAGGAATTGTCCTGGTATGAAGACAAACAATAATATGGAGGGAGAAATTTGAGAAGGAAGGGGAAGGTTGACAGGAAGCATTTCACGGGAAAAGTGCAGGTAGCACACACAAGGATGGAGGGCACAATCCTGAAATTCCCCTTCTCTCCCAGCAGGTCTCCAGACATCTGACATTAACAATTTCTTTCATAGTGTGAATAATTTTATGGGACAGGATTTTGCAACAGCTGGTGTTTTCTTGTAAAGAGCATCAGACCACTCTGAAGCAACTATCACATTCCCCAGGATCTCAGTTTACATAATTTAAAATCTAACAATAATTTTGCTATTACCTCTGCAGAAGTCCACATTGCATCATATATGACTAACAAAGAGATAGGTAAATTATCCTCTCCTAAAATGAGAAAAAGTACAGGCTGTTCCTTTTGCTTCACTGAAACTTTAACTAAAATTATGTGGTGGTTTAATCCCAGCTGGCAATTTAGTAGCTCACAGATGCTTTGCTCACCCGTCTTCCCCCAGTGGGATGAGGAGGAGAATCAGAAAGAAGGTGAAACCCATTGGTTGAGATGCAAATAGGTTAAAAAATGTAATTAAACAACAATAGCAATAACAATAATAATAATGTTCATGCAAAGGAATACAACAAAAAGAGAGACAGAAACAAAACCCAAGTGAAACAAGTGATGTACAGCACAGTTGCTGACAATTGCCCAACCCATCCCTGGGCAGCAGCAACCAGCCCCTCCCACCAGCTTAAATACTGCACCTGACATTCTATGGTATGGAATATCCTTTTGGCTAGTTTGGCTCAGCTGTCCTTGCTTTGTGCTGCCTCCCAGCTTCCAGTGCGCCTCCTTGTTGGCAGAGCAAGGGAAACTGAAATGTCCTTGATTTAGAGCAGGCACTACTTAGCAACAACTGCTTCAGTGTGTTATCAACATCATTCTCATACTAAATCCAAAACACAGCGCTGTGCCAGCTACCAGGAAGAAAATTAACTCTATCCCAGACAAAACAGCAATTTAAACACTAACATTGTTGTTTCCTTCCTCATGGGACCCCAGAGTGCTAAAGCTCTGACCTTTGCTATTTTCCACCAGCTGTCATATCTGAAATAGGTGGTGATTGGTATATGCAGCCAGCTGTAACATTCTCCTGTAAGAAAAGGGAAACCAAACCTCACCACTGAGAGGGGCCTGAGGCACATTCATGCCCTCCTGTGAGGTCACCAGAGGAGATCAAAACTCCTGCCCCATCCTCTCATGAGAGTTATCATCACCCATCAGAAACAATGCCTTATTTTGGGTTCACCTGAGTGGAGAAAGGTTCTACAGGTAATTTTATGGAAGACAATTAAACCTCATTTATTTCTAATCTGAACTTTATTTTGCACATTTTTTTGCACATGAACACATGAAGGTCTTCACAGACAATGTGAAACCTTCCTTTCTCACAGCTCTGGTGCACCTCCATGTCAACCAACAACTTGCTAAAAGTTTCAAACAATTATCATCTTCTGCTAAGCTGATCAAAAAGAAGAAAAAAATGCTAATGAACTAGATCATCCCATTTAAAGATTTAGCTCAAGACTGCTAAAGTGCAAATATATCCATTAAATACACATTTAGAAGAAAAATGCCAACCTATTGTACCAAATAATTGTATGAGTTCTTATATTTCTTATCTGAGGCAGAAATAATTGCTGAATAATTGTGTGTATAACAAAGAATATTGCTGAGTGAACTAACACTTTTTTCAAAAAAGACTAAGTCATCCAAAAGATCAAATATGTAAAAATCTGACATGCGTGTTTTCAATTCTGTGTGTTATTCCAAGGGTTGATATGTACTGAGCAACTATACACTGTTTAAACTCTTCAATAAAATGCTTTTTTGCCTTACAAAGCCTACACTTTTGTATATTTTAACATAAAAATGATATGGTATTTTAGAAACTCCGCTTTTGAGAGTAGGATCCAAGGGCCCCTCAAAATCTGAAGTCAGTGACCATGGGCTTAGTTTTAGATATGTGATATATCAGTTTTTTCTGGAAGTGCTCTTTGCTTCCATTAATGGAAAGAAAATACAGTCCAAACCTGAGCATCTAGGTCCTCTGTATTACACTTTATAAATCTGTGCCTGTTGCCTTGGAGGTCATAAAAAATTACATCTGAAACAGGAAAACAAGCAAGAAAGAAGGACAGAGAAACAAAAGGTTTTTGAGTTGGCCCCAGAAACACCAAATTCCCCCCAGTGTAATTCTGCTGGAAACAATGGAAGTACACAGGAGCTGAATTTTTCCCACTGTCTTTACATAACTGTAGGCAGCCTGTAAAACTATTTTATCCAATAGTCCTGCACATTTTCAGTAGGTGAACAGAACTTTTCTATGTAGGACTGAGGGTTTTTTCAATATTTTTGTATTCCTGCAAATGACTACTTTTTTAATCTTTGGAAATCCTGTTTCCAACCAGAAATGCTGCTTGGCATTGAGAGGGTGACCATCCTGACTCTGGGGAGGAAGAGACAAGGATCAACACGGACAATACCAAGCCTCAGCATTCACAATCGCTGCCAGAGCACTCCCTAGGTAACAGTAATTTGCTTTAAGCTCATTAAGGGATGAATTTGGCTTCTTATAATTCAGTTTATCAGAAACTGAATTATTGCTATCAGAGCAAGCAATAAGAAGTTGTTTTGCAAATAGACAGCTGATGGAGCTCTTATACCTCTGGGAATTCAAGGTGAGGGCAACTTCCAAAGCAATGATGGCAAAACTTCCCTGTGGGTTCCTTGGTGTGGGGGAAGCTCTGCCTTACATCCCCACTGAGCTGATCTGTGTGGTGGGGCAGCAGTGCATTACCTTGCAGCCCTCAGCATCAGGAGCTGCAGCTCTGCCAGGTCCCACAAGAGATGCACAAAAGAAGGCTCCTCCTTGCAACATCTGCCCACCCTCCTTAGCAGCTGCTCGTCACCATCACCCCGCTGTCACCTCCCTGACACCGGAGGGAGAGCTCCCGGCGTTCCTGCAGGAGCTGCATTAAGCACCAAGGTGCAGCCACAGGGGACATCAAACAGATGGATGATATTCTCTGGCTTACAGCAAATCACCACAGCATGATGCAGTACTTAGATGAAAGCAAAATTAATATTCTCATGAAATAACAAGGAAATACTCACTACTTGCATTTCTTTCACTCTGCTGATATGTGTAGTTTTAGCTACAATAAAAAATTTTGTCTGATTACCAAAAAAAATTGCTGAGAAATGCAGCGCTGTAAACTTACCCTAGCTCTGCTTTTTCTCTTGTTTTTAAAGCAGGATCATTACTAGATCATTAGGGCATATGCAAAATAAAAAGCAGCAAATCATTTGGCAAAGAGAAAGACATTGGATTTCTGTAAGAAAAAGGCTTATATTTAAAAATATATACATCTACTTCAGCCAGCAACAGTCCAAAGAAAGGAAAGTGTACATTCCTTCGAGTAATAAATCATACTTGGCAGTCTCTTTGGGAGAGCTATGTTAAGAACTAGTCTCCTGATAGTAATACACGGAGCCATTGAAATTTCATAAACTTTCTAACAACTGCATACATGAGAAAAAAATTAAAATAAAGCACTTAGCATGAAGTAAGTTTGTATAGCAAATAATTCTAGGGAGTGTGAAAAAATGCATTGTGCATCCCTGTGCTTGAAGGCAGAGCTGAAATTCAGCAAGAGGCCTCTGCACAGGGGGGGTGGTGCTGCAGCAATCTGCCAGCACATCTATAGAGCAGAGCCCAGATAAGCCATCAGGAAAGGAGAATAAGCTCATGTGCACAGTCCTGCTCTTCACCCACCCTACCAACACTCTGCAGCCTGTAAGTCACTCAAAAATCCTGTAGAGACAGAGACAATACAGTTATTTGCTTAAATACACTATGAACCGAGTCACAGTTAATGCTTTCTCCAGCTGTAAGTGCTGAAAGCATCAGGATACCCATAAAACATCTCCCGCAAACAACTGCAGTGACCACGGGATCCGCTGTCGAGCTCGTACTTACATCGCGGCATCAGCCGGGACAAAGCTCGGCATTTAACTATTTCTTCGTAAGCTGCTTCCACATGCTTGTCTGTTCATCGTGCCGTTCCTTCCATTGATTGCTTGTGTTTGGCAGCATCTGGGCTGCAAAATGATCCTTTTCCCCTCTTTTGCAAAATCAGCAGGCTGCGGAGGGATGCGTGACCGCTGCTGCAGCCGATGTATCCAAACAGCCCAATGCAGCAAAGGCTTTAGCTCCCCCTTCCCAGCCTGGGTTTTTTCTTTCTTTGTCTGTGTGGGGTTTTTTTTAAAGAGATATGGTCCTGACTAACCTCAGGTTTCAGGAGCACAATACAAGCTCCAGGCACAAGGCAGTCAAACAGAAGTGGAAGGATACCAAGACAGAAGACCAAAATAGTACAATTTTAAGAGATGTTACTCAAGGTGTAACATGTATTTAAACTATTTCAAATTTTGTGATTGGTCCTGTTTAATTCAAATTTTTCTTGACATTTTGGTTCTTTATTTTTTCACTTTTTTCATTTTTTTCAGCTTATACAATAGGTTTTCTGCTTATTTATTTCCTTCTTAACTCTCCTTCTGTGTCAAAGAATGTTTACATTTAAATGTTCACAATTTGAAGAAGTCCTCTGTTAAAACTTCTGTATGTATAGCAGTTTTAGCAAATATCTTTACTGTTTCGCCTCTGTTTTGCTAACATGGTAAGCTCACACTCTTTGGGACTTCCTTAAATTTATTTTGTCAGTGCTGATTACATCAAAAGTCAGAAATCTGTGGGCTACCAGTAGCATCCCAAGCTTTGTTTCATTTTTTAAGCTGGCACAGGTAGCTGTTAGTACTTCCACATTTTTAAACTCATGTCTTTATTAATTTTACATTCATATTCCTATTCATGTTATCAACTGTATAAAGCAGATCTCAGCATTTGAGGCATTTCTAAGATTTTTCATTCTCTCCCCTTGGTCACTCGTGTTAACTTATCAGGTGTCCTCCAGGAAACCAAGAAACATTCCCTTTGAGAGCCCTTCTAATCTCACCAATTGTGTTTCTTTGAATTCCACATGCAAGTGTAGAATGTTATCCCTCCTCTTGATCCAGTAGCCTACTGCCAGAAACACATCATTCCAACCTGTCAGTCTTACTTTTAAAATGCTGGACTAACACAGCACTTCACAAGAGCTTCAGGAGTGGCTGAAAGGATGAGATTAGGGATTTTCCCTGAGTCTGGAGCTCTCTTTTTCCCTCTGCAGTCCTGAGATGCACAGGCGATGGACTAGAAATTGCTGCTCTACAGGATAATGTCAGCAGAGGCAGAAAGAACAAACACAAAGTGCTAATTCAACTTTGTACAGACAGAGGACTCTTTCTTAGACAACTCCTGGACTTTACTACACCTCTGCTGCTTTTGGTTAGAAAAAGCCTGTTTTCCTGCCAAGGAGCCGAGGCTGGCTTCTGTCATGTTGAAGGTTAAAATAACATTGCAATACTAAGAGGCTACTGCTGTGTTGTATAAAAGAAAATATTACTCCTCCAAGGAAAAGAAGTCTATTCCATATTAAAGTACACCTAGATAGTAAGTGAAGTTGTGTTATCAGAAGCAATTTACCAGAAGAGGACAACATCTTTATATTTGGAATCCTGATCATGAAAGGTCAAGAGGAACTGAGCATAAGTAAGCAAAAACACTGTCCCTACAATATTGCTTTTTGTTGCATAGAGATCAAGGAAAACACATTTTTCTGGTCATCACATCTCAGCTTTAACCACAGAAACAGTAAGAAATCCTGTCTGAGTTCAAGTAAACAAAAGGACTTTGTAACCAGGCAGAGCAGACTGTTTAGCCAGGAAAACATGTAGTGCCAGTCTCCAAAACATTGCCCCACTGGATAAGCTCCTGCAGCACAATGATCTCACACAGCTGTCGTGTTGCTCCTAAGTTTCAGTGCCAGAAGGACTGGCCCCAAAGCAGTGGCACTCAGAATGACCTTCCTGAGCAGGGCACGCGTGTCAGCTGCAACTGTCCATGGCCATGCTGGCCACAGGGGCCAGTAGCAAGGCACCAGCCCTGATTATCAATGTCACATTCTGAATGCAGGAAAAAATCCATATAGGGGGGTGGGAATGAAGCCACAGATGACACAGGAAGCATTGCAAGGATAGGAGGCAATGGGGGAGAAGATGTCAAAATAAAAATGCTTTAAAAGTATTCTCTCCCAAAGTGCTCAAATCCTTTTTAAGCAGCAGGCATAAAGAGCACTCCTTTGAAATTCCATTCCTAGAGTGAAAATAGATTATGAACTACGAGCATTATTAGCAATCTTCTTACAGAAGAATGTCAGCTGAGGCCAGCCCTGTGTCTAAAAACTGAGCCTGAAAAAGCAGCTGGGCTTCCCACGTGGGAAGCAGGTGAAGGGCAAATTTTGCCTCCAGGGACAATTTAAAACAAAGGCAAAAATAAGTATTTGATTGATGCATTCAGCATCCCAGCTGTGAAAATCAAGCAAAATTAGAAGGTTCATTTCTGCTGCTGCTGAGTTTGGTTGGTGCTGACATGGGTGAAGTGCAGCCAGCCAGCTACTCAAATTGGTGACCTGCGAAGCTGATACCTTGTAAAGTTCACTTGACTACTCTTTCAGTCAGAAACATTTTTCTTATTTCTCTTCCTCTTTAATTTCACTTCCCTCCTCCTCAAATGGGACACTTCCTTTCATGCAGCACCCTCATCATCAGCAGCTTCTCTATGTTGTCCATGAAGGGAGAGGCACAAAGTCACATCCCCTGATGCCTCTTGGCATCCACTGTGGCAGTGGCAGAACAGGGAGAGCTGGGTTCCTACTGGGCAGCACTGGGCTGGAGGCAGCCAAGGCCACCTCACTCACCCTGTCACATACAGGGCCACTGTCACATTCCAGTACAAGCAAATGGTTTCATCATCCAGATGCATCCCACAGCCCCCCCTGTAATGAGAGGAGCTGAAATCTTCCTCAAGCGGCATCTAGGTGACAGACCCAGTTCAGAAGGTACAAGAGTGCTCTGATTGCTTTAACTGTGGAAAATCTCATAAGAGCTGACCCAACCACTCTGAGAAATAAAAAACAAAATGAAAAATCTTAACCAAGATTAATTTTTATAGTGAGCTCTATTTCCTCCACAATTTTATTGAATTTTCCCAGGCATTGCAAGATCACACTCCTCAGCTGTAGGAGAAGGACTGGCAATTTTCTGTTTAATTCTTCTCCCCAGCCCCCAGCATAGCCAGCCTCCAATTAAAGGGAATAAAAGGGAAATTTAGCCATAAAACCTGCCTACAAACTCCATGTATAAGATACCTGCACAATGTAACAGCAAAGATTAAGTGGAGTCTTTGAAGCTGGTGAATGCATAACAAATACTTAATCAGTGACATTTGAAGATAATCTGAATTGCTGACAATATGAAATAATTTTTTTAAATGTCAACAATAGTGACAGGGTTTTAATCATCTAAGGTTAAATATATGGAACTGCATTAGATGGATCTTGTAGTAAGATCACTGTAATATTTGGAACAGCAACTCTTCAGCACAACCTGCTTCAGCTGTTTTGACTCACATGTGGTTTAAAGCTGCTGCGAGGAAAAAGTTTTAAAAAAAGACAAAATACGAGGAAGAGATAATCTAACTGAAAATTCTCCAGTATTGTAGAGCCAAGACACCTGATTTTCTTCTGTTTGAGGTTGAAATTGTGATTTCTGCTTTTTGTAACTGATCATATCTGCGGTAGACCTCTTGTTAACCTAGATAAAAAGGCAAAAATGTTATAAATTAACATTTCTAGGCTGTGATCCAGGATGATTAAAATACCGTCTTGCCCAGGCTATTAGTGCCATAACAATTTTAATGCCAGCAAGGCCAGGCAATTTGTGTGATTAAAATACCAGCCTGGTCTTCTAGAGCCAAAGTGATTAGTATGTTGCCAGTCCTAGCTATTAGTGTTAGCACCACCAATGGTGAGGAATTTTATAGTCCTTTGAGAATTAACTTAGGCTCATATTAGCTTGACATGATGCTTTTTCTTTACCTGGACTTTACCTCATTGAAATATACATATACATATTTCAAATATTTACATAATCATAAGGAAAAAACTATTTTTGTTTGTTTGTACCACCATGATAATGGAACATTTAACATATTGTCTGTGTAGAAGGAGTCATGAAAAGACTGGATTATCAAGTAGGAATTCCAAGCAGGGAAATTTAAACAATGATGAAATTTGTTCACCCTCTAACTAAAACTTAAATGCCAGCTCACTCAGTCAGTCCATGGCATGCAGCCAGAGACGTGCAGCCTGACTGACCCCATTTGCCCAGGGCAGTGGATGCATTAACCACTGCAGTGCAGCCTTCTCTGCATCCCAAGGTAAGTGCAGAACACATGAATGGGTTCATGGAGAAAGTTGTCTTTGACAACAAATGTTCAAATTCAGGAGATGGGCTTCTTCTATGATAAATACAAGGAACACCAATGAGGGGCAAAATTCAACATTAGGGGCAAAAGTGTCATGGCAGAGACCTTGGCTTAGGCTGTCCAGGAAAAGTGGGGCCAGAAGAAAATCACCTTTGTAGAAGCAGATACCTACAGAGGGCTGAAGCCATGTCACAGCAGATTGTTGGGCTGTAGCACTCAGGCCATCAGAGTTCAACTCAGAATTGCATCTTGGGACCTGTGCAGCATTTGTATAAATGTATATCTGTAAACACTCTCTGTACTCTCTATAATCATACATCCATTTTGACCATTTACTGCAACTCTGAATTTTCTATTATTTAATCAACTCCCCAGATAGCCATGCAGTCTTATTCTGTGGCCACTTTGAATTCCTAAAAAACCTTCAGCAGTGGACTGAAATGTCTTTGGAATTCTAGGTAGACAGGATTTCCTGTATCCCTTTATGCTGCTCCTCTCAGTTGAAGCAGGTAT
Source organism: Ammospiza nelsoni (assembly GCF_027579445.1). Lineage (NCBI taxonomy): Eukaryota > Metazoa > Chordata > Aves > Passeriformes > Passerellidae > Ammospiza > Ammospiza nelsoni. The sequence continues at coordinate 48,610,376 of NC_080634.1, forward strand.
GTGAGGTGTGATTTGCCCTCACAAAAGTCATGCCTTCTCATAGTGTCATAGTTGTTCAAGTGTTCTCTAATTTTATTCTTTATTATAAATCTTGTAGAAGTATCCTGCTGACATAATGAACATACCAGTCTGTAGTTCCTCAGATCCCTATTGGAACCCTTTTTGAAAAATGGTCCCATCAGCTGCTTTCCGGCACTCTGAGAAGCAAAGGGTTTTGAAGGAGAAGTTGCAAGCATGGACAGTTATTCAGGTATTTCCTTTACAAGTTGTTAAATTAACTGGTTTTTGAAAATGTCTAGACCCTGGCAATTTGTTTTTCTTCATTTTCCCTACTGTTCTACATGTATTTCACTCCAAGGCAGCAACTCTGTGTAGTTTCCATCTGGAAGGACGCCAGCATGGAGATTTTCCTGCGCTTTATTGTGGTGAGCAAAGATACAAATAACTGAATCGGTTTTTCCTGTGATGGGCTTATGTGTTTTGTTTACCATAGAAGAGTTTGAAAAACTAGGGAGAATTTGTTTTGCACTTTTGCAGGTTGCTCATCAGCAATGAGCCCAGAGTTGTGTCACTTCCAGTCTCTGTTTATTTATTAATTAATCTCTCTAAATGAGGTGTTTCACATAAGCACTGGTAGCTAATACCTTCTTCAACATGATATCGCAGGGAATGTAAGGTAGGCCTGAGCTAGCATGAGCCACTGTGTTCAGCCATGCTTAACACATTATTTTCTACAATTTAAATACCAAAGAAACTTACGCAGGAGGGAAAGATGAAGACCCATACATAACCATTTGCTGACCGCAATGGATATCAGTAGAGCTTTTGGAAAAGATTTTAGGGGTCTCTCATCTTTCTCTCTTGTACTGCTCCCTGGACATCATGACAGGACAGAAGAGCAGGCTGTGTGAAATGAGGGGTAGCATGAGTCAAACTGCAATGTCAACACTGCACCCTGACTCCATCCAACAGTCAGAGAAAATATTATTAATTATTGTTGTAAGTAATAGTAAAAATACTATACAAAATACACATATGTTATATTTTATGTGTTTATTCAGTAGGTAAATAAATACAAAGGATTTTTTTGTGATTATTTATAAATATGTTTCTTTCCGAAAACTACAAACCAATTTGATAATCTTAATAATTATTATAAAACTTGTCATAACCATTATCTTCTGGCATAGTGCACCCATGAAGAAGGCAAGTGTGATCTACAGGGGACAGAAAATGGTTAGTTACTAATGAGTGAGAGCTAATTACAAGATTCTGTCCAATTCTGATTTAGTCCCAGTTAAGCAGGATGCTAAAAAGACATGGAGAATAGATTCAGAGAAGCCCTAGCAATGCAGTTAGAGAAACAATATTCACCCTAAAAGAAAGAGATTAAAGAGATTAAACCTTCTTAATTTGTTTATCAAAAGAGGGTGAAAAAATTATAACTAGTCAGGAAGCAGAATGTATTTTTAACCTACTGGACAGTACTAATTTCTTATTCACAAACACTCTTCTCATTTTTTCATGCACTTTTTTTCCTTTTTTTTGTTTCTGTTCCACATTTCACAAATTTTTAAGCAAAACTTATCCTTGAGTGCAAAGTTAAGAAGTATTTCTCTCCCAAACAACCTTCCTAAATCAGTTTTCACAAACTTGTTGATAACTGGCTCTGCCTTTTACCTTCCAAGGGCATGTAGTGACAGAACAAGGGCCAGTGACTTTAAACTGAAAGAGGGCAGGTTTAGGTTAGATATTGGGGAGAATCTCTGCCATGGCAGTGGTGAGACAGTGGGACAGGCTGCCCAGAGAAGTTGTGGACGCCCTGTGCTCAGAAGTGCTCTTCAAGACCAGGCTGGATAGGGGCTTGTGAGCAAGCTGGTCTAGCGGAAGGTGTCCCTGCCCACAATAGGTGTCAGAACTGAATGATCTTTAAGGCCCCTTCCAACCCAAACCATTCTGTGATTCTGTGAGAATTGTCCCAGTGAGTCATGCCAAGCTCATGAGGCACAAGATCAGCACTGTCAGTGCAGGACTTTTGGTCAGAGCTCCAGGTTACACACCTGGCTCTCTCAGGGGCAGTTTCTGAAGGCCTTGGCACCTCTGTGATGAGCCTGGAGAAAACAGATCCTCTCCACCATTCAGGGGTATTGGCACCAAATGTCTGCTGGCAAGAGAAACTGAACTGCTTTAACCGTGCTGATACTCACAAGGCTTTTAGTCACCTGCAAGAGGAATAGGGCCCCTCTCTGAACCACCTTGAATCTGGGAACTCAGGAAACCTGTCTGCAGTGGTAACACAAGAGTTCATGTATTTTTTCCTGGTACCTTTGTCAAAACAAATTTTGTTTGCTTTTTTGTGCACTCTGTGGGAATTGTTTGGCAATATCAGCTGGCTAGCAAGACTTTAAATGGTGTGTAGAATCTTAGGGGGCAAAACTGGAGATTATAGCAAATGAACCACATCACTGCATCCATCAATTCAGAGCTTTCACAGTAGAGCTATAGCTTCTGAGAATCCAGGACACTAAAACAGAGCAAATACTGACTATTTAGCTGTGATTAGAATAATCTTGATCCCAATCAATTAAACTCTCCTGAGAGGCAATGTATATTAGGTTAGGCAGGATGCCACATAAACACTTGGAGCAGGAAAGGAGTGAGCAGATGCTGGTCTACAAAAAATCATGTAGCCATATCATTTGCCTACATGCATGGATCTACTTCTAATCAAATTTTGCAGATGACACTAATTTGGGGGGAAATTGGCGAATACACTTGAGTTCAAGCCATGTAGAAAGAATGGAAGAATGGTCCAGCCTTGTGAAATTCAAAGGCAAATGCAAAGCCTTGCTCCTGGAAAGGAAGAGCCTCTGACACCTCTGCAGGCTGATCCTGCCTGACTAGTGGCAGCTCTGTGGAGAAGCAGGATGAACATGAGCCATCAGTGCCCTGGCACCAAAGAAGGCCAACAGATATTGTGCTGGGGCAGAGCCAGAGACCAAAGGATGAGATTATTCCCCTCTACTCTGCACTTACTGCCAGGCCCCGAATACAGGAGAAGCATTGACTGTAACTGGATCAAGTTCAGCAGAGGCACCCCTTTGGTGGGGGATGGAGCACTGGCCCTATAAGGAAATGCTGGAGGAGTGGGATTGCTCACCTGAGCCAAGACGGCTTGAGGAGACCTATCAGCTCCTGGTGCCAATAGGGAGGTCACTGAGGGGGAGCCAGGTTCTTCATAGCAATGAAGAACAGGAAGATGGGAACCAGCAGCCATATTTTGAAAGAATAAAAGTTTAAAATGGAGTGCTGGTTTGGGCTGGAATAGAGTTAAATTTCTTCACAGTAGCTGGTAGGAGCTGTGTTTTGGACTTGTGCTGGAAAGAGTGTTGATACCACAGAGATGCTTTCCTTACTGCTGAGCAGGGCTTGCACAGGGTCAAGGCCTTTTCTTCCCCTCATCCCACGCCACCACCAAGGAGGCTGAGGGCGCACAAGGAGTTAGGAAGGGACACAGCCAGGCTAACTGACTTCAACTAGCCAAAGGAATATTCCAGACCATATGGTGTCACGCTCAGCAATAAAGAGGTGAATGGAAGCTGGCAGGGAGGCAGCTGCTCAGGGACTTGACTGTGCATTGATCGGTGGATGATGAGCAACTCTTCATCTTCATACATAATTTTTTTGTTTATGGGTTTTATTTTGCTTTCTCTTCGATGTTTGGTGTCCAAAAAGGTGATGCACTGTCCATCTTTGAGGGTTTTCAAGCCCTGACTGAATGAAGCCCATTTCAGCCTGGTCTGACCTCACAGCTGACTCTGCTGGGAGAGAAAGTCGGACCAGAGGCCTCCTTTTGTCCTCCCTGTTTATATTAAAGTCCTGTGATTTCATGATCCTTCACATCCATCCTCTTGAAAATGCATCCTTCCAGTATATTAAAAATTCTGGGCAGACATCAGAGCACCAACTCCACTTCCATCCTGGTAGCACGTGCAGAGCCACTTCTTGCTGTACCTTACCATGTCCTTACCTGAGATCCAATCTCAGCACTCCAGCTGCCCTTCACCAAGTTGGCTGAAACAGATTTCTTGGGCTGCTGAGTGGGAGAAGCTTATTCATCCCTCCTCATGGTAGTTCTGGGTTAAAAAAATCATGAACAAATAAAGAAATAAACAAAGCACTGCACCTTTATCTTAGTTTCATACATGCAAACAGGTAAAAAATTATAGATGTGAGCCCCTTTATCACTCCATTAAGAAGCTTAAATGAGAATCTGGGCTATCTGCCTTGAAGACACACATGTAGGTACATTTGTATTAGATACTCCAGGAGGTAATAAAAATCCCACTGGTGAGCAGTATGTAAGTTTACATTTGTATCTGGTTCTGTTCTCAGTTTATCTCATGCATAGTTCAGGTCATGGCTAAAGAGTTTTATTCCCTGACCAAATGCATTGTTCATCATTTTTTATGAAACTAGAATCTTCAATTTTATTCAAACTTATAATTTAGGAATTTTTGATTGAAAAAAATCCAGAATGCATGAAAAAAGAAGAAATATTGAATTATATAAGTGTACACTGATATTTCTTTTATTCCACAAAACTGATGCTACAGGAATACATAAAAACTTGCAACATTACTGCTGAAGGAAGGATGAAAGCATGTCCCTCAAACTGGGATGATAAAACTGTCATGTTGGGACTGTGTGTCACTGAAAGGACTGAAAATTAGATCTGCACAATTAATATAGGCACTATTTATAAAACTATGAACTTTCATGATATATGTTTTTAAAATGTAGGCAGGTGCTCATGTTTGCACCAGCACTGGCATTGAGTAATAGTCATAGAATCATAGATATAGACTCATAGTCAAAGAAAGCAAATCATTGCCTGGGCTGCACAGCAGAAGTGTGGCCAGCAGTTCTAGGCAGATTATTCTGCCCCTCTGCTCCTCTCTCATAAGATCCCAGTTTAGGTGCTGTGTCCAGGTCTGTGGCTCCCAATATGAGAAGGATGTAGACTTGTTGGAGCAAGTCCAGAGGAGGGCCATGGAGATGATTAAAGGGCTGGAGCACCTCTCCTGTGAAGACAGGCGTAGAGAGCTGGGGTTGTTCAGTCTAGAGAAGAGAACCCTCTGGGTAGGCCTTAGAGCAACCTCCCAGTACCTAAAGGGAGCCTACAGGAAAGACAGGGAGGAACTGTTTATCAAGGAGTGTAGTGATAAAACAAGAGCAAATGGTTTTAAACCAAAACAGTGTTGTTCTACATTAGAGTTAAGGAAAAATTCTTCCACTGCTGAGGCAGTGGAACAGGTTTCACAGAGAAGCTGTTGCCCATCCCTGGATATATTCAAGGCCAGGCTGGATGAGGCTTTTACCAGCTCATGACAGAGGATTTGGAATGTCATGAGCATTAAGGTACCTTCAACCCAAACCATTCTATGGTTCTATGACAATCATAGAATCATGAAATTGTTATATTGGAAAGGATAATCATATCCAAGCTCTGGCCAAGCACTGCCAAGTCCACCAAAGCAAGGTGTGCCTAAGTGCCACATCCACAAATTTGAACACTTCTAGAGGAGGTGATTTCACCACATCTCTGGCCAGTCTCTTACAATGCACAACCACCCTTCCAGTGAAGAAATTTTTCCTAATATCCAGACTAAACCTCCCTGATGCAACTTGAGGCCATTTCCTCTCACCCTGTCACTTCCTCCTTTCAGGCAGCTGTAGAGAGGGACAAGGCTCCCCCACGAGCCTTCCTTTCTGCAGGCTAAGGTACCCAGCTCCCTCAGCTGCTTTTCACGGGAACTATGTCCCAGACACTGCACCACTTTTGCTGCTTTGCTTTGGACACGCTCCAGCACCTCGACGTCTTGCGGTCACAGCGTTAATTTCTTCTCATTAATTTCCGCTTGCATTCCCTTATTCACTTCCAGTCGGCTTCCCTGGCGAGGGCAGCTTTGCTGTGGGTGTCCGGGAGCGCAGGAGCCGAGGGCTGCTCCGTCCTTTGGCGCCACGAGAGGTCCCCCCAGCCCCGCCAGCCGGGAATGCCGGCCGGGAGGCGCTGCAGCCGGGCGCGCATCACTCGCAGCAGCTTTGACAAAGCCACTTCGTCATCTTGCCCGCATAAAATGAAGCACCTGGCCACGAAATTTATTTTTATTTTTTTCCCCACACAATGGATGCATCTGTATTGGGAATAAGAACAGGACTAGTAAGATCCAGCAGAGAGCAGAGTCTGCTTGTAACTTATCCACCCAAGCGTGTAATGATAGATTTATGGTTCTTTTACCTATGAAGGTGTTTAAAATAATGGTATTTACAAATTCCTGCCTCGTAGTCTCATCTTTGCATTTATATGTGCCTGTGTTTGAAAGACTGGAGTTACATGTGTTGGTATTTTAATAGAGTAAGTTAGGAAAAAAGAACAAAACAAAATAATAAAACTAGAACTAGGAGGGGGGAAAAGACATTGACTAAATATTCAGAATAATTTAGAAAAATATTCTATCTCTGGTAAGCCCTCAAATAAACCCAGTTATTGTGTCTTCTCTCCAAAGCTACTTTTAAAATTATAATGGGTGTGCAAACATTTTGCTGCCAAGTGTGGGCCCCTGGCAAAATGATGTGTATTAAACTTTTTCACACAGCACCTGCCACTGAATCATATTTGGAGTCGCATTTTGGTAGGCATTGAGATGACTTCAGGCAGGGGTGTGGTCCAGCTGAATTGTGAATATGAATAAAGCTCTGTGGTAGTGAAAGTGACACATCTGCAATATTCATCAACATGAAAGGCAGGTGCAGGCAGCAGCAAATTAGCCATCCTGTTAGGTTTGGTCAATGCTCCATCTCAATGATTGTCACTCATTTTTTAAAAATTAATTTAAAATAATGTGAGAGACCAACTCATTGCAAATTAGTTGCTATTGCAAAAGGTAATGGGACAGGGACAGATTGGCCTAGTTGTACAACTAGAAAGAACCAGGGGCTAAATAGGGTGAGATTGTGCCCTAGCCTTAATCCAACAAAGCATGCATTTAATTTTAAGTTTGTAAGCAATTCATTGACATCAGTATGATTATTCTCATGTTTGGAATTATGCACCTGTAAAAATGCCATACAGGATTGGACATCTCCCTTCAATACCCTGAGAGTGTTCACACAATAATGCTCTTTGTAGTGTCTGAAAATCTGGTTCTTCAGCTTCCTTTGCCTGCAGTGATACAGCCTCATATGAGAAACAGGCCATTTCGGGCCCAGTCCTGCCATGAGCTCCCCTTAGGCAGATGTCAGAGCCATGAAGAGTTTTGGTAGCCCAAACATCTCAGTCTGTTTGCACTAACTGCAGTGATGAATCCATGTGCCTGTTGCACTCTTTCCCCATCAAACTGACTTTGGAAATATTGCAAAACAACTTCAGGCAATTCAAAATCATCGCTGCATCAGGGGAACAGCTTTAAAATTGCGTAAAAATTAGGCAGTGCCTCTTGACAAAATGCCCTGTTCACTTACAGCCTCAAAGTTCTGTGACTTGTGATTAGGACACTATAAGAATACAGTCCAGTAGACTTAAATGTTTGTTTACCTAAGCTCCCTAAAACTCTTGCTTAAGTCCCAGATAAAAAATGTTCAGTAAGTGCACAGCACTGTTAGCAAGTGAAACTGGGGAGTGAGGCTGTGCTGGAATGCACAGAACACCTCAGATGCCTCAGGAACAAACCTCAGAGAGACTCTGGAACACACAGAGCACAGGGTGTGTGTTTGCATGCACTGGTCATAAATGCTTCAGCTTTAGCACTGGATGACCCAGGGGGGAATGAAATAACCCGGTAAGTGACTGATTAAAAGGGGAAAATGTTATTCTGTCATTAAAGAGTGACTGAAGAGAGGAATAAATTTCCAGTTCGAAGACACGAGCTGAAAGAATTTGAATTCCTTTCTGATGCTAAGTATATCAGGCATTTGGACAGTGGCCATTGCTGCAAAGCTCCTGTGGTGAGCCAGGAGTCAAGTTCACCACAGAATTGCCACCAGGGAGGAGTGGGTGAGGACTGTCCTTCCCAAAAGGCACTGGCACACTGGTGGCACGATCTTGTGTTGGAGCTCAGTCATGCAGTGAGTTAGAAGCTTTACGAAGTGCCAGGTTGATGCCTTACTGTAGTGCCTTCAGCCACAGCACCAGCTTTCTATTTGGATATATCAAAGAGACAGGAAAAATGTTTGTGTGCACGTGTATTTCTGCAGGTATTATATTCCATTCAGAGAAAATAGAATCTGACCCTTAAAAGGGGCTGCTGCAGAGATTAGAGCACAAGTTTCAGAAGCAGCTGCCTTCAGTCTGCCAGCTTTGTGCTTAAACAATTTAAAGTTCTGAAATTTGTGTTTAGTGGATATTCCTGACATTAATGGAAAGTGCAAGAGAGGGGTTATGATCCCTTAAGTTTAACTTTTGTATTTTTCAGATTCTGTGCTGCAGTGTGTAACTCTGAGCTTCATATTAATTGTTAGCAAGTTCTCTTCACAGGAAAGGTAGACAAAACAGTGCTTTTCCAACTTGAGACCAAGGACAAATATTACAAGCTCCAGGCCAAAAAAGTACAAATGGTGAATTGAAGAGACAAAAACAAAGAGGATGGAACTTCATAACCTAAATCTGTAATTGGACAATTAATTAACTGCAATATGCAAATGGGCCAAAACTCATAAAAGTGAAGCCTTTTGACTGGTCGTCCATTTTGTGACCACTTTGGGTTCATCTTGGTGTAGCCCTGGCCAGACTCTTTTACTGCCCAAGGTGTATCTATTAAGGCCTTTTAAGAAATACCTACTTTATTCCTTAAATCTGTCTAGACTCTGTTCTAGGTCAGCCTTTTCAAGGCATCAACTTATATACAAACATATAAACACAGACTGGAGTTTTGAAGCCAGGTGTCTTCTAAAAGTCTTACCAGTTGTATAGAAAGAACTTGAATAAACCCATATGGTTGCATCAGCTTTGAAGAAAGAAAACATATGAGAAGTTTCTTCTTAGGGCACACATTTCTGTGTGTTATTAAACTATTTATGATCCCACATATTTGTATAGAAGGGCTTTTAAATTTTTTTCCATATTGCAGTGTCTTAGTTTACAATGGTTGGCATCATAATTACTATATATCATATAAAGTGTATATATCAGCAAAATTTATGCATAGAAGCACATGGAATATGTAAATAGATATAGAGGGAATGAGTAAAGTCTCATGTAGCAGAGTGTGTGCTACACAGCGCTGCTCTTGGGTGTCATGTTTTTCCCCCATCACTTCCTTTCCTCTTTTTTTCTTGTCTTCTCTTCCATGACATGGAAACAGTGGTTCCAAGATGCTGTTGCTGCCATGGGGTGCAGAAGGTGCCTTCTGTCCTTTCTCTTCACCTTCTGCACAACTTTGACTTCATATTAGGGAGTGACCCTCCTGCTGCTTTATGAAGTGTAGGACTGACTTCTCCAAAACAGACGTTTTTAGAAATGCCCCATTATCTGCAAAAAACCCCCAGGCCCGTGAATGTTTTTTTCATGTCATTGATATTAATTCGAATCCCATCACTGCAGTACAAATTACAGCTGAATTTGGCCTTTGCTGGCTTTGAAGCAGTAAGGGAAAACATGTGTGTAATCATTAACATCTGCGAATTTGCACATTTTGAGGCACATTTTTAAATTAAACAAATGTGCTCTCTGAAGATCTTATTAGTTGAGCAGGAATAAATCCTACAGCTATATTGAAGTCTGAGGTGCAAATAACAGTAAAGCTCTGTCTTCAGATGCTCACAAGGTTTTTCATAAAATATTCTACATAAAATATTCTATCATAAAAACTTTCAGAAAAGCCTGCAGACCATTGTGCTGAGAGTAGGGCAAATCAGAAAAAAATACATAAAGACAATGTTTTTAGGAAGAGGTAATAAAGACCATATCTGGATAATACAGACCATATTACCTCTATTCATATACTTCATCTTGCTTATGTCCTTAAATGGCGACTGCTACTGTAGCACTAGACACTGCCCAAAGGCAGGAGTCTCAGTTTTAAATGCCTCTTCATTTTTCCCTTTAATACATTCAAGAAGTTTTGACACATCTAGGAGTTCACCAGTAAACCACCTGTGACATAGCAGACATTTTATTTTTTAAAAAATCATCACACATTTGAACTGCCTAATCAATCTGCTCTATACTTCTGCTTATTGAAAAGTGGTGCTGCCCAGAAGTGTTGTTCCCAGAATCCAGCAAACGGTTCCCAACAATAGTGGAAATATTCCAACCATTTCCCCATCACCCTATTTAAAACTGTATCCACACACTGAGAAACATTTAAACATTTTAATCCTGTTAAATGTTTGGACCCATAGAGGACAAATTTATGCCAAAGCACTAGAGTTACCTTTGTAAAGTTTAGAGAGTTTTATTTTGATTTTTTGTGGCTCTGCCTGAAGCACAACTCGTTGCCAGGGTGCTTCATTATCTGCATCCAGCTCCCTGACTGGCCAGGCCAGGCATCTCTTGGAGTTCACTGTAGATTTAGCCTGGCTCACATCCCCAGTTGTCCTTCCTACGAAATCCAGGTATCTGAGGCGAGGTGACTGGCATGCACATGGGTTCACCCCAAAATGTGATCCAGACATGGCCTTTGTGCACATTCTGAGTCAGAAACTCAGATGTTTCCCAGGTTATGGTGTCTAGACATAGGCTTAGTGCTTCTGGGACAATAATTTACGTTTTCCTGCAAATAGGTTTCTCATCTCCATAGTGGAGGTAAAATGGTGCTGTCCATGTTGCTTGCTGTTGGGGGTAAGAATGGTCTCCTGAGTTCTTGTTGAGAGTTGAGACATGCACACCCTAATTTCTGTCTAGATCTTTAGCCAGTATTATAATTACCGCATGCACAATAATTTGTTGCAAAGTGTTAGGGCACCTATAAAGAGCATATCATACTGCATACTGTGAGAAACCAAAAGGGCCAATTAAACTGAAGTTTGATCTCTCAAGGATATGTAATGTGTGCTTCTCTGCTACAGCCTGACTGTGGTGATGACTGTGGTGATGCCACATACCACATAAATGCAGAAGGCTTATAAAAAAAAAAAAAGTATGTCATACCACCTGTTCTCATCCAGCTTTTCTTTTTTTAACTAAAGCAACTGCGAGTGAAGCGCAGACTTTCAAGCCAAAGAAACACTTCAGCCGGCATCCAATTTCAAAGGGTTCATATTAAAATTGTATGAAGAGAAATCCAACAGGAATAACTCTGGGAATTCAAAAAGACAAAACCTGGTAGTTTCAAATTCCATTCTGGAAGATGACCTGTTTTTACAGGCAAATGAAAAGTTCTGCTTCACTTTAAAACTGTTCTATTTCTGGAGCTCCAGAAGCTGTCTTCTCAATAAAAATGAGTAATAATAATAACTACAACATGTGAACACTGGCCTTCTCACAAGGGCTTGCAACTTTTAAAAAAACATTGCTGACAGTCATTGCAGATATTGCATCCATAAGTGAAGGTAACTAAAGTGACGTTAAGTGAAGGTAACTTAAACTTTTGTTTAAGTGAATGTAATTTCAACTTTTGGCAGCAAATTTTGTCAGGAATTATGCTAGGTAAATAAATTCAATTCAAGCTGTCAGAAAAAGTGGGTGTCTGGACACCTGTTTTTCATTTATAACATTGGATTAAGTTCCTCTCATCCTGAAGGCAGGAAAAGCATCATTGGAATCCATCTGAGAAAAACTGACTAAGTGATAGCTTATGCAAGAATGCAGAAATTCCCTTTCAACTAGAAGTAAACAAAATGGGTCACTGGTAATTAAATTATTGATTAACTTGGCCTGCCACCCATTCCACAATGCTAACTGATGTTTATACATTTAGACAACACATATCAGCACACATTTTAATAAAGGAGCCCTGACCATCTGAACAGGTAGTTACCTCCCAGTTAATATATGAATATTGTTTTTAAAGATCAGTGTTTTCTAGGCCAGAAGGAGAAAGAACAAAATATGTTGAGTTTTAGTTCTGTAAATAGGAGAACTCTGTGACTATCTAAAGTCTTTTCTACCAGCAAGTTTTCGAACCAAACTCCTTTGGCTCCCCCATTCAGAAGGGCTTTATTACTCTGAATCAATGATACACATATAAAACAAGATGCTAGTGCAGGGGCTAGGCTGCCACACTCACCTGTGCATCACACACTCAAAACTGTCACACACAAAGCTGTGTGACAATTTTTCATCCTTCTCTGTATGAACAAGCCATAGCTATTGCCTTCAGCTAGCATGCATCTATTATGCAGATGTCTGTATGATTAATGTGCCTTCAACCAGTAAGTTTGGCAAAATAAGTAAATACACATATAAATAGTTCCAAATTAGTATCAGTATTTTGCCCAGAAGTTAATAAATTACATTCTTATACAGTGAAAAAATAACATATCACATTTTCTACATCACTCAAATGATTTTTTCAACAAAGGGTTACAACTCTCAAGTAAAAAGTCGTTGTGAAAGATGACACAATTGTCTCAAAAAAAATTAAGGCAAATCCATCTTTATGCAATTAAATATGTATTTCCTTAAACAGTTGCACTTGTGAAGAAGACATTACTTCTGTTTGTGGACAGAACAGTCTCAAATATACAAAAAGGATTGAATCTGAAATTAACTCTATCTCAGCCAAAATCAGGACAACCTCTGTTTCACTGTGTTTGCTCCTAAACTAGTCCTTTTTCTCCTCACTAGTTCCTGCATTGTTAGTTGCCAGTACAGCAACTCATTTTCATTACAGAAATCTAAACTGTGAAACAAGTGCAATATAATAGTTAATCAAATACTATACAAATAGAAGCATTTGTATTATGGCCTTAAGGCCATTGGCTGATTTTAGATTGGAGTTTTATCTTGCACATCATATCATCTAGTCTAAAATTTGAATATAAATATGTGTGAAGACATTTAGATAAGCAATACCAAAGCAACTTCAGCACTGCCTTGGTTTTGCAAAACAGCTGCATATAAGGCCAGTTTTATTCTTTCTTTCTTTATTCGTTATACCCTGATGTTACATGGACATACCCGTTTTGAGGTGTTTGTTCCAATTCCTTTTTTGGGAATAGGTCAAGGTGAGAAGCCAAGTACAGCTTCTGACAAGAATAATTCAGCAAGACTGTTCTCAGAGAGAGACCCTTAGATGGGTTCATTATTTCATCCTAAGCAAAATTTGCAGCTGTTAGGTGCTGACTGAAGACCTTCCAAATTTTTCCTTTTTGTTGTGGATCTTTAGATATCATTAGTTTTGTATATGTCTGCCCAACATGTCTTGACAGCTACTTCATCTCATATTATCTGATAAGAAAATGTAGAATAATTTACTGCTATTAATTATAAACTCTCTTAAGTGCTACTTTGCAAACACAGAAGAAGAAAAGTGTATTCACATAAAATGAGCAACGTGTGAGTATGCCCTGACAAGTTTTGCCTTTATTCCCAGCAAAACCTCTTTTCCTTATGACTTCACTCCAGCTGGTTCTGGGGAAAGAAAGATAAAAGGGTGCTGGGCTCTGCTGCACATGCTCTGCTCAGCCAAAGGCACCTCTCTTTGCTCCCTCAAACCATGCAGGCAGCCCAGCTGTGGAGAAGCTGAAGGCACTCTCTGCCTCCTGCTGTCACGCTTCCCAGCACCCACAGGGCTGGGAGCATCCTGGTCTAGGAATACAGCTGTAATAATAAAAGGGGTGGAATAAAATTTAAAATAAAAGTAGCTAGGTAAAAAATCAAAAGAAAGCCAAGTTTGCCACTCATTCTACAGCTGCCCAGAGGCTTGTGGGCATGTCTCTGTGCTTTGCTACCAGTGGTTGCACATCTGCAAAACCTGTCTCCCAAGCCTGGCAGACCTTCAAGGCATCTGTATAAACAGAGTCCTGAGTTTAAGGGTAAAAAATTTTCTGAGAAGAATTAGGTATCAAGTATCTCATGCTACACTAGCATGTTTGCATGGATGTCAGTCCTAAGCTGACCCTTGTCTGGCCAGTTCAAAATGCAAGTGGCCATGCCTGCCCATACAGACACAGCACAAAGCTCTGTATTTTTCTGCTTCCCATATGTACATTTTTTTTCTGCTCTCCATATGTACATATATATGCAGATGCATTCCTTCCCAGTCCCTCAAAACTATTTTTCCAATTAATTTAACATCACTAGCTGTAAGATAAAGCCTTCACTTTTTTCTTTTTCATTAAACCAAATTCTCTCATAATGAGTATGGATATAAACCTGCAAACCATTATTTCCTTTTCTAGTCTTTGCAGGAGAAATTCAGCTCTGGCACAGATGGCTGTATATATCATCTTGTCCTAGATGAAAAGATTGCAGAAAAAGGGACTGCAGGATTATCCAAAGTAGCTCAAACTCTTAGGAGAAAACACGCAGTTCCACAGCTTGGTTGCTGCATAGTGCTACAGCCTCCAGCAGAGAGTTTTGGGAGTGTGTTGCTGTGAAGTCAGGGATTCTTACAGCCATGCAGTGTGCCTGGCAACAGGACATGAAGGTCTAAGTCTGCAAATGCTAAACTGCAGGCTGCTCTCTCCTAAACTCTCTGTGCTGCACCTCTAATACTGCTGCAGGAATATTGTGATCCATCTGCTCCTGGCACATTGATCCTTAGACTTCAGAAACAGCACTCACAAGAGCCTGTGAGCCCACAAAACAAAACAAAAAAACCCCTCCAATTATCAAGATCTTTCATGATCTGATATTTCAATCTCTTCATGGATTAAGCTAACTAAATGGAAGTAAAAAGTTTTTTTGCTGCAATGCCAGTTCAGCTATGAGGTTCCTGCAATTCAGCATAAAGGAGGTTTATCAAATCCTCTGTTAATACACTACAGTACTGAGTCCCAAGCTAAGACTGATGGAATGAGATAGCTTTTGATTATGGAGCAGACTTTCAAATGAAGCCATAAGTGCCTAATTCTTTGCCTTGAGATTATATCTGAACATTTTTTTACAGATCTCAATCCCTCTGAACTTTAAAACTTTACAATAGCATAATTGATTTTAATATTTCCTAAGCACTTATCTGATATATGAAACTAGATGCTTTATATTGTGATTCAGCCCTCAGGCCTTAAAATTTGTAGATACAGTTACTGTGAAAAATGAAATGTAAAATCAAAAATTTTATCTCTAATGACAGTGTTAGATTTCTCAGTTTATTTTTTTAATATAGTGATTAACATACATCCCCTGTGCTTTTGCCCACAGAACTTTTGCCCAGTGTATTGCCCAAACCAATATTAATAATTGACTTCACTGAAACATATTGTCAAAAAAACTAACTCAGCTGTGCAGCAATGTTTATAACAGAATTTACAAGATAATGTTTAGGATCTTTAGCACTTCTGCCACGACTATGTCATTTTAATGTCCAGCAATGTCAAACTGCACAGATGAGTTAAATGCTTGGAGCACTGCTGTGGAGTAAGGCCACATGAACCTCTAGGTGATGGGGTAAAAATCAAATTCATAACCAAAATTAGATATTGAAGTGTTCACACTACCTGCTGGAGTATGAAGCATCTACAAATAGGATATTTACAGGAGAACACGCCAACTCTGTAGCCAAATACGTGAACCAGTAGGAAATGGGGAGAGAAGGGTAAATCCCGGTGTCAGCACCCTGCTGCCAGCTCCAACCAAAAACGTGTATGGATGCCTTTTGATTAAAACATGGTTGTTCAAATTGCATAAGAATTTTGGATTAGATTATCCTATCTTTCAAGCAAATGGATTGAAAGGTGGATTGGTTGATAAGATATTCAATTGATTGGTTGATAAGATATTCAGCCAGACTCACTGTTTCATGTACCATCAGTGAAGCAGAGCAGAACACTTCGGGAAAGTGTTTGCAGCTTTTGGATTGCCTACCTAAATTTAGACTTGCCCTCACCAGAGAACAATCATTGCTCATGAGATCCTCTACAACATCAGGACTGGCTATGACAAGAGCAGAAGTGGAGTGGCTGAGAAGCAAAGCTGGAAAGAAAGAAGCATAGCCCTTTCATCAGTCTTTATGCAATGAAGGAATATTAAGGAGCTTTCACCAAATACAGCTGCTCCACTCATCCAGAAGTTGTGAAGGCAGTTGGGGCAGTCAGGTGAATCCCCCCAGGGCTCACTTGGCCAATGCTGGCACCAGTAGCTGTAATTTCAATATCACAGGTCAGCAGAGGTGAAGTGGTGAATGGATGTCTCTCCTGCTTTTAGGGCAAGAAAATCATAAATTATAAACTGAATTTAACATCTACAAACAGCTAGTTCAGGGATTTTTGCATGAGTTATATGTTGCTGACCTTAAAATTGTGCCTTAATACTGATTGAAAATGGGGGCGATGCATGCTTCATAAGAAAGCAATGGGAGCCAAACCTAGAAAACACACCAAAACATTTATTTGTTTGTTTTCTCTGTGCTTTTCTTTTTTCCTAAATTACTCACTTTATGGCTACACCACCAGGTGCCAGTCAAGAGTGGGATGAAAGGATACAAAAATAAAACTGCAGTTTGTGCATTTGAGGACCCAGGTGCCACTTCAACATGAGATGTTCTACTCTGATTACAAAGCATCTCACAGGGTTTAGGACACAGAAAATAAACAGGACCAAGTGCAAACACTGTGAGGACTAATTTTAGCCCTTAGTCTCTTATTTCACTGTCTTGAACTGGAACAGAAACTGCAGAAAAAAATTTCCTGTAAGCTTAATCTCTGTCTTGGATGCATGGATATTTCTCTATGTTATATGACACTCTCCAACCTGTCATGTTCTGCTATCACTCAAAACTCTTTATAACTTGTTAACAAGGTGGTGAAGGGGAGCTGAATATTTTCCCAGAATGGTATTTACACATTTTAATAAAGATAAATATCTTGATCATTTTAAGGCCACATAAAATAGTGCAGAAAAATAGCCTTCTTTGACAACTGGGAACAAGATCATTTGCTAGAAGGTGCTAGAATTTCACACAGAAATGACTTTAATGAAAATTAGTCTGACCATTGACAGGAACAAAACACATGCCACAGATTTCTTGATAATTTCATAGCTATTATTAATATAAAAGAAATAATATTGTAGGAAAAACTCTGTAAAACCTAGAGAAAACGCAGGCTGGGAAAGAATAAACTACCATGGCCTTGATGTAGATTTCTCTGAGAAACAGGCATTGCTTAAATTCTGAAGGGAAATCAATTTATGATTTTTACAATACTCACATATTTTCATCATGCTTTTGGGCAACTGTCCCAAATTATGTATTCAATTATTAGATATATATAATGTGAATGAGTGAAGAAGGTAAATTTGGTATGTCTTGGTGAATTAATGCAGATCTAAGTCCTGTCACCATGTGTAGAAACTTAACAAAGATATCACTAATAAAATCTTGTGAAATAAAGTGAGAAAAATACATGATTTAATGAAAAATAAAATGACTGTTAACTTCATCTCTGCAGTCCAGGTATGAAAATAAAATCCTCAAGAGCTTAACAATGCATCTGTAACAGACTAAGTCCTGAAGCCCTGAATTAGAAGAAACTTTGCATCTGTGCCAGCATCTGCTGAATCAAAGTTCACATTGAAATGAGGTTTCTTTCTTTCAAATGTTCAGTTTTCTTTGTTTATTTCAGCCCTCCTTTCCCCTGCACCCACCACCACACAGCCTCTTTTTTCCCTGTTTGTTGCCAGAACACAGAAAAGTACTTTAAGCATTTTTCCCAGCCCCATCTGAGGAAAAACATCAAACTAAGTGAGATGCAAATAAAAATGCCATCTGTTTTCACATCTTTTAAAGTGTCTGACTTTTTTGTTTACAATTTAAAAAATTACTTAATTTTAAAACCTCAGATTTTAAATTATATCTTCATTATGCCATGAAAACTAGGAAAAGAACAAAGAATTAAGAAAACAGGTTTTAAATGAATATTTTCTCTTTCCCTGAGATGCTTTAACAGAAGCAGCTGCAAGAGTGAAATAGTTAGTTAACTGTATGATATTTAACTCTTTGGATGCCAACTTTGATCTACATTTTTAAAAGGAGTCAACATGTTTTGTATGCTTGTCCTACTTACCTCCCAAGTTAAGCTTTTGAGATAAGTGCATTCTCCTCTCTTCAGCTGACCACCAAAATGAGAGCTCCATGCTCCACTTTTACATGTGTTTTGCTACTAGTTACACTGCTGTCCCAGAATAATAACTGAGAGAAGTTAATACCACTGGGTCACTGCCATTCCTGTGCCCAAAAATGCAATCTTTGTGAGAAAATAGATTGCCGAGATACTACCTGTGGGCACAACTGGGCACTATGAAAAATAAATAAAGAAAAAAATGACAAAGAAACAAACTAAAAAAATCCCAAGGTTTTGTGGGTTGTGTCTGTAGCATTCCCTAAGTCCAATCTTGAGAGAATGTGTATCTGTAAGTGTGTTCAATGATCACATTTGGTGGAGAGGAGATATGGGTAGAAAATGAGTATCCACCACTTTTCCAGTTCCTTTGTCCCAGGCTTCTTGATGGCCAAATTAATCCCCAGTACCACATATGAGTAAGTCTAATTCTACAGAATTAGAGCAAAACCACAATGGGAGATACCACTCAGGCTGTCCCATGTCCTTGGGATCCCTGTCCCAATGGACACATGTTTCATCATGCTATGGATGCCCCCAGACAGTTTTGGTTTTGGTTTTTTTTTTTTTTTGAGCACCTCATGCAGCCTGCAAACACACAAAGGCTGAAGTAAAGACCAAAGGAATTGACCTGAGTTGGGTGAACATCACTCAGGCTCCCATCTGACTTCTTTAGGAGAAGGAAACTGCAGGTGCCTTGAGGCAGAGCAGGGCTGGGCACAAAGAAGAAAGTGGCAGTGACAAGCAGCCACAGGCCTCCCCAGGTGCCACCTCCTTGCAGAGATGCCCCAGCTGCAGGAGCCACAGGCTGCTCTCAGAGCTCCAGCCACTGCTGCTGCATGGGACTCTCATGGCACAAAAGAAAGCTGCCCACCCTTAGTTAAGAGGAATCCTGGTGATCTACTGGGGCTATGCTTCCTGCTGCAGCGCAGTGCAACCTGCAGGGCTGCCTGTCATGTGAGACATAATTTGCTCTTCTTTGCAAAGCAGAATTGCCTTTGATCCACAGCCTGAATTAAAATTCAACTTTGAAGGTTTTCTAAGTGGTGATACATTTTAAATTTTCCTATAGATTAATTTCAAGACCCAACAATTATCTTACAGAAAGCACTTACAAGCTCCACCACTGTGTTGCTGTGACCTTCTTCCACAGAAGCTCAGGTTGGAGTAGGATATCCTTTCCAAATATAGCATCCCCAACCCACATTTTACCTTGGGAACCTCAGGTAGGCCCCAAGATATAAGCTGAAAATTATTTCCCGAAGTTAATCCACTCCCCTCAGAAGAAGTGGGATCAGATGGAAATATGGATGGCATCCGTGAGTTCTAGCACACGAGCCTAGTGCCAGTGAGATGGGCTAATCTCACTTCTCCATGAGCATCAAATATTGCCCAGGGTCCTACTCAGCTCTTTTATAGAACAAGGAATTAGCCAGTTTTATAAGAAATTTGATCCTTCGCACTACTTTGTAGTACTATTTTTTTGGCTGGTTTTGGCAGTCTGTTTGGTTAAAGACACTAAAACCAGGTTAGGCTGCCTGATTTCATTGCTGTGCTAGCATTGTACATCCTTGTTGGCTGAAAACTTACATTAATGGCAATCACTGGGAAGCAACCTGCCAAATTAGAATAAGGTCATTACAATTTACACCCAATAAAAAAGAAAAGGTATTAAAATACATTCCCAGGAAAACACATCATTAAATAGATGGCACACAAGATAATTCAAGGATTGCATAATCTTACAATCTAGCCAAGTAAATATCCACCAAAAAAAATTTGCTGATCATCTAAGAAAACATTCAGGAAATTTTAGCAGCTTTTAAAAGCATGTTACTGTTATCCGTTAGTCCTCAGTAAACAACATTTGCAACACTTTATACACATCAGCAACTTGTGCCAACCAAAAGATCACTGCTGCTCCAATATGTATCATTTAATACTTTATGTGTTTCAACACCAGTGCAACTAATTTTCACTTCATTCTGACAGGAACTGTGACTCAGATTAATATGCTGATTTCTTCCCCATTGCCACATAACACAAACAATCTCTGACCATGCTATCTTTCTGTGTCTTCTACTTATCCTCTTCCTTCCACTCATTTCATGTAAGCATGTGGGAAAACATGTTGGGTGTTTTGGGGGATATTGTTTGTCTGCTAGGGGGGATCTTGGGGTTTTTGTTTGCTTGGGGGGGGGGGGTGGGTGTTGGGGGTTTTTTGTTTGTTGGTCAGTTGGGTTTTGGTTTTTGTTTGTTTGTTTATTTTTGTTTTGTTGTTGTTGTTTGCTTTTTTCAGGAAGATAAATGCTTTTTATTGTTTTCCATTTTCATTTGGCTTTTTTTACTGCCCTGTTTCCTTTTACATCTTTAAGTGTTTGTCTTCCAAGATCCCTATCCACCTGCCCAGCTTGTGCTCCATCTCTGAGGCTACCTTTTTTCTGAAATAGTTTGTGATGCTCTGTTTGTTTCAGATTATAGCTAATTCTCCTCATTCTATGTAGACAAAGTGGGGCTTGTTAGATTAATATTTAACCAGGCCAGTAATGACTGGGATCATCTAAGCTAAGTCTCTGAATAATACTGGCCACAGGACTGCCTTGAATTAACTTCCCTCTCAACTGGAAGAGACCTCTAGAAACACATATGAACTTGATTTAAATGATTCCAGTGATGGTAAATCCACCACAACCCATGATAAACTCTTCCAGGGTTTAATTAACATCTCTATTAAAAATGTGTGCTGTATTTGCAGTTTGCATTTATCTGCTTCATCTTGCACCAACTGGAGGCTATTAAAGCCTAGTTCATTTTAGAGTTCAAAAAGCCTTTTCATAGTGAGTTTCTGGTTTTGATATAGGTACTTAAGCATTCATTGAGTCTCACCCCGAGGCAAGTTTTTGAGGACTCTGGTCGTTACTACAGCCCTTCACCTTCTTGACGTGTAGACATGAGACCCTGGGACTCTTTTTTTCTCTAAGTAAGGTATTTTTTTTCTAAGTTCTGTGACCATCTAAAGCCACAAACAATATTTCAGGTTGAGTTTTCGGTCTATACTCCACTGCTTGCACATGCGAGGATAGAAAGTTTCATTTTCAACAAAGCACCATGTTCTGATGACAATTGTCTTGAAAATTTCCTGCACAGGAGACTGAGACAGGGTGAGAAATATCACAGCCAACACCTATCAAGACACCATTTAAGAATTGAAGTGTTACTACTGGTAGCATCACGCTGTTCTTACTAATGGCAGGTAATGGTACACTCAAGTACTGAGACACAGATGATCCTGCATTTACAATCTGCCTTTTTCATAATTTACTTCTTCCCCAAGCATCTCAATATCAGAACAAAGTTTCATATAGGAGCGCTGAGAATCATTTTGCATTATCTTTCACACAGATCATTCCAACAGGCTTATTAAAATATGTACGTATATTTCAGTATTTAAAGAGAATTTTTTGATTTTAAATGTCCTTCCTCCCCCTAAAAGAACTTGAAGTGAGCTTTACATATTCTGAGTTCATTACAGGTATTTAATCACCATATATCTTCATCTACTATGATAATCATGGGTGGAAAATAAATCACATTTTTCTACAGCTCCTAGAAACTTCTAGAAACTTTGACATTTGAAATATATCAAAAGTGTCTTTAAATGGTATATCATGGGTTTCTGAACTGAAAAATGTCACTCACTCATAATGTGCTCTGTAGAATATTTTCAATTTTATTCTTTCATAGCTGTGCATCAAAGCAAAATTGAATTTAGAAACAAGAACATAAATATCCCAAGCAGTAACTTTCTGCTACTTCCATGACATGTAAACATATTAGACAGGAACAAGTTAAGACAAACCAGTTGCAGATCCTCAAAGTCTGCTGAAATCAGCAATAGAACTACCCCCAACTTCAGTGTCTGTGAGCCAGTCCCTTAACACTAGTATTGGAATGCTTTACTCACAGGTTTTGAAAAAAAAAAATTTGAAAAAAAAATTCACTGTTGAACAAAACAGCTACTTTCCCTGATGATCCCAGAAGTAGTTCATTTTAAAAAATAAATAAGTAAACCAAAACAAAACCCAAACAGAACAGCTGAGCTTGGGAAATAAAGATTATGGATACTTTTCTTAGAGAGTGCAGACTCCCCAACCCACAGATCAGAATTGACTCTACCAGTAAACCTCTACTGCCCACCTTAATACACCAAACTTTTCTTATATAACTTCTCCCATATGCGCACGTTTGAAATCAAACTATTTACTTCACTGAGGTGGAAGAGAATTTAATAATATCTCTGGAGTTTAGTAATGCCAATATAATATAAATTCTACATCCTGAGGCACTCAAATTGAACAATGTTTCTTTTGGTTGCCCCTGTAGGACTGAGTCACCTTTACCAAGAGATGTTTACCTGGCAGTGTTTGGAGGGCATAAGGTTCTTATACAGAGCTGCAGCATTTTGGGTTTGAGAGGGTGCGTAGTTTTACCTAGTCGGACAATCTTCCTAGCAAGGCCTCAAGCATGATGTGCAGCTTCTTTTGGAGTCTTAGTGTGCTCTGCAGAAAGCTGGGTATTATTCCTTTTTTCAGGAAAAATCCCAAATTTTGCAGCACATGAGGGAAAATTGCTGGAAATCCGTGACTTCAAGGAGCTTTCAATTTTTTTAAATTTTCAAGAATTTTGAAGTTTTAGTCTGATGATGAAGCATCCGTTCTATAATCCTGCCTCTGTGCTATCTGATGGTAAGTTGTTTTTATTTGATCTTTCTGTCTACATTTCATCTTTACTATGCTGTGGACTTGCCTTTTTAAGTTTAAACAAGCCTGGTACAAGGCAGATCCCATCTCTCCACTGTATTATTTCTGTCTTCCTCTGTGACCTCAGGAAGGCAATTCTATTTTCTTACAACCATACAAATAAATTCACATAGTTTCTCCAACTTCAGGGCCAGAAATATTTTAAAACTAGGGCTGGGAGTTTCTCTGGAAATTTACCAACTTATTCTGGAATAATTACTTCAATAAATTCCAGTAGCTTCACAAGTGTGGGCAGACCCTCAGAATGGAGACAACAATTCTGCAGTAAGGGGCAAATTCTACAACAAATCCTCTCCATAAATTACTGCCTCAGCAAGGATATAACAATTCCACTAGATCTACACATCTGGTCTTGTTTTTAATATCTGCCAAAAGATTTCAAATGGATATTTTTGATATGAGCTGATTTTGTCCTCTTTTGTTGTTGTTCTGGTAATAATTCTGACCTATTCCTTTTTAAAACTATTTGAGAATTGTCACGTTGAAGGGTTCCCCAATTCAAGACATTACTATCATAGTTACTCTTGTATTAACTGGAAATTTTATTTGTTGTTTTCATGACAGTAAGAACAAACCGGCTCTCTTTGTTATTTTTACATCAATAGTGTGCCCTTGTTCTACAGTAATTATTTTGTTTTTCAACACTTTTATTACTTTGGAAGTGGTTTAGCTGTCTTTTGTGTAACTGGTTGCATTCCATGCCCAGTATGCTCACCTATCATAGCATTCATTTCTGGACTCCTTTTTGATGGTTTTCTAAGCTTTTTAGCAGATAAATAATATTAAAATATATACCATTTTTTTCTTCCTGAAATTTTCATAAGCATACTTAAACATAACTATGTGACAAGTATGCGGTGAAATAAATGATAGCAAAATTTTGCCACATGGTATTTGTCCACGAGCATGCACATATCTGTAAGTGCACGTGTATTTGCCAGTGTAGACACAGGTAATTATGAGCTTATCATCCCAAATGTTAGTTTAAAGGCAATTGCACACAGAATGTCTCAAGAACATTTTCCTTTGATCAAAGTTGATATTTCAGTCAACCATTGAACCAAATGAAAATCATTTACACAAGGGATGACTTAGAGCAGTGGAAAAAAGTGCAAGGTGTTGTTATTAAAATATAATCAAAAGTGAGAAGCGTTGGTTGTGCATTTAAAGACAAGGTGAGATAGCTTTTAATTTCTTTACCTAAAAGTGCTTTAGAGACTTGCTATTAGGGTGCCCATTGTTCTCCTGCAAGCACTCAGAATCTTCACAGGAGCAAAGGCCAAATGTCACATACTATATACCCTGAGATCTGAAGGACACAGGAAACTCCAGGCATATTTCAGAGGCTGAGAGTGGTATTACTGCAGTGGGAATTCATCTGTCCTGCAGTAATTTGGGGAAGTGCAGAGCACAGAGCTTGGTGTTACATTTCCTGCTGATGCTGGGTCCCCCCACCTCCTGCTTGCTCTCCTCCTCCTGCAGCCAGAAGCCACAGCACTGCTGGCAGCCTTGTGCTGAGCTCTTATCATGAGAACTGCATCTGAAGCACATGCAAGGCACAGCTGAAAGGCTACAAGCTTCCTCACCCCAGGCTATGAGATGTATGGAAGTGTTTAAACAAAGCTGATTTCAAAGGCCAGAGTAATTTTTGGTCCTGATCCTTTTGGCCTTAGTGCAACTCCAGAGAGCTGAGTAGTCATAAAGCACAAGCAGCATAATGCATTTTGTTTATCTTATCCAGTTTTACCACTTGAAGCAGTAGAATTAAAAAGCAATCAACCAAAAAGTAGTTCGTAATCACTACTCCTTGGTAGGGTGGGAAAGGGCAAGAGGAATGAAACCACTATGAATATCAAACTAGCCAAGATCTCATTAAGTGAATATGATCTTCCACCATGCTTAAACTGCTGGCCCACCCCAGTGCCTCCAGGGAGCTCCTCATATGTAGCTCCTGTCACTCCACCCCCAAATCTGCCTGGTCTGGAAAAAGAGACATCTGAGGGTTTGTCTGCCACTAACCCCTCTCTCAGGGCACCCCAAGAGAACCTGTGACAAGTGGCAGAAGACAGGGCTTGCACAGAAAACGTCAGGACTAACAATCACACAGGGCTTCCTCCACAGGCCATGAAGCATTCCCCAAAAAAGAAGTGGTACAGATGCAGGTTGTTCTTTGCACAGAGTTGGGATGTCGTCAGAGAGCAGTGCACCACCAGGCTGCAGACTGACATGTTAAAAGGTGATAACTTCTTTTGCTTACAGAGAACTTCTTTGGACCCCCAACAGCAGCTTAGCACAGTGCTTAGTCCAGGATAATTTGTTCTTCACCATGCTGTTCATGCAAACTGCTTCTCACCCTTGGCTGAGTCACACATTTCTGCAGCTACCTTAGGATGAGCACTTGGCTGGACCCTGGAATAAACAGAAGTCGTAGGGACTGACAGAATTCCCAATGAACCAGGGAGGATATGGGATATCTGCCCAGCTTGAGAGGGAGTCTCTGGGCTTACAGAATGGCAAACAAAGTATTATTTCCCTTAAAAGACCTTTACAGGAGATTTTCACACACATTTCCTCACCAAGAGGATATCAAATAAATTTTACCATGGGAAGGGGAAACCTGGGGAATTCTGATAACCCAGAAAAACCTGTTTAAAACTTCTGAGCTTAGGGCATCTGCATATAAAATATTCTTAAGAGGTGGGTGTATGCATGGAACAACTACATCAGATTATACACACTTCCACCTCCTACAAAATTACACATGCAAAAGAGGGAGGCTACATTTAAAAGAGAGAACTACAATTGTCTGCATCAAGATAGACACAAGATTCAGGAAATTACTTTGGCACGAGACTTGGAATACTAAATTGAAATATAATGATAAAGCATGGAACCATGACACACCTTCAGTTTAGATAAGGCTGCACAGCGTAAAACTGTAGAAAGCTGTTTTTATGCCATAGCAGGTGGTTACAGATTCCTGCCAGACAAATGACAGCTAAGACAGCAGCACTTAGAGAACATAAATCACACTAACCAATTGTAATATTCAGAAATTCTAACTAGTAAGAGCTCAAGTTACTCTATGGGTGGGCAGAATGAAAAAGACTTTGAAATCCATCAGGAAGTACAAGACTTAAAATATGGGAACAGGGCTGATTTTTCATACTAATTGAAGGGCCCTCTAATTCTGCTCATGGTATCTCCTATCTTGCCTTCCTACTGAAAGGAGCAGCTACTTACTGGGAAACATGTGAAAAAGTGGTTCAGCACCCTGCATACATGATACTTTGAAGTTAAAATTTACATTAGGAAGTCTTCAGTTTAAAGTAGATAAATAAAAACTTTCTTTCTAGTAAAGTGAATAGTTCTATTTAGTTCAACCAGCAGATACGGCAAGCAAAAAAATAAAACAAAAAATTCCCTGTGCTATCCTTTTGCAACTTAAATACTTTCAAATGTCCTAAGTAATTAAATTTAAAACACTTATGTATTTTATTTTCCAGCATCTGTGTTATTTGTTCAGTGATAACATTTTGTCACCCATCATAAACATAAGAATCTTCATTTTGTTTTACTGTCAGTCTGTGTCCCTCATGCATAAAGAGAAGCTTATAAGCCAAATAAGAATTTAAGGCATTTATAATAATTTTAATATCTTTTCTGGAGAAAGAAAAAGGAAAGACTAAATTAAACTGAGGGATCACAATTTACTCAGAATTTACAGCATACTGTATCTTTTGTTTGAGCAAGCACATTTCTACAGAAGAAGCCCCAGACATAATCCCTACATTTAATAAAAATATGTAGAGATTCTACCTTAGACAGAACCCACTTCTTTATCTAAGAGCTATGAAACTGTTAGGATGTCAAGCACAAGTCAGCTTGTGGCTTTCAGGAATATTTGTGAGGATTTTATATGTTGGGATTTTTCCCTATGATCTGTTACAGGAATTTGTGTTTTCTTTTGAAGCTTCTTTTGAGGCTTTGGGCTCTGCCACCTTTGTATACCATCAGGGCATGTGAAGAACAATTCAATGAGAAAGGAAGTGTCAGATTACTAAAACTTTGGGCTTGCTCTAGTTATCACACATTTATACTCCCAGAGTAGTAAAAAGTCAGAGAAAGAGCCTCTTTGAAGAAAAAAGCAGTAATATCCCTGTGAGGACATTGGGAGACTTCACAGTGTGATTTATAGAAAATGTAGAAAAATAAGTCCTCCAGCAAAACCAAATAAGTACTGATTTGTCAAAACTTGTATTTATTTTTGCAAGCAATGGAGTTTTCAAATATTAGATTTTTTCCCAAGTAAAAAGGTCAAAAATTATAGTACGGCAAATATAAGAACTATTTTTTGAAATTAGTTATCCTTTATGCCTCCACTTTATATGCTATTTGTAAAAATACCAAAATCATTATCATGCAAGGAGACTCCTTTGTTCCCTTTCTCCCTACTGTACTGAGAATGATTTCCAGATATCAAAAAAGGAATATACTTCATATTAGTATCAACATAAAATTCTTACATATTTCTATTCCTACTAGCTAGTTTTGACAGCTGTCCATTTTTGGGGGCTAAAGAATTTATTAAGTAGAACTGAGAATTTCTTTGATACAAAAATTGGGCAGGGTCTCAGAACCCTGGCGCAGCATAATTCAATCAATGGGAACTAGAGCAGAAATTCTGCACCAGTTAGCCCTTTACCTGAAAGCTTTTTCACCACATCTTTTTCTGCAGTGCTCGACCACAGTAGCCTTTATTCTGTTCTGCCTTTTGTTGGTTATTTTAGAGTTTCTTCAGTATTTCTATTGTAGTGGTCATCAAAAAATACATCCTCCTGTACATCCCCAGTGCTCTTCATGCTGAAAAACATTTGTAAGATGCTTCTGATTCTTTCAGACAGCCAACTCAAATAAGTTTGTTTTTCTCTTCTATTTACCTTAAAAGAAGGATGCCATTGCACTAGGAGCTGAGAAAGGAGCGAAGTTGCTGTGTCTCAACTAAGCAACAGCTGTAAACTCATTCTTTACAGCTGAGTTAGGGACCTTCTTTTCTTTCATTCTTCTGTTGTCTCCCACATATATCAGCATACTTCACATGCAAAATTAACTCCTTTGAGATGGATTAACTCCCACATGAGATTATTAGTAATATATACTCATATGAAAGAGATGAAATAGCGGCAAACTAAGAAATATCAGTTCTGATTTATCCTCCTCTAACTAGATAGGGAAGGAAAGTCATCCCCCATAAACTGTTTTATGGGCTGGAATTTAAAACCTTCAGAGGTACATAAAGTAAGTATATTGCTGAGCATTCATGGTTTGAAACAATAGGAATGGCCAAGGCAAATTATTCATTTATATGGTAGGAAGATATATTGAATTTTCAAATAGTGATAGGTGTGAAAGTGTGGCATTGACTCTCACTATTTCTTCCCTTTTAAAAAGACACAATTAGCACAGATGCAGGAAAATATCATTATGCCTGAATATCAGATATAAAACAATATTTTCAAGAAATATTCAGACTTGACAAGGCACAAAATAATTTCACATATACATATTTGTCTATAGCAGATATATTTCTAACTATGAGGATGCAAAGATGTCATTGACCAGTGCTCCATTCTGCTTAAGAGTGCTGACAGAGCATTTCCAATGCACATTGCTGTGGTGGCTTTGCAAAACTAGGAGCTCCAACTGTCTGTTCTACTTCTTTGGAAGAAGATTCCTTCAAGGAGGAATCTAAAACAAAGTCTCTGTCACTTTTGTGACAAGTCTAGCATTTTGATAACCTCTTTATACACACAGCTTAAATCAACTGAAAGGAACTGTGTCTTTCAGTTGAGACATTTAGGCTGGATATTAAAACAAGGTTCTTCACCCAGAGGGTGGTTGTGCACTGGCACAGGCTCCCCAGGGAGGTGGTCCCAGCAGCAGCCTGACAGAGCTCAAGAAGTGCTTGCACAATGTGCTCAAGCACATGGTGTAGTTCTTGCGCTGTCCTGTGCAGGGCCAGGAGTGGGACAGTGATCCCTGTGTGTCCCGTCCAACTCAGGATGTTCTGTGATTCTGTGCTTCTAAGAGGTAGGTCTGGACAGAAGCCCCTGATGTGCTGTTCCTGCTGTCTCTGCTGGGAGAGCACAAGCAGTCAGCTGGGAATGGTGTGGTGACCACTTGGAGGTGAGTCTCAAGATCTGTGTGAGCTCATCTATGTGGTTTTCAGTATTACCTCTCTTCTCTTGCATCCAGTGAGTCTTCATCTTTCACCAACTTGCTGCATTTTGTTTACATATCAAATTTCCTGGGGGTTGTTATCTTTGTTCTCCGTGCCAGAAGAGAGAGAGAGGAAAAAAGAACCTTCGGCTATTTTTGCTGGCCTCCTTTCTAGAACTCCTTGGTCATGAAATATTTAAACTTTTCCCCACAAGATATCAAACAACATTATCATTATCTTTAATTACAAACTAACCTGGTGTATTTTTATAATTAAAGGGAAGTAAATAACATTTAGAGTTTAACTGTGAGCTTCTGTGGAAGGCAGTGGTTAAGTTAAATCACTTATTGGAAATACAAAATACTATTCACAAAAGATGAAGGTGAAATGGACATAATGACAGACAAATTGAATCATATCCACAGTACCTTCTATTTCAACATAAGTTTCTGTATGTTTTCAGCACAAAGAGAAAGAGCCTAACTCTAAAATGTAGTTGGGGCAACCATACCATGACACTAAAATACAGCTTTGAACAGAACTACGTTTCTTGTGAAATAGGGATGAAAATTACTGTTGGCACATCCTTAATTAAAAGGTAGCTATCAAAGCCTTTTAAACCAGAGAGTTTACCAGTTCCCAAAATGTAAAGCTTATACATTCTTCCTTCTATACAGTCTTCCAACACACGTCTCTTTTCAAAGTGTGTATGCTGAGGAAGAGGAACATGAACGCTGTGGATATCAAAATGGCAAGACACATATTAACATGATTTTCAAAGGATTAAAGATCCAGTAAGTAATACAATTATTTATACTGATTCTGTCCATTTCAGAGTGGTGTGAAATGCTGCCAGGCAGAAGGAATCGAGGAGCACATGATGTGCTGCACACTGCCTTTCCCAAAGGATGGCAGGCAGCATCTGCTCCCTGGCCCAGAGGGGATCCCTGCCCCACCAGACAGCCCACGCTCGCTGACCATCCACCCAGGGCAGCATCTGTCCCTGCAGGCAGGGCCCCAGGGAGCCTGCACAGGCTGTGGCTGGGACAGGAGGGTGAAGGGCTTTTTGCTGAGCAGGATGTACAGGCGAGCTGCTTTTCAGAAAAGGAGTCAACACCCCCACAAAACCTTTGTGTGACAACAAGTGAGCTTTGGCCAGGCTGAACCAGCAGGGCTGAAGGAAGAGCAGGGTGACCTACGCAGGGTGTTGGTACTGCCCCAAACTGCTGGCAATTCAGTCACTCTCCCATAGCTGGCTGAAAGATAAGCTTCTAACAGTAGGAAAATTTGTAGTACATCATAGTGCCAATAACATACACAAACATGTTTACAGCACTGCGGATCCTAAAAGGTTCTTACATCAGAACCTTTCATTTTATGTTGCTAAAGATAGGGTCTTTATTATAGCACTTGCTATTTGTAATTCTGTCTTTGAGTTACTGTAACATTATGCAAGGTCCCATGCCTTTCAAGATTGCTGTGCCGTAAGTCTTGCCTGAAAATGTAGCACTAATCTGTAAATCTCTGTGCGTTTTCATAAATACCACAGCAAACCTCTTAATTGCAGATTATCGTCTTAATGCAAATTTCAACACATCTTCCTCTGTGTTCACCTGCCACTCTGCCCACTGACTTACTCTGTGCTAGAGATGTTTACCAGTGATTTAGCATCTTCCACTGCTTTTCATTCCTTAAGTGATGTGTGGGCCATCATCAGGAGAAGACAGCTTTCATGAAGTTAAACTCTCCATGTAATGGGATTTGGCCTGTGTCTGCATGCTCCTATCAACACAATGAGTGTAGGAAATAAGTATATTTGAAATCACACCACAATGCTGGTATTTGATACATCCGGATAGTAGTGGTGTTCAGAGGGTTCCTGAAGCCACACCTGTCATCAAGTATTCCTGAACCCACTGCTGGATGAAGTTTTTTCCTATTCATAAATGGCATGAACACTACTGAGCATGTCACTATTCAGACAGGTTTACAGAACAAAAGCCTCTTGTTTTCAATCAGCCAGAATTCTACCAGGCACCAGGCACCAAGTCTTTGAGTAATGAGATCTTCCACCAGGTACACGTACAGCTTTATGATGCAGGGCACTGGAAACAGGTTGGGCTCTCTGAGTGAACAATGAGCAGTTGTCCTGTACATTTATTGGGAGGTAGTAAGATCCCCCCTCATCCCTTAGATATATGAGTCTCAGAGATATCAGATGTTCCATTACTGCCTCATTATCAGTGTTTGTTCATTCTTTTTTCTGTGGCTGATGAAGAGGTACAAAATGAAATAATACTTATTCTTTATTTTTTAATTATTTATGTATATTTACCCAGTGGAATACGAAGTGAAATAAAGAACACGCATATAAAATGGATTGTTCCAGCTGTTCTCTTATCCCAGTAAAGTGCTTGTTCATCAACCCTGCTCACTCAGGTTGGATAAATCGCAGGAATAATTGTCTCACAAATGCCCAGCAACACAATTTTTTTTTCTCCAACCAGAATTTCTCCAGGTAGCACTTGACAGAAGTGCTTGCTGCTCAGCATGACAGAGCCAATGGTAGCCTGCATGTAGCCTGACAACATGTAGTATCAGCCAACCACTGTTTATCTCAGAAGATGACACTGCTAATTAAAATCAGCACCTGGTGTTGATATAATGCCAAGTTCATAGGCAAATCTGCACTTTGTCCCACCAGCCCCTCACAGAATCCTCCAGAGGGAAAGCCAAAGCTCTTACAAGTTACTACTGCTCTTGAAATTAGTTACTAAAAGTTACTAAAGCTCTTGAAATTGATGGCCTTTCTGCCTCCTACAGAAGGAGACCCTGCAATAAAGCGCTGCTCTTTGGCTATGGCTGTAACTCAGGTCATAGAGTAAAGTGACTGGGCATTGCCTTATGTGTTTTATTGAATTTAAGTTGATGGCATGCTACAAACACTTTTCAGCATGTGAAAGGGTAGGCCAGACAGGTTCTTTCATTAGACTCTCAGTAAAGAAATTTGAATACTGGCATGCTTTTTTTTAGCACAAAAGATATCTCTGTAGGAAGCCCAGTGCCTAACCAAGGCTAGAGAAGTCAGTGCAGCTGCAGTTTACCAGAATGCGACCACAGCATAGCTGCACAGAACAGCTACTTACAGCTGCTTTGAATTATTTATTTTTCCTTATCTGAACGAATAAAATACTGGGGACAGACATACAGAAGCTGATGATATAACAAGTTTTATTCACTTTAAGCAAATACAGCAAAGATCATCAAAGGTCAGGAAATAAGAGCAAACCATTCTCAGAAATCCCTTCATACATGTTTTTTTTTCTGTAGTTTCATGTTTTTTTCTTTTGGTGCCATTCCAGAACTCACTTTTGTACCATGGAGGATACAGGACGTCTTCATCTAAAATACTGCGCTCAGTTTTGATCCCCACTACATGACAAAAAATGTTGGAGACAGGTTGGAGAAAGGCCACACAGATGAAGGAAACCTGCTATTTGAGGAAAGACTGAGAGAACAGGCCTTGTTCAGCCTTGAGAAAAGAAGGCTTGGGGGAAACATTATCGTCATGTTCCAGTATTTAAAGAGTGGCTACAAAGAAAATGGAGACTGTCCTTTTACAAGGAGTCACATGGAAAAGATAGGAGGTAATGGGTACAAGCTTCTCCTGGGGAGATTCCAATTAGACACGAGAGGAACATTTTTCTCAATGAGAAAAATTAATCACTGGAATTACATCTCCAGGGAAGTGGTGGATTACCCAACATTGGACAATTTTATGATTTGGCTGAACAAGGTGCTGGGCCATCTTTTCTAGGCCATGCTTTTGCCAGGAAAGGTTTGACAAGAAGATCCTTCAGGTCCCTTCTAAGCTGGTATTTTATGATTGACTCTATGATTGAGAATAACTTCTGACAGTGGGTGCCACAAAGCAGACTGGTTCTCAGAGGCCTGAGGTCTCCTCTGTGTTCACCTCTCCTGTCTCACAGGACCCACTTTGTCATCCTCTTCTTCTTTTAGGACATAAGGATTCTCTACTGAAATCTCCAGTCTGCTCTGAGGCAGGTGTTTCAAAAGACAGAGAAAAGGATGTGAAAACACAGGGAGTTTCAAGGCTCTTCTTCTTTTCTTAGAAAAAGGAGCTTCTGCAAGTAACATCTGTTCTGGCTTGCAGGAGAAAGGCAGGGGAATTGTAGGGCCAGACGCTGCAGGTTCAGGAGGAACAGAATAAAAAATCCCTGTAAGCTGTTACACTGACATAGCTGCAGCACCCAAAATTTCTGAAAACACTTGCTACTGATGATGGTGAGTATATACTCCAGAATTACCCTGTAGATCTACTCCCATTCTGCAGCTTCTTGTAGACTGCATCTTCACACAGTTCCTGCTTACAAAAGGAATCCAATGAGACAGAGGGCTTAGTCTGGACGTTTGCTCTGATCTTGTGGAACATATAGGAATCCAATATCTCATAGATCATGGCACCCTTCAATTGCTATTTATAACTACTAAAAACAAAATCCCAAGTGTTGGCATGGAACAAATTTTCCCTGTTTATTTCAGTATGAGAATTTTTGGGTATCAAATAAAACAAGTCACGAGGTCCAGAATAAACAAAAAAAGAAATTTCTTCATCCAGCATGATGTGAAGTTGCAGAACAATGGAGGCATTTTCATTTTACTGATGGCTTTGGCTATGCTATGAAGTTAAGTTGATTCCTTGATGAAAATGTATGTTTAATAAACAAGTGCATAGAATAGGTCAGAAGCTGGGATATATCGCATAAATAATGGATCCATGTTTCTAATGTTTTGAGAGCAAACAAGTACCTCACTCAAAAATAAATCAAGAAATAAAACACTTTGTCGTGCAAGGGCATGGTCCACAGAATAAACAGGCTTCTAAGAAATTACTTCTCTGTGAAAATTCAGTAAGGAATTTTAAAAACTTTCCCTCTCATCACTTATAGTATGACTTTGAAGATACTATTAGAACTTATGATTACTTTTCCTGAGTCATCTTCACTTCAAGTTTATAGTCTCTTGTTTTTTCCATTATTTTCAACTATCTTTTCATAACTCATTGTTTTTTAGAAGAGCACACAGAGCTTTAAGGTGAGGAAGAGTGTAAAAATATGTCTAGGGAAAATAAACTGAAACTTTGCAAATCATGAGCTAGGAAATGTGTTAAAGTAGATACAGAACTCCAGACTGAAAACAGATGAATGTCAGAAGAAGAACATCTGCTTTGAAAAAAGTTGGCAGCAGATCAGCTGAACCTGATGTCTTTTGTAACCTCTGCTCTTTTGTTTATACTTTTCCTTATTCATTTGGTATTTTTATGGCTGTAGCTAATATGGAAGATTTCTTAAGGACAGTAGGATAAAGCTGTGAATACTTCACACAGGAAAAGTATAGTTTATCATCTATAACCAGGAAACAGGGGAAAAAAGAATTAGCAAATCTATCAACTCCTTCAAAGTAGAATATGTGAAACAAATGATGTATTGCAACTGGCACTGCAGACAATTGCTTAGGGATTAGATCTAGTTACTATTTCTTCTGAGACATTGATTCTGTTCAGATGTCTTCTTAATGATAGTGCTATTTATCAAAGCTGGCTATTTAAGAGTGGTGACAATCTGTATATCTTCTTGTCTTTAATTTCTTTAAATAAACCTACTCTTCTCTGGGAGGTGAAACTCGGCCAAAAATTACACTAATGTTGCTCTATGAGTCAGTTACTATATATCATCATCTGAGGACAGGTTCTTTATGTCTGAATATCCAAAAATAACACACAGGCAAGGCCTCAGTTCAGAAAAATGCATTTATTTATGTATTATTGACTGTCTCCTTCTTAAAGATATGGACATATAAGTGCTTTGCTGAATGGATATATAGATGGAATTAAAGAAATCTCAAGTCTCTCCCCCTTTTGACTTTTGAATATGATTATAAGGTTTTGACTGACTAAGATTAGGGTCTTGACTGCAGAGGGAGCGAGTGCCCAGAATTGGCAGTCGTTCCATAAGGAACTTGAATTGCTCAGCAGAGAAACTTGGATTTGTGTTTGCAGTATGTATACTTTGGAATATAACATTTAGGCAGTACAGGATTTTTCATTTGAACTACTGAAGTGAACTCCCAGATGTCAGAGCAATGACAAACAAGGGAAACTAGAATTGTCTTGTTAAGGTCTGTACTAATATAATTCACAGAAAACTATAAGTATTTGAGCATCTTGACTACTGCATTCCTATAGGTTCATGCTTCAACTAAATGGTACTGAATCAAAGCCCTGGTATAAAAGAACATTTTAGAAAACAATTTCAAATAAAGCACCCACAAAAAACCAATTTCAAATAAAACACTGACCAAAAAGTATTACCGCGCCTGAGTGGGTGCAGCTGGTGAGAGAGAGACGGTGAATCTTGTATCTTGATCAGAAGGCTTGATTTGTTAATATATGATATATAATACATTATTACTATACTAAATAGAATATAGAGAGAGGTTTTGCAGAGCAGCTAGGCTAGGCTAGGAAGAGAATAGAAAGAATCCATAACAAAGTTGTGTCCAGGGACTCAGTCCCCTGGCTTGCACTGATGATTGGCCCTTAATTATAAACATAGAAAATGAGCCAATCAAGGTGAATCCTATTGCATTCCACAGCAGCTGATAATAATTGTTTACCTTGTCTTCGGAGGCCTCTGGCCTCCTGAAGACACAGAAATCCGAAAGAAAGGATTTCTGTGGAGAAATGTCTGCGACATCTCACCTTTCTAAATTGTATAAAAATAAAAGAAAAATGCTGATGTGGAATGAACAGGAAATTCCTTCACCTATAAAATATAGAATACTCACAAATCACTAAAACAATCCTACAATATAAGAAAAATGCAAAATACAATGTAAAGAGAAGTTGAGTCCATGCAGCTGAGTTTCAGGAACAGTCCAAGAGCCGAAGGTGTTTCCCTTGGAATATCTGAGAGTCCTTTTGGTCCTGAAACAGACTTCTGCAAAAGAGTTCCATCAATAGTTATCAAAAACCATTGACAGTCTTAATACAATTTTAAACAATTTGTACAATTTTGAAATGTCCTTTCTGCTGGCCTTTCAGTGCTTCAGCGCTTCAGAGCTGCTGCCCAGTATATTCAATCTTTTTTATTTAATTTTTAAATGTTTTTGTTTTTTTTTTTTTTTTTTTGATCGAAAAGCAAAAGAGCAGCAGCCGGGCAGAGCAGTGCCAGAGAAGGAAAGGCCCTGGGGGCCCTGGCCCATGCTGGACCAGGTACCCCAAAACTGGCTCACAAAAGGGGGGGACCCGGACCGGTAGGACAAACCAGAATCCCCAAAAACATAAGGAGGCCAAGTGATGGCCCTGGCCCAGGAATTTCCTGAGCCAAACGGCCCAGGCCAAACCCATAAGGAAGGCTCTGCATTCCCGCAGACCTGAACCCTGCTGCCAGCACAATGGCAGCACAGGTAGTGAGATGCTATTTCCCCTAAACCACTGAGGCATGCCAGCAGCAGGGAAATAGAAGCCTTCCCCAGCAATCCCATAGAAGCCTTCCCCAGCAATCCCATCTGGGGTCTGGAGATGTTTGTTTCCCACAGCAAACCAGCTATGGTCTCCTCCAACTGTGCCCTCTCCCTCTGCAATGCATTGGGTTTGTCTCTCATCCGCCCCGTGGCATCATCCCCATCCCCTCCGGGCTGGGGATCAGAGGCAGAACTCTCTGGATGCACCTGCCCCCCCATGCCACTAGGACACAAGAGAGGCGGCGGCCTCCATGGGACAATCCCCGAAAAACCACCCCCCAAACCGCCGAGAATGCTGATCTTAAAAACAGGCAGCTGGACTGCCACAACAGTCAGCTGGCGGGCAGCCCCCGCTCCACGGAAGGAGAGACCCCGCTCCAGGATGGCTGCTGGGGCAGTCTCTGACAATGGCAAAGCCGCTGGGACATCCAGTGGAAGCAGCGGGGGGGAAGCCGGAACTGGGGAGGGAACCGCGCTGAGAGTGGGATCAGCCGTGGGCTGCTCCGAGGGTCCCGCAGGTTCAACTCCATTTTCAGCCCCATCCTGAACAGGAACTGTCTCAGCTGGAGGAGGCGGGGACGCGCGGGAACACGCTGTTGCTGCGTCCCTTGGCTCTGAAAGCGGCGGCAGGCACGGCACGGGCAGCAGCGGAGCTTGGAGAAGCGGCGGAGCGTCGCTGTTGCTTAGCAACAGGTCAATCGCCGGAAGTGCTGTCTCTTCTGCCTTCTCCGACACAGGCTCTGGCGGGGGCAGGGAGGCCGGTGAAACCGCGGGTGGGACCTCCTGGAGAGGCGGAGACGGGATCTCCTGGAGTGACGGCTCTGGCAGGGACGTGGAGGAAGCCTCAGAGACCGGTGCCCCCCCCGTGTGTGAAGGCGGAGTCTGTGAGGCCGGCACTGGCTTGAGCGGCCGCTCCCATCCCCCCGGAGAGAGAGAAGGGGGGGAAGGAGAAGGCTCCATCTGAGCATGCTCCGGAGCAAGAGTAAAAAAAATTCTTCGCGCCGCGAAGTTTCGCCTCCCCCCCCGCTGTGAAGCAGGGGGGGGGAAAAAAGCCCAAAGTCATCACCCACCGGATCTTCTGCCAAAGGTGGTGGAAACGGAGCTTGGCCATAACAGTTAGAGATCCATTGAAAACAAGCTGCTCTGCGTTTCAGGACAGGGAAAAGCTTTATAAATGCTGGGTAGATAGAAGGCAACACGCGTCCCTCAATGTAGACGCGCTGGATAATGGAGTCCATGCACTCCCAGACAAAAACATCTAAAGCATATAAGACATCAGCAAAGAACCCAAAAAGCTTTGCCCATCGAAAGAATTCATAGATATCTGTTTCTGACAAAAGGAAACCGTCTTCCCTGCACCAATATTTCCAGAGGGCTATTAATTTCTCCTCTGAAGGGGAGAATTGAATCTCTTCTGGCAAGGCATGTGTTTGCCATACGAACAGCCACAAGCTACGAAGGGCTGGTTCATCAGGGATAGAAAAGTGAACAGTACCTTTTGAAAGAGTCCAGCTTGCTCTGGCCAGCTCCACAGGTCTGCTGCTCTTTTCCATCATCTTTCCTGATGGTTTTCCAGAAGAAAGGTTCTCTTTGTGGTCAGCCTTGGCTGTGAACTCTGTCCAAATCAGGATCTTCAGTTCTTCAGCTCCTGGCTTGAATCCACTTTCTGAGGTCACTTCAAAGCAACCCTCAAATGTACACATACAGGATTTTTACCCAGTGCAGCAATTTTGCTCCTCTGGTCTTATCAGATTAATCTTTGCTCTTACACGAGGGGTCACCAGATATTACCGCGCCTGAGTGGGTGCAGCTGGTGAGAGAGAGACGGTGAATCTTGTATCTTGATCAGAAGGCTTGATTTATTAATATATGATATATAATACATTATTACTATACTAAATAGAATATAGAGAGAGGTTTTGCAGAGCAGCTAGGCTAGGCTAGGAAGAGAATAGAAAGAATCCATAACAAAGTTGTGTCCAGGGACTCAGTCCCCTGGCTTGCACTGATGATTGGCCCTTAATTATAAACATAGAAAATGAGCCAATCAAGGTGAATCCTATTGCATTCCACAGCAGCTGATAATAATTGTTTACCTTGTCTTCGGAGGCCTCTGGCCTCCTGAAGACACAGAAATCCGAAAGAAAGGATTTCTGTGGAGAAATGTCTGCAACAAAAAAGAAGTCAGTAAACTTGTTCTCAGTTTGTTCTTGAGTATTTGTGGGGAAAATAAAGATTAGGACAGAAGGCCAATTCTGCTTAAGATTGGCATAAAAAGGGGGAGAGGAAGGGAAAAGTAGTATGAGATCTGTGAAGTCGACTGAGAGTGTTTTATTTAAATGGGGAAAATTCTGAAGTATGAAATGAGAATAACGGGCAAAACTGAACAAATGCTTGAAGATAGAAGCATGGTGATGTGTTTGCAGTGTCTCTATGATCAGACATAAGTATTTATAAACAACATTTTGTCTGAAATAAGAACATTCTTTCTAGCTGCAACTAACTTCATGATCTTTTAGAAATCATTTTGCTGGAGTTTCCTTAAGGGAATGCTTCTGAAACTCTGTGTTTTGATAACAACTAGGCAGGTGGCCAACTAGGATCTCTACTCTGGATCACTGAATTGCACATCTCAGATTTGTTTCTCCATTCCCTTTCTTTCCACATTGCATCTTCTATAGAGAAGTTAGAATTGGATTTGGAGTTTTGGGGGATTTGTATTGTTTTCTGCAAAACATAGCATCTCATGGTGAAACCTCAGAATGTTTTAAGAGTAAAGGTTGGGTAATTAAGTGCTTTGAAGAAAAGGGTGTGCTACAAGGTATGTAATTTTTCTTTAAAGTAGGATGAGAATACAGTGTTTCAAAAATATTTGCTGACTTCTGAAACACAAATTACAAAATCATTGAATCTCCCATTGCAGCTACATGAGCAATACTTCTAATCAAGCTTCAGCAGCCTTAGGGAAGTCAATTCACTGACACAACTCCACCAGCACCTCTGGAAAGAGTCCTAGGTTATTAAAGTTTGCAGGCTGGTGCAGAACTTCACCCATCCTAAGAGGCAGAAAATCACAGTGGATCATTTCAGTACAAGTAAAAAGAGGGAAGAAACTTTGTGTTTTCATTTAGTGAAACAATAAAGAATGAAGACATGGCAGAAGCTTCTTTCTTCACTTCTTGGATATGTGTGAGGACAGGTAAGGGCTGTGAAACTTCATTTCACAGTAGGGTGAAAAGCACACTATTGCCCTAAGGATGCTTGTTTTTATTAATCTTCAAGAACACTTTCAATAGAGAAACTTTTGAAGTTTCAGAACCAGATTATTTTAGGTTGGAATTCATGCAGAATTGCTTTGCACTATTTCAGGTATAGTATTACAAAGAACTATTTTTACATTATTCTAAAGAGATAGGAAAACATACTGAGGGAAACTGAGGGAAACTGGATGGCCATACAGCATAAACCAACACTATTCCTTTGATTTCATTTTACCTAAAACTAACACAACTGAAGAGCTAACACAGTGAGAAAAAGTAACTTGCCTCCAGTCATAGCCATGTAATAGAACCAGGAATAAAACCACAATTTCTGACTCCCAATCACAGGTAAATTAGCTATTACTTCCTACAGCATGCATCTACATTATCCTTGAGGACAACCTCAAAGCCAAATTCAAAACTCTCCATGTTATCTAGATGTTGCAATGCCCATGAGGCTTCCCTCAGAGTGATCCACCTGGTGTGCCAAGAACTAAAAATCTCCATTTTGCTTAGATCTCAGGGTACTCATAAGGGAACAAGTCAAAGCTGTCTCCTATGAAGACCCATGGGGGAAAAAAACCCACAGGCAAACTGCAATAAAAATTCAAGACCAAAGACAGGCAAAAAAAGCTGTTTTCTTCACCCAAATCATGAGGTCAGAGATCTGGTATTGCAGAACACATTAAAGGCAGACATAATTTTTCCCCTTGAAAAATAAAAATTTAATGGAACTACATCCAAAGCTATTATTAACTAGAGCAAGCTGCACTGCAACTGACAGTGCAGAGTGTTGCAGATCAGGGTGAGTCTGATGACACACTAGGTGATAACAACGAGCCAGTTTTTCAGGATATGCCAAAGGGTCTTGATTTTTCTGCCTAAAGGTGCTGTATCTGAAGTTCTTACACATTATGACTCTGAAGGAGCTTGCAAGTGCTGGAGCAGGAAGTGGGAGGAGGTATCAGCAACACCTGGGCTAACAACAGCCCTGTGATCCAGCAGGAACAGGATGCCAGCTTCTGTCGGGATGGCAACGCAGATAATGCAGGTGCTTGGATTTGGGTATTCCAAAGCATCTCTCCTCACCACAGGGCTGCCTTGCCTCATGGAACAATATCCCCCTAATGCTTTAGGAGAGCAGTGATCAGCACTTCTGACATCAGCTGGGACCAGGATAGGTAAGCATTGCTTCAGAGATAGTGCTGATCTGCGGAAAAAAGGCTCTGAAGATGGTCTTCCACGTCTGTAAATTGTTATCTCATCACTTATCATCAGGAGATAGCAGCCACAGTAGATATGCACGACGAAAGCTTGTCACTGCACCAGTGCTGCTTGTGTGGTGTTTATAAGAGGATATCCAGCATTTTTGCCACCCTTAGAAAGGCTGCAGCCAGCACAAGCAGTGGCTGCAGGGCCAGTGAGTGGGCTATAACCATGGCACTGCTTGTCCTGTGATGGTTCCTGACCTCCTCTCTGAACATCTGCTGGAGCTCCTGTGCACTGAGGGAAAGCAAAGTCAAGAGGTGCAGTGAAGAGGTGCAGACAGCTCATGTATAAAGCAACACGATAAATCATTTGGTGTATATGATACAAGTATATAAAGCATAGCTTGAGCATTATGAATATTAGATATATTAAGAACAGAGCAGAGGTACAAACCCCTTTATTTGGCTTGACTGTTTCTTCCACAAATAATTTTTCCCAAGATTTGGTTGTATTTAAGAAACATCTCCAGAAATTTATTACTTCTATCAACTGACAATCTTTTATAGCTTTGACCCAGTTAAGCACTGGCTATGAATAGCAGCCCTGGACTTTGTTCTGCTTCCCAAAAAATTCTTAAAGAGGAATCTAAGAGCCTGAGATCCTCATGTGGTGAAAAGAGAAGGATAAACCCACTAAATGTTTCTCAAGGAAGATTCTGTCTAAATTTAGAAAAATTTAGGCAATTAATTGGGAAGAAAGCATCTTCCTCTGCAGGACTTCCTCTCCAGAGACGCCTCTGGTTTTTCATGGAAATCACAAGTGCTTCTTCCAGAAAAGCCTTTTAGATACCTAAAGAGTGAGTAAAAGTTGGGTCCCCAGTTTCAGCAATTTCCTATCTCAGTAATTTCAGTGATTAGAATAAAGCCTCTAGAGAGGAACTTAATGGATTTCAGACCACTTGTGCTTGAATGCCTTGCTAGGTTAGTGACCACAAGAGAAAGTGTGAGCTGATGATCAAAAAGTGTAAAAGTGAAGTGTCACCTTAGGTAAGTTGTTTCTGACTCTGGTCTGTTCTGTGCTTTATACAAATCACAATATTATCCTCATTTTATGTAAGGAGTAAAAATCATTATCAGCTTTTGGAAAAATATTGAACAATGGAAACAACAGCTGTTGCTATTATTACACACATCTGGCCAAATTTTGAGGAGCCATAAAATAGGAAGTAGCAGATAGTTCAGGCTGACAGACT
Organism: Ammospiza nelsoni; assembly: GCF_027579445.1. NCBI lineage: Eukaryota > Metazoa > Chordata > Aves > Passeriformes > Passerellidae > Ammospiza > Ammospiza nelsoni. The sequence goes on from NC_080634.1 coordinate 48,652,904, forward strand.
CCACAGTGAAAAGTAGTGTCATAAATGCAAAATGCAATGCCTAAGCTTTAGAATGTTAGATTGGCAATAATTAACCTTACTTCTCTTTTTCATATGTATGAAAGAAAGATCAAAGACCTCTAATAAACCATCAGGACTTGCTTTTGCTTAAAATCCAGAGAAATAAGAGGCGCTTTCTCTGAAGAGCTTTGTTCTTAAAGCACCATTGAAACTGAAGGGGTTATTTTAGTTCAGCACAGCCCACCCATACATTTTATTTCAATATAAGCATTTCCAGTTTTACCACAAAAGCTACAAATGGAGTCTTATCAAAAAACTTTCTGGTGATAGAAGGTTGTATGTCAGAAGAATGCAAATTAATGTTGAAAGAGAAGTAAGCAGCCTGGATAATTTTCTTTTACTTATAACAGTTGGAAGTGGAAATTAGAGAAAGAGAGAAATATACGGTTTTTTCATGTTTTTTCCAGCAGTGTATACCTGAAAGTCAGTTCATTATCTGCACCATACTTCTTTGTACGTGCATCAGCTCTTCTCCATCTCAGTTACCAGAACATTAAAGTCCTGCCTGGACAGGTGACACTAACCAATAATTAAACTCCGTCCAGCCAGCAACAGAATTACATTCTGCACCACCTTTTGTAGGTTTCTCGAGCATTTCTGGAAATATTTCTTGCCATCTCGAGGAGCAGAGCGCTCCTTGCCGGCGCACAGTGCGCCGTGCCACCAGCAGAAGGCTCCCTATCCCAGCGAGTGCGGCGGGAGCATCATTCCCGAGCGGCGCAGGGCAGGGAGCGGGGACGAGCCGGGACAAGGAGGAGGCTGCAGCCCACCCACGGCAGCGGAACGAGGGATCCCCGCCGGACCCTCCATCGCTCCCGCGCTCGGCTGCCCACTGCCCATTATCCACTGATTGTTTGCTTTTGTTCTAACGCTTAAGGCAAACGGGACCAGCACATTGCCTCCTTCTACTTTTGCGTTTTATAAATGAATTCACGGTTACTCGGTGTGCAGATATTTGCATGAGTCCCCCAGTTGACAGGCTCGTATCACTTTCATCTGCGCATGTGGTATGCCCAAAGTATGGGGTATGCGTGGATGGGAACTTCAGCGACATCTTCAATACGGCTGATTACCCTAAAATCCATCCTGCTTGATATTTGTATGTTTTATTAGCCGCTGAAGTACAGAGGGCTGAATCAATCTCTGCGCCAAAAGTTAACTTAGCCTCAGATCACTGAATATTTCGTCGTACATTTCTTCTGCCTTTCCTCTGCACTGCAAGGGAGAAAGTCACAGCAGCCTTGAGGATTTCCCTGCTGGCCAGGGCTACACAGGACCCTCCAGCAATCCTCAGAGCTGCGACCTGCAGCAGCACAGAGAATGTCTGTCCATACACTGCCATGACCCACAAGCCTCCCCCTCCCTCTGCGGAAGCGCAGTGGTGACCACTTCAAATCTGCTCTAGCTAAAAAATGCCTTTACACTGAAAAACACTTCGGTGAGTTACTTATGGCAGCTTCACAGCTCATTTACGTAAAGGAGTCATGAGCCACGGATGAATCAGGCTCAAATAAAATGATTTGCAAAAGGCCACACAGTAAGCAGCAGGGAGGACGTGAGCCAGAGACTAAGAGCATGCTCTATTGTGCTTGGTGTTGCCAGTGCAAAAATCCAATGCCAGCGTGCAAAATGCACCATTTTCTCTGCTTAAATCTCGACAAAGAGATAAAAGTAGTTTCTCTCGTGTGATACAGCTGCCTAGCAAACCGACCTTCATGTCTGACTTCAGAACTTTATGAAAGACTGTAACTTCCTTTTGCAGTCAAAATTATAAAGGATCTTTAAAAGAAAACTTTCTAGCTACACTATTCTCTCTTCTTGGGAGGAAACTTAAATGCAGTGAAGACTTTGAAGTGAGCCTTGGGTTTGCTACAATGGACTAACCTGATTAGAAATCATGCAAACTCTTGCTGCTCTTCAGCTGCATTCCCCCACAGGCTGTATTACAGCTCTCTAACCAGTCCCACAGCATTGAATGATGTCATGGGATCTGCAGCTCAGCGAGATGAAAGGGATAAAGCGGAACCCGCTGGCACTGGGGAAAGCTTCCAACACACAATCCACAACACAGCTTGGGAACTCAAAAGCTACAGATCCAGCCACTCAACCCCAAGCATTTCAGAGTCGTGCGCATTCTCCCAGCACAAGCAAGGAGAGGGGGAAGAGAGCCAGTGCAGAGCACTGAAAGGCAGAATTTGAGTGCAGCTACCTGCTGGAAAAGGAGCTCTTTTTCCTCGCCAAAGCACTGCCTTTGATGTACGGCAACTGATCACTGATCAGATTACAGGCATTTGGTCTCAGTGCTCGTCTGCCTTTGATCTGCATGGTTAATTTTATTTTCCCGGATTTGGAGTTTCGTCTGGGCTTGTGCTGACATACTTTTTTGTTTTTCTTTTCTTTTTCTTTCTTTCTTTTTTTTTTTTTTTTAAGGAGGTAAAAGCACTTAATACAGAAGCTCCGGCGGTGTGAAATTAAGCTGCAGAAACTCTGGCACTGGAAAACTTCATCAGATAACAGGTACTGAATTTTGGGGTTGTTTCTCAGTTTTCTGTTGCAAGAATTTAAGGAATTATAAAGTTCACATAACCAATATTACTACACATCATTGTGTGTACAAAGTTCAAAAGATTGTTTGTAATTTATGCAGCATTTAGTTTGCAGCTCTTGGGCAGAATTATATAGAGAACAGACTATCTAGGATAATAGATTGAAAAACTGAAGCAAACCCAGTCTTTTTTAATGCTTTGCGGGTACATAAGGTTTTGGGTTGCACTGGTCATTCATACCATCTATAGTTTTGTAAATTTGTATTTGAATACGTGTATTACATGACTCAGGGGAGTACTTATTTTCTGAGGAAAGACCAACCATAACCCCTACACACTGTAATACTTTGTTTGCTCTCAGTGCATTTATTAAACTGTGCCTTCTTCAGACAACACTTTTAAGCCCAATAGTTCCATACTTGAGATGAAAAAAAGTCTCCACTTCCACAAGTATTTAGAACTAAATTTATAAGCATAACATCCCTATCCACAAAAGGAAATGGTTTTATTTTAAGTTTGAAGGGATTATAGTTCAGCTGTACCATATGAAATATTGAAAATAAAAGTAATCTTCTGACCTGATGATAGAAGTTTCCTCTAAGGCATTTTAATAAATATATTAAAGAAATCTTAGGTTTGTCTAGAGCCAACAGCTAGTTTTGCTGAATTTCATAGAAGTTTTGCTGCATTTCAGTGATGCAATTTCCACTCACAGTGTTTTGTATTCTGTTCCTCAAACTCTTATTTATGAAAAGTATTGTGTTGAAGAAATTTTGAGACATCTACTCCATAAATTCATTCTAAGGGAACAATCTTTTGAAGGTTTAGGATTATTCACACATTTGCAGTTTTAAAGGGCCAGATCTTTGTGCAGGTTTGGGCCAAATCCATGAGTGTTCTGTGCCTGCAGCTGGAGTCAGACTGTTAAAATAAGACTCAAACTCCTTCTGTAGTATTTAAATATAATTTAGATTTTCAGAAGAACTTAGAACCCATAATTGGGACCAGACTTGTGAACATTCCAGATACTGAGGTCTTTGAAGATCTAGTCTTAATGGTGGGTAGTAATACTGACTTATATAGTCTTAGGTCTAAATTTAGGTGTATATAAATTTTAAATACATTTATTAAGAAATTGCAACTAAAAGTCAGTCAAGCATCACTTGAACACTATTCTTTAAGATGTCTACCAGTCCACAGGACCTTGAAGATATTAATATTTCAGTATGCACCATTGCAACATGCAAACCCAAATTTTAACAGGCTGCTTGCATCTGAGGAAGATCAAGTTATCAACACTTTCAGATAAATGTAGATACCTTTCATTAGTCAGTCTGCAAAGTTTGTTTCTTCTAATTAAAACAGTATTTGTATATATAAAACTTCAATTTACTGAATATCAAAAGATAATATGCCAGATACAGATTAACTAGGCCTGACTTGGAATTACTTAGTTTTCCATGCCACCAATTAATTCACATTCTTACTCAACAAGTCAATTATATTATAAGGAAAGTAATTAGCACTGTATGAATAATATGTGTATAGCTGTCAAGAAAGAATATAATTTAAGGCATAGCCAAAGCAAAATGTAGCATTTCTCCCTAAGTCGCAATGATTTGCTAAAATATGTTCCTGTAACCCTGGAAAGATGGCTCTATTTATTAATTCTATGCTTTGCTGTTGAGCTTCTCTGCCTTTCCAGTCCCCTCTTGCTTGTTGCTTGCTGTCCAATACGTACATCTATTTTCTGAGGAAAATTGTTTCTAAACTTTACCTCTGCTTGGTGTAAAGTAGAAAGGGAAGCAAATTTTAAAAAATAACACAAGGAGTCTTTTTCCTCAGAAGTAAAAATAGCTGTACAAGTCTAATGCAATTAAACTATCACTACAAGGGTCTGACCTATCACACAAATGGGTGAAGTTGCACACAGGAGAAATACTGGTTAATCAGATAGATTACACTGCTGAGTAGGATTTGTATAGATAATTATTTGCAACATTTAGGCCCTGAAAATGCATTTAAGAAACAAAGTGTTCTTAAATTTTGTAAAAAGCCCCTAGGATTTTAGGTAATCCGCCAGATATTTAAACAAAGATGGGCGTCAACCCAATTAAGCTGAAAAATATCTTTGCTCGTCTGTATGTAAGTGAGGCTGAAATGAAAGCACACTTGAACACATTCAAGCATGGTGGGAAGAGGATTTTCAGCAAATTTTGTTGTTTTAAATAGCAGTTCTCTGACAGTTTAGCCTGTCATTGATCTGACTTTTAAAGATTAAATAGTAATAATTCTTGGCACTAGTAACTTTGCTTTTACTAAGAGCTGTATAAACATTAATTAATCCTCAGGCTTAAGCCTTCAGAAACAAAAAATTCACAATGCTTTTTCAAGCAGATCTGACTAGGAAACTCCCAAGTGTATGATTTTTTTATTAAAATAGCTTGAGCAATTTCTGATTATAAATAGATCCATTTTCAAACAGTGTGCCTTAGATAACATCATAAACATATTTTAAGGTTTGTAATAGTTAAGATTATCAAAAGACATTGCACAGTTATACTGACATCAGTTTCCAACAGCTGTCATAACAAGAGTAGATCTATCTCACAGTTGACTGGGGGAACTGTGTTAGCATTTGAGATATGGAGATAACAACTTCCTATTGCTGTACAATTTCTGCTTCCACATCAGATATGTCACGCAACTTAGTCTTATCAAAGGGGTCAGCTGAAACTGCTTTCCAAGTATTTCTTTTTTGCTTTCTCTGTTATAGTGAGAATCTCTGTACTAGTTTGAACAATTCACTTCTTCAATTTCCTGAGAAGCATCATGATTTAAAACAATGTAAACTCTACAATTTTCAATACCTTTCAATGATGAATGGAACTAACTCATCCATTTTACATTTAGAGGAAAGATTTTACATGCTACAACAAGGACTTAAATGTTTAAGTTTCAGTGTTACAGACAACACGTTGCTCTGAGTTCATTAGCATAGTAACCCACTGTCTGATGAAAGTCTTAATGTTTCTTTATATGGTAATCCTGAGTGTTTAGTCAACACTTCAAGAACTCTGAGATATTTTAATACCTTTGTCTAACTATACTGCTTTAAAACAAGTATCTGAAACACACATGATGATTCTACTAAGAAGAACTCACGCAACAGTTTCACTGGTGGCTCCAGAAAACAGATAACACACAAAAGATTGTCAGTAAATAGTGAGACAGTGTGCAGTGCTCAGTGGTGTGCAGCAGCTGCTATTCACAACAGATGCGCTGCTGTTGCGCCGCAGCATGCCATTCCTGGCTGAAATTCCAGCCCCTTGCAGAGCTCCTCCTGGCAAGGGTCCTGAAGCAAAGCTCTTCTTTGAAGGCCCTTCAGAAGAGAATTACATGAAAACCCCTGTACATTCAGAGTTGTTTGGGTTTTATAATTGGAAACAACTAGTTTTGCAGCAGTCATTTCTCTCTTTGCATACAACTTGCTGGATTTCAATAAGCACTCCTTGTTTTTAGAGAAGCACTTTGGCTGGTGATCTTCAAACTTTTTTGGTGAGGAGATCCAAAATTTCTGTTTATTTGAAAATGCTTTACCTCCCAGTATGTTCATTTTTTCAGAGCCTAACCCTGTTCCTTGTGTGTCCATACAGTTGTCTAGACTGTAAGTGGATCATTAACTTTTTCATTAGAAGTAAAACTAATAACCTGAAATCCTTGCAGCAGCAGTACTTTTACCAAGGTCTTCAAGACTAGTTTCACCAATGTTGGAGCATCACTAACTTCAGGAAAGCTCCTAATTTGTGTCACAGTAAGTGGCAGTAACACCCAGCCTAGTGACTATGAATAATTTACTGTCCTTGAAGGGCTGGATTTCTCCATTTCTTCATGGATACTTGCATTTGGTATTGGCACTGTGCTTACAGCTGGGTAACTTATTACCTGCAGAATGGATAGAATATTTCAGGCTCTGAGCTAGCAGGAAGAAAAAGCTACTCAAGAAAGGAGAATTTGCAGTGTGTTATCAGAAAGCCTCTGTCATGCTTTTTGGGCAGGAGAGGTGGAAAGGGCTTTGCTGAATTACAAGGATTCATTGTACACTCACCTGAACAGTGGCCAAGAGCCAGTACCTTTAGAACATCCCAGCAGCCACAAACAAGCCTGAGCTCCCTCTGATGGGGATCAGCAACGCCAAGGCTGCAGTCCCAACACTGGGCAGCATCTGGAAGCAGCGGTGGGCACAGGAGTGCGCTGCTATCCTGTCCTCCTGGTGGGATAAAAGGGACACCAGCCCCTCACTTGCAATTCATCCTGGCTTTGCACCAGTGGTAGGGGGCACACTCCCCCACTCACCCCCTCCCAGCATGGACGCACGGCGCCATCCATCCATCCATCCGTCCATCCATCCATCCATCCATCCGTCATCCATCCATCCATCCATCCATCCATCCATCCATCCATCCATCCATCCATCCATCCATCCATCTGTCATCCATCCATCCATCCATCCATCCATCCATCCATCCATCCATCCATTGGCTGTCCGCGCTCAGCTGACAGCCCGGGGCGGGGCGGCGTTGCCGGGGTGACGGGGCGCCCGTCGCGGGCGGGCGGCGGCGGAGGCGCTGCGGGCCGGCCGTGGCAGGTGGGTGCGTGCGGCAGCCGGGCCGCGGGGGAAGCGGCGGCTCCGCCGGGGCACCGGGGGCTTGGCCGGGCACCGCCGCCCCGCCTGGCACCGAGCCGCCCGCCCGCTCGCCCCTGGGGCCCGCGGCGGGCTCGGTGAGGGCAGCGGGCTCGGTGAGGGCAGCGAGCCCCGCGGAGAGCGCCGGCTAAGGGGCGGCGGGGCCGCGGGCAGGGCTCGGCCGGGCCCTGCATCCCCGCGGCCGCTCCGGCTCCGGCGCTCCGAGCCGCCCGCGCGGTGGGTGCGCGGTGGGTACGCGGGGCACGGCGCAGCCACGGAGCTGCTGCTGGTGGTGGTGGTGGTGGTGGGTTCTGCAGGTCTCGACAGCCCTGGAGTGGCTGCTCCACGCCCCGGAGCGCGGCGAACAAAAAGCCCTTGAGAGCCGGGCTTTCATGTTCGCGAGCGCTTCTCGTGTCTGCGGCATTAATAAGCTGCTGTTTGCTTCAAACAATGTTAGAGCTGGAGTTGGAGGAGTAGGAGCTCCCCACTTTTTCTTTTGGCTGGTAAGAGGTTTAAAAGCTCCAATTACAGTTCGGTTTATTGAAAAGGTTTTGATTGTTTGACTTCCTTTCCTGTCCCTGTTTAATCTGACCTTGGACCAAAAGCTTTACCTGATATTTGTGAAAAGTCTAAATACTTATTTACCACCTTTATATTTACAACTACTTTAGAAGGATGCTTTTATCAAGTTTACAAAGTGGTCCAGTAGCATTTAATATGAGTAATGGCAAATTGACTCAGTCTGTAGGTAGGTTTCTTAACTACTGCATAATCTCTTTCAAGCACACCTTCACCATCAGGTGTAAAGCCAGTTACTTAGGTACTTAGGTGTGTTACCTGGGAGCTTGTTACTGTAAGACAAGAGGGTTGGGTTTTTGGTGTGGGTTTTTCTGTTGTTGTTTTTGGTTGGTTGATTTGTTGGGGGAGTTTTTTTGTTTGTTTCTTTTCGACCTAGAAGTAAGCTTCTTTATTAGTTTACTAGTAAGATGCTTAAAATGTCAGTTAAGGAGGTAATAAGTCACTTTTTCTCACTTTCAACAACTTGCAATCCTAGTAAAAGAGAATGGTGTGAATGAAAGTAACTCATGTCTGTGGTAGTTAAGACATCGCATGCCATCCAAAATTGCTCAAGGCTGACTTGATAAATGTAGCATATTGGCATTGCACCATTGTAAGGTATATTAACCAGCCCAATGCTTTCTAATTCATGATCCTTAAAAATTACTTTGAAAAAGAACTATTCGTATATTTTGGTGTGAAGTATGAATATAATACTGGCATTCTCAATGTATTACTTATTCACATATCTGAGTACAAAAGTAAAAATTCATCTTGACACTGAGCTTTCATCTAGCAAACCAGTGTCTCCTAGAACTTAAGATGGGTGAGATGTGTTAAACAGAAGAAGCAGCATTCTTTTCACCACAGTTTTGATGTTGTGTGAGTAGGCTCATCAGCTTTGGTGAGAGTGGGAGTTCTTGTGTGAATCACAGGCTCTGATCCTCTAAAATGCTTTGTTTATGTGTAGGAAAAATGTTGCCACATTGCACCTTTGTTAACACTATTTCAGTCTAATATCTAATTAATGATAAGCTGGATATGTTGAAGAACACAAATGATAAACTGCTTTATCACCATTATTCCTGTAAAGACAAGTACTTCAATTAACGTAACTTGAAGTGTGTGGTACTCAGAAGCAGCACAAATATTTCCTGGCTGTGTCTTATGGGCCTTTCTTCTCATTTCCCTCAGCCCCAAAAATACATCTAAGTGGTTTTGATCACCAGCAAGGTTCTAACTTTAATCTATTACCTCTGTCTTTACAAAATTAGAAATAAATCCATAGCAGCCTAATGTTGTATATTTCATGGTATGGCAGGATTGTAAATTACAGATCTTTTCAATGTGATATTTAATGTGACGAATGTGTCCTAACTGACAGTATGGAGTTTTTTCCTCCACATTTCTTGGAAAACTTGGAGCAAATGTGGTCAGGCAAGACCTCATTTACTTCATAAAGTGGAAGACTACAAGGGTTGTGGGCAGGGTGTAAGGGGAAGGTGTCCTAGACCTGTGAGACAGAAATAACAATGTGCAGCTCTGTAGTGGAAGTTCTTGTCCCTAACTTGCTCCCTTGCTTTGTCTTTGTCATTGCAGCAGCATGAGTACTTTCCCTTCTCTTGTTTCCTTCCCCTGGGGCACTGACTCTGCTGAAGCCATCTGCCACTCCTTGTTTTATTGCGCGCAGTTGACAGCTGCGGGTGGGAAGTAGGTGGTTAGAAAGGAGCTGAGACCCTGTTTGTTGGATACCAGAGACCTCTGTTGGCAAGATAAAATGATTATATTTTCAGTCCTCTTTCTCACCCAGAACTTGTCAGAGTACTCTGCTAGTGTTATAGAGTGTGTGAAAAGTGGTCATCAAGTAAAAATATCAAATCAAATACAGGAAATTTCAGAGACCTGGTTGTGCATTAACTGAGAATTCACAACTTCAAGTTAAGTCAATGTGAAGTTGGAAGTCTTCACCATTTTTAAAGTTTCCCTTAGAAGATGGATGATGTTAACTTCAAAGTTTGGATGCTTCTGTGTCTGAGAAACCTGCTAGTCGGCCATCATTTAGTCATGCTGCTTTGGTTCTTGAGGTGGTGTGTCTTTCATGGGGAAATTTGAAGTGTTTTGGAGAGAAAAAAGACATATTTTTCTGACATGGACTTTGAAATAAAATGATGAGTACTATTCAAGCAAGCTGGTAAATGTAGGAGTAAATTTTAGAGGGCCATGGATTCTATAACCTTCAAAGGCTGGAAGTTCTTACTTCCACAATACATTTATTACATGTTTGATATTGCCCTCTTTATATATATGCATAGTAGCCCCCAAATGACCTTAAAATTATGCAACTACATTTCCTAATGCAAGTTCCCTCTCCTGAGTTCAGTACATTACCAGTAATGATTGCTTTTCCCTGAGTATTTTAGGCAAGCACATTATTGTTAACCTAATAAGATGTATTTGGAATGATTTAGTGACCTCAAAAAACTCTGTCCACAGACTTCTTTCTTCTAATAAAACTGAGTATAACTGAACTCAGTTTAATATCAGTATCTGGACAAGAGCAAATAGTCTTTAAAGGTATGGAACCTCTGTTTGCTCACACGTGTTTTAGAGGCAAAAATCTTCTAATAACCTCTTACTTGAAAGCATGAGGTGAATGACTAGTGTCCAACAGACATCAGTATAATGCCACTTGATGTCATAAGAGAAGAAATTCGCCCAATGGCAGCCTATTATTAAGTGCTGCAGTCTCTGCTTTTCAAGCAGGGCTTTTTACCAAACTGGAGATTGAAGCAGGAAACATGTAGCTGACACAGTTATCTCTCCTCTGGGACTTGCACTCAATACATTGAGTTATTAAGGTGCCTTTCAATTTTTTTTATCAAAACGTTGTCATGAAAGAAGCATCTTATTTTATTTGTCCTCTTAACAACTGTTATTTCTTGTACACTGGCTCATTTCTCTCTCACGTTAGTCAGTGTAGAGTCTTTGGTGTTGTTTTGGCAGGAGTGGTGACAATGGATGCAATGATGGCACGATAGAGTACCACAGGCATTCATACACGTCTGCTGAAATTATTTAAATGTGTTTTCGTGCTGCTGAAGTGCTCTGAAGTTTAAGGTCCATACACCTGCAAGCCTCTTTTGGAATCTTTATTGATCATAGAAGACTTGTTATATAGAAGATATATTATAGGCTTAAAGCTGTAAAATCTCATGAAACTTGTAATGATCAGTCAAAAAACTGAACCTTAGTCAAGCATTGGGTAAGTTGGAGAAGTCCTTGCTAGTTTGATGCCAGTAATAAAACACTTGATTTTAAAAATTTACTCTGGGTTGTGGAACTCCTGGTGATTGGACTTGCCAAGACTGTTATAAAGGCAGTAGTTTTTCTTTTAAATAAAGAATATTTCACAGCTGCAATCAAATTTCACACCTAAGTGTACAAAATGTATTGTGGTACAGGATGGTTTGCCATGTGCTTTTTATGCTCTAAAAGTCTTTGAGATACTTGCTATAAGAAGATCATCTTATAACAGATAGGGCAATTCCAAAACTGAAATACAAGATTCAGCATGACCAGCAAGATTTTTAATATTGCTTTTTGTTCTGTACTGGCATTTAATTTTTATTCCATTGTGACTCCAGAATACTAAAAGATGAAAATATGTAATTAGCTTTGTTTCAGTATTGATTTTGAAGTTGTATATATACTGGTTTTTAATATTAAATCTTCAAGTTATTGTGTATTAGAGAAAAGGTATAATATACCTGGATTACATTAAGCTAATGTAGTTTTATTGTAGATAATTAGTCTGCAGGGCAGTTAATTGGGCTGTCCTAATTTGCTTTATTTTTTCTGTGCTTCAGGCGGCTTGCAGAGAAAAAATAGGCTCTTAGATTATGTTACAGCTCCACATTTTAGATCATTAGGCTTATTACAGCTCAGCAGTAGTTTTTGTATTGAAAATTCAATGTGAAACTTGACACAAAAATATACAATTTTTACAATTGTCAGTTTCTTTTTGATATGTTACACATCTACTTTCAGAAGCAAAAGTAAATATTGAAACTTAAAATGAAACTTACTTTTAACCTTAGGAAGAATTCTGGTTTTGAAGTTTTGGTAGTATTCTATAGATGGTCATAATTGCATTAGAATTATGGTTTAGCTATTTTTTAATTATTAAGGAATCATATGACTTGGAATAATCACTTGTCATTCAAATCTAAGAAATTCAATTATGTTTACAACTTTATTTCCCTTTCACACTTCTGTAAAGTTTTAAGTCCTATAGCAACTAAGAAAGCACATGAAGTATTTATTTTTTCCACTAAACAGAATTACGTGAAATAAAAAAGTTAATGGGGATTTTCCTGCCAAGTCCCATTAATTTCAGCATGATTCTTTGGATCAGTATTTAACCAGTTTATTTAATTTAACTCTTAGACTTCTAGCTTTTCTGTCTTGTCTTCTCTGAATCACGTGAAGTCAAGCTTGTTTTACAGGACTGCTTTTCTGTAATGCAGTGTAGCCTTATTTATTGTATGATGATTCTAAGTTATTTTTTCATTTCTTCATATATTACTCTTGAATTTCTGTAGCATTCCAAAGAGAATGAACAGCAAAATTGAACAGGATCAAAATTAAGACTTGATAATTATTTCAAGGTTACTGAGGTGCAAAGTGTCACAATTTGTCTCTTATCTAATCTGGTTTTACTTAAAAGATTTGGTTACTTGTTGGCCAGTACATGATATAATGTATGGTGTGTGTATTTACCCATTTTCTATGTTTCTAAAAACAGATGAGAAACGTTTCTTGAAATTTCTGAGTTCTCTTAACAATATTTTTACTGTCTCTGTCCACCGTTTGCTCTTTGCTATTACTAGAAATTGTTTTGTTCGTGCATCCCTGATTTTTTTTCAGCATTAGAATTGTCAGCTTCCCATGACTTCAGAACTTTTAAAATTTGTTGACTTTCCTTTTTCATTTTTCTATTTGTCCTACAGTGCTTTTTACATGAAGTTGTGTTTTGGTCATCCAGAATTTTTTCTGAGATTTTGCCATTTAATGTTTCTTGCATAATTTTTTTCCCTCAGCCTTAAAAAAGAAACCTATGTCAAATACTATATCTGTATGTATTCACATTCCTTGAAACCACGTCTCCTTTTTTACCTATGCTGACATGCATTTAATCTGGTAATTGTCATTGGCCCATAGACCATTGCCATCACTAAGTGAGAAATAACCATAAAAATGTCATGTTGGCTTTCCTGTGGAGTGCTGTCTGACACATCTCTACCTGCTCTGTTCTTTCTAGTAGACTTTTCCTCTTTTTACACTTCAAGATACAGCTTCTCTTAAAAATATCAATAGTAACTGAAGCATACTTTCTTCTTATTGATTAGAATTTGTTAACTAGGGTATTCATGCAGTAAAATGTGGAATTGAGTGTTTATTATAGTTTTTGTTCATTCTGGTTGTATATTTTTGAAAGCATATTATGCTTGCAGTAGTTCCATGTTGGAAAGCATTTTGTGATTATTCTTAATATTTTTCTCTGGTATTTTCCTTTTGTGTTGGCTTCCATCCTTTCATTTCAGTCTCTGCTCTTAAATGATAAAAACAACATGGTGTATTTGAAGAAATTTATTTTTGTCTGTTGATCACATACTTAGTTGAGTGTTTTACAAGCAAGAAACATATGTTAGGGATGTTAGATTAATAAATGCTGATCTTCTGTAATCTGGATTGATAGCCAGTTAAGACTCTCTTCTTTTGAGATTTAAAGCTAGAGAAACTTTGTGTTTTGTCTTCAAAAGGCATATGATTTTTAAAGCATATGTTTGTTGTTTAGCATCTTCCAGAAATCCATTTGAAAATGTTAATGGCATTGACAGATTGTATTTTGACATGCCAAGTATCATGAAGTACAATGGACACATGACTTCTGCAATTTAAACAATGTAAATATAATATTTTTTTTTCCTTTTTATATTTTTCTAGGGAGAAAGGTTTAATCTCAAGAAATGGATGGTAAAGGATTACAAAGAGATGATAAACTGAAGGTGCTTGTCATTTTACTAGCGTATTTGGTAAGTTAAAGATTAATATTTTTCCCCCATGTTGAAAAAATTGTACTGGACAAAGAAGCTGTGTCTTTTGTTTTATGCATTACTACTAACACTAAAAGTCTTCAAATGCTGCATGCAGACAATGCTTACACATTTTATTGATGTGAGCTTAAGCTTGGTCCACTAATTCATATAATTTCTGGCTCCTCCTCATACACAATTACAAAATTTTACCTTGTGAGCCTCTTCATGTATGAAGGAGTGGACTAGAACAGAAAATGTAAGTGAATATAGTGCTGTGGAGGTGATGCTGCTTCACTTCAGAGGTGGCCATCTCTTACTCCAGTGTGCTGTACATAGTTTAGATGCTTGGAGTATTCAGTTTATGGATAGATTGTGGCACAGCACGCAATTACCTTGCCTACTCAGTGTACTTAATTCTGGCTTGGTGTACAACTAAGGGTAATTAATAATTCCGAAAGTTATTTTTAAGATCAAAACATGGATTTATTTCTCAGATTTAGTATATTTTGATGAATTTACTTTTGTTTGTTTGTTTGTTTTGTTGTTGTTTTGGGTGTTTTAGCTAAGTAAGGTAATTTGCGAGACTGGAGACTGCAGAGAGCAAGAATTTAGGGACCAGACTGGAAACTGTATCCTCTGCAAACAATGTGGTCCTGGAATGGAACTCTCAAAGGTAAGGAAATCATGCTTTCTTGAATTTATTTCTGATAAGTGCATTTATGTATTTGATCTAAAATGATGGATATCTGTACTTACATTAAAATATGTACATTTTTGGCATTTGAGCCTTCTGCAGTTGTTCAAGAACCATGTTATCTGTTTCATTTTTTATAAAATGCTCAGTTCAGAAAATGATGATGCGACTAATAAAGTAGGCAATACCATCTGGATGGGCTTTCAAATGATTGTTTTAAAGGTAACAACAAAGGAGGGGAAAAACTACAAAGGGGGAAAAACCACAGTTTTTTTCCGGGAGTTAAGACTGCATAACCTTACTCTGTAGAAAAGAATGTGAAAAATTAATTTCAAACCAGTGATTAATTTCAAACCAAGTGCTGACATGGAGTGGTTTAATTTTTACAGTGCTGGCATTCACAATTGGTTCTGGATTTTGGGTGACAAAGTTTAGATATTTTATATATGACTTTTTTGTCTTAATAGAATGGGTCATACAAAAAAAAAATACAGATTAAGATTCAAATGAGAGCTAATATAGTTCCTTAGAACAGGAGGGAAATAGGTGATTGTTCTGTTTTCACTAGGTCTATGGTTGGAGCACTTTAGGAAGCCAGATTCAAGTCAGGCTTGAACAATTTCTTTGTTTTACAATTCATTAAAAATGCTATAAACCTAATTTTAATCTTTATGCCATGAAAAGTAATTGAAAAAGTTGAGGCCAGACAAATACATGATAGTATTTAGAAAGCACATAGGAAGTTTTTTTGATTTCATGGAGAAGGAAATACTATTGTGAATCTTAGGCAATTGCATTTTACTTTTATAACAATTGCAGTTCTTGCAAAAGCAAATCCCCATAAAAGTTTTTGAAGTACTAGGATTTGAGGACAGTGGAAATGAATCAACAGAGATGAATGCTGGTTGTGATTATGGGCTGGGATTCAGTAGAATAGAAAGTTCACTTGGCAAAATTTTCAACAAAATTCCAAGTCTGAATGCAAGTCACGAGGGGGATCTTAGTTGTTTTCAGTTCAGAGAAAGTAGGTGCTGTGCATGAGCAGGGATAGAGAACAATGAAGGAAAACATAGCTGAAAGGGAGGAATATGTTGGTATTCATTAACTCAGCTGCTGGAGATGAAGGGGGCAACAAAATGGGTTATGTGTCTTGGGAGATTGGATGTCTTGAGGGAGCAGGAGTGTCCTGCCAGAAACCTGAGGATGGTAAGGCAAAGAACAGTGCAGGGTGGTGTCAGGAGGGTGAGGAGACCTACCAAGACCCATGCATGTGGAAAACCCTTTCTGCAGTGTCCAGCTCTAAACCCATATCTTGCCCATTGCCGGAGTGTGAAGCTGTGACCCTGACATAACTGTGCAGTCAGATCGCACCTGGGAGGTGGGGCCATAAAGAGCATTCCATTTGCATGCAGAAGGGCAGACTCTGTCTTGTACTTCTACTGAGAGTGTGAAAAGGATGCTGAAGGTGGAATTTAGGGTGTTTAAGGGAATTTGAAATGTTTGTTTTGAAAATTTTTTAACATGAACCGTTACTAAGTTTGGTGTGTATGTGTGTTCAAACTGCAGGGGAAAAAGAAAAGTTCAGTTTCAGTTTATGGCTCTGTAGTTCCTATTATGTTCAGCTCTGAAAAAAAGCACAAGTTAAGTATTGTGGCTTGTGTGAGATTTGAAGGGATTTACTGAAACTGAGTGACACCTTTTCTCTATCGCTTGACCCCCTGTGGTGATTGTTCAGTGCATTAACAGAAATACTTAGTTTCACACTTTAGTGGGAATCCCTTTGTATGGTGGGCAGCATTAGTTAAGGTTTAGTCATACAAGCAATGCTCTTTAAGCAGAGATTTAGACATGACTTATGACATGGATGTGGTTTAGTTTGGAGTTTTTCAGAGTGGCCTTAAATTTGAGATGTTCTAGGGGGTGTTTTAATTTATAAAGGCACTTGTAAATATGTCACTTTGTAACAGTGGGCCAGTACTATGTGCATTTATATAGTTAGACAATATACTTAACTAGTCGGCAAACAAAACCCAAAAGCATAAAAACTCAGACCCTCAGTAATTACACTCAATTTAATAAAGAACTGCTAAACTAAACAAGATTATAGTTTGCAGTAGTACACTATTGAAGTTATGGTTTTGCTTCACCTATTTTTGTTTACAGTCTGTTAGTTTACAGATTGTTTACAAAACTGATAGGTTTTTTGTTTACAGTCCTGATTCTTCTAGGACTAGTTTGGTGTTTTTGAAAATAGGAATGATGGTTAATTTCACTATGTAAGCAATTACTTGTCGCAGACAATAATAGGCTTTCAAAAATATTTTTCTTTTATACTAGAATGAAATAACAGATTTTGTTCAAACCTAAATGATTGGAATTATAATTTCCTGTATAAATAGAGGTACAATTTTCTGTGAATCATAGTGAAGGATGTGATGCTGTGGCTGTAACTGAAATGTGGTTGAAAGTAGTCATGCAGAACTACAGCTTGAAGCAACAAATATGTAAAGTCAAAGGTCAAAATGCAAAGGGAAGAGGCCTTTAATGATACACTTGAAGTAACTTGCAGCCCAGGAGAAGTTTTGTTTGCTTGGTTTTTTTACATATGAGAAAACAATGATATAATAATGCTACAGTTTAATAACAGTTTCTTAACACTTAATAATATGTCAGTTTTCCTGTTGAATATTTAGTGTTCCTGCCTAAAACTAGATATACTGCTGGATGTGTCAGCATGATTGTGTGTCTAAGTGTATTGTAAAATGCAATGTTAGTGGTGGGGATTTTGGTTCAGTTCTCCCTTAGTGTTTTAAGCAATTGACAGACAGGTTTCATTTTTATATTTGTAACAAAACACATCAGCCTGTATGGTTGAGTGCAAAAACCCAGCTTTTATCACCTTGTGTATGAGAAATTACCTCAGTTACAATCTAAATATGTAGTTTTCTTTCTTGTCATGACTTTACAGAAATACAGGGCAAAAACCCAGCTGTACAGACTCCATATGTGTGTGTATACTTATTTTTACAACTTCAGTTAGATATATCTGTCTTTGTTGCTATATTCTATGAGCATTTCACCTTTCTAAATGAGGGGAATTCTGTTGCCCTTTCTCAATTTATACATGAGACACTAACATAAATCAACTTGCCTGTGGTAATGCAGGACTATTTTGGTAGAACTATTTTGGTAGAGGCCATAGTGTGTAACAGAAGCTTTCTCTTCACAAGGCACCATATAGACAAGGCAAAGGGTGACGGGCACAAATTGTACCAGGGGAATTTCTTTTTTACAGTGAGAGCATTCATTCACTGAAACAATCTCCCTAGAGTCCCCATCACTGGGAGCTTCTGGGATGCAACTGGACAGGGTGCTAGATCATCTCAGATCAGCTCAGGTCCCTGACCCATGAGTGTTTGCTTCAGATGTTCTTTCAAGGCTCCTTCTGACCTGTCTGTTCTGTGATTCAATGGTGAGTCTTTTAATTTTGGTTGCAAACCAATGCTCAGTCTATTGGATTGACCTTCCTGTATAGGTAAGCAACTTCGGACACCCTTGACAGCATGAAACAAAACAAAACCAGCAAAAAATCAGCCTTATTTCATGTAACTAATTCAGAATCTAGACCATTCTTTTCAGCTTTTGCTGTGACAGTTTAATGGGCTCACTTTTTCAAAAATGTTTTTAAAGTAATTTTTCTTCCTTCAAGTGAGAAAGTAATAGTACCACCCGCAGCTTTTCCTTTCTGATTGCCTATATGCTGTTCTAATAACAATGCTGCAATGTTACATTAGCTTAGAACTAAAATCCATTGATCACTTATGTTAATTGTATCTTTATTAAGTACTTTTAACATATTGCCATCAGAAGAAAGGAAGCTTTATTCTTGTATCAATAGAATTGATGGGAAAGAGAGTGAAAGCTGCTTCCCATGTTTTTTTGTTTCTATTTGTTAATTTAAAAAAATCTCTGTATAGCCTTTTCTTCTCATAAACATGTCTTTGGTAATGTTTGTGAAGCCATTGAATCACTGAATTAGCTTAGTTTTCAGTGTGGGCAGTCTTTGTTTCATGTTGTTTTTTTGTTTGGGGATTTTTGTTCGATTTTTCAGGTTTTTTTTCTTTTTTTTGTTAAGCAGTGCTTTCTTCTGGGGTGGGAGACTGAAATGGTTGTGTTGATTCAGAAGGAAGAGTTTGCTTCATGTGGCTCAGCATTATTGCGTTTCTCATTCATTTAGTAGACAGCAAAGCTTCACATAGTTAAGCAGAAATAATTTAATACCTTTTATTCTTTAAGTGGCTTCAGTTTACCAGTGCCTGAATAGTCATTGGTTTGGCTTGATAGTAACAGCATTTCATCCTATCTTATATATGTTTCTGAAATAAATCAAGCCTTATATACTATTGAAATTTATACCAATCACAATTAATGCAGAAAAAAAAAATGACATAGTTCATGTTTCAGCCATTTTCTTAAAGATGTTCAAGTACAGAATTGAAGTCCTTCCAGTCCTTTCACCACCATTTTTTTAAAGTTATCCGCTGAGCCAGTGCACTGCGGACAATAAATGTCAAGGAAGGAATAGAAACCAAGAGGTAAAAGGGAGAGTGCCTGAAGCCAGCAGTGCCATCAAGTGAGCCATGATAAATAGTGTCACTGAGAGACAGCTGGTGGGACAGGGGCAGCTTGGTGGTTGCTGAGGTGGGGCTGTGTGTCACAGCTTGCTTCCTTGTACCAGGTGTGTGATGAGGAAAGAGAAGACTTGCAGGTTGTCTCAGAAAAAGGAATTGTGAATTAAACAGGCAGGTACTGTTTGAAGCTTCTCCTGGATGTCACAGTCCTGACACAAGAACATCAGTGTGCTGTGCTGCCACTGGTGAGCTGTCCCAGTGAAGGCACCGAGAGCAGCTGCTGCCACGTTTGCAGTCGCTCTTAAATTTTCAAAGCAAGAGAGCTGCTTGTGAGGAAGCCTGCCAGATCTCAGCTCAGGAGAGGCCAGCATGTGTTTCTGGAAACTGGAGCAGCTGCATGTAGGCATGTCAAATCATCTTCACTGAGAATGAAACTTTTCTGACCCTAGCTGTGCACTTTGACACAGCAGCTAAGCCTGATGTTTGCAGCATGCTGTTACAGCCTGTCCTGCTCAGAGACTTCTGCTGATAGATCCAGCTCATTATTGGATTCTAGATGAGGCTGACCCACAGCCTGAGGTACTTTAGGAAGCTAAAACTGTGTGCTATTTAAAAAGGCCATGTACTCAAAGGTATTAGGAAAACCTTCATTTCCCAGCACCAGCGTAGTGCCGCAGCCTGTTACATGAACCCAACACCAATTAAGTGTCTTAATGCCTGATAGACTTTTTCTTGAGAATATACCAAGTATTCTTGTAATCATTATGGCATAAGTGGAACTGCTTTGGCTGTGTTGTCTAGGGATTTGCATAGTTTGTGGATAATCAGTGGGACTAGAAACAATTCTAAAATATACTTGCAGATTATGATCTTAATGATGCCTGAAAGCATTTTTTAAATGAAATTTGAAGTTATTTTAATTGAAATAATGTTTAAAATCTAATTTACTCTTCATTTACTGTCTGTGTTGGATTCAACTTTTAGGGAAAAACCATACCACTTAACTCCAGTACCCTTTATAGTAATTCTGTCTGGATCAATGTTTGGGTAGTACATAGTGAAAGAAAACTTTAACAGTGGCCAGGTAGTTCTTGAATAGGTGTCTGCATTATTGTGTGCTTTTAATATTTTTATCTAGAAGCAGAATTATGAGTTTGGTTAACTAGTTTGCTGCAGATTCCTAGGCAGCCTTGACCAGTCACCCCACTTGATACCTCAGTGAAACACTTCTGAACAGAGTTGTTCTGGAGATACCTAAGTTAAAGGTCAAGAGATGGCACATTACCATGGTAGTGAAAGCTGTATAGGTATCAAGAAAATTGTGGTGCATTTGAATTTTGAAGATTTTTTTTGTAATTAACTTGAATTCAGTTTTCTAAAGGAGTGTTTGAGTTTATTGGTTTGTACTGTGTGTCTTTTGAGAGAGAAAAATTTCATTCATTGTAAAGGGAAAGTAGAAAGGGAGGAGTGTGCTAAGTGTTCTTCACAGAAAGCTTTGCAACAGCAAAAATAAAGGCAGTATTTATTTGTGCTTTTTTTTTTCTGGCACAAAAATAAAAATTTTTTTTTTTAAATCTAGCTGATTGCTATTACAAATTTTATTTCTCTTTTCTACAGTCCTAAGTTCAAATGCCACAGGATATGAGCTCTCTTTTAAAGTTAAGAGTGGGAGAATGGAGAGGATGAGGGGGAGTTGGGAACTATTCAGATCTCATCAGCCATACAACTTGCCAGTTTTTTAAATAGAACACAGAAAAAACTGGTGCACATCACTTTTGCACATGCACTGATAAAAAATGAACAGTCAATTGTTTGTATCTTTGCTGGACTGCTAAATTATGAAGTCCAAGATTTCAAAGTGTTTGAATCCATCATCTAAATCATATCCTTCAGTTTGGGGAATGTGGTTAATTATAAGTACAGATCTTTTTGAAGTTCTGCCTGGTTTACAAGCTTAAATATTTATTTGCACCTGCCAGGCAGTTAACTACCTCAAATATTATGTGAACAGAAAAAGTACATACTTAAAGTTTTAGTTGTTATGAATTGGTATCTGTGGAATTCCTGGCAAGGACTTAGAAACTGTCTTTGAAAAGATGGGAGACTGTAAATTCCTTGGGCAGAAGATTTCTTTATGTTGCATCCACTGTTTTTATAGCTTTAAAGTAAACCATTCAATGATGCAAAGGACCACTAGGATATGTCCATACATCCAGCCGTAGCAAAGCAGATCTGATCTAGAAACAATTTACTCAGGTTTGGTTACTCTGTTTGGGCCAGTGAGTGAAAGCATTTAATTCTAACTTTTGCTTCCTGCTTGTTTCTTGATCCAAAGCCTCAAAGGTAGTCTGGAGAGGAAAATAATTAAGTTAATTCAAGCCTTATATTTGAAAGTTTGATAGGACTTGGGAGGACGTGATTCCAAGTGATTTATCAAAAGATCCAAATGTAAATGGTTTAACTGAGTGGTATAATATATTCCATAATGCTACTGTTTGGATAAGCTAACTAGAAGGAGTAGGTATTTAGAAAGAGTGTGTTAAAGATTAATGATATTCAATGAAAAAGTTTATTTAGACTTAGGGAGTGCAAAATCTAACACAAGTTTGTCTGGTTCCAGTCCCTGGTGGTAATCATGTAGCTTTGTATACAGTTTTACAAGTACATAAATGAAATCAAGTGTAAAAATTAACACAGGAAGATAAGCTAAAACTGACATTGCTTTGGCATTGATTCCTGGTAGAAACTTGTCAATTTGAAATAAAATTGTGTAAAATGTTCTATATCTGAAATAAGTAAAAAAAAAGAAAATAAATGTTTTTATATTTTTTTAAAACTTTATGCCTACCAGCTTTAATATGGTCCTAGTATATCACAGGAGGACCGTGCTGTACAGTGCATGAAACTGTAAGGTCTTTGGTTTTGTTACTAACTGCAATGATTTGCCTGTCTGCTCCTTGGTCTGAAAAATATTCAGTAGTAATAAGCTACATTTTAGCTAAAAGAAAGCAAAACAAAAACTAAAAATTATTGACTAAGTTTGTGGATCTATTTTTACTATCTTTTAGTAGTTGCTTTCATAAATTGTTCATTTTCTGCATACTTCAGGGCTGTTCTTCAGAGGAGATTAAAGTTTATTCTTAACATAAAGGAAAATTAGAAATTCTTAGAATGTCCTGTAAAATGCATCTGAAGTTTTTATTGTTACTTTATCATTTCAGGTTAGAGGCCTATTGGCCAGCTTGATCACAAAGCTCCTCCCATAGATGCTTTCTCAGCACAAAGCCTTGGAAGATCCAAGTGTGTTGGATCTTGGAGAATCTGAGTGTTTCTAAAGTTTAAAAGCTTTTCTTTTTTACAGCAGATTTGGTTAGGTTGGTGACTTTGGAAAAGTTTTTTATATGCATCACACACATGCATGTTTATATGCATCAAACTGGTGGAAACCTCCTCTGAAGTTGTCCTAGTTGAAGATTTCCTGCAGCTTCCCACTGGGAAGATGCCCTGTTCTTCCACTGAAAATGGAAGAGCAAGGTCCCCATATTGTGCCTTTCCTAATTAATTCTTTCTGGCAATTTGTTGTGTTCCCCTTGCAGTTTTGTGGTGTATCACTAATACATCAAACCAAACTTCAAAGTACCAAGCAAAATTGATAGGACATTTGGAAGGAATAGCAGCTCCCAGTAACTTGATAACTCTTAAGTTGATTGATAGTTCTTGGTAATGAATTCATAGGATTCAGTCCCCAAAATTTTACATATGGCTCAGTGTTTATCTTTGCAGCTTGTCCATTGTATTAGGTGCCCTTTTGCAAATTAATGGAAATAATGCCTTTAAACTGCTAAATTTGGCAGAAATAACCAACTATAACAACATTACTTGTATAGTAAAATATTGTGCCCCCTGTGATCTGCAGATCTATTAAACTTTTCTGACAGTTTGAGAACTGTGAGAGCTGTAGTGGATTGAGTTTTTGACATTCTTCTTGGCTAAGCAACATTTTATGCCTAGCTGATGGTCATTAGCCAGCTCTGGTTTATTTGGTAACAGAAGTCCTAAGCTTTTGAAGATCAGTGCACTCTCTTTGGCAATTAACTTTGTTCGCCTTAGCTATGAACCTTAATATCAAAGTGCTTCTTTGCTGTTTTTGTAACTGAGTAAGTGCCTTCATACTTCACTTGTCCCAGTTTCTTCTCTTTCACATGACTGACCTAATTAAAAAACAGACAGCTCAATAATTCTACCATAAGCTAGTAATAATGAAACTGTGGGAGTCCTTGAAGCCCTTTATCATTCAAATACACAGTGGTTTCATGAATAAAGTGGATGACTAAGTATTACTTATAGAAGTAAGGGAGATTATTAGCAGTGGAAGACACATTTGAACTTGCTGAAAGGCTGGCTTTTGTCTAGAGAAAGACCTACTCTCAGTAATAATTACACCAGGTCTTCATTTTATCCCAGCATTCTCCTCTTGTTCACTCTTTCAATGACTGAATAGCTTGCTGTTGCTTGTTAATCCCTGCAGGAATGCGGCTTTGGATACGGGGAGGATGCGCAGTGCATGACATGCCGGCCAAACAGATTCAAGGAAGACTGGGGCTTTCAGAAGTGCAAGCCTTGTCTGGATTGTGCCTTGGTTAACAGGTTTCAGAAGGCCAACTGTTCTGCCACCAGCAATGCACTATGTGGGGACTGTTTACCAGGGTAAGACCATTTCTGACGATGAGACTTGAACCAATTCTAACCTGATTTACATTAAAATTGCTTGTTCATGTTTTCTGGATAAATGTTGGTACCCTTTGTATATGTATGAAGGTCCTATGTTCTAATCTTGGCTTTACTGTATTATCTGAGCACAGAATTTGTGAATTGCAGGAGTAATTATCTACAAAAATGGTTTGATAATTACCTACTTGGTCTGTGAGAGTATTGTCTGTACAGCGCCTGAGCAAAATACCTCAAACAGTGTTACTGGTGATTTAGTTCATTGTTATAAACATTTAAACATTTGAAAACATACACTGCTACCTTCTACAAAAATTATCACATTATTTGCTTGCATTTTTTTCCACCCTTTGGTCAATGCCTAATAATTCTCATGCACATAGATTCTTAGGTCAAAAGCAGTGGCTGTGGTTTACTTTCTGATATTTCTTTCACCTTTCTTTTCTTTAAAATTCATAAAGCATGATCCTAGCTGAAAATCATAAATTAATCTGAAAGAATTGTTTGCTGAAACTGCTGTTATAAATCAAGAACTGTGCTTCATTTGTTGTCCAGTCATCCCAAAATTCTGTTACTAATTTTCTATGTTTGTACTATTAAATCTTAAGATCTCTAAAAAGCTATTCTTTCCATTGTTGCCAAGTTCTGATATTATAAACACCTGCCATGAATTTGTAAAAAGACATTTTTGTTGCTTTTTTGAACTAGTAATTTAGCTGACAGTAATAGTGTATGAGAACTGATTTGAAACTGTAACAGTCTTTGTATTTTCAGAATATATATTTCAGACTTGCTAAAAAATTCATACATTTGTTTAGTATCTATATTTCAGCTGTTCTTTTTTATTTGTATATATATATATTTTTTTTTTTTTAATGCCAGCTATCAAATACCTGAACTGTTGAAGCTTCTGCCATTACTCCTTCTCAAGCTAGAGGTGAAACCTCCTCATTTAAAAGTACTTAGTACAGGTTTGGTAGCTAATCTTAGCTTAAGTCACTGTACAAGAGGGTGCAGCCCCAGGCATTATAGATGTTACCCACAACCACTTTTAGTACTACTTGCAGCCACGTGGTACATTGATCAATGCTCTTATAGCATATTAATATATAATTATTGCAGGGCTTACTTGGTTGTCAGCAAGGAGATGATTTTCTTCTTCTGTAAACAATGTAAGCTGAATTTTGGAAGATGAGAAAGGATTAAAAGAGAAGCCACATTAGGACATGAATTAAAGGTAAAGCTAAGCTGGAGGACATGGGAATGCTTCTCAGTATTCCAGTCAAGAATGCCTCCTAGATAGGTATGTTGAGTATGTTTTAAAATGAGAGCTGCTTCCACAACCTGAGTTTTCTGACAGCATAGCTGGAAACAGGAGGAAGGAGGGAGGGAGACATGGCCATGGCAAGGTTAGTCATGGGACCCCTGGTCTGGATATTTTGAGTAACAGAACTTCAAAACACACCACCATTCATACCTGTCCTTCAGTTTAGATGCTGCCCAAACAAATGGAGGGTACAGCTAGGTTAACCAAATAGTTTAACTGATGTTTTACCTCTCAGCAGTCTTATTTATCTCTGTTTTGCATGGGTTTCCAACGTGCCATTCTCTATTGTTCAGCTTCAAAATACTACAGTGAGCATGTCAGCTAGAAACAAATATTAACATATTCTGTTCAGAGTAAATGATCACAGTGACCCCTTCAGTCTTGCAGCCTGTGGATCTGTTTCTGTTCACATTGATGAAGTGGGAGTTTCTTGAGCAGTTGGAAAGCTGTTTGCATTATCTGATAAAATACTTTAATGGCATTTGCAGTGTTAGGAATATAACATCAGTAGAGTTGGCACCTTTTATTTAATGTGCCACTACCACTACGTGTACTCATCTTGAACAGGCCACTACTGCTGATTCTGTCTTACTACTAATGAATGGTTGAAAGACAGACAGACCTATTTGATTAGAGGCTGTAGGTAAGTTCTTTAGAGGATGTCATACATAAAAATTTGAAATACAGCGTTATAAAGTTCTGCTTTTTCTTTGGTGCTACTCTTGTTCCCTGATTGGGAATGTAGGGTTTTGCCAGTCTCTGTAGTCAATATGATCTTCAAACATTAGCTCAGTATTAAAGTTCTTGAAGGGTCTTTAAATAAAATGTCACTGATATCCAGCCTGTTATATATTTTTAGAGGTGATAATTACCTTGTAATATATAGATCAATCACTTCATTTTTAGTTTTTAGACATGTAACTAAGCCTGCATAAGATAAGTTCTTAATGCGTGTCATTAATGTATGTTGTGATCTGTGTGGAAAATGGGATATTGATTTCTGTCCAAAATCTCCAGAAGATTGGACTAACAGATCTAGATGTTTTCCTCCTATTTATTTTCAATCCGTCTTGTCCTATTAATTAATAGGTACTGTACTTCTGTTTACTTTTATTTTCTTCTGTTTCCTGATTGTTTGCATTGAGACACAGATCGACAAAACTTGAAATTATAGAAGATTTTATTAAAACACCTGAATTATTTTGTGAGGAATAGTAATTTGTTTCGGTTAACTATTTTTTCACATTCTGCTATCTTCTAGATTTTATAGGAAGACTAAACTTGGAGGCTTTCAAGACATGGAATGTGTTCCTTGTGGTGATCCTCCTCCTCCCTATGAGCCTCACTGTAAGTGCTGGTTTTGCTGTTTTCTCTTTTAACTTTAAAGCCTGGCCAAAAAAAAAAAATATAGTCACAGTCACAAACTCTTTTTAAAATTCATTTTCTTGTTAGTAAATTATTTTGTTCATACATTTCAGCAGGTCCAGTACTATCACTGAGAAACTCCCACAAATAGCCAGTCCAATGCTGATCAACATTCCTGTCACACCACATGGTCACCACATGGTCAGGGAGTCTTGATTCCACTTCTGATCTTGTCTTATAATTTTTTAATTTCTGTGTTAATGCCAAAAGAAAAGCAATCTTCCTAGACCCTCTGATAACTGTCAGGTAGGGTAGTATCCTTTCCTGACACCCAAAAAGGTATTTGTTGATACGTTTAAAAATAACTTTTATACTATGGTTACGGTGAGAGAGAACAATATAGACAGTAACTTTATATTCTTGTATACTGTTAAAAGGAAGTAAGTAATTGGTTTGTCTATTTGTTTTTTGCCGATGAGAGAATTAGAGTCTCTTCAAAATGAGAGAACCTCTTTATTCTGTAGCAGAAGCCTTGTTACCACTTCTTCCAAGACTGTTGGTGGTCTACATTGCATCATGTTTTTAATTCATTTAAAAGAGTGAACTATTCTTTTTTGTGTTTATTGCTGTCTACTTTTTTAAAATAAAAAAATACATGTGATTCAAAATAATTATGTGGAAAATCTTGGGGTTACTTGATTGTTTCTGTAACGGTGAAGTTACGTTTTAGGAGGTTTTTTTCCCCTAGTTCAAATTGGAACATTTGTTTATAGAAAGAATAAATTGTCAGGGTCCTGAAATACTTTATGCTACTTTAATAAATACACACAGTCTCTTATAAATATCCTTTCTTTTTTTTTTAATTGTGTAAAATTAAAACAGAACCAAGAGTATACTATTGTGCATTAAATCCATACTTTTCAATAGTTTTATATTGCATTAACTTCAATGAAATAATTCATCTTCTTCAACATTTCATATATTGCTTTAATAGTCTTTTTACAAATGAACTGAACTTTCTTCTGTCTTTTCCATCCTAGTTTTAGTGCCTTTTGGGTAATAAAGTTGTAAAACCAGATTTTCAAACATTTTCCACATCTATGAAAACATTTAAGGACTGAAACACTCAAAGCCTGTAAATCAGAGAATAAGTCAAATAAGTTCTAATGTTCACAGCAGTAACTCATGCCCATGTATAACATAAGCCTAGAAAGTAAATTCAAAAACGTTCAACTATTTTTGTAGTCTAGACAGCATCTTAGTGTGTTTAGAAAGAATGTTCTTCATATCAAACGCTGTCGGGTTTGATGCCAAGAATGAAATGCTGATCTCGACTTACTGATGTAAATCACTCAAATTCAATGAGTTGCAGAAGTTATTCTAGACAGAGTATAGCCAGGCCATTTCATCTGTGTATGTATTTTAATTCCTTCAACTGGGAAAATTCAGTATTATTGCCTTTATCTCTTTTTAATCTTTTTTTATCTGGAAAAAAAAAAAGTGAAATGTAAAGTGGAACAATGTTATTCTAATGGAGGATCTCTAATTCATAAATTCAATTTATGGGGTTTTTTTCTCTTCTCTTGTTTGTTCCCTTCTAAGAAAGTGTGCTCTTCAAACATGAATTCTGTTCTCTAGCACAATCAAAGACAGGGAAAAGGAAATTATCTCCCTTATCATTTGGCTTTGACTGTAGTTAGCAACTTGTGTATTTCATATTTTTCAAAGTCACAAGTTATTATTTTGAAAAGGTGATGAAAGAACAGTTGCCAAGTCTTCTGAAATAACTCAGATTGTTTAGTTTATAGTGATTTGGCTTTCGTAATTGAGCCTGAGGTTGGATCCTAAATTGAACCATTAGGAAGCTATTACTCATTTTAAATGGACAACAGGCAACCCCATGGAAAAGAGCATTTTCTCTGGCACAAGCTGAAGTGGTAAATCCAGATTAGAGACATTTTCATTCCTTACTCTCATGGCTGGCACAGCACCTTTGGCTAAATGACAGAAGTGGTAACAGCAAAGTTGTGAGAATTGGCAAGTATTTCTAGCTTTTACAGAAGCAATAATAAAAGGTTTGAAATCATTAAAATGTTTGTTATTTGCATAGTAACCACCCATTAAAATCCTAAATAACAGAAATCCTACATGAAGTACAGTTGCCATATGTTGCTGTGGTTTTCAGGAGGCTTTTGTTCAGAATTTGTGTGTTGATTCTTCAGGTACTAACAGCAGCTGCCTCAGTTTTGGAAAGTGTATATGCCTTCCTCAAGCAGCCTAGGAAGTTTTTCCTACAACAGTTGCTAAATGAACTGAAGTACTTTTGAGTTTTACCATCAAATAGGGGGAAATTTAGGTCCGAGTAAAAACCATGATTCTGTAAGTGTACATAAATAATGTGTGGAACATTTTACATGTAATGCTGACAGTGTTAGTGGTCTATTCCAATAATGGATGTATTTTGATAGTTAAGACTACGTTACCTGAAGCTAAGTGGAGACAGATCATTAAGTGTGTGGGACACGCTCTCAGTGATCAGAGAACTAAGTTCCAATTCTCTGCTTTTCTTATCCTTCTCTCTTTCCACTGTGAAACTGAAAGTCAAATATTAGTGCAGCTAGCTCTTATGTTACAGATGAAAAGGAAAAGTTTAAATGTCCTGTTTCAATGAATTAATTGTCCTCCAAGGTGTGTGGCAATCTTTTGTTTGCTTAAGAACATTACCAGAAGGGCACAAAGGCTCACAGCCCCCTACCTGGACTACAGGCTCATGTTAAAGCAGAGACATGGATCAAATTCTTTCTAGTAGCAGTTGATTATTACCCAGCTAGCTATAAATCTAAATACTTGCTTTTATCTCTTTTCTGTAGACATTTTAAAACAGATCTGGTTTAAATATTTACTCATGAAAAAATGAGTTTGTGAATTGCTGGAGGCAAAGTTGAAAGGATTCTATAATGAACAAGTAAAGAGAGTATTAGAGGCCAGGAGAATTGCTATCACCTTTGTGCAAACTTTAGAGGGGGACACAATGACTTATGGGTGTTTTTAAAATGTCAGACAATTAAATACACAATTATATAGTTATATTTTAATTTATTTAGTTCAGGTAAATAAACTGTACAGACCAATCTTATGTATTTGGTCATCTAAACATTAGAAATGTTTAGATGCTGACCAAATGCATGTTTTTTAAATTGTTTTTAAAATTGTGATTTATGCTCGCTTTGTAAACTGAAGACATTTTTGTCACTGAAGACTTTTTTTTTTCTCATCTGAATGACAGAATATGAATTCTTTGAACTGGAAATTAGAGTGGAATTAGAATTTATCATAGATGTAAATTCTGAAAAAGAAGCTAATATAGACTGTCCAAAAGTGTTGAAACAGTAAATTTGATAGGGTTCAATGACTCTTTTTTCTCAGTACCAATTTAGATTTGCAGAGTTCACTCTCCTGCTCAGGCCACTGTTGTGCTTTCCCCACAGTTATGCTTAAACTGAGGCTGCTCAGTAAGCTGGACTGTGAATCTATCTGTGATAGAGCAGAATTAAAATAATTCCCTTCTAAAGGTTATTTTTAAATCTAATGAGCTCATTGACCTCAAAACACTTGTGGTGGCACAAGTTAAGGAGAGATGTGGGAATGGTTCAGGTAATGAGCAGATTTTCTGAAGATACCATTGCTTTCTTGGAACAATCATTATGTTTTCAGCTAGTCTGTCTTAGCAAATAAGCAAAGCAAAAAAAAAAAAACACCATTAGAAATCATAATTACCTTCTTTCAGTCATAAGAGGATGGCAGATTAAAATTGAATCAAGAGATATATGTCAGATATTCTTACAAGTGGTTCCTTTTGTATTGTTCAATTCAAAATGCAGAGAAGCCCCAGAGTTACAAAAATCCTTTAGTTTCTGGACAGGCTTTCTGCTAAGCAGAAGAACCTGTGGCATGAAACCTTTTTGAGATGTATTACAAAAATAGTTCCTAGAACTTCCACATTAATGTTCTTTTCTGTATCAATCTAAAATCAGTGATGTTCCCCTTTTATGTGCAAATTCAGAATTTGGTAGAATTTAGCTGTACCAACAGTTAATTTGGAATAAATTGAGAGAGTCAAGGAAATGAGAAAATTAACACCTAGGCGCAAGAGAGTATTTTACAGCAAATCGGCCACCAAAAGAACAGTCTTGTGCTTTTTTTCCCTCTAGTTACCACACTGTTACGTTTATAAAAATACAAATTTTTTACATCATGAAAAATTGAACAGATTTTCCAGCCAAAAAATTCCACAGGTTTTCTGCTTGTCTTCATGGCATAGATCAAGGAGCATGGGAATCTGGGGGGCACAGGATGGGGGAGGGATACCATTCCATGTGGAGCTTGGGAAACTAGCCTCTACATGTTCCAGGAAATAAACACATTCTTTGCTTCAATGAAGCAGAAATGTTTTGGTGGGTAAGTCACAGCAGTGGACATATCTCCAGTTTGATTGTAACATCATGTGCATTTGAAATAAACTGGCAGTCAGGTCTAAAATTGCTGCTTTGCCATGAACCAGATTGATTTCAATTATAAAGTATGTCTCAAACTAGAAAATAAACAGTTTTTTACTAAGGTGTGGAATAAAAGTAGAGACTATAGCTTGTTGAGCCAAAATACATAAAGAAGATCATTAAATGTGAAAACATCACATTTTCTTGAGGCATCCATATCTTACCTGCTTTAAATTTTGTTCCTTTAAGGAACTCCTATGACATTTTGACTGCTTTAACTAAGGCTGATCACAAAGTTCTCTTTACAGTTTTCTTGTGTAGAATTTTTATTAGTTACTTTCTGTAGGTTTACAGTATTGTTTTATCTGGGAACTAAATATAAGTGTTCTGGAGCTGTGTCACTCTTCAAATCCACAAGGTATGTTGTTTCACTAATGAAAAGTACTATTTAGGGGACAAAATTTGCTGTTTTTTCCTTCTTCCTAGTGTTAAAGGTGTAGGATGGGTAGGAAAAGTGTAGGATGGTGTAGGAAAAGTCAGATTTCACATAGATCTACTTATTTACATTACCAAGATTAGGATCTGTGACATTGTAAACTTTCCTGTGAGTGTAATGGGTATTGGGGGTATGCAAGGACTAAACATCAGAACAAAGCTGAAAAGCTAGAAATTGCAGTCTGCAGGGTAAGAACTTATCTTGTTTTGTAAGGAGGGAGCTGGAAGCTTGCTGGCTACATGTGTATTCTGTAAAATAATTTCACTAGTGGTAAAACAGAAAAAATCCCATTGTCAAAGCTTTGCTGAAACTTTCTATATTATTTCATTAAACATAAATACAGCTTTTCAACTTGAGAGTAACTTTTGGATGATGTTCAATTCCACATTAGTTCCACTGTTTATATAATGGATTGTTAATTTATTTGTGTCACTTTCTTCTTTCTGTTTACAGAATTTTGTGATTTCAAAGCTGTCAGGCTCCAGATAATGTTTTTCCATCAATTGAGTTTTTCTGTCATTTTGTTTGGTTGCTTTGTACAGTAAACTTTGTATTACTAATGCCAAGCAGCCTTTCAAGGAAGGCTGCTTATGTGCATGAGGCAAATGGCATCTGAAAGTACATAGCAAGTGAAATTATTCCTAATTTTTTGGTTCTGTTCCAACATATATCCCCTTTTTATTTCAGTATTTGTTCTGATTTGAGATTACCTAACAGCATCTCTCATAGTCATCTTTGCCATTTTGAACACTGTGATAGAAAGCAGCTGGAGTATTGCATAAACCTTTCACAACATTCATGAGCAGTGACAGCTAATTTAAGTACAGATAATAGCATCATTAGGTTATAAATATCATTACTTTTTTATTGCAGAGACATTGCCTTCCCCAAAACTGAAATGTAGACTTTTGTAAAAATGTAGTAAGTCAGTCTGATATTTTCCATATGTGACCTGATGATAGAGTAACTTATCTTCAGGAAGTCTGAAACAAACTCCATGAGGTGTTTAAGAGAGATGAGAATTGCTATTCATGTCTTAAAAAGTTTTATTACAATTTCATTTCTTTCACTCATCATAAAGAGAGTTAACTTAGGAAACCTAAATGTTTTTAATTCATTGTCCTTGGTATTAAGTTGGTTCTGACCCTTTAGGGTTCATGTATGACTTAGAGTAAAACAGCTCCTTTTCTTGCTGTTCTGAATTTACTTTATATGTTGGCCTCCTCTTCTAAAAAAAGTTGTAAAAAAAGAGAGGGGAGATTTTTATTTATTTTAATAACAGAGGTATTACCACTAAAATGAGTTTAAATAGTTCTGAAGTGTTACTTAATGGAGAGGAAATTCAAATACATTGCAGTTTAATCATGTTCTAAAACTTTCCCAGCTTACTCTCATGAACTTTCCTTGCATGTACCTCTCATTTCTGTGCCTATATGTATGGAAACACTTCATTATGTAGCTTGTTAACACTACATATGTATTATGGTTAGTAGACAGAAATGGTCAGCAGTATTTTCCTCTTTTCTATCTGCTATCCAGTATATGCCTCTTAAAAAGAAAAGGAAATTAAAAAATAAAACCAAGCCTAAACAAACCAAAAAACACCACAAGTTTTCTATTGAAGAAAATTTAGCTTATGAATTGAAATGACATTGCAAGGAGGTGCAACTCCTAAACCTAACAGAATTTCTGTTAAGTAAGCCAGACACTTTACCAAGGATTGACCGAGGAATCAAGATTTGGAAGCTGAGGCTCTCAGGGCATCCAGTCAGTTTGAAGTGTTGAACTTCTGCCCACTTTTTTGCACTATCCTTAAATGTTTTCTACCATTCAGTTAATTTTTTTACAGTGGAAAATTTGTTTATACAGAAAGATTTCTAATCACGTCTATTACAGCTTAATTCCGCAAAAGTGTAGGTGTCAAGGTACTTCCAATGAATTGATTCACTTACTAGTAACTTCTGTGGAACAGAAGTATTCAGTGTAGCATGTCTGCTCTCTTATGAAAGTCTGCAGTAACCTCAAGTAATGAGTGTTTGAAATGTCTTTATCTTTTTATCTTCTTTGAAGCTCTTACAATGACAATAAGCAGGGTCCTTATTTTATGCCTACTACCTAAAGTCTAACTTAGATTTCTTTGCACAGTGAAATTTCATTTCATTTCATTAAGTTTGTTTCAAGTAGCCCAGTTCAAGCTACAAACTTAAAGAGCTAGGCTAGTAGCAAATGCTTTAGGGGTATCTCAGTATAGGTAACATTAGCCCTGTCAAGCATCTAAGAGGTATGTAAGGTGTAAATATTCAAATAGACCCAGGATTCTGACTCCAAAATTCCATCACCAACTGCCCTGCTTGAGAGCTTCCTAACTCTGCAGACATTTAAAAGCCCAAGGGACCTACAACAATTCATTTGGTCTCCAGGAGTATTCCACAAATTCTGGTCCAGGAGGCTTGGGCACATTGCAGCTTTAGTTTAGGCCAAAAGCTTTGATTTACCTGCTTTGCCCTCACTGCCCTGCAAGGAAGTACATATGCATGGAGTGAGCAGGATGCTCTAAACAGGTGTATAACTGGACAATACAGACCCCTTTCTCTATCACAGCTGATCCAAGAGGTAGTGGAATTGGAATTTAAGGAGGCACCTCCAAATTTCTCTGTACCCTTCTGTGGTCATCCAAAGGCTTTTGCAGCACCGACCAGTGACATGTCACTGAAGCCATCAGGATCTATGAGCTAATTGCTCTGTTGCTCATCTCTGAACAATCTGTTCTGTGGTGCCTTCTGATGGCAAACTCAGCAGAGCAGGCTGGGATAATGTCTGGGTGTTCTTTTCTGCATGCCTTCTTTGAGTGCAGAATTCTTCCCTTACCATGAGCACTGCAGTGTGCTGGCTGTGCCGTTACTCTTAGGTTCTTACATCACCAGTGTGTTCCTGTCCCAGGTGTGTTCCCAGCACTGAGGATGCAGCCCAGATGATGCCTGCTTGGCACTGCAGGGCCTGGGCCTGTTTGAGATCCTGGTTTCATGCCTTCTCAAAATAGCAATTTGCAATACAGTTCAATACAGTTCAACAGGCTCTAAGATTGCTTGTTGAGATAATTACAGTGTTTATAATTTTCACGTTCTGACTGCAGCCCAGTCATGGTTAAATAATAGAATCTAATTTACTGGTCACAGCTTTTCAAAATGAGGGGGGAAAAAATATCTACTCTGTTTCCTGTTTGGATATCCTGATGAAAGTGTACCAGTAAGACTGTTCTTTTTTGGACTGAAAATTGTTCAAAAAGTTAAGAATTTGAGTTGTGTTTTTGAAGTACAATTCAGGCTATAAAATAGTGAATTTCCATTTAAATTATTATCTGACTAATCAACTAAGCTCCATTCCGTACTTCCTGCTTTATGTGTGTAAAGTACAGGTGATTGGGTCAGACTTTCTCTTTCAATTATTCTCCTCTTTAATCTCAAATAATGGGCAGTCCTCTGTTTTGGTTGTTACTGCTTTTGTATTATTAGATGCATTGAGACTGACCAGCAAGTCATAAAGGAGGTCTGTTGATAATATCCAATGGAAACTTAAAAAGCTGAATATGACACTGTAAAGGCTTTGCAAAGGTTTAATACATTGCTTCATGCACTATAATGAGTAATCCTCTACATCAGCGATTGAATCTACACAAAAGAATCACTAGACAACATTCTGCTGTGTTAACTGGTGTGGGTTTAGCCCCTTTTAATTCAGAAATGTATTGTCTTCTTGTCTTTCCCTCATTATAATTGCATTTACCCTTCTGAAATGCAAATATTTTCTGTGTAAAAAGATACAATACCCTTGATATAAAAATAAATATTTCTGTGGAGTATGCAAGACCAGGATATGGTTCAGAGTTTGGAGTAGAAATACAAAGCCAAACAAAATTTGGATTTTAATGCATATGTCATGGTAGTATTTCTGGAGGCTTTAGAGAACTTGCTTTGAATTCCCCTTTTCTGCATGTTAATTTCCCAGCAAATGGTTGAACCTTTCCTTTAACTACATGTGGTAATTATAATATGTGGTTTTTCTTTACACAGAACATGGTTTGTTAGATTGATTTCACGCAGGTTTCCATAATTAGAGCTGTGTGAGATGGATTGTGACACGTTCTTCTGGATCAAAATATAAATAAAAATTTCTGTATTGAAGAGTGTTTGTATATGAAGTAATGCGGTAGTTTGTGCAACAGAGGAAAATTACCAAAGTGGAGAAGCCTTGTTCTTTCCTAGTCCTTTCCTGCTGTTACTTTGTGCAGGCTTGTGATGTAGCACAAGTGGGATGCAGCCATAAGGTTTTCTCTTCCAGAATTGGATGAGCTTGTGTCCCACACTTGTGCTGGTTGTCTCTCACAGACACTGCTGCAGTTTCAAAAGGCTTTGTTGCTCACAGCCAAACATCTCCTGTCATTCTGCATCACTCTAAGTTCTGAGTGAACTGGGTTGGCTTTGTTGACTGAACACCTATCAGAGCACTGGGTGGTTATTATTGAGGACATGGATAATTTCTTTAATGCCTGCATCACTCTAATCTCTGGGTCCGTACAAGAATTTTCCTTCCTGCCAGTTTTGTGTTCTTTGGGGGAAACTGCTTTTTCCTCCCTTGCTGTGGAAGGCTAGATTTCTGAAAAGAAGGAATTTGCCTTCCATTATTATGTATTATGTATTTAAGCATGGTGAATATTGCCAGTGGCTCATAGGTGTGACAGTTGTTATTTTTGTCTGCTAAAAATAATTTCAGAATTGTAAATTTAAGTGTTATTGTAAACTTTTTAAGATACATGTTAAGAACAGAATTGTGGCTTTTTTCAGTTTGCTTTCCTAGGTGAACACAGTGTATCTATATTGTTGTCATTTATTCCTTTTAATCCTTTTGACCATGATGACTAATTTGTCTGTGCTGACAGAGTAACAGATCTCAGACAAAGAATTTTCAGATTTTACCAAAACAAATGAATGAATAGTGAAGAGGGAAGCCAC
This sequence comes from Ammospiza nelsoni, assembly GCF_027579445.1. Lineage (NCBI taxonomy): Eukaryota > Metazoa > Chordata > Aves > Passeriformes > Passerellidae > Ammospiza > Ammospiza nelsoni. Next base: position 48,689,596 of record NC_080634.1, read on the forward strand.
ATTAGTGCACTTATTGAGATGAGAAAGTTGTGGCATAAACCTCTACCACATTTGTTGATGGCAGAAAATGTACAGAAAAGAAAATAATGGAAAACAAATTATAATTTCTGAACCTCTTGAAACCATTCATTTGTTATGACTGGGGGAAAGAGCAGAAAAATTTGAATACTAAAGTTTGAAACTTTAAGAAAGCCATCTATCTAATATAAAATCTAGATTAGTATTAGTAGTCTCTACTTAGTAACGTGTTAGCAATATAAATATTAAATTATTTCAGAGTGAGCAAATATAAATGGCTCCATAATACACATGGAAATCATAGAATAAATTAGGAATAGAAATGTCTTTTTTTAACACTACTTTTTCATAATCTCTGGAAGTGTAATATATAAAATGTATATGGTCATAATCCAGTATACCTTTAAATAGATGAAGTTGATGTGAAGTTTGACCAAGCTGAAGTGCTCAGAGTGGCCTTGGCTGTCAAGTTTCAGCATGAGAATTGCACTAATTATATGTAATCCATTTTTATCTACTAAAGTATGTATTAATGTATTTTGGAGAGAACACTGTATTCCACAGTGTTCTTGGAAAATACATTCCTTGTTTCATGCTAGAATATGATGGAAAGTATATATCTTAAAATTAAAGTAGAAATGTCAACATGTGATTTTTAAAATAAATTGAATCAAATTTCATTTATTTCATGAATTCACATCCCAAGCTCGTGCAGCTGATAATAGGAGTTCACATAAGCAGTGCCCATCTGGCCTTCAGAAGGTTGTATCTGATCAGTTCATGACAACACATAGGGCATGTTTTCTATCTTTGTTCTAACTCACAGCTGGCAACTCTGTCTGCTAATCCCAGTGAAAGCTGCAGCTGGAAATGCAAAACTACTTTTGAACTTGCATATCCTTTCCCAGAGATGTCTGAAGCCTTGGAGATGTGTTTCTTTTGTGATTCCTATTAAATTAGGGAATTAATTGTTGCATTAAGAATGAAGTCAAGCAATGAATCCTCGAATACCCATTGTAAGACCATGTTTTATATAACAAAAGAAAGCTAAGAATGACCAGTTTTCATGTAATAAAAACTCACTGTAGAGCTCACTTCTATATTACATTTTAAAAATACTTATTACAGAATGATGAAGTAATCACTGTGTTCACTTCTAGCTTGTTCATCTAAAATGTGAACAAGCAGTTTGCAAGCATATTTAGTTTTGTTTCTTGACACTGTTAAGTACAGTTAGAACATTAAATTCTCAACTGCAGACTATGAGAATTTCAATGTGTTTTTTCAAAGCAGCTTACCATACCTCAGTTTCTAGTAGTAACTTGTGCAACCTTTCATCTTATGAGTCAATCCTATAATTAGTATTCTTCTTTGCCAGAGGCATACTGCATGTTTGTTTTAGGTACAGAAAGTCTGCAAGAAATTTAACTTAATCATTACTTTTTAATGTAAGAGCTGGTTTGCTCAATTACACTAGATTAAAGTGAGCTTGAAATTCCTGAGTTACAGAGAAGGGGCTAATCTGTGACCTGTAGTGAATAAGTACTATTTCCTATGGTTTTTGCCTTATGTGCACTTACTAGTGTGGGTAGCCCTTCAGCCCAGGCTTGCAGTAGCTATAAGCAATTATCTATTTTCTGTATGGAGTGGATTTGCAAGGCTCTTATTTAACTCAGGCATTAGGTTATTCAAAATTATTCCAGGATTGCATGCATTGCAGTAAAGCTGAAGAACATTTTTGGGGTTTTTTTTTTCAGTAAACTTTTGCTTTATTGTTTTTAGGGGCAATCTGAAAAGAATAAGTGCTGGTTACAGCTTTTCAGTATTTTTTAGACATTTTCTAATTACAGAAGCATTAGACTGTTTCAAATATATTAATTTAATAACATGCTTTTAAGCTGCATTCAGACTGAAAATACTGGTTCAAATGTATCTCTCTTAATCATACAAGGAATGGTTGCATTAGCACCACTTCAGAAGCACTGAGTTTTGGTACCTCTGGTATAAATCCATGCTGACTGCTCTGACTTTGGGTACAGAGTCCAAGCTGTGACTGGCCACATGAATATAAAATGTTGCCAAACAAGTGCACAGTAGTGTGTTGGGGTTTTTATTCTACTTGGTGCTGGTAGGTACTATTTGACTCAATGATCTTAAAGATCTGTCTCAACTTCTAAGGATTCAATGACTCTGAGTTGCTCAGCTACAAAATTCTTTGGCTATGTTCCACTTAAATATCTTGTTCTTAAGAAAATACAGAATCCATCTAGGCTCAAACTTTCCATACTGCCAGCCCTATTAAGAAAATCATTGTCCAGCAAAAGTGTACTGAAATATCACACCAGAGGACTGGAATTACCTGGAGGACTGGAATGTATTGGAAGTAGGATAAAATACAATAGCCTTATAACAGGGGTTGTGTGCTGAGCACCTTGGCAGTAATGATTCATTATAAACCAACACCTCATGAGCTGGGAGCAGCATTATAGAAGAAGGGCCTAATGTTCTTACAGATCACTTGTATCCTTCAGATTATTTTCCTCTACTTTGCTCACCTTTAATTTTTTGGGTGATAGACCTCACACATTCTCACTCTTACTGGTTCATTTGTGCTAAAGCAGTGTACTGCCAAACTCCTCTTTTACAAAGATCATAGAATAATCTCACATGTTATTTCGGGCAGTGACATGTGCCTTTGAGGTATAGTCTGTGACTGTTTCCTAAAAACATGAGCTCTTTCTTAGAGCTTTTTAACCTAAAGGGTGGTGTCCACCAGTTTTGGTGAAGTTTCATTTCAGTCCAGTGGTACGATTCTATGTGCATATTACTGAATGGGATTTATAGTTACCCTGTATGCATGTGGAAATTTAAGATGGAATTAGTGCACCTTAATTTGGGCATCTAAAAGTTAATGCTTAGCACTGAAGTTGCCTGCCCAAACTCCCAATCGGGTGAGAATTAGGTACCACAAGAGTTCAGGCAAGCCAGATAAGGTAAGGTAAGCTTCAGTGACTAACACTAAGCAGTCTTTCAAGCCTTTTCAGAATAATTACTTCTCAGGAGATTCTGTTTCTGGCTTTGTTTTAGAAAGAGAGCCTAAGGTGTCTAGCTCTGGCTTTGTGTTCAGACCTTCAGATTTCTATAGTAATGAATTTCACCTAGATGCCAATATCTGGTGAGATGAAAACTGCAATTCAACATTGAATGATTGTGTCTGACTCCCTAAAACCTGATCTTGCTCTTTTTTTCTTTATAATTAATTTTAAGGAGGAAAATTACTTTTCATAGTGTAAATGTTTTTACTCCTGCTATATAAGTAAAAACACAAATAAGAATTTAGAAAAATGTTTTTCTTACTTTTTGATAAAATGTCTCTTACAAACCAAAGCCCATATTCTAAGAGAACTTGCTAAAGTTAGAATATGCCAGAACTGAGGCCTACGACCATGAGATTCCCTCATATATAGTTACTCTAATACTGGTTTTATTTACATTGTTGCATATTATTTCCCACTGGGCCTTTGTTTGTAAAGCACAGGATAGGCAAAACCTGGAATTCTGTAAGTCTCACTTTATTTGCTACCCGCTATTTTATATTCCATGCAGAATGTGAGGTATTAAATATTGCTGGACTTTTCTGGGGTTCTGCCACTATAAAGAAGTTGTTACAGATTTTGCTGTTGTGACTGACTTTTATCCTTTCAATGGAAGTGACATAAAATGTTTAACATCTTTTAGCAAACTGAAACAGAGGAAGTCAAAGGCCTTCACAACCCTTCATTGTTTCTTGACAAAACCAGGGTTGGATGCCACCTTCTTGACTGTGAATATGTGTAATGGCTACATCTATGAGCTGGTGGTCTGAAGTTCTCTCTATATGGAGAGTTCAAGTGTGGTGTTTAAAACAAATCAGACTAATTACACCCTAATTTCTCCTACCCACACACCCCCCCCAGCCCTCCCCATCCGCTGTAGAGAAAGTCCAGGTGATTCCCTCCAAAGCAGATCTTTGCTTTGGTCAGATGACTCTCATTTTTAAAGCTTGATTTTTCAAAGATAACCTTTCAGAATGTCTTCTGTATTGTATGGCTAATTCCTACTGACTTCTGTTAAAGAGGGGAGGTGTGATGTTTCAGATTAAGTAATGTAATAAAGCAAGGATCTGGTATATAGCAGCCTTTTGTTCTGTATAACTTGACTTTCTGGTCCCCACAGCTCTAAGTGGTGAATTAATAGCTGCTTTTCATAAGCTATTGTTATTTCTGATGTCAAAGCTCCAGCTTTTTCATTTGTATTGCAGTTTGCATGTGCATGCACACTGATGCATTTAGGTAATTTCTTTGCAGTAAATTACAGCATTTATGATTTCTGCACTAATAGAACAAGCTGCAGATGCATGCCCAACTTCTAAAGGTGTTATCCTCTATATTAGAAAATTTTGAAAATTTATATTTAATCCCATGTATTTTGTGTTACTTACTCCTCCCAAAAAAGTGGTTTTAAAAGATCTTGGGATTGCAAAGTTAAAAACTTTGAAAATACTAGTAGCATTGGTTATGCAACTCTTAACCTTAATTCAGAATTGTAATTCAGCTCAGTGGAGTGTATTATGAAACTGTCTCAATTACATAAACATACTTTTTGTTTTCCCTAGTGCATAAGCATACTTTTTGTTTTCCTAGTTTTCCCTTATTTCTCTCCCCAACATGTGCCTTGTGTGGAGAATTTAAGGTAACTTAGTGGTATTTAAACATAATTGTAAGCAGGAAAAATGTAATTGCTGAGCAAACCTAAGTCTAGTTTATTTAATTTTGTTCCGGTCTGCATATCACGTGACTGTCAGCTGTGCAAAGAGGGGCCCTTACTCCTTCTGCCAAAGCTTCACAACTGGACAAATTCAACTGGGGAGGAGAAATAAGCTTTTACCCAGCTCAGCTTCTAGCCCAGTGGCTAAAACAATCTCCATGAAGGTGGTAGAAGAGTCTTCATTTGATATGTCTTGGCAAAGAGCTTTTAAGCTTTCTCAGAAGGCAGAAATGCCATCATTACCTTCTCTTTCAAGAGCTGCATCTGAAAGGCATTATAAGCCATGCATGTGATTTGTCTCTTAATTTAATTTCAAAATAAGATCATAGATTTTTGTTCTCCATAGAGTTTTAAGAGAAGTGGAGACTCCTCTGCCTCTGAGTAATTTATGGGAGGAGCAAAGTACATTATCCTTCTCCAGGTTTCTGTATCTATAGGCTGAGCATGGTGACATAAGGAACTGTGTTACTCATGTGACAGATATTTCAGATTCTATTCTGTATTTAACCTTTTCTTCACATGGTATAGGAAATATGTAACCTAATACAGGCCTTTAGCTTCCCAGATAGATCTGTATTTTAAAATTACAGATTTTACAGGTTAAGCCTTGTCCCTTTGTCACTTTTCAAAATGGATACCAAAATACAATGGCATCAATATTTTATATGTATTGACTTTTAGGTTACCCTGAATTATCTGCAATCTGAAAGTTATGGGTCTTCTTTTTTTTATTTCTCATATATTCTCTCAATTTGGAAATAAGCTTTTGAAATTTTAATGTAATAAATAGTCCAGTGTTGAACACACATGCACATACTTATGTATTTCCAGATCTCTTTGAGAACTGATTTTTATTATTCATATCTAATAACTAGGCTCTTTCTGCATGGGATTTCTAATACTTCAAAGAATTTCCTTGGCATTTATATTTTTCATATTTGGTAGCAAAAAATGTTAGTACATTACAGAGAATTGGAAGAGTGAAGTTGTTTCTAAATATCAGGATTTTGTTTTCCTTTCCCAGTTATTTCAGATTTTAATTTTAGGCCAAGACGCAACAACGTAAAGTTACTAAAACTTTATTGAATTTTCTGGTAGCTGCTGGAACATCTAGATGTCTGGACTCAATAAGTTATTTGGCCAATTCAAGAAGCTGCTTTTTGACCATAATAAGGAAATTATTCCTGCACCTAATTTGATATCCAAATAGAGTAGTTTTTCTTAATGTATCACTTATTGATATATTTGTTTTTGAATATATAATCACTATTTTCTAAAGCTTTAGAAACTTTATGAATTAATTATAACACAGTATACTCTGCTATTGTGATGACAGAGCAGCTTGCTCTGTGAAGTGGAATAGCTGAGTATTGTTACCTTTACAAAGACTTTTTTAAGCAAGGACAAAAGCTATAGTTCTTGAAAATGTATTGCATAGTGATGTTTATGGAAATTTGTGTCAACAAACTTAGGGCACAGTCTTGCAATCATTATGAAAGTTTTAGCGTTACTCCCTGGGTGTTACCACAGCTGAACGAGGATAAGGAGGGAAGTTTTTGGGATAGAAAGTAAAGTGTTAGAAATTACTTCTTGTTGAATCAGTGAGGAACAAAAACTCTTTTGTGACTGATTTACATATAATTTCTTGCTTTACTGGGATTTGGACAAATAAATACATAGATGTGTATGGAAGAGCATGTATGTTCCCTGTCTAGGGGAAGGCTTGGCTGCTCTACCAGCCCTGGACTACCCATGGACCCAGGACAGAGCTTTGCACTCTCTCATATTTCAACCTACTGAAAACCAATCTATGCACCAATCCAACCTCATCAGCCAGCAGCTTTAAGAGCTTGTTTGAACCTTTTGGAACAGATCTGTAACCTGAATGCATGGGATTCACAATGTTCTGTTACAGTTTTGATTAATGAAAGCATGTTATTCTCTATGGGCTAAGGAGACAGCCTTCAGATGCGCTGACTCTTCTGTTTACATGCATGCCATTGTCATTTAACTGGTGAATATGCAGGTAGATTCTGAGGGTTCATGGCTCCCCTCTCCTCCCTTAGCAAAAGGGTGATGGCAGTAGTTGCCCCCTGAACATGATTTGCTTTTCAGCAATGCAAACTCCTCTGTTTATATGGGCCATGTCTTGTGGAAGTGTTTTGGGACTGAGAGCAACAGAGTGTGTACAGAGACTGAATAGAGCAGAAACTGTCATAAACAGACTGAATTGACTCAAATTCTGCACAGGGATATTTTATTCTCTAACTGGATAGTCCTAAAGATTAAATAAGACTGCACATACAGAATATAGAGTGCAAAAATACGAAAAAATACAAAAAATACTTCCTGCTTTCATTTTCTATTGAAAAGATGAAACACCTTTCATAGCCTGTGTGAGGTGGATAAATTCTAGAGTTGGATTTGAACAAGAAAAAATACAAAGCCTAAAATAGCATGTTCTATTTCACAGAACATATCTGGCAAAGAATGTGTTTAAAATTACAAGTTAGAGGTGATGTAAGAAAATAGATTTTCTGCTGTATCAAGCAATCTCATATGTTCTGACATAGGTTTTATGGGACATAAACATATGAAAACACCTAAAAAAGAAGTTGCATTTTCAAGAAAATAGGTGTTGCCCACCCTCAACTGTCAGCAATGTAAAGTTGGCTTCTAGAAGCAAAAGTCAAAAAGGAAATTGCTGACACCACCACAATCATTAACAGCAACACAGACTTGGTGCCATCAGATCATGCTGGGTGTTTCCAGTTTATGCAGGAGAGATCTGTCTTTTCTTAGTAATAACCACTTATGTTGGGGGGTAGAATGTGTAGTTCAGTGGTGACACAGATTTCCTCCCACTTCCTCTGATTTTTTTTTCTTACTCGGGTTTTTGTTATTTGAGGGTAGCAGTGGTCTGAGCTGTTACTCTCATGGACTTCTATATTCACATGCTAGACAATTCTTGAAGTTGGAAGTTTTGTGTATGAAACAATGTTACTTTTGTGCCCCTACAGTGGCTCAATTTAGATCACCATGGTAATACCAAGATTTCACATCTCTGAATTGCTAAAAGAAAAATGTGTAGCAGAGGTTGACTATGCCTTACAGACATTGTAGTGTATATCCAGTGCTGTGGAGTTAATATATATTTTAAATTCACATACACAGTGCAATTGTTCTACTATTTTAAACATAAAAGCCTGTCAGCAGCTGGAGTTTGTGAAAATACACAGTGCAAGAGAAATGGTCTTGGAAATGAATAAATCAAATTTCAAAGATTTTAATTTATAAGCATATTTCTCAGGATTTCCAAACAATGGATAAATACTTGAATAGTCATTTTCTCCCCCAGGGCTTTTTGGTACATTTATTAAAAAAGTAACAAACCCAGCAAAATAAAACTAACAAAAAGAAAAAAATTGTAGTCAGCACTTGGAGCACATTTGAAAAATGTGGTTTGACGTGATGAACTTTGGGTGTAGGCCGTGCACACAAAAGGCTGTCTTTTTACAGATGTTGGGAGACTCTGTCCCCACTGTTTACCACAGTCTCCAACAGTAATTTAATAGAGTTTCTTACCTCCTACTTGAAAGACCAGGAGAAGGGAGGCAATCTGCTGCTTTGTAAAGACTCAAAGATATTTTTGGGGAAACTTGCTTTCCATTTATGTTGATGCTCAAGTAGTACATAAAACAGTTGTATTTAATCTATGTATACAGATCTTGTACATGTAGTGTCTGAATTGTCTATATAATATATAAGGATATATAAAACATCCTTCTGCTTGTTTGGGGCTAGGTAAGCATATTGCCTTCTTACTTTTAAATGAATATAATTTTATTTTTTTTTCAAAATGGAGGAATTTCAAAGTGAGGCACATTGCTTTATGCTGCCTTGCCTTTTCCGTGGATCAAGGGCACACACACAGATAGCCACTGCAGTGCAGCTGACAAGCAGTAACTTGTTAAATTACATAACTTGAGGGTATGTCTGAGCCCTTAATTCTTGTCAAATTAAGGTTGATACAACTGAGTTGGGCCATTCAACATAAAGGTAATGGGAAAACAGCTTTTGTAATAGGCAAATATTCCTTTCCCCTGTCAACCAGGAATACCTATATTCCAGGAATTAACAGCATTTTAAGCTTTGCATTTTACTTCCAATCCTAATAGTAACAGATGGCACTCTGTACAGTGTTACCATTTTACTGCTTTTTAAGTGAAAGATTAGCTTTGTTATTTTGAGTAAACTCTCTTTAGGTTAGCATTGACTGGACACGTTAAGAAAGAAACCCAAACATAATATTCCACATTTAATCCTCCTCAGCTTTACTAGTTTATAGGAAACTATATGTTTCCTGTATCCATGGAAGAAAAATACAGCATTCCAAGTTCTGTTTTCACATGGTTGATCTAGGACAAAAAGCTTTCTTTTAGGCTTGCTGATTCCAGTAGCAACTGTAATTAATTACGGTTCTGAAAAAATAAATAAATAAAAATGGAGAAAACAAACATGAAATCAGTGACAAAGTATTTTTATATTTTTCCCTGTCTCTTGCTGTTTGGTATAATAGGCCGAAAAATCAGCTATTCTGTTTATTGGCAGAGATTTTAGTGATACAGCTGGGATTCATATGTTCCATATTAGCTGAGTTACTGCTGTTTAACTGCCTTGGATTAACAGAAACTTAACTTGCTTTTAAGGACCACACCTTTGCATATACTGCCATTATAATGTAATATTGATTAATTAAGGGAAGAATTCGTATTTAGGCTTACTGCTCAAAATTATGCAGCAGACAGTTTGATATTTTGGGCAATTCTCCTTCAACATTAGCACATTTTCAGAATATGCTAGAACTAAGACTTAAAAAAGGAAATCAACTTCTTAAATAAAATACAGATAATATGCACATGCTTTCCACAATCAGAAAACCGTGTGCACCTCCTCCCTCCTTTCTGAATGTATCCCATCCAGTTCACAAAGTGTTTAATTGCATATTTAAATTGAATCATGTAATCATCTAATAGATGTAAGTAAGTACAAGTTTAAATTTAAAATGCAACTCCTTGCTTTACTGAAGTGGGACCATTAAGTCTGTGAAAAGAAAGAGTTTATGAAAATGCATACATGTCTGAGTAACACTGAAAGCAATGCCCAACGGGCCACTTCTACAATAGCAATCCACTTTTGAAATGTTGGTCTCTGCAGGGAAGATCACTATCATTATAATTAGAGCTAGACTACAATGGACTGCTCAGAGTAGCTATTCCAAAAAGTTCTTTGAAGGTGAAGATGAGTGGTAGACATTCTCAGGAATAGAAAATTGCTTTCTCAAGTGAAAAAAATCAACAAAATGAATCTTAAATAGCTAGATGGCTAAAAAAAATTCAGTTTTGCTATCCCTATTTAAAATGAAATCACTGCATTTCCAGTTTGAATATTGCTGGTGGACGTTAAAGAAATATATAATTTATATTTTCCTAGAATATGTAATATGTAACCATACTTGAAAATAGATGTATTTTGTTAGCAAATGAACAGAGACAAAAACATAGAAACTTCATCTCCTGTGCTCTTTTTCTTTTTTGCCCTTCAAAATTGATAATTCTTTTTTCTGCAAATTATGAAGGCCTAATTGTAAAGAATTGTTTAGTGCTCTTATGTACATTAATGCAAATAGATGTATTGATATGGAAAATATTTGAAGATGTTCAGATCACTTTTTTTATTGTCTTGTTTTTAAATACTTTTCCAGTCTCTTTTTAACCTTCTAAAGACTAGATCAGGCAGTTAACTAAAACTGAAAACCTGATACCAAAGCACAGTCTGATCTTCACACCAAAACCAGCACACCTAGCTATATAGACAGGATTTTACATATATTTACTGCTTCTCACAAAAATCCTGAAACTTCATGCAGAAATTTTTTCAGTCTGCTTAAACTATAAACTGTAAACTACAGCTGCAAGAATCCTAGAAACTGAGTGAAAAGTTTTTTCTGTGGAAGATTGAGGTGCTCCTGCCAAGAGCATTCAAGTAATGACAAATTATTATGACACTTATTGCATTTTCTTTAGAAGTAATATTGGAGATTTGGAAAAGAGGCCATAGCACATAGCTCTGACTGAGAATGGAGCATGGCTCTGTCCTATGTGCATGCTCCCTCCAAGGATTTATACAAACTGAGGAGGTTCCCCTGAGCCTTCTTGAGCTTGAGCCATCCCAGCTCTCTCAAACTGATCATAAGAGAGAGACTCTTCAGTTCCTCAGTCATTTTTGTGGCTCTCTGTTGTACTTTCCCCAGTTGCTTCACTATGTGCGATTAGGCAAGTTGAAAGCATGTAAAAATGATCTGCTGTGAATTTACTCTTCAGATTTTGATGTGACAGTGGAATATAATAGTACAAATTGAAGGTAAATGAAAATATTTAAGCAGATGAGAATGCAGTGATACTTGTTTATCTTCATGCTGAAATCAGGAAATAAGCAGCTAAACTAACTTTCTTCTGTATAATGAATGGCCATGATCTGATCTCTCCACTTTTTTATATTACCCTATTTACTAGCAACTACATGATACTGTAAGCTGCATAAACTGTTTTTATTTAATTCATTTTTTGGGTTATTTTTTTAATTTTCTGGATTCTTTATTTCATAGAATAGTGTTTTCCTTTGGCATTAAGTGCTTTAAAGTCATAGAATTAAGTCAATTTTTCAAAATGCCTAGGTTTTGTCAATCTCTATATAACAAAGCAATAAAGTATCACAAACACTTTGGTACCCATGTTTGATCTGTGTAGAGGAAATACCACTACTATTCCAGAAAATTATTCCTTAGTAATACCGTTCCACTGATTGCACTAGCTAAGCTAGGAAGTTCTTTCCTGACATCATGAAATTGCAGTAATGATATTGAACAATTGTATTTATGTACAATTTGATTAGAGGTTTTAATATACTCTGGCAGATATTTATCTCACAATTTAAACTTATGACTGCATGGACCATTTCTTAGGATATTATAGTCTCTAGATTTTTACCAAATATCTTCTGGGGTAAATAGGCATGGTAATTTATTTTTGAAAGTTAGTAAAATATGGTTTGTGGTTTCTTAAAATTTTGCTGTCATAGAAGTTATTTATGTTTTATTCCTTTTTTCTTATTGAATTTAGGAAGACTTCACAGTAGATTGAAATAGATGGGCTGTCAAAATTCATAGATTGTTTAAAAAATAATTTAATATTAAAATACAAAAGACAGTTTCAACAGTTGTAGTTAAAGTTTTGATCCTTTAAAAATATTTTTCACCTTCCGCCTAAAGGTGAAAATATTTGTAGCTGGAAACATTGCTTAAGTCTTCACTAATTTGGGTATAAAGTTAATCTGTTGAATGTTGACTAGAGGTATTATCTAGTATTAAAAAAAAAATCACTGAAGAAAAAGAGCTTGCAGAGTTGAAATCTTGGGTTTGATCTTGGAAATTACTATGGTGTGATGACATATGCAACAAAGTAGGATGATAATTTTGATGACATTTGAACTTCTGTGGGTGTCTCAGTGCCCAGAAAGTTTCCTTATTAAGGGAAGTTCATGTATTTGTGCCTCCCTCTAGTGGATCACTCTCTCAGCTCTGCCCTAGGAAATGTTCTCCATATTAAATTCATGTGGCATTAAACATTCAAATGTCCTTGTTTTCATAGGGAGGATCTGATTCCCATTCTCATGGACATTCTGAATGTGTTGGTGTGCATCTCCACTCATTATGGCACATTTTGTAATATGTCTTTTCTAAGACCCCTTTTCATACTGAAGGTGCTGATGATCATATCTATCTACATGTGCAACTAATGTTGCACATAGAAATACGTTTTCTTTTTTTTGAAAAACATTCTCTTTTTTTCTATGCCAGAAATTTCTTCTGTTTCCCAGACTTTCATTTACATGACTATATTCTGGAAACGTCTGCAGTTTGGCTTAATCATTATTTAATTGTATTTCAGGTACTACCAAGGTAAATCTTGTGAAGATTCCTTCAACTGCTTCCAGCCCTCGAGACACTGCTCTGGCAGCTGTTATCTGCAGTGCACTTGCAACAGTGCTCTTGGCTCTTCTCATCCTTTGTGTTATCTATTGCAAGAGGCAGTTCATGGAGAAGAAACCAAGCTGTGAGTTTCCAGTTTTTACCCTTTCTTGGTAATACTTATGGAGTGGTATTAGTTTGGCAGATCCCTCTGTAGGTAAAGAAATGAAATGTCTACATCATTTCAGCAAGTTTAGATTGAGATGGTCAATACAGCAGAGCCCAGGACTCCATCCAAGTTTGCCAACTTGAAAGTTGCAGCTGCTACTGAGAAAATGCTGTGTAAATGCCCAGAAATACTCCAATTACATCAGCCCCATGCCACACTCTGCTAGAGGCTGCACAGATACATTTGGACTATTCATGATCCAAGATGGGACATTACAGAGTTGCAATGTCAATGTGGAAATACCAGTTTGGAAGATTTGTGCATTAAATACTATTGTGAAACAAAGATTAGTTCATCAAGATAATGAATGTGGCCAGTGTAGATGAGAGATTTGTCCTTAACAGTTTTGGTTTTATGGGCATATTCAAGATTAATTAAATGCATGAGACAGATCTGTAAATTTCTTTTAAATCCCTAACAGCTCATCAATGTAATTTTTTTATAATAAATATTTTTCTGCCTCTTAATTTAAATTAAGAAAGAAAAAAGTGAAAAGCACTCTAGTTCCCATTTATAGTTTTATAAAACTTTTATTAAAATATGTTTATAGCATCTACTGAACCCTGGATGCCAAACAAGAATACTATCTTGGTTAAGTTGATGTTGCTGCTGCTCTCAGCACAAGCAGAAATGTTCAGAGGTTTTCACAGGCATTGTAAGAATTATTCCTAACCTAGAATTTGCTTTACCCATGAGTTTTGAGAAATTCTGACACAGTGAACTCAGACATCATTTAGTGAAGTGCAGTAACTTGTTTGCCTTTGCCTACAATTATAGAGATTAAAGGTAGTCTGCTGTTAATATAAAGCTCTTTAAGATAATATAAACAAAATCCCAGTAGCTGAAAGCTGACTCTGGAAAATTTCAGATGGGAATCACTGAGAATCATTAAACACTGCAGAAATGTAACAGTGAATAAGATATACTCTCAAATCATCCAAATGAGAGCAGATGTCTTCCTAGAAGAGGCTGCAGTTGAACCAGCTGTTCTAGGCTTTGTTGCAAAATCTGTGGTTTACATTATTGGAAGCCACATGGTCACTGTGGGTCTTTCAGCTGGAAAATGTATGGACATACTTTATAGCATGACATTACACATTTTATAAAGATAGAGGGCTCTGAGCAGGGAAAAGGGTAACACTTGCTGACATGGACTTTTATTCACTTCGTTCAAAGGGTCTCTGAGATCACAAGACATTCACTACAATGGCTCTGAATTATCATGTTTTGATAGACCACGGCTAAGTGAACATGACCACAGAACATGCTGCCAGTGCCAAAGAAGTGCATCACAGACATGTGGTATGTTATGTCTGCTGAAAGGTGACTTTATTTTATCTAACACTTGAGTTGTGGCAATTCAACTGCAGAGCTAACACTGTCAAACTAACCTTTGTCAGAGGCTAATTTCTTAATAAGCAGAAGTAAGTAGCTATTTGGGTTTTTTTTTTTTTGTTTCTTCCTGTATTCATTTTAGTGACTTCACTTGAAAAAAATTAAAATGTCTATCTTATTTATTCCTGATAAAAATAGCACTGCATATGGCTTTGAGACTTAAATTAGTGTGAAGGATTTACCAGAGAGTATCTAAGAATGTGGTATGAATGCTAAACGTGGACAACAACATGGACAGTTCAAATCCTTGTCATTTTGTGAAGTCTTATCAGAACAGATGCAGTTATGACATTAGGAAATAATAAGAAGAAATAATAAGACAATAAGAAATAATAAGAATAATTAAGAAATACATAATTTAACACAAAAGCACAGGATTAAATATCGTCCTGATAGCTTTACTCAGAAAGCTTCCACTTATGTATATTCAACTGAGAAGAAGAAAATTAATTTAAAAAATAGGTACTCATGACTGGCTTCTATGTTACTACTAGAGGAAGGACTTGGCTTTTATAGATATTTCAATTCTAAAGGAATAACGATATTTTTTTTAATGTTTTTACAGAAAGAAATCTCTTGCTGAATTTCCTCAATTCATGTATTATAATGTAACTGGCAAACTAATACTCAAGTTTGAAAAAGATCGGAGACTAAATTTATACAGAGTTTTAACACTATTAAAATTAATTTTCATTCCTCAGGACCAGTTCACTTGATTCCCTCACTGTGCTGTGATGAAACCTGTAGCATGGAGCACAGCAGTCACAGTTGTGCTTTCCACTCACAGACCACACTCAATGAAAGGTAACTTAGTTTTACAAATATGTATTAAACATGGAGCATTTTTATGCAGTCAAATCAATATTTATACAGAGACAACAGCTGCTTGAAGTGGAATGAGGGATTTTGATGAGCTGTACCCATATCATCCCATGTTGTGCAAGAATAGGTTTATGGTGACAAAATTAAGTATTACTTAGTAAATGCTGACTTGATCCATGATTTCTCTGAAGTGGCTTCTCTCACAAGCAGATAATGTTCCTTCTAGTCTGTGGCACCTTATAGGCTTTAGCCACCCCCTCTTCTGCTAATGGTTAGCAAGTTGCTGCATAAACTCATAAATTTGAGGGGATTAAGGTACAGTTCACAAGTGGCCTGAAGATTATTTTTAAGGAACTCTTTAGGACTGCAGGATTTGAAGTATCTATTATTTCTGAATTTCTAGCAGGTTTTAGCTTTTATTTTCTCCCAATCAGCTGAGTATAAGTATAGTAGTAGTTATTTTTACAGCAGAGCCACGAGCTAAATACATAAAACTTATGGTGTCCTTCAGAGTTTCCTGGTTACAGATTTTAATACAGGATGTATTTATTTCTTTTAGCTAGAATGATTTTCCATATAAGGTTTAAATTGGTCTTCAGCTGTTTTGTTCTTATGGCCACATGTTACTAAAAATGTAGAGGCGGCTTCTTCATAAGTATTGTTTGTGCAAGGTGACTTAGCGACATAAGTACAAATATCTAAGTTCTCTATAACAACTTGTTTAAATACCAACAAGCTTGAGTCATCCTTGTATACCACCAAAGCTGACAAATTGAGAGTTGTGTACTTTTTGAGGAATCTTTTGGTTAAGGCTTTAAAAATAACTGTAATATCCATGCTATGTGGACATCAAAGATCCTGTGGTTTCTTCCAGTAGAAATGGAGATCGTGCCAATTTCCTTTGCCAGAATAATGTATTTCCTTCAATTGTGGTGCAATGTCCTGACTTTTGGCCTCATCTCTGAAAATGCTTTGTGTGTGTATCAAAGCTATTAAAGTGTCATGTTTTGGAAATGAGTAAAGCTATTTAAAAACTGTTCTAGATGTGTTAATATGGGACGAGTTTTGTCATACTGCATATCAGACTTAACATAGCCCTTGCATTTTTAAAAATCTGCAGACAGTTTTTGGAAATAAAACATTGTTGTAACTTCCTGGCTTTGTTAATACTTTTTTTGGTGTATATATAGTGAAAAACACTACTGGATTTTCAACAGTGTTTGGCACATGTCACTATTATCATGCACTTTAAATACACTTGAGGTAGATAATACTGAGTTTCCACTTATACTTTCTTCCATTTTCCATAAAAAGAAAATAATTCTTGCTCTTCTTTAACATTATGTCCTTTACATGTAAAAGAGAATAGAAGAAAAACTTTTCACATTTTGAAGGCTAGACAGAACAAACTGAAAAATCTAAAGTGTATACGTTTTCAGGTTTAAAGCAAATACAGTTTCAAGAAGCCTTGTTACCTATTCCATTCTCCCAGTCTGAAGCAACTTTACTTCTTTTACTTCCATTAGATATTTGTCTGTCTACAATTAGGGGAATTAAAAAACCAAACCAAGCAAACCCCCTCAGTGTTGAAGATTCTAGACTCTGCCCAACCATCTTTATTGCTGCATTTTAAGCCTGTTACATCTTGTCTTAATACTCCCCTATCCATGCACTGAGAAAAAAAAAGTTCTTCTTTGTGACAGTGTTTATACCTGAACACTACTATATTATTTTTTGTCATATTTCTGACCCTAAACAGCTCCAACTGTAGTTCACGTTTTGTGGAATCCTGGATTCACCGTCCAGAGTATTGGTCACCAGAGCTTTTGTCATTTCCTGCCAAGGAACAGACTGTATTCCTTCTCCATAGAATTACTTTGTACAGGATGTCTTTAGAGTATTAATATAACCCTGTTAAACCTTCTTGAAATACCTATTACAAATGATCAGTAACTAAAATACTGATAATATTTTCTGGAATGGTTTGTAAGTCATGTGCCTTTTATCCTTCTGCAGAGCTGCTGATTCTGTTGGAGAAATGATTCCTGCTTTCCTTGGTTCTCTTTCACACTCTGCCTGTGGAGACATTCCAGATGCTTGGCCTCTTATGCAAAACTCAGCTTGTTGTGACAGCATTTCTATCTGTGAATCATATTCAGAACTGGCTGGAGGATCTGCAAAATCCTGCAGCCCTGAGACTGAAAATGCAGCCGCCGTTGAATTGGATAATAACCAGGAACCAAGTGAAGTACTTCTTTCAGCTAAGTCTCTTGATGGAAATGTTGCAAAGTCCTTTGAAATCTCCGAACATAGAACATGCACAGAAGTTTCATCACTTCAGAACTCGGTGACTGCTGAAAGCCAGCCAAAGACAAAGTGTAATGGAACAACAAATGACTCTACGGACTGATAAAGAGGTAAAAAACATAACTACAAAGGAATGAGAATAAGTGCTCCAGGCATGTAGAGCTAGATAAATATAGAATTGTAGAAGTTCTATGGTTATATTTCTCCACAAGTTACACCTAGCTAGTGCTGAAATAAATTAAACCTCTACAAGAGATCCAGCAGTTTCACATTTTTAAATCATTAACTAAATTTGAAAGGTGTAATTACACAAACTGTGATGTTGAAATATTAGTCAGAATACAGGGGTAAGTCTGTACATCAGTCAGCTTTTATCAAGGATTTTTTTCATTAAATTTTAAGAGAAAAATTCAGTTTAATAGCCTTGTGACCAAACCATCGTGTGAGGCTAGCCTTTGTTTATGAGTGAGAACTGAGGAATTGGCTTTGCTTATTGCAAACAAAGCATAAAAGGCATACAAGTGTTCATTTAAAATATTTACAAAGCCTTTCTGTGGAGTTACTGCAGTAGTACTAGAAACACATGGGAATCTCAAATGCCTTATAATGCCATTTATATTCCCATGTCATCAGATAAAATGTAAGTTAGTCCATAAATTGCAACTTCATGTATAAAAGCTCAGAGAAAATGCAGGTCTGAGGTCAAAATGCAAAGAGGTGATAAACAATTGTCTCAACTATGTAACAATGGAACTGTTGCAAAAAGTCACATTGCTGCTGCTTCATCCGTATATCTTTTTTAATATTACCTGTGCTCCGTACTTTTAAAATTGAATTTTCTACTTTTGGAAGTAATCTGGGGCCTCAAATAACTAATCTGTGAAATTTATATTGGGCATACACAAAAATAAAACATAATCCCAAATTATGGCCTGTGTTCTGATGGCAAGTGGTGTTGTTACTCCAGGCCTATGCAGGTTGTGGCTGAAAAGGAGAAAGTCTTCTGTGCATGAACTCAGAGGCAGGAACACAAGAAGTTGCCACTAATATTAATAATGCACCAAATTTAATTAAGAAAATTATGCTATCTGTAATTACCAGCATTTTGGGCCATCTACAGAAGTGAAACTGCATTCCTTTGATCCTCTTCCATTTGGTTTGCACTAACACTTTTATGTTATTTCTAAATTTGAAGTAGAAAGTAATTAGTAATTAGTATTTAGCAAGAACCACACATATTCTGAAAGCATATAAGTGCAGTAGTTTCTTTGTAACTCCTTAATTGTTTAGGTGACATTGTCAAGAGGAGAAAAGGGAAGGGAACTGCTAAATCTAGAATGGCTTTGCCAGTGACTTCAGCGGAACTTGTAACCTGAAAATCTGCTGTGTCACCGACAACATCAGCCTTATCCAGGTGGCACATCTTTCTCTCAATGTATTATTTACAGTGTAAAGTTTTGTCTGTAACAATGCTGAGCACTGCCTGCCCCTGTGTCAAATAGCAGCACTGACTGTTTTATTTTGGTGTGTGCCCAATATTGTTTGGTGACAGCTGTACTCTTGTAGCTGTGTGTAGGAGGGGACAGTGACATGGATGCAACCTCAGATCTCAGCACTGCTAGTTCCTAGCAGTTCCTGATGTTTTAAGGGAATACATTTCCATATTAACAAGATTTTAAAAATCAGAAATTTGTGGGTGTTTTCCCACCAAACCATGCATCAACTTCAGAGGTATGCAGTTAATATTATTTAAGAATTTTCTTAGATCAAAAGAACCACAGGATTTCAAAATATGATTACAAAAATTAGCTTTTATTTCACTATACTTGTTACGGTGTATGAACTGTAAATTTTCGTACTGATTTCTATGTGTATGGAGACAGCTTTTCCAGCATCTCAAAATCCTGTATGCTTTGATAGTTTTCCACTGTCCTCTATTACTACTGAGATTTGTGTATCCTTTTGAATAATCAAGGTCTTCAGGAGGGTTAATTTTTTCTTCATTCTTTTTCCTATAATAGACCCTACTGATTAATTTTTTAAATTTCTCCCCAGACTCTACAGTGCATCATTATGTGTGCATTTTTGGCAGAGGAATTTCAGTAGTGTTCACAGGACAAGACCAGGACTAGGCTTACTTGAGATGTACTTTCAGGATGAACACTGGCCAGCTGTACAACTCCAAGACAATTAGTTCATCTCAGTCTATAGCATTTTTTCCCATCTGCTCTTTTTCTTTCATGTCTTTTTGAAATATTTTGAGGCAAGGATGGTCTTTGTACTGCCTGAGGATGTATTACAGTCTTTCATAGGTCAATATTTTATTATTATATTTCAAAAGAACAACACAAAATCAGAATATAGCATATCTTATATATGTACACACAATTCTAAGCTTTTTAATGTGGGTTTTAATACAGGGTTAATCTTCAGGTTTAGGTGAATTTTACAGCAAGTAGTAAGTGTACCTCTGCTCTTTTAGTGTTTAGTCAAACACAGAAGTGCATACAGGTTTCTTATGGGTTTATGTAACCACTCTTCTTTCACTTTGTTTTAGGAGCTGGAGCTGTTTCTCAGCACTAAAGCTGAATGCTTCCCTTACACTCCTGTGCTGATTCTCATCAAACATAGTCAGGTCTTCAGTGTTGCATGGTTTCCAATCCAGCTGGAAAAAAATGGCATCATTTCACACCTTCTGAGCAGTTGTGTCTGAGCTGTAACAGCTGTGAAGTTAAACTTCAAGGAGCATCCTGTGAGGACCCTGAAAGTGGATTTATGACCTTTCCAATCTATTTCTATTTCCTCAGAGTCTCAAAAGGTCTAATGGAGTAAGCTTAATAGTATATGTAAGTAAAGCAAGAAATAAAAATAATTCAGTGTTTAGGGGAGGTCTCAGATATGGCTACAGGTGTCAGAAGATGTGGGACAATATGGTGCCAGTTACTCTGCCTGCAGATTTGTGCATGCTTTAGGATTTTTTTTTTTCTGCTGGTTCTGATTTTAAATAGTATTCCTGCTATTGAAGGACATAAAATTTGTAAAAATAACTCCATTTCTGTTTATAAAAGGATCACCTATTAATAAACTGAAGCTTTTATTATGTATTACACTATAGTCAATAAGCTAGTTTGGGGAGTTAGAGAATTAGCATGTTACAGTATGTGTGGTTGAAGTCCCCTCCATCCAATTATTACATTTTTGGGAGGTGACATTGTTCTGTTAAGTGTAGCAGGAGATTAGCTTTAAAGTAGATTTAGAAGGTCAGACATATAGATAAGGACATTGTGTTTAATTAGTAGTCTCAGTATTGGAATACAGCACTTCTTGTTATAGCATATAATTTGGAATGTCGAAATAATTGTAATCAACTGTCAGATCAAAATGTCAGACTATAGCAGGTGTGCCATGAAAGTATTTATACAGTGAGACTGTTACAAAAATTTTTTTATTCGTGCATTAAGAGTCAATCTCTGTGGTGAACTCATTCATTCATTTAGAAGTCACTTTCATTCAAGACCCTCTGTCCTTCTCACTGTAGTACTGCCTCAAATTCAAATTTTGCGCACAAAACATAAGAAGCATAAAAAGCAAAGTGTTTTGCTTTATCACATCCCTTAATATCATTTTTTTTCAGCCATTTTCAACCCTAAAATAGTTTTTGCTTCTGTGGATAATGTCAGTAACCTCCACTGATTCATGACACTCAACAGGCTCACACTTGTCTGTGATGAACTCTAGCAATTATTCCTTAAAGTACCCAATGTGCCTTGA
Source organism: Ammospiza nelsoni (assembly GCF_027579445.1). Lineage (NCBI taxonomy): Eukaryota > Metazoa > Chordata > Aves > Passeriformes > Passerellidae > Ammospiza > Ammospiza nelsoni. The sequence goes on from NC_080634.1 coordinate 48,710,973, forward strand.
CTAAAGCAAAGCAATCAGCAAAACAGATGCCAACAAATTGGCAATAAATATTACTCATCTCTCCACACATGGTTTGTGTGGCAATGGAAATGTTGAGACAGCATTCAGAATCCATTATGGAAAAAGACTTCTGCTTGGAAGCACACAGAGGAAGGTTGGACCTGCACAAAAATATCTAAAAACAGTACAGGCAGCCATGGCAGAGAGACGCTCTAGCTCTTCACCACTGAGATTATTCCTTAGTGCAAAAGCCGAAATTCAATTCCCAAATTCAAACCAATGTGAACAAGTTACCCAAGTGATTTGCTGGCTGTTGTTGGGTTTGGTGTTTGAAGTAATAGATACCACCTTTTGGTCACTGATGGAATAATAAGCAGTTCTACAGTACAATTACTCAGATAAATACTTTCACATATATATTTATATATGAGTAGTTTTCAATAATTTCTTTGAATACTTTCATACGTTTAAGAAGTTACAAAACATTATTTTTCACTACATGTGCATGAAGAGATGTGTGCTTCTTTGTATATACTTTGTAAATAGAAAAAAATCCAATGTGCATTTCAGTATATGGCAAAATATTTCCAGAACATACAGAGATTTAACTTTTCACTAATAACAGTTCTTGCAAAAGCAATGTTCAAAAATTTTGCCAGCATCTGCCACAGTATGTTTTCCCATTGGAATTTAAAATTTGTATAATTGTTTTTATCCAGTAACCCTAGAAAAAGATACTCTTTTTTTTTTTTTTTTTTTTTTAAATGAGTGAAAGCTTGAGAGAAAATTGGGAGGAAAAAATTAAGACAGTGTTTTTTAGATATATGTGTATATTTTGTATATACTTTTTTCCTTAATTTAACCAAATTGGTCTTTTGTATATTGCCTGTGGCAAGCAATGTTGTACATGCCAATAGAAAACATCCACTATCACTGCATTTAGACTGCCCACATGTCATGTCTAGGGACTTACAGTGCTGTTTTAAATACTCCTTTAACAAATGTAAATTAAAACCTTGTATAAATTGTTTTGTAATACTTTTTCTACCTGTGAATAAAATGTTACATGAACCAGTCTTGGTTTGTTTACCTCAAATTAATAATAGCTTTCTGTACAAATTTAGTGATGAATTCTTCTAGTTCTTTTAGAATTCCATAATGGGGTAATTACATTAAGGTTATGGTAGAATTTGGTGTGTCTTTGTCTTGAGATGTTTGCAGTTGAGCAGTAACATCATTCTTCAAGCAGGAGGATCCTGAAGAAGCAGAAAATTAATATCAATGCTTAAAATCATAGTGTTTCCAAACTGTTTAAAAATTCTGCTTCTCAAGAAAGGGGAAGGGAAAAGAGGTGGGGGGGAAAAGTCAAATTGCTTTCTTTACAATGTCTTAGAAAAGAGAACCTGGTGCTCCACACCACTAGGTTGTTTCAGACAAGACAGATAAGCAAATAATGAGAGGAGCTGTATTTTTGGAGCCATGGCCCCAATTTAAATTAATAAGAAAGGAATGGCACAGTCTGACTGACAAGAGTAGAAGACTGAGAAGAAAGAGTAATTTGATAATTGCATAAAATTGGTCCTTATGATAAAGCCATAAGTGGTGACTGGAAACTGAATCCAGATAGGGATTGCAGATAACATAAAGCCAGGGTGCTTGTCTGGAGTGTGTGATTTTTGGGGAGACTCAAAAGCTGGTCTGTCCCTGTCTCTGGTTTAGTTGAGCAAATTCCACATTGATTCTTTTCAGTGTAATGCTGTTATTTCTACATTCTTTGAAGTACATAATTCAGAGCTTAACTGGGGATCCCCTGCCCAGAAAAGCAAGGACTCCTCATCCTCCTGTGTCCATGTGCTGCACTCCTGAGCAGTCTTCTACTTGTTTTCTGCTCTGACTGCCACATGCCCAGCCCACCTGAGTGTCCTTGGAGTTCATATGGAGATCTGCAAGTCTGCACAGCAGCACATGGCGTGTTTGGGAGGTCACCTTGTGCCAACACAGGGATCTTCATAACCCTCAGCACTGCCAGGGTTGCAATGGAGTGCCCCTGACAACAATTTTTTAAAATATAATCAATAAACAGGAATTGAAAAACAGATATTTACTCTATCTGGAAACAAAGCACAACTCAGAACACATGACATACATAACCACAAAATTTGCACAGACGTTTGCTCACACCAATTACTATATAAATGTCATTAACCAGGCTGCAGTTTCCCATCCAAGATTTTCAGAAGGTCTAGAAAAAAAGCCACCCACCCCAAAATCTTTTCCTTGCTTTCATTCCTATTCATACAACAGTATTTCCTGCCTTTTCTACAAGGTAGACCAAGCCCTTAATCCAGTCCTCCCCATCCTACCAGGAGTTTGAGATCACATGGCTTTTCCCTTTGTTCTGGGCTCTTTGAGGGCCTTTGGTTTGCATTCCTATGAAGTCCCTCCAAGCAACAACCTCCATGCATTAAATTAATCCTCTCACTGTCTTTGGTGATGGAGGTTTAGATCACTACCTGCAGCACATTCCAGCACAGACACTGCTGCTTTGTTTTGCCCTTTTAGAAAAGGAGGATTGAAGGAGGGTGCAGTGTTTTATCAGGCATGGAGCAAGCTGAGGCTGGGCACTGCAGGCAGAGCCACACAATGCACACTTTGTGCTGGCAGGGTGCAATTTAATCCATATTTAGTTTTGGCCTGAGTGATGGTAAAACCCACTTGCTCTTCACATAGCAGCACATGAGCCATTTCGATTATGTCCGATAAGGTGGCGCTTTCAATAGGATAAAAATCATCATGGGGGGATTTGCTGGGGAGCCTGCTGCGCTCCACACCAGCACTGAATGATGGGATTAGAGGAAATGTTTTCTAATAGCCAGCTGACAGAGAGGGTGGCAGATTGGGGGCACACCGAGGCTTCTACACAGTGCCACAACTTCAACAGCAGGGTCAGCCAAGGAGGACTGAGGGGGTTTTCCCATCATTTGATTTTCTAAATCCTTATCACAGTTGGATTTTTTTTTTCCTTTTGGTTGATCTGACAAAAGGAGATTTGACTTGCTCAAAAGGTTATAAATGACATTTTTCTAAAGCGTTGGTGGAAAAGCAGACAAAAAGAGAAAGCAGCTTTTAGAAAGTGCTTCCCCTGAGCCTCAGTCTTTGTGGAGTTTTCCATTTCTTTTGCCCAGGTTTCAGTCTCAGTTTATGGATGGCTAATTCACATGCTACTTAGCATGCAAAAATTCCCTTAAGTATAGCAGTTAATATATCAAAATCTGGTTGTAACCAACAGTTTAAGGGAGAACTCCGATTTACCGCTTAGAAAAAATATTAAACTATTGGAATTCCAGAGATCATTTTGATTTGCCCCAGATCTGTATCACACAGTTAATTGGAACATAACAATAAACAAATATAAATACAGAATGTGTACCAAATAATGAACTTGTCACCTTGCACATGACCTGAGGCAGGGCATTGTCCAGGTGAGTTACTAATTTTATTCCTAAGTCTTTAAATTTGAGGAAATTACAGAACACTGTGGACCAATTCTGGGGAGGCCTGTACATCCACTACCCAAGCACTTATTCTGCATGTGGCAGAGATTACAAAATGAAGTGAGAACATTAAAAAAAAAAATTACTAAAGGTTGTGTTTCAGTTTTTTAAAATGTCTTTCAGCCCAGGCATCCAAGCACTGTAGACATTTCACAGGCCAATATGGGAGCCTTAGGGGGAAAAGGTTGCACACAATGGGTGTTCTACAGACCAATATTGAACAAAATTGCAGCAGCAGAGGTTATTTGTCATTAAAACAAGAATGAGAGAAGGATATCTAGCTTTTAGTGCACCAAAAAAAAAAAAAAAGGCGAAAAGGAGCCATTACATTGCAAAACATATTTTAAAAGCATTGCAAAACATATTTTAAAAGCCAAAGTAAAGCACTAGTCTACAGCCACCTTACTTCTCTAATTTCATGTTCACCTAAACACACATAAACTCTGCAGCAGCCCAAAGCAAAATGAGGCAGATCTGGAATCAGCAGAGTAACATCATTTACCATGCCAGTTTTGTCCATACCTTGCAAATGTGCTTTTTCATTTTGATCTTGATTCCAGCAACATCTGGTAGCTGAGTTTAACCTGAAGAAATTCAGCAGCAGGTATCAGCTGGGCCATTTGTTGTCTCTCTGTTACAAGAGAAAAAAGAAAGTTTTTGACCAACCTGGTGCTGATTTATCTTCTTAGATACAACAATAGTTGTGTTCCTTTATCAGAGCTTCAGCTTTATTAAACCTTTTCCCTAAGGATGTTCAGCAATTAATAACCCATAATATTCCAGCAAATAACATTTGCATTTTGTCAAAATTCATCATATTTTTTGATATTTTGGGACAACAAAAAGACAAAAATCCTCAATTGAAAAAGAATTATACACTTTGACAAAATGCTATGAAAATTTACATGAGGAAGCTTTCTCTGGGGAGGTTTGTGCAGCTATTCTCCATGTTAAACCCTCAGTCTAATGAAATCCTCAATTTAAATATACCTTTAAATATACTTTAAACCTTGGAGGAAGTGTTGCTTACTCAAGAAGGACCAATCAATTTTTTATGGGCAAGAACTACCTCAAAGTTATATTCATACACAGTTTTTTAACTGGCAGAACAGATGGACTCAGGCAGAAGAGACTCTAAATCATTTAGGTGATAAAATGCCTGTTGTATTGATGGGTTAATAGAAGCAAGCCCTGTGGGTTCAGCCTTCTCACTAATACAATGGAAGAAGCTGTGGGATCTTCAGGGAAGAGCTGAAGAATGCCATAAATTACATCTCCTGTGGCTTTCAACAACAAACAGACAGCGGCTGGAGTTGACTCAAGGTGTTGGCAAGTGCTGTAGAAGCGATTCCTGAAAAATACCTGAGTGCCAGATGATGTTTCCTAATACACAGTGTCACTGAGGAGGGCTTGTGGCATTTATGGCCCAGATGCTTTTTTGTCCTAGAGAAGAAACCTTTCAGTGCCTTTCTGCAGCGAGGGGACTCTGGGCAGTGGGGGCAGCAGGAGCAGCCTCAGGAGGCAGGGGAGAACAGGGAGCACTGCTGGCATTTCCAGCACAGGGCAGAATCTTGCAGCTGGTTTCCCTCTGCAAGTCTAGGGGTGCAGACACAAGCTGTAAAAGCCCAGTAATCCCCAAAGATGCAATATTGCACCTTCTGCAGATGTATCAGTGTTGTAAGTGCAGCAGCTGAGAGAGGTTAGTAAAAAGCGATTATTATCATCTGTTAGCTGAGGGGGTGAACCTAAAACAACTAAAAGTTTTGGACTCAAGGCTTCCTTGGATCTGCTTTCTGATGTTTGCTTTTCATCCAGTCCAAGGTCTACAGCTGCTGCAGCTCCTCTGAGGATACCCCTGTGGTTCTTACCTGATCTTAGGGAAGAGAAGTTGGCTTCCAGTTCGGCCTTGTCACACTCCATGCTGTGAGAGCTGGAGGGTTTAAATGCTGACAATCTCTGTTCTTTTCCTAATTGCCTCAGGTTTTGGACAAAACAATAAAAAGACTGTATTCAGATTCTGCTTAACTTGCATTACATTTTCTCATGGGGAAAAAAAAAAAAAAAAAAGAAGGCAATCCTAATGCCACCCAGAATCCTAATGGCCCTGGAATCAACTACTGCTTCTCTTACTGCTGCTCTGTCCTCTGGCCCGGTAACCAGGCCAGGAAAAAATACAAAAATACCCTCATCTTTGACCAGATCAACCTCAACCCACACCAACAACCCATTCTTTAAAAGTCTGCTATTGAACCACTGCCTATGGGTAGTTCAAACAAAAGAAAACAAAAAGGGGCGGAGGGGAAAAAAACAGGAGAAAAAAATTGCATAAAAGTTGTACTGGAGAATCATTCAGCAAAATTCCCACTTGTGTATTAAAAGCTCAGCTAAATAACTCTGGGCTGCATGGGAAAACAAGTAGGAAAGAAAACTCTTCTATTCTCTAGAATTACCCTGCACCTCAAGCATACCAAGCATTTTATCTTCTTAGTCTTCATAAAATATCCATTTTGTGAAGAAGAGATGCTGCATTTACCCCTTTTTCTTGACACAGGAGGATTTGTCCTCCCCATCCCCTGCCCCGTGTCAGAAATAGTAACACAGTGAAGACACTTTCCACTCAGGAAAGGAATGTCTCTCTTTCTTATCCCCTCTCCTCCTGTTTTATGGTTCTTTCCTACCCGTCTGCCTTATTTATCACTGCTGCAATTGTCAGGTACTTGTTTGCCTGCTTTCCTCCAGGTCTGCGTTTCCCATTCTCCTCAACTGCCGGGTCTGATCTCCCCTCGACACTGGAAAACAGAACTGGGCGTTTAAATTCATTATTTTGGAAGATGTAACACATGCACAAGGTAAAGCTTGCTTTTAGAAAGGCAGAGAGCTCAATTCAAAGGCAATCTACCCAGGGATTTATTTGGTTGGATTCTTCTCTGTGGACAGCTGCTTCTGAAATGGAAGAAAAAGTAAAGTGCTTAAAATTGAGAAGTTTTTTTTGAGTACATGCCCTGATTGGGATTTTTCTGCAAGAACCCTCCATGAAAACTAGGGACAAGAGCTGGTCACAGCAGGAGACAGAGCTGTCCATGACAGTATGTAAAAATTGCTGATACCTGAGGACTCACCCTCAGGTGCTGCAAAATAATTATCTGTGGAAAAGATTAGACAGGTCAGTAGGGAAGTGTAGTGGTTTAAACTGACTGGAAACACAAAGCTGTCCTCTTTTTTTGGTGTGGAACATTCACTTTCTCTTCCCTGAGATAATCTTACCACAAAATACTGCAGCAAAACAAATAATCCTTCATATCAGATCTACTTTGCACACCTGGTATTCGACTCAATTTCCTAAATGGGTGAGTCAAAGCAGGTTGGGCTGACCTGTTAGCTGAGACATGGCAGGGCATTTCCTCCTGTGCTCTTAGGCGGGTGGAAAACAGCACCAAAGAGCAAAGAAGTTACAGCAGAAAGGAGGACACAGTTAAATTGGTCTCCTACTTAGAACTGCTAATTATAAATCAGCCCAAAGTTATAATGGTTACAAGTTATTTGGTTATACTCAATTAAACGGAAATTATTTTAACAATGATGTTTTAAAACACTTCAAAAACTTAAGAACAGCCAGATGGAAGAAGTGGAAGACAGAATCTAATTTTGGCCAAACCAGGCAAGAGTCCTCACAGACACTGGGAGGGGATGCCTGGGCAGGGAAACACCCCCTGCCTGCAGGCTTGCGGGCAGCACTCCACTCCCACCTCACACCCTCATCTCTTCACCCTGCCCAGCCACTGATGCTGAACAGGTCCAGTGTAAACAATAGAATTATATATTTTTCTATTATGCTGTTACAATCTTTACACTTCTACAGGAAAGAAAACTACAGGGCCCTAAAATGGGCCTTTCAAGAGCCCCTTCAGCTGCTGATCGGGGCTGGGCTCTGGCTGTTCCAGTCCCTCTGCAGCTCCTCACCTGCCCCCAGTGCAGGCAGAAGCGATGCCAGGGCCATGGCTCACAGCAGCTCCTCTCTCTGTCCCTGCAGCAGGAGCAATCCTGGGTTATCATGGCATCTGCCCCTCCCTTGGCTTTTGCAAAGTGTTTTGTTGAGTGTTTGCTCAAAGTCTTCCAGTGGGTGAGTGGCTTTTACACAGGAAATATGTACACCATTGAGTGTCCTGCTGTGCTGTGACATGTGGCCACAAAGGAGCATTTTCACTTGGCCTGCTTGTCTCAAACCCTTTATTAGGTGATGGAGTGGGAAACTGCAAACTGGGTCACTGAGTGAGCCTTTTTCTTAGCACTGCTCATGGACCTCCAGCAGCTGAAGAATACTTCTGTCTGCAATTAATCCATCAGTTTGTGGTGTGTGGAAGCCCAGATACAGGACTGTCTGAAAATGGTGCCACTGCCATGTGTAAGCTCTTCCAGTGGTCTTCTGGGTTGGGATTTTTTTGCTCCTCTTTTTCTTTAATTAAGAAAAAGTGAAGTCTCAGGCTGACCTGGACAAGGAGGGGGATTCCAAACACCAGAGAGCTGGCAGAGCTGGCAGCCAACTCGGCGCAGCACTGAGGAGTGGAGGCCATGGGAAAATGAAACATTCATCAGCAGTACCAAAAGGGAAGAAAATCAAGATGGAAAGTAGGATGTACAAAACAGATCCTAGAAAAGAGTAACATTTGTATCATGCCATCTGGGATTGTATGAAGACAGTGACAGTGGACTCTCTATGAATGCTTCTCAAAGCAGTTTTTAAGTAAGTCTGAGTAAGGTATTCAGGTGATTTACATGTTTCCAGTCAAAATAAAAAATTCAACATTTTCTTGGCATGCCTCAGCAAGGTTTAATTCCCTCTTTAGAGCTTTGTGAATTCCTATTTGAATGAGCACAGCTGTGCTGTACACATTTCAGTTCAAACCAGCCCGTAAGAACACACTTCCCAAGCCCTGAGTTCAGCAAGACAGCTGAGGATGTGACTTGAGTGTGCCTGCAGCAGCTTCACCAGGACCATTGTGGCTCCCTTGGGATCAGCTTGCTGTAATGGCCCTTTAATTACCTCCTCATTGCTAGCTGAAACCACCTCACTCGTCTGAGTGTGAAATTCAGACCTGGAACTGTAAATTAAATACTGTTAACTCCCAGCTGAGCCAGCCAACAACTACTGTCACTTCAGCATCCTTTTCTGGGAGAGAGAGAAGAGGCATGCTATACTCGGGCCAACAGGAAAAGCCACTGAAGGCATCAACACTCTTGGGACATTGACACTGTGGCTGTGCTGCTGAGCAGCAAGGGCAGGCCCAGTCTCCACTGGTGCAGCCCTCTCGTAGAAAATCCACCAATTACCAACAACTCCATCCCCTCAGTGTCACCAGTGCCCACATTTCTGTGGACATCTTCCACTCGCTGCAGCAGAGATGGCAATTCAGCAGCCTCACTGATAGTGATCCTGAAACTGGGGTGAGATGTGGAGGCTGCTGGCAAACACCCCAGCACTCCTGAAGAGTAAGAAAATACCAGTTTGGCTTCCATGGGCCCTGACAAGGGATGTTATGAGCCCCAGATGACCTCTGGGGATATCAACATCTACTCTTTTCTAACCATGTCATGCTGAAACCAGTGCTTCCTTCCACTTTGAGCTGGTTTATTCACATTTAAATTGCTTAGAGCAGTAATAAAGAAGAGAGAAGTTAAAGACACCCCTGCCAGACACTTGCCTGCCTTTCTGTTAGTGTTCTGTTTGTATTTTTTTTTTTTTTTTTGGTACAAATAGCAGTGTCCAGGAGGCTGTAGTATTTATGGTATAGTAATAGGGAAAAGGCAAACAAGAGGTAGGAGAATGAGTTGGCTGCAGAGATAGAGTTTGTCTCTCCCAGGACCAGCTTTGCAGGGCTGGAGAGCAACACCCTGAGTCCAGATGGAATTTCTCTGTAGGGTAAGTCAGTATAAACAGGGTAAATTTTTCTGGTGAATTTACTCAGGTTTATTTCAGTTCAGTGGAGGATGGTAAGGAGTAGTAGCAGTACAAATGGAAAGACTCAAAACTGGCTCTGATAATCTGGCATAACAAGGAATTTTCTCCATTTTGCAGAAAACAAAGCTTTTCACCTACCCCATAATTTTCCCCAACATTCTGGGGGAAATATAATAGAATTACATGATATCAGCCAAAGCACCAGATCAAACTTCCTATTTCTCCTATTTCCGTGTTCATACTGTGACTGAGGTTCCAGGTTTTGATAAATAAACTATCCAGGAGCTCACTTTCAACAAAGCCTCTCAACAACCACAGAAGCCCCATGCTGACTTTGGCCCTTAAACTCTGTTTCAGAGGTCCAAAGCTAATGCAGCATTCACACACGTGTCCTTTAGTTGACTGAGAGCACCAGAGGGACCTTTGGGTGAGCACAGTGTGAGCTGAGGGTCACCTTCCCCAGTGCTGATGTTGATAAGAGGTGCACAGCCTCTCTGCTCCAGGCTAAAAGCCCAGGTGAATAATGGAAAAAGAAGAGCAAAGCTCAAGGCTCCTGTTTGCTCCAGCAAGTCCTGCACTCCTGAAGTGACCTTTTCCATAGTGTGTGGAGCTTTTGATTCCAGCTGAGACCACTGCAGACTCAGGTGGAATCAAAGGCTCCTGACAGCCAGAGAACAAGTTCTAAAAAGGGGTTTGTAGCTTTTACTGACCCACTTAAATTTGCAGAACTTTTTTTTTTTTTTTTCCAAATAAGGAAAAAAGCTGGAGTTGCAAGATGGGATGAGAAACACACCTGAAGCAGAGAAGAAGAAAAAAATACAGGCTATAGCCAGAGAGGCAGAGGTGCCAGACCAGCTGACAGACACTTCTGACAGATGAGAGAAAGGCATGGGAAATGGGATAGCTCACAAAGAAAAACACTGAATGTGAAATTAGCTATTTCCCTGTAGTCAGCCAGCCTACATCAGTTTTTCACGTACATTTGAGACTGTCAGAAACAAGCAAACAAAAAAAAAAAAGCTGATTTTCTTGGAAAACAGAGATTACAAACTGAACAGACTATTAAAACCACTTTGTCTTGGGAATTTGGCTTAAACACTAGATGAAATCAAAGATAGCTAATTTGATTAAGCAGAACAACTTATCTAAATCCCTACTTAGGGAAAACACCGCCAACAATTCAGCACTGTTTTGCAAAAGACCTCCAACATTAAACAGTTTCAAGGAGAGCAAAACCTACAGACACATGGCACTTCTCCATGCATGAGGGACACATTTGCTGGGCAGGCTTCAGGGCAATACAACAAATTAAACTTACAAGAGATAAGAAGAAAATCTGCCATGATGGTGAGGAACCAGGAGTGATGAGAACTTACCTTGTCACCATCAGCTGAGGTTAGAGACCCCAATGGCACTGACTCTTCCTTGGAATGGCACCTCCAGTTCCTGGGGAATTCCTTCCCCAACTTCTCTGTGACAGCACAGGGAGAAAAGGCAATATATTTGTGCAAATGTTAAGAGACAATGAACTGTCACTTCTACTCTCATTTGTAATGAGTAGGATTTACTGTGGCTAGCATGAATCATTTTGATAACATATATAATTAGTTTTATAGAAGTTTTAGTACGTTATAAAAGCTGCTCTATCACTTGTGTTCCCCCAGGGCTCTCTTATAAAATGATTTTGTTACAACTGTATTCTCCTTGGAAGTGAATTGCAGACAACTGAGCACATCTGTATGTCAGAGGCATTGTAAGCCAAGGCATCCAAGGCAATTTTAATGCCTTTTTCATTTCTAACACCCATGTGAAGAAATGCAGGCACTTGTGGGCTGCAGCCCTATCAGCTGACCTGTTTGTCTTTGCCCAAAGCCAAAGACAGCCTCTGCTTCCAGGCTGTCGCTCAGCCACCTCCACGCAGCCCCTGGCTGCCCACAGCAGATGCTGCAGATCAGCAACCCAGGAGCTGGGATGCTGTCAAATTACCTTGGGGGAAAACACTCAACATAAATAACACAAATCCTTAAAACTTCATTTGAGCTACAGAAAGGTATGTTGGAAGAGAATTTGTCTCTGTGCAGGTAGATGCAAGGTGAGTTAACTGGATTCCATCTTTGTGAGGAAGAAAAGTGGGAGAGTGCACTAAGTGAAACCAGCAAGCCCTTCTGATCTCATACATGTTTTTTGATTTCATATGTATTTGAAATACTAAATGTAGGCTATGATTGAGCCTTGTGGCCACTTCTGAAGAGCACCATTAATAAACAGACTATTTTTAACAACTGCCCTGCTAATCTGCTGTGAGTATGCTTGATGAGGTTAAGGGCTGCTGCAAACATCAGCCAAACACCTTCAAACACCTACCTGATAAATTATTCATGAGGAGCAGCTGCCTGCAGTGTATTGAGAGCTGCTGTCCTGTGGCCTGTAACCTAAAGGGGCTTATCCACCCCAAACTGGCCCAGCTTGGCAATGCTTCAGCTTCTTAGTGGGTCATATTCAGGGCATTTCCCCAAGGGAAGGTGGATGAGAAATGCTGTTAGAGCACAATACAAACCCCAGGCTGAATGGGCACCAGCTGCAGCTGTGGACAGGGTGGGAAGCCCCTGCCATGGTACCATTTTGCTTTTCCTCTGACATGATCACAACCCCCAGGTCAGTCACAGCCCAAAGCATCTCTCGTCTCCTCCCACCCTCTAGGTCATGTCCTAGCACAGCTGTAAGAGCAGGTGGAGATGGGGGCACTTAGAGGTGCCTAAGGAGTGAAGTGAAAGGGTCATAAGGAGTCAGAGGGACAACATCCAGAAGGCACTTCATAGAACCCACAATGTCCTGAAGATTAATTCAGAGCATCTTCTGTGTCTATTTTAATATTGTACTACGTGATGCAGTCAATGATGCATGAACTCAGTCATGTATGACAGACAGCAAAAGCAAACAATGATGGCATTTGAAAATCGAAAAATTGTAACATTAAAAAAAGTCCAGTACTTTGAGGTGTTCTGGACAGAAACCAGAGTTCCTGACACTTCTATTCCAGCCATCTGTGCTCTCTCTCTAGTTACTGGAGCAAGAAATGGCACATAAAAGAACTGGTTCAACCCCATCCTCAGACTGGTAGGATATATTCCATTTTGAAGATGTCTGTTTCTTCTCATAAAGAGTGAATGCAGCCAGAATGGCAAGTTTTGGCCACTTACAAACTGCCTTAGAAGCTACTGGCTCTTTGGCAACTGCGGCAAGAGGCATCCCACTCTCTTCCCAGTGTGCTTTTAAATCTACACAGCAGCAGAGCACCAACCAGTGATCCTGTCAGATCTGTATCACCACTTTGCTTCTGGTTTAAGCAGTTTGTCTCCAAGAGATTTTTTGGATACTTCCTCCAAACAAGAAGTTGTAATGATTTCATGATTTCCTACACCCGTGCAGCTCCACATGCCAGCTGTTGAAGAGCAGCCACAGCGGACTTGAAAATAAACAAATCTCAGCCCGGGGAAGATCAGAAGGGCCGACAGACAGCCCTACTGGTGCTGATTTATACTTCCTTATCTTTTATCTCCTTCCCTCTCCTCCCCGAGCACACTAGCTGCTCTCCCACGGTCCTTCTCCCAGGGAAATCCGTGTGCTTGCCTCTTGCTATCATGCATCTTCAATTCTCAAGTTCCTTAACTCTTAAATTCTTTCTAAATTTAATGCAATACTCCCCTTTTGTTATACTGCGAACCTGCTGGGGCAAAGAGCCAATTTGAACTTGTTCCCAAGAGCACACAAATAAATCCCTGGCTCTGGGAACACAAAATCTCCAATACTTTGCCCAGAAGCAATCTGAAATAGCAGACACACAGTGCCTCCCACTTCACAGCAAGCAGAGGAGGTGCTTTGGCTGGCACTGCTTTTCCAGCTCTCCATAGAAGACAAGGGGAAGCTGCCAGCAGGACAGTTATCCAGCAAGCACAGACTTGCTACCCTTGTGAAAAAACCTCCATCTAAAGACACTCTCCTCGCCCACAGTTTGTTGGACCACAAAAGGTGGCTCTTCCCTGGTGGAACTGAGGCTACAAGGCTTCTCTGAATTAATCTGAATTTGTTTTTTTAAGAATACAGTCCAGTTCTGATGTACATTTCTGGTGCTGATCAGTCAACCCCAGCTCTTCTCATACATTGTCCCTGCAGTCAACATATAAACTAGAAATCAGGTGCAACTTTGTCTAATTTCAGCTACCAGCTCTTGTTAAACACTTGTTTTCAGATCAATGCTCAGTCTTTCAAATTTATGCTTCTGCATCATCGTGACATCAATCTTCTGATAGACTAAGATGCATATTTTCTAAGCCATCAATATTGCTGCTACAATAATCTCTTCTCTACATTTCCATCTTAGTGTCATCTTTGATATAAATTCATTTTTTATTTTTGCACAATGATTTAGATTCTGACTTGCTGTACAAGCAGCTATTTAACATCTGCAGAAAAGCTTTTATCAGCATATGATATGAATTCTTCCATCTGGCATTCCACTGAACACAAAGCAGAAACATTTTTGAACACCTCTGCCTTTTCTGTTACTGGCAGTCCTGTAATTTCCATTTCAGACTTACTGCTGTGCAAAGAAAGCCCTCTTTTTCTCTGCCCAAGCTTTTAACTCAGAGGTTTTTTTGCTTCTGTATCAACCCATTCCCATGCCTGGTTTCTAATCTATATTAAATTCTTCCCTTCTCTTCCCTGCCTTCTTGACTGCTGCCTTTTCCTCCTGTTATCATCTTTGAGGTTTAGAGAACTTCATCCAGCACCAGCTGTATTTATGTCACCTGATAGTAATTATTACACAATATTTCAGTCTATCTGAAGTGAATCAGAAAAATAATCACATCAAACATTTAAAAAAATGAAAGCAGCAAAGTTCACACCTCAGACTTTCAAATGTAATCCACCTGTGCTTTTCTGATGTGTTATAATTATGTGTTATTATTTCAGGATTGCATAAGGGTATAATTTCTTCTGAAGATGTTCACTACTTATTTTCCATAGCAGCCAAAATCCAAAACATTGTAAAATTTCAGATGAAAAGCATGATGCTGAGTTACAGTATAATAAACCAAACTTTTGGATAGCTGGTTCAGCAGCCCCAGTGGGAAAGCATGGAATGCTGGAAAAGGATTACAGTGGTTTTTACATTTATGAAGAGTTACACTGCTGGTCACAAGAGAGCTCTCATGTTACTGAGAGTACACATTATTTGCTGGAAAATAAAAGTCTCTTGAAAAGCAAAAAAAGAAAAAAAAAGAAAAAGCATCAGACATTTGAACAGCTGGAAGCATTTTTAGAAACTATCAAAAAAAGAGAAAAAATTTAGAATAATATTTCTCCTTCTGTAGTTAGCCTTGTTGCGGTGGTATATAATATGTTCCCTAGAGGCTTAATCATGTCTACTGTTCAATCCTCAAAGGTTATTTCATTTAAAAAATCAGTGGAGTCAACAGAGTTTCTTCACAAAAGAACCTGAAGCTGTCATTCTGAGATGTATTTATTTTTCTATCAGCTCTCATCTTTGTCAGATATCTCACGAGTTATAAATCTGAGCAATAAGCTGCAATCCAGCATGCTCAGGCTAAAGGCGAGATTTTCTTCCTTTCTTTGTTGACATCTGATTTCATATTAGGAAGATATTGTTTGATGCAACTTTGATAAAACCTTGAAAAGACTGTTGTTTGCAGAAGGATCAAATGAGATGGTGAATTACTGAAGTAATAGCAGCCATGAGCATAAAGCAGTGTGACTACTACATATAGTTTGAAGAGCT
Source organism: Ammospiza nelsoni (assembly GCF_027579445.1). Taxonomy (NCBI): domain Eukaryota; kingdom Metazoa; phylum Chordata; class Aves; order Passeriformes; family Passerellidae; genus Ammospiza; species Ammospiza nelsoni. Next base: position 48,726,283 of record NC_080634.1, read on the forward strand.
ATCTGTACACTAAATCCAATACTACTTGAATTTTCCTTCAAATTAAAATGTAGGAGCAATCTCTTAATTGTCAATGCTCTGCTTATTCCGCCAATTATGATGCTTTATTTTCTTTACCGCAGCACTTCCAGAGCCGTGTCAGCACGAGGATTTCCGTTTGCTCAGTTCTTTTTGTCACAATGAATCTTTCAACGTGTGCCAGCTCCAGATAAACATAATCACTAGTTTGTTCCAGTACAAAACCCAGGCAACAAACAATGAGAGGCTCCCTTAGCAACACCCTTGAATTCCCTTTGAAATACACTTCCATTAAATACACCACTATGGGCTGTTACATTTACATTCATCAGCTATTGTATACTTTACAGGCCTTCCCATCTTCACAATGTGGTTCTTCTCACACCTAAACTGACACTTACTTTGTAGGTTTTTTAATGACTTTACTTACAGCAAAATGCCCACCTAATTTGCTAAGCCAAACCATTCATTCTTTCCTCTCAGGAACCAACTGCAGACCCACAGTGGAGTGAGTCAGTGGCACAAGAAATAAGCCTAGTTGTGGTACAAACATGAAAATGCACCCACTATGGCTTAACCAATGCATCTAAGAATGTCGAAACCCAGCTCTACCAAAATGACAGCGCTACTCACACAAGGCAACTTCCACCTTGCAAAAACAGGCAGTGAAAAAACTGGGTAAAATATCAAATACCTTTTGCACAGATTCTGCTAAAAAGAGGGCAAATCAATCAGCTCTCACACTTATTTATCCCTTCTCAAACACCCACTTTTTCTGGCTGGGATCTTTTACCTTTACTTGCTTCTCTCTGTTATTTGCTCTCACGTCTCATCTTTGGTTTCTTCCTGTCTTGCTTCTTTCACTGCATTTCCGCTGAGCAGGACACAAAATATGTTTTATAACAACCTACAGAGGACCTCTAAACAAGGCCATTCCTACAGCAAAAATCATCAGGGGTTTTTTAGGTGGTTTGGTTTTGTTTTTTTTTTCTGATTTGTGATTTTTTGGGTTTTGGGGGTTTTTTGTTTGTTTGTTTGTTTTTTGTTTGTTTGGTTTTTTTTCCCCCAAAACATCCTCAAATACCATTTCATAATTTTCTTAGAGGGAAAAAGAAAAACCCACTGATAACATTCCCTTTGTTCATCATCCACTATACAATACACAATCCTACCAAACTGCTCCAGCCTATCTTGGAAAAACATTTTTGTTCTGAATCATTTTGTTTCCCCTCCAAAACCCACCCTCTTGTACTTTAAACAATTCCCCACATTCATCTACTCATCATTAAAAGGAAACTGCATGTGAACATGCAGGGACCAGATAATCTGGAGGGTACCTATTTTACTCCTTTTTCTCTCTTATGTGTTGCAACATATCTCTTTCCTCCTCACCTAAAATTTTCCATTACAGACCAGTAGGACCACAGATTTACTTCTCCCATCCTTCTCTTCCTTATCTCAAATACAGCTCCTAGTTTCTTTCTTTCCAATTTTCCCTTTTTTTCAAACACAATTTGCTCTTCCCAATGCAGAACTCCTACAAAAAATATGGTTAAACAAAGTTAAAGAAAATCCATGAGCATGTGAGAAAGACCTGTGTGAGCAGTTCTGGGCCATAACATCAAGAGGTAAACCCTAATAGTGAATCAATGTGTGCACCAAAAGACCTTTCAAACCCCTCCAGTCACCCTGAACATGAGTTCAATTCCCATTTACTCTCTTCCAACAAGATCAAATTTTCTAACAGACCACGCTAGAGGATTTGTTCTCCCAAATTCCATGCTTAAACTCCTATGCAATGGAAAACAGTCATCTTCATAAATGAAACCAAGTGATCCAATGAAAGTATTTATTACCGTTCCACCAACATAAACAGTCAAACTCTAAAATTGTTCACCAAAAAGCAAAACCAGTCACAACAATATTTTATCCACACTTATGAAGACGTACACAATCTTGCATAAAAGAATTCAGTTCTGTTGTTATGAGTCCATGATAAATGTTTCAAAGTCATGGTCTAAGTCTGAAACAAGGGCATCCACAAAATCTTCAACTGAAGGGGATTTCTGCAGCATACCTACAAAAAAACAAGACAAGACACTCTTCATCAGGATGCTGTGACCTTGACAGCTTCGTCAGTGGCAGCACTTACTGCTAACTCTCTTTTAATGTCGCATACAGCAGAAACAGCTATCAGATTTCTTCATCAAGAAAAAAGTGCAATTAGAGTGTAGAGGGATTATTTAATTTCTTCAAGATACCTGTTACACATTTGCACAGAATTGACAGATTTCAAGGCTTTTAACGGATTTTTGTCATTAAGACCTTGTTTAAGCAGGGAATTATATCTGTTTTAAAGCAATGTAACTGTAGACTCAGTCATTCCTAAATGACTGAAATAAAATAGTGATTGAGCAGGTATATAAATCCTTATCTGCTAAGTCTCTGTTCTGACCAAGCCAGAAAAAAATGTATTTTCTCAAAGCATTACACACACCTTAGAACCATTTAATTTAGCCATTTAAAATACAGCTATATCTGAAAATTTTTACAAGGCACAAAACATAAACAAAAGCATTTTTAATATACTGCAGTTTTAGTTTTGCTTTTTTGCAGTACTAGGACTTACCTTTTTTCAAGAATTTAAATTACTATATCTGTTAGCTATAGCACTTGGCTACACGATAACAGACAAGAAAATTAGCATCATGAATTAGAATCATGCCCAAGTACTTTGTCAGGTAATTCTATAAACAGAGAAACTAAAAATTTCACCTCTTCCTCTCCAGAATCCCAATTTTTAGATGGCATGAGAATATATCCTTTCAATTATTTTCAGATGTTTCTTTGTACTTAACATCACCTACAGTTGGTCTTTTCACTGTTATTAACATTTTCAAGATTACACATGAAAATTTACTGCATAACTTGTACCAGAAAAAAAGCCCCAACCAAAAAAACAAAAAAAAAAAAAAAAAACCCCAAAAACAACAGTACAACTGCCAAAAATGTAAAATTTAATCTTTGTATTTCTTTGAAGTTATCTTTCTGGCATCTGCCAATGTAAATATAACCTTGCTCTACCCTTTCTGATCGGTGTACCTACTGAACAGAAATTTATATTCCTTCACATCCTCAACAATATTTGCTTTTGGTGGAAATTATAATTGCATGCTGCTAAAAGACTATAATCTTTTACTATAACACAATGATTCAAAACCCATCAGGAAACAGATCAGCTCAAAGTAAATTGGTGTGAGCAACCAAAAAGAATTTTGTTGCTAAGACCTTACTGAATTCCATTTCAATCTGATTTAAAAACATGTTACAAGTGTCAACACAAACTGCCATGGCCCAGTAGATTAATAGCAAGCACTAAAAGGAAAACAAATCTCACACTATATATAGATTGACTGAAATGCTGTTAAATGAAGTTTGCATCAAGCTATTTTCAAAATGAAAGAGAACAGAATTAATATTTCCACGTACTCAGTAAACTTGTCACCTACTCTAATGTTAGAAAAATCACAGTGGAATTATTTGTAGTTCACAATGAAAAATGGCTTGCTATGTGCTGGGCTGAGCAACAGATGTGTGCAGATAGCCAGCTACTGATCTGAGCTCCCCAGAGAGCCGTGGCCTCTTGCAGACTCCCTCTCTCGGGTTCCTGGCTGGGGAATATGCATATTTGCTCCCTAGCAGCCTTGGAAAAATTCCAGTTAGACTCATACTTTCCTGCAGTTTTCACAGAAGAGGAGAGTGCCTTAAGAAGGTGACAGGGATGGCAGCCCCCTGGAACATGTACAATCACTCCTTTTCCACCAGATACCATGACTGAGAGATTACTAAAATACTGCAGAGATGTTACATAAAGATGGCCATAATAGACATAACCACCACTCCTCGAGCCCCATTACACAAAACTCTCCTGCCATTACTGACTTTATAAAAAACAGCCAGTCTGGATGATGTTCAGCCAATTCTTTCACACACTAACAACTACTCTGCCAATTATCAATACATTGGAAAAAACCGAGAGCCAACAATATAATGATAGGCAGAAGAGAAGAAACTGAAGCTGGGATTATCTTCAAGGAGATTTAATTTCCCCTCTTACATAAAAACGGCAAATCATAACAAAAAAATTCCAACCCTCGATATTACAAAATTAATAAGAGAAATATAATTAATTACAGTATACTTGGATATATTTTAGGGCAGCTGAATACAGTCTTACCAAATATCACTCAAAACTTGTTACAAATTGTATTTATTTATTAAAACCAAGTTTGCTTTAAATATGTAGGAGATTCCAAAATCATTCTGGCAATGGTGATGTCTAATGACCTCAGATCCAGTAGTTCCGATCCAGCTTTTGATAACAAAAACAGATTTCAGATTTCTTGCATTAGTGGTTTGTTGCACTCCTATTTTCCCAACACTGACATCAAAAGCAGACACCAACAGAATTCACTTTTGCAAAGAAGAGACAGAGAGTAACTGAGGTCATTGCTAAAGAACTCCTACTGTAATGAAATGATCATGCTCTCATTAAATAAGTAACTACAGATTTTAGAGTAAGACAGTTCCAAAAGAAACAGGCAATGATGGTATTTCTGTGTTTTAATCTCTTACTCTACCCTGATGTGCTATAAAGAGTGGTCATGTCTCTCTTCAAACCCCATTAAAATATATCAAAGCAAGATCAGCTGTGATATATTGTTAGTACTCAGCACTTCAGTCTAAATGATTTAGTAAGATGTCCACAAGGTCTGATGGTTGCAGTTTTCAAATTTAGGAGTGTATTTTAATACGTTCAGCCCAACTCCTATTTCAGCTCAGTCTCTCCCAAGCCTAAGGCAACTGCATAGCTTATCTTCACCGCTTTGAAGTTTCTTTCACATTACAGCACTGTGGTTAACCACACCCTTTTGAGAGATGGTTAGCCATAACCTACAATCACTGAAAATTGAGAGAAGAATAAAGCCTGTGGCAAAATTTGGCCTCTGCCCCCCTGGAACACTAATTATTCTGGGTCCATGTAGTTTGAGCTAACATATGTTGCCATTCACATCAACTTCTAGGATTTATGCATATTTCTTACACTTTCAAAGAGACATACAATCATTATCTGAAGATTTTTGCAGCCTCTTCAAATTACAATTACTCCATGAAGTACAGTCTGAGGCATGGAAAAGCAAATTTTCAAACAGCATTGGAGTAAATGGGTGTTTATTTATACAGTCAGTTGGTTTGGTTACCATGAAGGCTCAGAGCTGAGTATGACTGTCTGCAACGTAATACAAAAAAGCAGGAGCGCAATCTCACACGCATTTCGCACAAGGACTTCTTCACAAGCCCCAAGGACAACGTGGCTGCACCAAGGCTACAGGAGAAGTGCACTCCAGGATATGTTCCATGTGCTTAGTTCCCAAAACATCCAACCCAGTAGTTTTCACGCTGCAATTCACTCTCTGCCTATGCACCTGGGTTTCTTTCCAGCCAGAGTGCCAAGGGAGAGAGGGAGGAATGGTGCACACCTGAATCTTGTTCAGACCTGCAACCAGCACACAACTGGACCTGGAAGGGATACCTGGGTTATATAACTTCAAAGGAATTTGGAATCCCTAATGCCATGTAATCCTAGGAAGGAGAAAATCTGCAAGAGCCATGTAATCAACACAAAATCACAGAGGAATCAAGTTCTTCTTAAAACATAATTTTTCTGTAAGGAAAAATTAAAAGAAAATAAGCCTCTTGGACAAAACATTGTCTACCCATTTTCAATTGCTCCCGATATCCATATTTGTGGCTGTTTCTGTATTTCATTGACTATCAAGGGGGTAAGATAAAAAGGATCTCTTCAGAAAATGTTTTAAAAGTTCTCAAAAACCCTCTATGATTTTGGCTTTTTAAAAGGAAACAAATACCAAGAGAATCAAATGCAAACAAAAACAACAAAAAAGTATATTGTGTTTCCTAATTAAAGACTAGTTCAAACAGGAACCTTGTCAGCAACTCCACAGGTCAGATCCTTTATCTTTCCTAATCAGTACATCTATGGAATCATGTTGGAGAAAGATGAAAAGCTAGGGTCATATCCAAACACAAAAGAAAAACAATAGATAGCTTCTGAGAAGAAAATCATAACAAAGAAGCTGCATTAATGAAATGTGCTCGTGAAGTAACCTGCTATCAAACAGCCAATGAACATGGCTAACTTCCTAATGAAGTATGGAAACACTTCAAGGGTGAGGCTGCAGATGTGCATCCGAAAGCCAGACATGTGCAAGCCCATATAAAAACCACCTGAAATAACAACCTAAAGAACTTTTTAAAATAGGGTACTAGTGAGCACAGATTCTTGACTATTTCTCTGAAGAGGAGTAAAATCAACAAGCTTTAAAGTGGAATCTGTCTTTAATCAGATATGTTTTGTTATCTGCTATGGGAGCAGTTTTGAAACTGATGGAAAGCAACAGGAGATGGAAGTCAAGTAGTCTGGAATATCAATAATGAAAAAAAACCAGCAAGAGAAATCAGAATCTCATTGAACCTAAACAAATTGAATTGTTCCTACTTTTCTCCATAAATTCTCATTTTTTGTAAGAAATACAGACCAATCAAGTACAAATATAACTTTTTTCATCAGGTGTGCTCTATTATTTAGCTTCCAATAATCCCAAATCAGCAACCAAGTTATTGTCTTGTCAGAACACCTGAGTCACCCTGATTTCATTCTTCAGGAAGTCGCTCAAGCACGTTTGTTAAGTTTTTTACTTAACTACTTTTACTGTCTACAAATGAACATCATGATAGGCACAAAGAATCTGCTGATGAACACTTGTTATTTTTATGATCTTGAGTATCAGTTAGGATTTCTGAATAAAGAGTGTAAAAGTGAAATTCAGAATACAAAAGTGGCCAGGGAGATAATCTGAAGCAAGGAAGGTGTATCTTTGATGGAAGAGGATCAGATCATGGTACACTGAAGAAAACTGGGCATAAACAAGCCCACAGGCCCGGGCAGGATGCACCCTGAGTGCTAAGGGAGCTGGCAGATGGCATTGCTAGGCAACTCTCAGTAATCTATTAAAACAGGAGAGGTACTACAAGACTGGAAGAAAGCAAAACTCATGTCTATCTTCAGGAAGAGCAAGCAGCAGAACCTAAGGAGCTGAGGCTGGTCGGTCTCACCTCAGTCCCTAGGAAGGATCTGGACCAACTAATCCTGGAAACTGTTTTCAGACTCACAAACAGCAAAAAAATCAGAAACAGTCATGGATTCACCAAAGGCAAGTCATGCTTAAGTAACTTGATATGATGAAATAACTGGTCTGGCAGAAAAGAGGAGAGCAGTGCACGTCACCTCCTTTGGACCTTAGTGAGCCTGAGCCCTTTGACATGGTCTCCCATAGGATCCTATCACATGCAAGGGAGAGAGCCAGTTTTACTTCCATAGATTTTCTGTAAGACCATCCACAGATGAATTTTGAAACTTCATTCAAATAGTACTTGATTCACAGAAGCACACTGCCAGCAACTTCAACATAATTTCCAGGACATTCCAGGAAAATTCCATGTTCAGTAAAATAAAGAATATATCCCAGAAAGAGATCATAAGCATATCTGGTATTTAAAAACATTTTTTTCTTTCTCTACCATATGACTTTCAATGTAAAAATTGGATATGCTTGTAAAGATGCACATTCCTGTCTTGCAAATTCTAATCCACAGTTCTGGGCTACAGTTTTTCAAAGTTACAAACACAAACTCTTCAAGAACAGTAAAGAGAAGTAAGTTTGGGAAGGCATATTGAATTAAAAATAACCCTGTAGATCAGAAACATAAGTAGACAACCTAAAGAATATATAGTTGCTTAATATATGATGAGTCTAAGGAGAGCAGAGGTCATGGCCTCAAATATAAACAAATGGGTCAAAGAACTGAAATGTTCTAGTCATGAAACTGTGCCAATCTCATGATGAAATACAGACATGTTACCACTGTTTCCCTTATCTGTAGAAAAAATTCCCAGAAGTTCCAGTCTGCTAAAATGGAGTTTACAGAGGCCAGTGAATTCATATTCATTCTTAATACTAAAGATTTCAGAGAAAGTTGAAAGCTGTGCCAGGACTTAGCAAGTGCTCACCTTAGGAACAGCAAAAGTAATGTTTGGTTTGAATTCTGCAACATTACACAGGAAAGTCTTTACCTTGATTTCAGAGATTTGAGACTAAGTCAGCAGTTTCTCAAACTTGTTTCATTCTTCTGGCACTAATTTTTAAGGTATGAACACACAGAGTATTTTTGCTATGGGTATGAATGATTTTTAGAAGTTATTTTCCAGATTCAAGACACAAATATTGTAGTGAGATGAATAATGAATTGTGTTTCTTACAGTTGTCAGAGCTGCATTTCATGAAAATGTACACTCGAAGTACTGATACAGCCAAAGATATTTTGATGACACCGAAATGATGTGGCCAAAACAAGTTCAACTTCTCCTATACAAAATAACCAGAGATTTTAGGAATTTCATGCATGGAAAAGTTACTACTTTACTGTATCCAAGAAATAATGTAATCTATCTCCCTTCAAGTTTATTCTGAATTCTTTAGACAGCCTCATAACACAAAACCTTTCCAACACTTCAGCCCAGCTGTGTGTACTCCACATACCACAAGGAGTTCTACTGACCATGATACAAAGGTGATGATCAGTCCACTTAAATTTTTCCTTCATAAATCCAGTGAACATCATAATTAAAGTAAAAAGACCAAGTTGGGAAATGCAGTTAAGTGGAAGTTCCTTTCTTTTGCAGGGGACTAAGAGAGTTATAACTGATTTCCTACCTTGCACCATCAGCATGGGCTCCTTTCCACCGCCGTGTGCCAGCATCTCCCTACGATAGCGCTCCCCCATTGCCCTGGAGAAACACAGGTGTTAGAGCCATCTGCAAACACAACCTGTCCAGCCTTCACCCAGGTTTGCTTCTAGGATCTCTACAGACCTCACAGACAGAGACCAAATGAAATTTTCTACCCTGAAACAATGGCTGGTGCCACATGACCTCCTCAAATTCAAATTACATTTAAAATTCCATAATGAGGAACTGAACTAGAAAAATTTTATGTATAGGAGTGTGTGTTGGTGCCTATAGAAGTTAATTTGTGAAGAGCATTTCAGGCTTCATTGTGCCCAAGGGAAAAGTTGCTCTGTTACTATGTCCTGAACATTCAGCAAAGGTATAAGAATGCTTACAATTTGTGACCTCACAATTTGCTTTCTTAATTTCACAAAGTAAAATGAGTAGGAAAGCTCCACTGAGCTTTGATGTTGGTGACATGAAGCTTGTTTAATACCCACAGTTGCTTTGATTTCAATAGAAAATTACAAGTTATTAGGCATCTATGAATTTCAAGCTCTCTAATTAGATCTAAATAAGGATTTCAGTGTCTCCCCACTGACACACCTGTATTTTAAAACATTGGCACATTTTTTTTTTGCACCAATGAACATGTCCCAAAGTATATATATACACACACACACACATGTATATTTGTGTGTGTATATATATATACATATTTCTGTGGTTATTTCCTGCTTTGTAGTATCTTAAAATCAAGAAAAAACACTAACAACTAATTTGCGTCCAAAAAGCCCACCACCTAATTTGTTTCACGTTTTCCAGAAGCAACTAGCATTTCATTCTATTTAACATTTCTGTGTTTTTACCTGTCAAATGGGTTCTGAGCAAAGCACTGTTTCCACACCATAGAGGCAACAGCCCTGGACATGAGGTAGGAGTAGTATTTGGCACCGTAGCCCACAAGGTGACTGAATCTCAGCTGCCAGGCCTGTAAAATGAAAAAGAACCCAAACCCCATGTAATCTTTTAAATTCTTTTTGTTGTTCAACATTTCCTTATGTATGATGGAAGAAATCTGATCCTATTAATGACAAACAAAAAAGAAAAAAAAAGAAAGAAAAAAAAAGCCACCAGAAATAAATCCCAGAACGAACAATACTTTATCAGAAGAAGCATTTTTCAATCTAAATGGTGTGCATGCAGTAGGCTGATCATCAGGATTGAAACTATATATAAACAGGATCAGAAGGGGAGAAAATAAAGCAGTAAAATAAATCATTCATATCTGATAATAGCTGTGTAGTTCTACTGGTCTTGAACAAAGCCCACAATTACCTTGTTACAAGTAACACAGTATTTTATAATTTTCCATGTGGGTATGTGCAGTATCACATTCAGAAAAGTTCAACTTATAATTTTTGTCAGAAACAAAATGGTAATAGTGATTTGTGTTTAATGCTATAAAAAAAATACAGCTTTCCATGTGGCAGCCATCTTAGAAGTACACAAATTCCATCCACATGCAATGCCATAATTCACAGACTTGTCTGCACATTTTTAAATGTGTGTATATACAGCAGATTATAATCCACAATTATATTGCTATTCATTTATGGATTGTTACTTCACATAGTGACTCATTCAAGTGATGATAAACTTTTTTTTAATGCTTTTTAGTGTTGACTGTTTCCTTATGTTTTCTTTGCAAAGAAAATCAGAACTATCAGCCTTATCTTCACAGAAATCAAAATACTTTTTTCTTTTTATTTCCCTGACTGCAACAGAATAATTTAAACTGTGACAGACCTCCAAAAGTCATCTGGTCCAACCCTCACTCAAAGCAAAGCCAGCTTTGGAGAGATTCCTTAGGGCCCTGTCTAAAGTCTCCAGGGATGAAGATTTCATCACCTCTCCAGTGTGATGTGTTAAGCAAGTAGTTCCAACCTGAAATGCTGTTTCCCAACAGATTGAAATGAGAATGGATGACTGTAGAAAGGAAGGAGTATGAAACTTCCTCTGCCCTTTGGTTCTGAGGAAACTCCAAAGAGAAAACAAGTGCCCTATCTTCTTTGCCTTCCTATCCAAAGTCAAAACTCTTATCATTTTTGTGATATGTCTGTTGTCAAGATTTTTGCAGTACTATAAAAAACAGAGTTTCAAAGAGGAACTAAAAGATAAACAATAATGTAGCATAACAGATGTTTTAAATTTAAGTCCATGGGTTCTCAGATACTTGTTCTTATCTACAGTCAATGGCTGAAATTCTGATGAAGCCAAATAAAAAAGTGAAAGGACATATGTAATTTTCCAAAACTATTTGTCTTTGTGATTCTTTAGCACACTGTAATTAATAAGTTCCTTCTTTTTTACAGCTGAAATAAACTATGCTTCTTTATTCAAGAAATTCCTGATTATTATCTTACTCTCTATTACCCCAAAAGATGTATGTCTATTCTAAAAAAAAAGACCAACTGAAAGGGTGGAAAAAAGTAAGTAATTGGCTTTTATTTAGTCTTTTTTCCTTAAAAGAAAAGAGAACAAACAGTGCTTAATAATCTAAATTACTTCCAACAGCTGATGAGAAATAAGTTGCTAGCTACACGACCTTCTCTAAGCAACAGCTACAAATAAAGTTCTCAAAGTCAGCTGTAGCTCAACCATTCAAAAGCTACTTTTTACAAGATGGTTACTCCACCCTAAGACAGGCGCCCAAAACAAATGGAATTTGCCATGGGTGAGCAATTGATCCTGTACTGGTGACCTACACAACCAAAGTAGGAGTAGCAAGGTTAAATGAGATGAAAAAAGTCTTCAATTTTCCTATGGGTCTTGATGCATGGTGCAAATTCGTTAAAATTATTGACTTTTTTTCTCTTTAAGGTAAAACACTGTACTGAATCTCACTGTAATGCAAGTGTGTTACAACATCTAGCTCAGACACAGAGTCTCCACTTTGCTTTGAAAGGTATTTTGGTTGCCTTTGAAAGGTATTTGGTTTGGTATATGTTTATACTTTATAGCTAGAGTTTTTCTAACTAGTCCCTTAATTACAACCATAATCATTAAACTAAAAGCACATTTTGAAACAGAGCAGAGAGACTACATTTTTAGAAGACTGAGCAGGAAAATATGTCAGTTTCTTTTATAATGTTTTAAAAGTTATGATTAGAAGTTTCTACTCTCTCTCTCTCTCTGGAATGTGGAAAACTTTACTGACGAATTGGTTTCACATACTCAGAAATGGTTTTTAGGCTACAAACAAAAATAATTTCCAGGTGTTTGGCATACTGAAGGATATTTCTACCTCTCCCATCAGAAAGGAATTACTTTGATGATCATATAAGCTCTAACTAAGACAGTATGTCTTACTTGAAACCTCAGATTATACTGTTTCCTCAAATCTCTTGGCATTTAATGGTCTGCATCTAAACCAGCTCATCTGCACTTCCAGGTTGATCAACTGCTCAATTTATTGGGTTTGTTGAAACTCTGTATCACAATTTAGCAAAGAGCAAAGAACAACTTCTCAGCAATCTGTCCAAGACCAAAAGCTTGATTTCAAAGTCTGCACCTAAAATGGCCTCAGTACACTCTGCTCAATTTTGTTTCACTTTGTCTTTGCTGGGCTTTACTAACGAATGTCACATTGTTTCCTTTCATAAGAGAAAAGGAAACTACAGAAAGACCAAGGAATGACACTGCTCATCTCCTTATCTGCATCTGGGGAGGCTTACAAGTATGATGAAGTGGAAATTTCAAAAATTTATTTCGGAACAGAACAGCATCTAAAACAAGAAACAGAAATGGAGGGTGAGTCAAACTGAAACTAAGATTGTTGTCCCACTGCAAACAGCAGTAAAGGAAAACCAATAACAAACAGTGCTATTCCCTACTGAAATTTGAAGTCTGTAATTAATTTTTTTTTAATCAGTACAGATTTTCCCCACTCTAGAGCATGAATAACTCTAGCATTTCATCATTTCCTGTCACTACTTTTGTCCAAGTCCTCACACTAAGTTCCTGATCAGGAACTCCCAATGTTCAATATTACCCAGAAACCATTACATTATTCAAGTACATTTTCTGATTCTATTCTGTCCTAATAATTAACTTTTCAAGACTGGACTTAGCTACCTATAAAAATATATTTAAACAATAAAACCCCATCCTCTACCCTAATTCACAAGAAGCTACCTGCCCACATAAAAAAACTTCTTCCTCTCCTCCTACTTCATACAGAGGAGAGATTATGACCTAGGCAATAACATGTTCAAAAACCACAAGAATATATAGGCTACTGCTCCATTAAAAAGTTCTATGATTAATAAAAAGACACCCCCATTACTGGGGTGATTATCACAAATAACATTTAAAAATATTTCTCACAAAAAAGAGAGACATTTTAAGAGATTATCACAAATATTTAAAACTAAATGATTGATCTTGTAGCATAAAACTCCATTTCTCCATGGTAATAAATTCAGCTATAAGATGACTTGATTTCTTGTGTTATTTCCAACAAGGAGATATTTCTTCATTAAAAAAAAAAAGACATATCAAATTCTCTTTTGGACAGGGTAAAGGCTAGACATGCAGAACTAGGGCAGTCTCCTTATTAAATGTTATATTTTTGGTAAGCAGCTAGAAAGTTAATGAAGACTCTGGGTAATTGCTTACTTCAAAAAGTTCCATGAACCCATTCCAGGAGTTTATAAAACAGTGCATTTTACAGCATAGCCCATGGGTTATGATAATATGCCATCCACAGGTCATGTTCATGCCTGCTTTTTATTCAGCACAACAGACTGCAATAAAGGTGTGTGACTGATCCACTGCTGTTATTAAACAGACTTTTTTTCCACCAACATTATCAATCTTTTCTTATAATCATGTCTGAAGCATTTCCAAAATTTCATGTGCAATGGCTTTCCACCCCATCATGTGAATACAAAAATACCTCACTGATACTTTGTATTCTCACACCTTATCAGGAGTTTTTTTAAAGTCCTTGTAGAATACATTCTTAGGGTAAGATTCAGTTCATTTTACGCTAGCTACCTAAACTATATGTGTCTTGCCCAAACTAGTCACATAGGCCTCCCTTGTAGTAGAGGACAGAAATATTTATCCTGTTATCTTTTGAGAGGATAGAATTACTGCTTTAGGAGGAATCTGAATAATTTACAACACCTTCCATCTTCAAAAGTTAAGCCCCTTTGTTCATTTTAACAATATGGTAGGATCAGTTAAACCAAACTATTTTAAAGGTTACATTGCTTTAGGATTCAATTATTTGAATTTTAAATTTAGAACTGTTAATATTGTCACAAAAATAATCTGATACAAAAATTTATATGTGATGGTAAAAGGACAAAACTGAAAGAAAATCTGTAGGCATCTTAATATATACTAAGCTAGCTTTTGCTTGACTGGCTAAACATGGTTCTGGAGGCTTCCACTAATTTCATCATAAATCAGTTCTACAAAATCCTACTACACCTTCTGAAAAGAAATCCTACAGAAATTCTTGACTATTGCTTGGACTTTTCAAAACATTCTTCCAACAGTTTCTGCTTCAGGTACTTTAAAGTACATTTATGTCCATTTTGCTTTGCATCTCAAGACAAAAAACACAAGTGAGAACCTGAAAAGACTCAACACTAAATTAAGGGAAGTACTCGTGTCATTTAAGACTTCTAATTACAAAAAGTGTGCTACAGTAATTACATCAATGAGAAAGTTGTTGAATTGTTTCTGTGAAGAACAGTATTTGATGGAGATGATATCTGGTGCCCTCCCCCTTCTTAATTAAAATTTTATTCTGGCAAGAAACCCAACAAAGGAGCAGCCAATTTATCTCCTTCAGGGGCTACTGGGTGGAGAAGCCCTTGTGTCTGGCACTCAGGTGACACTGTTGCTCCTAATGCCCTTGACTTTAGCTATCAGCAGGGGTGGATAACTCTGGGAGTTCAAGGAGAAGCTGCAGGCTCTGGTTCCTCGGAGCCAGGAGAGAAGTGCAGATAGCATGGGAATCAGCACAGGCCATTTCCCTCTGCTGAGGCTGAGGTTTACTAGTACCAGCAGAAATCCAGGACAATGCTGCTCTGCCATGCAGACAAGCACACTTTGGCCAGTGCTTTGAAATGGTTGATGAGTATCAGAGTGCAGAGTTTGCAAACTGTTTGTGCCACCTTTGGAGAAAAGCTGTAGCATGCCCTGATTGCAGAAACAACTCTCTCCATAGGTAAGCAGCAGCTTGCATGGTCAACTTACATTCTGGATTTTTGACCTCAACCCCTCTAAGTTTTACAGAATTACATCATCATTCTTCTGGAGTTTCACAATAATGATTAAATGCAATAAAGAACCACTTTCTTTCCTGAAGTTTCAAATCTTGCTTAGAATAACAGAAAACTAATTTCAAGAAACCTCATCTCATGCTGCATCTCTAACTCGCCTAATATCATTACTCTTCAGTTTTCCAGTGCTCTGCATTTCTGTGTTAGGAATGGAGAGAACACAAAGTAAACCAAACCAGAGACACCGCTGACATTTCAGAAAGTGAGTCAAGCAAGAGATTAAGTCTTCAATTTATAACACTTCCGTGTTTTTATTATAAAATGATAAATAAATCTAGCAAGGGAGGAAATGTAAATATTTTTGCAGTTGTTTACACTAAGGAAGAGGAAAAGAATTTAACATTCAATTAACCACTTAGGTGACTCTAGATATGTACCATATGGTCTTTGAATTGCTTAAAGAAAAATATTTCATTTTTACTTATAAACTATTCATGAATTTGAGCTGCTTACAGCAAAATCATTTAGAACTATTTACTCTATACCCTCTTCTCCCCAGAAATGGACTGAGGGAAGGAGATCATAATAAAGAATACTGACATCAAAAATCTGTACATCTGATTTGCATTGCTTCAAATCTTTAAAGGACATGGAGATATGAAAATTGATTCTTTATTGTATCCTTTAACCGATCTTATTTGGACAAGTTAAGAGACAGTGTTACTTGTAAAAATTACAGCTAGTCTTTCAAGTAAAATATAAGAAATTTGCAAACGTACGATTCTCAAACAAATCTTTCATGTCTTACCATGCAATTCTACACAGATATACATACACATGCAATAACCCCCTCTTCAATTATAATTAGTAATTTCTATTATTGCCTAAGCTTTAAATTCATAAGCCTGAGATACACAGAATCAGGTCACTGTTTCCTTTGCATACAGACCTGCACTGAAGCCCAAATTTTTTACACTACTTTTCCAATTAAACCTAATTTTAAGTATTGACCTATTATTTTAAAATAAACATCATGAACACTGCTTAAAATAAGCCCTTACAAAACCAAGAAATACCTTAAGCAACATGGTAACTGCAAAATGTATTTGCAAGTACAACTTATCAAGTAAAGTATCTGAACCAACACTGGAAGATGAAATCACTACCTGTTTACTGTTTATTTACTATCTTTTACTAGAGTAATTTTAGCAATGGATTGAAGGGATCACAACTCTAATCCTTAATCTGCCACAAGTGCAGTGTGAATTTAAAGAAATTACATTCATCTCATCTCAGCCACCTCCTGTGAAGCAAGGGTGCTAATAGTTCCTCTGTCTTGTTCTTTTCTGGTTTGACTTTTCATAGAAAAGATAGTCCTCCACAGCACTTGAAGAGAATTTCATTTCAGACTCTCTAGGCTGTGTTTATGGCAATGAGGTATTCAGCTGTATATATCACTGTCAAATATAGCTCCAGTAATGCAATCTCAGGGGGGAAAAAGAACATGTGAGCCATGAAAACAGAACTAAGAACTATATCAAACTAGATGAAGCTATCTGTGCTTTCATATATATGTACAATACATCTAAATATATTCAGAATTTTAACAGGAGATGTATGCAACTGCTTCTTGCACTGCTTCTTAAAATGGTCTCCCACATGGTAAATATGGCAAATGCTATCACTAAAGTATGTTTGAGTTTCATGGGGCTAACACTTGGAAAAAGAATTTCCTTAAAAGTGCTTCATATCTTATGATATCTGTAAACACTCTACTGCTGTAGATAGTTGCCCAGTGAATAGTGTCATATAACCACTGGAAAACAAATCTTCAGAGTATTTGCTATCAGCATTTTCTTTATCATAAAATGAACTCAACTCCACAAAGACAGAAACCTAAACAAACCTTGAAAGGTGACTTTAAGAGCTTTTGAAAGTCCCAGCATCTACTTTAATACTGACCTCAGCAGGGCACCAATCTTCTTGAAATGGCTTTTAGCCATTAATTATTCATAGAGCTATCACTTTCCCAGAGTTCACTGTGCACTCCTTTATTAATTTTTTCCTCAGACCCAGACTCTTCAATTTGATTTTACAGTATACTTTTAAAAAGGCTCATATGAAAACTAATCCAGGGACTTGCACTCTGTATAAACAACTTTAGTTTCCAACATGGCAAGGTAAAAAATTACCTTGAAGGGGTTACACAAACTTCAAGGGGTTGAGTAATAACATATGACTTCGTCCCTCTTCAAAACTCAAAAAAGTGCAATATGAGCAACATCACTACCTTTCAAGTAACTGCAGAGGGAGAAGCAGAAAAGCCATCCTCTATGAAGGCTCTCTGGCTTTACTACGAAACTTATGTCTCTGTGATCTGCAACAGTGGTTTCTCTAAAACTGCCTACAAGATGTGTGAGACATACTGGGTGTCTGCTTCCCTCTTCAACAAATGAGCAAAAAAAATTAACAATACTTTAAAAGATTAGATATTACCCATAGTCACACTTGCTATAAATTACATAATTTTTCCTCTCCTACTATTTTCTCATTAATAAGAAACAAGTAATCACAGCCTCAATTCCAAATTTTTTTTCATAAAGATTTTCAATACCATTCACGTATGCCCATATAAATTTCTCTTTGCTAGCCCAATACTGGATTTCCTTAACTTTCCTCGTAGTTCCTGTTTCCAATCTGGACAGATTCCTGGTGATGTCCACTTAAAATGTCCCTGTCTGAAACTAAGCTTCCACCTGCTTTTCAGCATGTTTTCTGTGTGCTGACTCAGCAACAAATCTACAGCTTGGTAGTGCCATTATGACTTGCAAGTGTTAGAAAGCTTGTTAAGCATAGAGTTATGCTATCAATTACTTACATCCTGTTTCCAAGATCAATCAATGTCTTAGGGAGAAAGTGGATTTTTCTATCTGAGGCAGTTCTTAACAAAACTGGAGTTATTTTGCTCACTTACCTGTTCTCAAGGTACTTACAAGAAGCCGCTTAATAATTGCTGCAATTACTTGTTGAGTGACAAAATCTGAACAATTAGTCTACAGTTCTCAAGTTCTTCTCCCTTCATAAGAGCAGTTATCATAACACTACTACTTTTTCATGAGTTTGAGAGTGATAATTCCTCCAAGTCACTGACTGTTCTGACAAGCTTAAATATTCTGAAAATCTGACTACATCTAATCTATTTATTCTATTTTATTCTGTAATCTCACTACTGTTTTAATCCATCTCAAAACCTGCATGTATTACTTACCTAATCAAAATTCACTTACTGTTCAAAAAATGTTGAGGCAGAACAGAATATCACTGCTTTCTCTGACATTTACTGTTGCTCTTTCTCCCACTCTCCTCTTGTTTCTTGAGTAATTATGGAATTCTATTACCTTCTCTACTTGCAAATCTCAACTCAGCCTTTCTAGCCTTTTTTGTTCTGAATTCTTGCATTCTTTTATTAATTATCTCCAGTCGTACAATGATTTCTACTTTTTATTATCTTAATAAAGTTTTACAGGGCTTGGTCCTTTACTGCCAAATCTTTTTTGCATCAGGATGGTTTGTATCCTTGGTTCAGTCTCTTGGATAACTACATAATGTCTTTTGAATCATCATACTTAGCTATGTTCCACTTCCAGCAAATATCTGGCAGCCTTCCTCTTTTTGATGCATTGTTTTTGATTATTATTGCTGGTTTGGTTTCTAAGCTGCTTGAAACTTCCACAGTTTTACTTCTGGTTTGTTAGAACTTATCCTGTATTCTGTTTTTCACACTTTTATTGGCTTTTACTTTTCCAATAACCTCCCTTTCTCAGATAGTCAGTTTTCTCCCACTGAGTTCTTTTTAGCATCTTATTGATTAGCGCCATAAATTTTACTCTCTCATCTGCCTCCCAGAATTTTTTTTAAAAGCTCTTTGCCAATAGCACCCACTCTACCTTGTAATTGGTTTTTGACGTTTTCTTTAATCTGGCTTTCAGTTTTCCTTAGGTTCTAAGGTTATATCATAGTTTAGCCTAAAAAATATAAAAGGAATTTTGGAAGGTTCTAGACAGAATAAATATGAAGTGAAATTGCAGTTTAAAATTTAATAGGTGGCCACTACTTAGCCTTCCTTACCAATAATTTTAAGATTTATTTTCACCACTTGAGTTAAGTTTTCAGAATTCAAAACCACTTTTACCAGCAGAAGTTAAAGGTTATCTCTTATTTACTTTAAGCCAGCTGCCTCATTGCTTGCTCAGTCTGACTATTTATTCTTTTTATATGCATTACTGATATTCACATGAAATTTTATACAAAAACAGAGTTATATATAACTGCACATTAGTAGTCACTCCAAAAACCTAACAAGAAATCCTAAGACAACAGATGCCACAAGAACACAGATGGCAAATTCTGTAATAAGATACTTCACTCAAACTGCCAGCCAGCCCTCAGTAGGCTGAGGAATAAGCCTGTTAAAACTACACTCTCTTGCACACAGATTTTCTTCAACAACAACAGAACAGGAGGCTTTGGCTCACGGCAATCATGTGTGATGCAAAAACTATTTTCTCTCTGTAGAGAAGCCAGTTCTGCCTATTGACATCAACTCCTCCTCAGCTGACCAAACACCCATGCCTCTGCATGTTCCCTGTTAATGAAAAACTTGTGTTTTCAGCTCCCATGGCAAGCCACATCTTCCCATAGTGCCTGACAGCCTCCCTGAGCAAGCACTCCAAATGTTAGGTTGCATCTCAGCCATTGATTTCCTTTGTCAGGAACATGACAGACACAACCACAGCAAGTTAAGACAAGGACCTAGGTGGAGCCTTCCAAGGTCAGGATCCCTGTCTGGGCAGAGTCCTCCCAGCTGCAGGAAGAAGACAGACTAACAACCACACTGGTAATAGACCATTTTCATACACATCTTTGCTCTAGGGTATCTCTCACAATACCTGCCTTGTCTTCTGTTGGCAAACTTGGCTGGCTAACACTTTTGGTCTCACAGGTGTTTTGGTCTTTCCAAACACTAGTAACCATAGGCCATGCTGCCAAAGAAACTTACACTCTGGACAAAACTATATAGCCATAATTAAACCTGTAACCTGATGCACATTTTAAGGTACCAGTAAAGTAACTTCTGAAGTATCTTCTGAAGTAATCTGTATTTTAATATGTTAAAACAAAAAGGCATATATAGCAAATTATTCAGTGTTCCAAAAAATATCAAAGGCACCCTGCATACCAACATGTTGCCTCCTATCAAAAGTAATTATAATGATGTGTGTAGTTAAATTCCAGCATCTCACTTTGTATTCAAGTACCACACAAGAAATTCAGCTGCTTCTGGAAAAAAAGCCTACCAGAAGAACATGTAATTTTGAAAAATGCAAAAGGGACTATTTGGCAGTCATCTAAAAAGGAACCCAGATTCCTTGTGCCTCACTCTTCAAAATAATTTTTCCTCACAGTCACAGTCAAACCATCTCCCACCAAAATTCCAGATTAGGAAAGGTTACTACAAGGGACAGACAATTAATATATTGAGTCCATAATTTTCTGAAAATAAGAATTAATAACTCAAACTACTTCACAAAGAAAATACAGGTATGATGATCTGGGCAGGCGGTGTTTATTGTACTACTACTTCATTATTGAGAGCTCTTCCTGTAACTGGAGGCTGCAAACTCCACTATCATTGCAGAGTCTGTTTACCCTGTGTGTCATTTTCTTTACAATATTGAACCAAGCCCCCAGCAGGAGATAGGAATTATTATGCTTGGCGAAGGACTAGCAATGGCATATCATTAAGTTTTGATAACTGTCTCAAAGGAAAGTACTTTTCAAGTCTGAACTTGGGGAACATGAGTGGACTAAGCAACAGATTATGAGGAGAAACTTTGATCATGTCTCAGATTGATCAAAGGGTCACCCGATACATTTTCAAAAGCCTCTCTGGGCATCTTGGGGACAAATGTAGAAGAGACCATGGGAGACACTCTAAAAGCAGACAGTATCATCAACTGCAAGGCAGGCCATAATTAATGAAAACTGACTTCACAAGAGATAAGAAATAAGCTATGATTTGAACAAAAGTTTGGAGCAAAAGCAGAGTACTGAATTCCCCACAGTGCACAGATTTTGACAAAATGTACATTCAGGAAGGAATGTCTGGAAAATATATGGTCATTACTAGTATGTTTATCTTGCTTACCTAAGAATCAAAAAGAAGACTGGCAGCTTTTTAAAGGGATCACAAGGACTCAAGAATCCAGTGAATAGCAAAATTGCTATTCGCTTTCCAAACTCAGTAACACTAATCTCCTCTGGCAACAAAAACTGCTGGACTCTACAAAAACAGGCAGATACATTTCCTTGCCCCCTGCCTGGCACTCATCAGCTTCTGGAATCAGTAACAGAGCAATAAAATCCCAGTGGAATTTCATCCTCCAGGAGCCAGCAGTAAACCCTGTATACTTTTGAACAGATAAGCAATGGCCAGCCAGAAATTGAGATTTGCATTATTCAGACAAACAAAGTCTAGTGGGGTGCTGTTTCTCCGTGCTTCCATCTGATTTCCTTTCTGCCTTGCATGTGGCACCAGCTCCCGTGCCCGTCTGCATCAAAGCAGTCAAAGCAAACATGGCTGTGTGCAATGCCTGCTGCCCCAGTGCCTGCAAAATCTGTTTGAATGGAAAATACAGACTTCAACAGGGCTTATTTTCTGCTATCTCTCAACAGGGCTTCTTTTGCACTATCCCTCCTACTGTTAGCATGTAACACATGATGCTTAGGTTTACCTTAAACAAGTACAGCCCATAGGTGCAGCAGCAGCTTTTACTTACTAGGTGTAGTCTGTATGCCTCATTTTAAAAGCACTGTAACAAAAAGACACGTGCAAACTGTCCTATTATCTGAGCTGTGCCTGAGAATGACAGAAGACACATGCTGTGCCTCTACTCCAGAAAATAAGTCTGCACAATAAGACTGAAGCCCAACCAAGTACATTCACAGGATATATACTGCGTTTACATGCCTGTCAAGAGCAGTGAATTAGGGTTCATCAGGAAGAGATAATAATGGATGCTTGCAGCCCTGACAGACAATGCTGCTACAGAAAAACCACATTAATGCAGTGAAGATCTTCACTAAGGAAGAAATTCTCTTATCCAACACCACTAACTTAAGATGTAGAAGCCTGACTTAACAATACATAAAGGAATCTAAAGGTATAGAGAACAGCTAAATTCAAATAATCAAAACACTTTGTTTTGTCTGCCAGCTCTGCAAGTGCCTAGCCAAATAACAGACAAAAAAAACCACCTGGTCCCTACTACTGAATTTCAATGTCTACCTCTGAAATCAAATGAAAGGAAGAAATATACTCTTCACTTAAAAACTTCAACCCTTACTTCAAGGCTTTTATTTTTTTTATCTGGACTACAAATTAAACATGCGAACGTGTCTCAAGTTTAGAAGGAGGAACAGTGAAGGACAGCAAGACAAACTACAGACATTAAATACTCTACAGAGTACTAATGTTATTCTAATACATTGTTTCACAATATTTTACTGAAAATTTAAACTGTGTTACAGTTCTTGACACTAATTTTACATTCAATAAATATAAACATAGACTTTCAGATTATTCAGAAGTTCACAGTATATTTTGCTGGGATTAAGTTCCAGACCAAAACCTGCTGTCCCACTTCGAAATGATCACAGCCTCACGACAAGATGTGACACTCTTTTGGAGGTGTGAGCAGGGGCAGTACAGGTATGATGAGGGAACAGATCTCCCAACACTGTTCTCAGAGAAGGAAAGACATTTTGCCAAGGAGGAGAGTACATTTCCTGTGAAGCAGCAAAAGCATTTGGGTATTCTGACCACAGTGTCAAACAGTGACAGGGGGGGCCAGGCTCCAGGCAGGAATTCAGCTTCACACAGACCAGGAAATCCCGTGACTGCCATATACAAACTACATCTTTGGCTGTCACATGATGTACAGAACAAATGCATGTCGTGATGAAGATAAAATTAGATAGCTCAGTAGAACTCCAGACTTCTTCACTTTCACATCACACATGAAACATAAATGACATGACAAAGGTCACAGGAATACAATGAGAAGAAGAACACACTTCTGTTTCCTGCTTCACACTTTCTCTCATGCTGACAGCATACACACACCAATTGCACCACAGTGTTTTGCTTGCCTTTTATAAGCAGCTTTTGAAAAGCTCAAATAAACCCTCTTTCCAATATATTGTTTCCAGTGCCTTCTTTATTAAGAAAATAAAGGCAAGGTAATGAAGTTCATAATTAAAAGACTACATTTATACAAAAACATCCCTACTCTCTGGATAAAGTGAGTGAAAGAAAACTCTTTCAGTATAACAATACAGTAGTAAACACATGAGTGTGCAAGGCAAGGGTCATGGAGAGGAAGGGGCATTATTATGCTATCAAAGAAAAGATGCAGTTTATACAGTTATTCTGTTGCTACTCACTGTATTGGGTACATATGGCAATCCATAAACTTTCTCCTGTGTTTCCTTTAAAATTTCTGTGGTTGACTTTTTTAGAGGGTGTTTACCGTGGTAGATTTGGTCCAAGACAGCATAAAAAACCTGAAGAGAGAAAACACAATTGTCTTTGGCACATGTTATTGGCATATGAAAACAAAAAAGACACAAAGAAAAGAACATAAGAGATGGACTAGGGAGAGGGAATAGTTTAAATATATATGGTTTGGAAATCTTCTATAATTAGCATGACATACTAATGTTATACGAGGAGAGAAACAGATTTTTGGAGTTCATCAGCCACCACCATCATGACCTTTCATAAATCCATGTTTATGTCATTTATCACACTGGGAGCACTAAACTGCACCTTTTAAAAAAGTTAAGATCTGTCCCTAAGGTCCTCCAGCAATTCCCCTTTTCAAGAAAAGTATTTTTAAATTTCTATTTTGAAGTTATTTAAGTGGACACTGCAAAATAAGCTATTTCAAGATGTGTACATGCAGCCATGAGAACACCTCACCCCTGCAGGGGCAACTTATGGCTTAGGCAGCGAACATAAGAATTATGTTAAGAATATGACAGAATCAATGAGGTTGGAAAAGGCCTCCCAGATTATCAAGTCCAACCTTTGACCTAAAAGCACCATGCCCACTACACAGAGCTGTAAACACTACTGGGTTTCTGTCAGAGCCCTGCAACAGAGTAGTAATCAAGGCCAATCTTTCCTTTATTTTAGCTCTCACCATCAGAGCAATAAATTGCTTAAGTGTAAGCTTAGCTGAGAGCACACTGCACCAGGAGGGTACTGTGCCAGAAGTAAGAGCTGATCCATAAGGAATTTTTATGCATGTGAACTACAGCAGAATGCAGGTGCATGACCATATAACTGAGGTGTTCAGAGAGTGGGAAAGCAGCGCCATTAAAAAGACTTTCCAAGCAAAGACAGCAAGGCAGAGTCTCTGGAATGGTAAGAAAAAACATGAAAGAGGCATGGACAGAGGAAATTATTGCAGCCTGTTTTTTTGGTATGAAGATTTTTTTAGTATGAACTTATTTTGTAGAAGTGCAAGGAAGACAGAGGACACCCACTGCTTTACAACATGAGACATTTTTAAGTAGTTTGATCGATCCAGATGCTCAAGGGAAGAGATCAGGTCATCCTGTAATCAGCACACTTCATAGCAAAGTTGACAATAAGGAGCCTCAAAAAGCTTTTTTGCAAGGAATTAAGCAAATCATTTGGCTAGAGATTCAGGCCCAGTCACACTCCTATAATGTGCAATACCATCCCCAATGACATAAACACACTGTTCCAGGAACTATAACCATGAAATTTTATGAAAAAATAAAAGTTGTTTGGATGTTTTATGTTACCTAATTAACAAAACTCCTTGAACCTCAGAAAAGATTCTTTATTATGAAATGTTAGTACAAATAATTCTGAATTCCTTAACAATTTATCAGAATTCAGAATATTTTTATTTGTTCTGGAGACAACATGTAGTTTCACCAAAAATGTGACCGTTTCTAGAAGAGTATAATCCTTCTGTTTGAATAAGCTGTCTTCTAACATACAGAATTCTGATAAACCCTTTGACAGTCTCTCTTGGCAAATAACAAGACATTGGGTTTTTTTTTCCAAGAAAAACTGAATGTTATAAGCAGGGGGGTGAATAAACTGTGACTTGCAGGAGCTACTCATAGATTTCCTGCTTGCTCCTCATTAGCCATGGCTAAGGAGGAGAAGAGATGTCAGTAAGACTCAACTCACACAATCACCCATTAATGACACTGCAAGTTTTATGTCTCAGGTAGCAACACTGAACAAGACATGTAAGCACTCAACATTGTCCATCTACTAACACAGAGTAGCCAGAAAGCATCTGTTTAGACTAAAAATATACAGAGAAATCTACACTAGACTGCAAAAATACTTTACTCTTATTTATCTGAGAAGAGAAAGAGACTTTACAACGGCTTTGCATTCCCAGTCACTAGAATCCCATTCTTTTTTTTTAACAAAAGCTACAGGTTTATGACAGCAAGGGCAACTAAGAGTATGACCCGCAGTAAGTACCATGAATAGACCTGAAAATTACCTCATGTAATAGTCCTAAAAAGGTCACTTTCTCCTGTCACCTTAGACCTTTTTAACTCTGCAGTAGTCATTTCACACTAACTTCCCCTCTCCTCTCTACAAAATCCAAATCAAACATGAGGAACTTCAGCATCTGACAACAGACTTTAGCTTCAAGCTTCAGCACAGCCTTGATCCTTTTTTCTATCTCCCATCTTTGTCTGGACCAGTCTGCAGTTGCTCTTCAGTGTTCTTCACAAGATGGGGGAACTGCATCTGCACTGCAGGGGACCTTCTCTAAAGTAAAATTTGGAGTGAAGTAGTTTGTGGTCAAGGAGCAAAAGCTCAACTCACAGCTAGGAAGTGGGGAAATGTCAAAGAAAGGCCAGTGAAATGTTCTGTCTAAAGAACAATGTGGTGACAGGGAAATGAGTCACTGAAGTCAGCTATAAGTTCTCCCTTGATCCTGGCACATGTACAGTGTGGGAAGAAAGCTGTGAGCCAGGCCACCTGGACAGCACAGTTAAAAAAACCATCCCTGAAAATAAACTTGGATGAACTTTATACCCACAATGCATTTCCATCTACAAACCACAGTTCTGTGTGTTTACAGAGGCCTTTGAAATGGGAATGGAAAACACATCCCAGGATCACAGGATTTTAGATGATACTGCTGAGGAGCAAGCTAATACTTAATATCAAGCAGTAGACAGAAGATGATTTCTTATTTCAGTAAAACACATTTCTCAAAATATGTAAAAAAATAAAAATGCCATCAAATGCTCATTAATTTTCATACTGTCTCTCTGTTTTGCACTTACATTGGTATTTATTAGTTTCACTTGATTCCAGTTCTTTCTAGCTCCTTGTCTGCTTAATAGCATTAATATGCACACACTCAGGCATTTTCCAGTGAAGTTACTACTGACTGAAAGACTCTGGGACTCAATCTGCCTGGCAAAAGCCTTAGGAGATGTATGGACTCTCCTATCTTTCCTTCTGAGTAACTGATTACACCACCTAAAAGAAAATTCAGAGGTATTACAGTTATGAAAAAGCAGCAATATTTCTTACTTTCATGTGCCAATAGACTTATTTCCTGAACAGACCACAGAAGAACAACTTCCAGGTGTATTCCAAACTGGTGGAATATTTGTCAGCATTTTTTCTACTTTTAAAGGTCAAATATAGCTAACATAGCATCTAGCCATCAATACAGAATATAGTCTTTGCAAAGTCTGAAGGAACAGTATTAGAATCATCATTCACAGTATTTTCAGGTATACAGCTAGCAGCATGTATATATTTTGGCATCTGGAAATTAAAATATATGTTGCTTCAATTAATTATTATACTTTTTAATTTGCATGACTTACAATATGTATTTCTAAAATGGAATCTTAAATTTGTATTTGCCATGTAGTCAACTTCTCTGGGACATTTTTGAATTATTCAACAGAATAGCTCTGCCAATTTGTCTCTTTGAAATGAGCGCACACTTATGCAGGTTTTACACCTGGCATCTCCAAAAACATAGTGCTGAAAGTAGGAAATGAATAATATTATTCAGAATGGCATTGTGGTCATTTGGCATGTGTTGAAACTAGTTTAACTTAATTTACACAAGAAAAATTTGATGGCAAGCAGCCTGCTAAATCACTGCCAGCAGCAGTCAATCATTAGGCACCCACGGGAACTTGAGCCCACCAGAAGTGGGTGTTCTTGAGCCACAGGCTGTGGAATGACTCCAAGACAGACTCTAAAGAGGCCCAGGGAACAGCTGAGGGCCAACAACAGCAGGGACATTGCACAGCCCCACCACAAGCAACTGATGCAATCACTTCTCCTTTTGGAATACTCTCTCCTGCACCACAGAACACGGAGGCCATGTCACTTGTGAATATATTTGTGACTTATACTGCTCAATATCTGAGCCCATTCAGCCTCCACAATGCCAACTTGGTCCCAAACCTTGACAAAATCATAGCAAGTACATATAAAAGGTTGAAAGAAATCTGTCAGACTGATACGTAGCTGTTATGGACAGAGATGCCAGAAAAGAAAGGGTGCAGGTCAAAGGAGCTCCTCAACACTTTGGTGGTTACTAATCTGTACACGTGCTGTGCCCGTGAGTAAAAGTCCACAATTAAGCATTCAAAGTATAAATTTTATTTCAATCCAGAATTTTTTCCCCAATAAAAACCTCCTGTAATAATTATTTGTATTCTGGCCCACATTCTTTCTGGATTATCAGACATGTCTATGAGAATCTTTCAAAGCCAGCAGTGTGCATTTTAAAATCAGACCTGTAGAGAGAGTGCAGTTATATTTTCATGTCACAGAGGTATAGGCACAGGTAGCACCTGCCCAGCCAGCATTGGCTGCTGACAGCCAGCACTGCACTGAAAGCACAATTCAAAAGTCCAATTCAAAAGCTCATTACATTTAACCAAGGAAAAATACATGTATACACTGAAAACAGTGTTCAGTCTGGCTTTGACTAGTGTAAATGACACGTATACAGCTTACAGGTCCACACTCGAGGCTTCTGATTAGTTTAAAATCTTCCATGTAACTGCACAGAGAAAACTGCAAATATTGACGTTTCTCTTTCAGATCAACCTCATTAACCAGCCCAACTCCTGTTTGTAGACAGGGTTGTGATCATTTGGCCACTTCTCAAAGGAAGACATACCAAAGATCTCTAAATTTGTTTCTTTCCCATCTCAGCAACTAACCTTCACTAAGGTACTAGCAGAGTTATCTCACCTAAACACCAGGTTAATTGCAGAAGGAAAAACTATATGCTTTGCGCTTAAAGAAAAACAAAGAAGAAAACAAAATCAAACAGCAAAATCTTGTAGCACACTAAGCACAGCCAAATGCTTACTGGATGCTAAAGCTACTGTACATATCTGAGAACTTCTATTGCAGGACTGAAAAAGGCCAAATACCATTTTAGACAGAAATCTGATTTCCTTTACTTCCTTTGAAGAACAGCATCACTGGTTGTTTACAGAAATTACTGATCAATCACAGCTACCCACAGAAAATAAAGGTTTATGAATTTAGTTACTTTTCCTAACACTATGAGAGAGAAGTCTTACATTCTCACAGCTCAGCCAGCAATTTTGATGTGACAAGTGGCCACTTTCATCTGGAGCTGCAGAAGACAAGGAACTCAAATCACATTCTAGTACATAGATGTGCTGGTTTGATTTTACTGTGATAGCCTGTATCTCCCACTCATACTATATTTTAATGATCCAAGGTACACAATACTTCCTCTACTTCAAGTTCCCCTTAAATGATTCCATCAACTCAAGAATTCAATCTTAAACTACATTTGGGGATTCTGATAATCCAATGATTTTCAAAAGCTGTGGTTTTCACGATATTTTCCTATAGATAGAAGCATTTAGGTTTAAGCAGCAACAGAGAATATGTGCAGAAAAACAAACATAAAATTAATGTAAGAATTAACTAATTTTCATATACTTAGATAACACATCTACATGAAAATAAAAAAATTGGTCAAAATTATAAAAACAAAAATATGTTTTGTAAGTGCTGAATAGAGAGTTGAAATCAGAAGGCAAAACACATACCTGGAGTTGCATATCAGCTGCAGCACACACCTTTTTGGATTCACACAGTCTCGACACCATGTTTTTTGGTAGTGGCTTGAAAAAAAACAAACAGGTCACATTTAGACTTATTGTTTATTTGTAAATTGTGTTTAAATAGCTAATTACTAAAAGAGGCTGAAGATACAAAAAAAACCCTCAGGGTACTAAAACACATTTGAAGTGCTTTGCATTGAGGAAGGAAATATTTTTCGAACAAAGCATTAAATGGCCAATTAAGATATCAGCATTAATCCACATAGCAAGACAGAAATCACTAAGCAAAATCTGTTTGTTTTTCTATAAATTAATTCCATATTCCCTTATATGCCTGTAAAAGATCTATTACTATTTTTAGACATAAAGAACAGACTGGGGCAGTTAAAGCCCTCCCACATCATATAACTCATAATACTGAGCTTAATAATACTGGGTTTTCATAACTTCAACTGAGACAGCATGAGACCTTCTGCCCTAACCCACATACAAATATTTAGTTGTACTGAACAGTAAATATCTACCCTTTGAAATTTTTAACAAAGTTAAATTTATTCCACATCTATGGCAATAAAATTATCCATGTCACCACATACTGAAAAGTCAGAAACATTTTTCAAGTAATTATAAAAAAACCTTTTGACTTTCCATCCAGATGTCTGCAAAAACATCCAAAGACTTTTTAACGCCACATTTTTAAGAACATCTGTCTATGAATGCGTGACCTTACGCTTCTTCCACCGCTTGCTGAAGTTTTTCAAGAGATGTTTTTCCTAACAAACATTTTCTTTTTTTTTTCCCTAGCAGCTTCCTTAACCAAACAAATGGAATATAGTTAAAGTAACTGCATTTTTGCTAAAAAATTAAAAAGGTACTGAAAGTTGTACAACATGTATAGAGTTATGTTTAATATGTAGCATCTCTATGTTATAGAGATGCTAGGTAGTAAACTTGACTCTAAAATCACACCTATGCTTTTATAGTGTGTTGAAGGATTCAAGAAATAATCCAAGAAAGTCTACAGATATGGCAGAGCCATATGTTTAGATTCTATGCAAATTATATGAATTCCAGACAAGCAATGTTCACAGAATAAAGGCCAGCTCTATAGAAGGTACACCTAAGTGAAGAAATTTTATCAATTGACTCTAGAATCTCGAAGCAGGTAAGAAAAAGTCTCTGCTTGTGCAGCTGCTTTATGCAGTACTTGCTAAGGCTTCTAACCTCTTCTCCAAGTCAAAAGTTAGCTAGGTCAAGCATGGTATAGAGCCAGACAATTTAATAAGGCAGAAAATCAAAAGAATCAAGAAGGAAGTAAAAGTAAAATCAAGAAGAAAGTACAGGTCACTCTTATAACCACCTGTTGACAAAAAGGCAAAGGAGAAAAAATATTTATGTCTTTCTTAAATCTATCTGTGTTACTAACCTGGCTCAAAGATTGTGTTGTGATCATAATTCACAAGTCAAGTAGAATTTGGCACCAGAAAAACACTGCCAAAATTAGATTAAATTGAAAGAATTTAAGATGATAAAGAAGTCACCTATTTTTTCCAAAACACCTTTGGGATCTTAATATTTCAGGGAAGCAGAATTTGACTCCAGAGGGTTTTTCAAAGATCACATCTCCACTCCAAAGTACGTTTCTGTGAATGTCGTGCACACAGATACATTCAGGTCTTGAACTGGAGCATGTACTGTTTCAGGCAGTAGAAACTATTCCTCCTTGCTCCATTACAATCTCACACAGTTGCTTAATAAGCAGCTGAATTAATTTAAGAAAAGGTATCAGCATTCTTACTTCACTTCTCCTGAAAGATGAACTCTCTGGTAACACCAGAACAAGACTGTCATCTTCCATCTAAAAGAAAGACTTCACAGAGCTTTGCCTAAAACTATGTCATTGAATAACCATTCAATTTTTAAAATTTAAACACTACATGCTTTACTTTGAGTCCACTCTTCTATCCTTCTCCATTAAGTAACTTTAAGATCTTGGAATGAATTTTTCAGTTTTCATGGTGGCTAAAAGAAAAGAATTCTCTGCGTCCCAAAGCATGCTTAACTCCTTACTGTTGTGTAGTAATTGCAACAAACTGTAACTGTACTATCTGTGGGCTTATTCTTTCAATCATGTTAATACAATACTGTCTTTGTAATTCCATCTCTGTGAAAAATGAACTCAGTTCAAATTTGAACAGCTGAAACACTGGCCATTGTTCAAGAGAGCCTCCAAAGACACAAAAGCTTAAAATTATTTCGCTGAGACCTACCATGTATCTCTGCAGTTTACAAATGAAATTAAACAAAATCACAGTGATACAGAATGGCACCCATGCCCCAGACTGTCTAAGTGCTGCAATGTCCCCATTTTGGTAAGGCTTGACTTCATGAGCTTACCTGATTAATCCAACTTTAGTAACTAATAATTACAGTCCTCTCTATTTATTCATTTTATCTCAAGGATTTTTTTGTTTGAGTCATCTTTTGGATGAAAGGAAAACTAGGCTTGCTACTTTCTTGAAACAAATAGATTTGTTCTGGCCAGCTTTTTCAACTAAGTTCAAAAGACCTGCTCCTTCTGACAGGAGAGTTTGCAAGCTTTGTCACTCATCAACATTCAACAGCACAACCTTTCAAAAGAGACAGAAAGCAGAGACAAGCTTTCTATAACCTTCAAGATATTTTGGACCAGAACCTCATGATCTACATCTAAATGAGCTCTCATCTTGGAAGCTCTGCCCATCAATTTCTTTTCCTGCAATGCTACTAAAATACAATTTTCAACAGTTCAGATGTTTTAATAATCAAAACACCTCTTTCTCTTCCTCTTCCCACAAGCATAAGCACTGATTATAAGTGAGATCCTCAAAGACGAGTCCTTCTACAACTGACTTTTATAGCAATGGCTAATATGAGATTACACTGGCAAGTTTTTCTGATGCAATTATGTTCAGCAGGAATATTAGAAACCACACCACCTGAAGTTTCCATGCAAAAACTAGAGCACAGATGCAGCAATGCCAAAAAAAGGATGCTTTGAAAAATTATCTGCATTGCCTCCAACACAAACTGGGTCAGTAGCAAGTCCACCTTCTGCAAACATCCAGCAGAGCTGTGTGGTGTAGCTGGTGCAGAACACAGCTTTCTAGCAGCTTTCTAGCATAGAAAAGCTCGGTCTCTTAATTCATAAGAAGAAAATTAATGCATGTTCTCATAGAGAACAACATATTGATTAAATGGTTTCACAATTTTCACATTCTACCTTTTTTGTCCATTTTCCTTACTTCCCCTTGAAAAGGGGGTAAAGTGGACTCATTTTTTTCAAATAAATCAAAAACTGGAGAAACAAAAAAAAAAAAAAGAATTTCCTCTTTGCGCCACAAAAGAATTAATCAGGGAACAAGCAGAGAAATTAAGCCCCAAAAAGATCTTTGTGAAGTTGAAAATGTAAGAGAGATGGGATTTTAAAGTCTAACTACTTCATAACATATACACAACAGAAAAGATTGCTTCAATCTATTTATATTTAAATGACAAACGTGGAAATTCAATATCAGATTCTTAAAGTCAGCTTAGATGAACCAACATAAGCAAAAGCAGATTTATATATATTGGATAATGGCTTAAAAATGCATTCTAAAATTTTAAAAAAGCAATTAAAAGGAAGGAATCTAACGCTCTCAAGAGCCACAGAGCAGTTTCAGGCTCTTCTCATCATCCAGCATAATCCATTCTTCAAGACTGGACTTTTACATCAAGCCTCTCTCAATTGCTGTCTGAAAAGGGAAGATTTCACCACCAATAAACAGAAGTAGTTTATGGAAATGCCAAATGGGACACAAAGTCTGGTTCTTAGCTTTTGCACTGAAACTAAACATGGTTTAGATTTGTCAAGTCATTTTGAAAATACAAAGCCATAAATAATGTTCTACAAATCTCTTTCAGATGTTTTAGTGAAGCTCATTCTCTGAACTTGTATGCAATCAGATTAACTCCATGCTGTTTAAACACTTCATGAACTTTATAGAGAACAAGAGAACATTACAAAGTCCTATTTCTGTATGTAGATTTAAATAGATAAATGATCAACACTCCTGAACTGAGTTTAATTCCCAGGTTGCAAAGAGACCTTTCTTAGCGCAATCAATTCTGCAGAAACAATTGCTCTCTTGAAAAGACAAAAAAAAAAAAAAAAAAAAAAAAGAAAAAAAAAAAAAAAAAAAAAGAAAAATTACAGAGCAAATTTCTCAGACAGTATCTATTAAACAGAAGTTAGATAGCATATTTTCCTAACTGTTCAATGGAGGCAAACATATTTCTACTTCCATAATACTGAAATGCACTGAATGCTTAGTACTGGATAAGAAGATCCAATGAAGTATAACACTACACAACTTAGGAGGAATTTTTGAAATGTCTGTATAAATATAAATCATTCTGTATTACCATGTCTTAAAGTGACCACCAAAAGTCACCTTGCTCCAAAGAGCACTGCTTTCCAAACACCCCACAGAAAGCAGATCCTTGTAACAGACTGATAAAGAAGAACTTCATGTACGGTTTTAAAGCAGAAATTCATGACTAACAGAATCTAACTAATCCTACTATAATCCTAAATAGAGCAGTATATTTTTCATCACAAAATATTTCACTCACTGCCCTACACTGTGTTAAAAATGGAAATTTTGAAACACTGCAGATAATTTCCATTTATATCCATGATTGGTTATCTGAGCTTTATTTTAAGACAGACTTTAGAGAGTTCAATGACAAATGCTATTTTTGTCATAACTTACCTGTAATGATATTAAATCATTCCAAACAACTCGATTCACACAGAAGTTGTTTACCTACTATACCTTGTAGAAAAAAAAGGCTGAAAGTTTTAAACATGTAATTGGAATCTAGGATATAAGAACCTAGTATTCTTACACAGATTTACATTTATCTTTTTTGCAATGACAATATTAAATTTTTTTCTGAATAACTGAAATTGTACTACAAAAATAACTTTATCCATTGTTTATTTCTACTTTAAACATTATTAATTAATAACACATGTAAAGATGATTCTTTTCCTACAGACATTTTTTTTCCTATTTTCAAAATTTTACATTTTTTTCCCTACCTGTCCTGTTTTATAATGCCTTGCAAACTGGTTAACCACTCGATAGTCATTTGCAAAGTACTCCATCAGAATTGAGGGAACTTCAGCAAAATCAGTAGCACATCTGGTTCCTAGAGGTAGAATAATTGTACACATTAGCATCTGCTATTTTCACTAACAAATAGTTAACTCTTCCCAAAAGGTTTTGCAACTTTCAATTTGGACTTTTGGTGAACTTTAATGTTCTTTCATTTATTAAGTCAATATTTTATTTCCATTATTGTACATACTGCCAGAAAAGCTTCATTATAATCCTACACATTTTACTATAAATCACAAAGTAAAACAAAATATTTGAACAGCTGGGCGAGGCACCTTATAAAGCTCTGGATCACACCCTTTTTAAACTAAACCAGACTGTAGCCAAACTGGCCCTACATGAAACACCAAATCTATTTAAGTGTCCTAAACCTAAATTAAACTACAATGTAAATAAAACTCTGCCTTAATCCCATTCACAGTTACAAGTTTTAGCTTCCATCTGTTTGCTGAGCTTTCTTATGCTTTACATTAACCTCGCTTTATGACACCAAGTCATCCACTCAGAGAACACTCTTGCAGATTGAAGACGTGTTCTATGTACGCGCAATGAGGTAATATCTCAGCTATTACTATTTTCAAAAAGCCCTTTACCAAAAACCTTATTTACTCTAATCTTTATCAGCATCTTACCCAATGGAAGTGACTAAAAAGGGTAACACATTGCCAAATCAAAGCTGAATTTCTAATTTCTATATTAAAGTTAGCAATGGAAAAGTTGTTGCTTTCATAATGGACCCACTGGGTCACCACCTCTATCCTGGTCTACCAGAAACAATGCCAACATTCAGAATCAGTCTTAAATCTCAGTCTGCTTTTACTATTATTTGAAGACTGGTTTTTAAAATCACTCCTTTGACCTCTACAAACCTTTCTCTAATTGTTATTCTTAATTTATAATCTGTTTACACTCAGTGATTCAGACAGATAATGCTCTTTATTACAAATACCATTTATCACACTGGTTTTTACCTACTAAATAGAGGGAAACTATATTCTCTCTGAGCATCATTATCCAAAGACAAGATAAAGTCTAAGAAACTATCCATTCTAGTTCTCTGTACCTGCTGCAGTTTAAATTCACCTCCAGACTAGACACACAAAATGAACATGCCCAAACACTGCATGAGGTTTCACCAGTACCTTTACCATTCTAATACCTACTGCTGTTAGATACAGCTCTGATGTAATTTCAAATCACACTGGACCTTTTCACAGACACATCAGCTATATGCACTTCTGCACTGACACATAAATCTGTGATTCTGTTTGTGCACCACTGCTGAAAAATCCATTTGGTAGCAAAAATTCTCCTTATAGTCTGAAAATGCATGATCTGTACTGTGCAGTTTTGGATTAAAGAAAAGTAAGGCAAGAGACAGCAGGAAAGATGTCAAATTATTCAGCTCATCTCAACTAGAATGTCAAATTTTTTTGTGCTCACAATAGCTTGTAGTCATATTGTTTCCATACTTTACCACCCTTGTGTTCCATGAGAGCAGACAGTCCCTAACAGACATCCTTGTGACAAGCCCTTTGATTTTTACACATTCCAAATCCATTAAAAAAGGATTCTCTGCAGAAACAACAGCACTGACCTCCAATCTCCAATGCTGCTTTTGCAATGCTAGATCTGGAGTGAAATCCTCTGGGATGCAGGACTGCCTGGAGCTAAGGCAACATAGAAACCATGCACAGGGACTCCTGAAAAATCTGAGCCTCACAATTAGCCACTTCCTGCCCCTTCAAGGGTCTGACATGCAGAAACACATGATTCAGCACAAGAGGAGAACTCACACCAAAGTGGCTATTTTGGGCATATAAGTATTCCTGTAGCTCAAGATGAGCAAGCCTATATGAGTGGAAGGAGTGGGGGAGAGCCCTTAGCTGTCCCAAAGATTATACAGAGCTTATACTCAAGGAATTATGCAGTGTTTATCTGTTTTAACAATGTCTAGTAGTGGCATACTTATAAAATAGTTCAGTCAACTTTAATTTTAAATGGACAACTTAAAAAAAAGAGTATTTTGCCACTGGGTGCAAAGGTATCTACTGATAAAATATTAACTCAGCATTAACACTCCTTTGTATCATTAGCATAAAAATGGTAAAAGATATTAAAAAACTAATTCTTCAGACAAGGGATTCACAATCTCACCTGTTTTGTAGCTTGGTTTTTATTTTCTAGTAAGTAAATATCTACTGCACTTGAGATTTCCAGCACACTATTATAGAAAAGAATATACCAAGCTGTCCACTGTTAAAAAAAGTAGCATGCCAAGCAGCCTTAGCCAGCATGGATGTTTGACCTGTTTGCCACAACTGCAGAAGGCTATAGAAGCCAGAGACCTGTCAGTCAATACCCTCACTACTCTTTGCAAGACCTAATTCGCTCATTTTCCTTCATTCATTTTCCTAAATCATTTCCAACCCAGGATTCAATGTGGTTTTACAGTAGGTACAACCTATTTCCCAACCTCCAACGACTCCAATGATTATGAAATCCACATAAGACAAACTTGAAAGAGTGGATACCACCAACAGAATAAAGATTAACAGTGCATAGAAAAGAGATACAAACACCTAATTCTTATTAGAACAAGAATATTCAGATGTTGTTTGGTTGAGTTTTACATAATATCTGCAGATTCGATACTGTATTCTCAAATCATCAAGGGTATAGAACTATTAAATGACAACCATTTTTGATTCATACTCTTTTTATTCTTCTGTTCTATCTTCTTTAATTTTTTTTTTTAATCTACACCCTTCTTCTGGAAATTAAACATTTCACTAAAACAAAAAAAAATCTCGACTATAACTTTCTTACCAGTGACATGTTGGTAGCGAGTTCTCCCCAGCATAGAATGCATAGCATGACCCATTTCATGGAACAGATTCTCCATCATGCCAGGACTCAGTAGCGTTGGTGCACCCCTTGCTGAATTGGGAAGGCTCAGCATAAGAACAACTACAGGTAGCTGGTACTCTCCATTTTCCTTTAGCCTGCCTCCTCGAACTGTAAAGTGACAGTCCTTTTCAAGGTAAAAACAAACATGGACAGCCAATGTCATTATATCAGTGATATTAAAACAATGATTAAATTAAACTAAACTGTTCAATCAAATCAGAACATATACTCAGCTACACAAGTAGAATTCAGTACTGCTACTGAACAACACTGTTCCTCCATCCTTACCATATACCTCAAATTCATAAAGAAATTACTTTATTCCATAAAGGAAAGGCTGTGTTGCTTCTAGAAAATAAAATTATTTCTTTATGTTTTAGAATTATCCAAACCGTTGAAACTTTCTAACAGGTATCACTAGTGACAAGAAATTTACTGATGTGTCAAATCCATAATGTACAGATTAAATTCTCTCCTCAACCTTCAGCAGTAACTTCTGTATAAAGTATACCACACAGCACTACTAGCATATTGTGAATTGCTAGCAAAAGAGTTATATATTTAACTAATGTAGATTTAAAGTTTGTCCACTCATCACCTCACTAAAGGTGGCAATTTGCAGATGCTTCTACTGAGTACTGAGTGAAGTGTGTACTGTTCTGCATCCTATTGCAAATATACTGGCACTAGGTAGTGACTGAGCCACAACAGTTAGAACCAGCTACAGTTTTAAAGAGAATTTAGAATAAAATTAGTTGAGTGTAAAGATTAGTAAGTATAAATGTCAGATTGTTTCTGTTTGTAAACAGTAGGCCAGAAAACAAGTGTTTAAACCTCTACCATTTCTCTAAACAGAGTTCTCTAAACATTTTGTAGCACTTGTTATTCTGTGCCACAGAGTCTGAGCTTAGCCTATTGGGTTTTTTTTAAATGAAAGCTTGCTCTAAAAAATATTTTACCTAAACTCACACATGAAGTTACAGACATTCTCTGTTTAAATTTATTTTAACATGGGGAAAGTTGTACTAAATTTATATTGAGTGCAAATAACACTAATGCTACAGTTATTACTTATATAAAACCCAAGCTGAAGTCAGATCATAAATGTTAC
This sequence comes from Ammospiza nelsoni, assembly GCF_027579445.1. Classification (NCBI taxonomy): domain Eukaryota; kingdom Metazoa; phylum Chordata; class Aves; order Passeriformes; family Passerellidae; genus Ammospiza; species Ammospiza nelsoni. The sequence continues at coordinate 48,764,923 of NC_080634.1, forward strand.
CTGATGTGGTTTATCAGGTCGCTGGAAGAAGTCACAATAAATGTACCCTAGCAAACCTTCAGTTTCGTGAACAACAGCCTGAAGAAAAAAAAGGTATAATTTCTATAGTGAAAGCACTGATATTGTGCAAATTGAAGACGTAATATTCAAATCCCAAGACTTATAATGAAGAAATAACAAACAAACTGGGAATAATTAATATAAAATCTGTTCTTAATTTTAATTGAAAATAAATATATGGACAAAATTCACATATTGTATCTCAAACTACAGACATTTCTGCATTTCACTGAAAACTAGCTAGTCACAGATTAGTATTAAAAGTACTTTCTGTGTTCAAAAAGCCCACAAATGACAAACAGAAGTGATTTACCACAGAAATAAAAACAGAAAGAGTAAGGAGTAATTATAAATTGACCCACAGTATATAAAGAACAGCATCTCTTGCTGGAGGCTGAGGATAGAAGAGCAGTGGAGAAGATCTGGCAATGAATAACTGTAGGAAGACAACAGAGGAACTTGGGAACCTGATGAGTAAGCTACTGCCCAAGTTTTGATTTCTACCCTCCCCTAAAAAGAGGGCAGAAAAATAAAAATCAATCTCAAAGTAAAGACGACTTAAAGAGTAAAAAAAAATGAGGCAAAGACACACACCTCCAGCACTCTAGTCATCTAAGGTCATCTACAAACTGAAACTAAAACTAACAGGGCCCATTCAGAAAGGTGCAACAATAATCTCCAAACAGAAAATGTTTCTGATTCAGGCATCGTTGACACAGAGCTATAAAGGCTATAAAATACCAAACATCCAAAAGGCACTTAAAAAGATGATAAAGCTCTTGAGGTCTAACTTCAACTCAAATTAGACAACAGTTTGTGTTTTTGATAGGTATCCAAATATTTTTTTTTAAAAAGTTTGATTCATAGCTCACAGGAACACACTATCTTGATTATCTTCCCTTTGGTTTCAGATGCTGGGAACAAGAATACTTACCAACTTTCTAACATCTTCAGACCAAATCTCTCCTCTCTTTGTCTGTTCAGCATAGAGAGAGATCCCTAGAAGCTGACTGAACAAAGAGTTCAAACCTTCCATGCATGCCCCAAGAGAGAAAAATGGACAATACAAGCCAGGATCAATGTTGTACCTAAGGGAATACAAGAATCCCAAAACAGTCAGTCAGCAGAGCTACATAAACTACAGTACTCACCTTCAAGCCACAGGAAGTCACAAAATACACCAGCTCAGCCCAAAGACCCTCAGTGAGCATGTTTGGCTTTATTTTTCAAATAGTGAAACCAAGTTACAGGCACAGTACTCTGCAGTACCTCAATTATTTCAAATAGAGATCCCAAATTCAACAGATGTTGACTATGATTTTGAGAAATGTGGTGAACATGCAGCCCAAACAGACCATGGCAACATGATGGGTGGCCAAGCAGTGGCTTTTGATACTCAAGAGGCCACTGGCACTTAAGTGCCTTTCCCATGCCAAGGCTGCATCGTGTGACTGATCAGAAAAACAAGCTGGCTTTGGCTGTGGTGTAAGCCAAATCCCCAGCTAGGGCAGGAAACCAACTGGTAAGCACTGCTGACTCTGCAGCCTTGCCTTTCACTGCAGCAACAGAAACACCAAGTAGACACAATCACCTCCCACACAAAAATCACACCTCAAGCTCTGGGGACTCTCTTGAACCATGCAGAAAATATCTTACAGCTGCAAGCCACCTGGAAATTTCAGTATGTGACATGGATTTCAAACATCGCCAACACAGCTTCCTGAGCCTAACCTCAACCAACCAGGTTCAAGATGTAGTACAGAAGATACTCATAGGGAGGAAGACATCATACATCTGCATGCATACACAGAATGAATAAAAAATTCAAAAAAGAGTTCAGAGATGTATGCAGTCTGCAGAAGGGTTTACACTCCCTGAGACTCTGACCCTAAAAAGTAAACACACTACAAGTGTATCAAGCAAATAAATGCTTTGCAAAATTACACCTTTCAGCAGCTGATCAGCACCACACAACTCTTTTGAGACAATAGCAAAATCAGAACTGGAATCTGCTTGTAGCTGTGTGTGCACCCCAAATGGCAAAAAATACTCTTGTCTCATTTCACATACAAAGCCCAAGCATTATTTTATGCTATTTTCTAGGGTCTGAGAGTAAAGACTGTTTAACTCTAGACAATCACAGTCACTGGAATTTAAACATGCATCAGCTAGACTACAATAGCTGGACACCAAATATGAGAACCATGCTGGTTTAAGGCCTGGGATCAAAAGGCTTAGTTACAGACCAGCTGTGAAAGCACCAGATAGTCCCTACCCACACACCTACCCTTCCTTCCTTCCCACTCCCACAGAGAAGACGTGAAAAAGAAACCCACTGGGGATACTTCATTTGCTGAAGTGCTGCTTACAACTGCAGCTCTGATTCACTGATGGGCATCACTGAGCTGTGAGGCACAGCAGGGTGGGGTTACTCCTCTAAGCCATGATATAGTGATGTACAAGATTTTGCTTATTTTCACACCACAAATGCAAGAAGCTAAAGTCGTGTATTCCATTCTATTTTAAACTATACTAGAACATAGAAAATAAAGCAGATTTTGCTTCTACCATACAAACATAGTTTTTCAAGAACTTCACACTTAAATTCACACACTGCATGCTTCCATGTACATGTTTTCCCTCTTACTCAAAAAGTCATTACACCCAAGGAATAAACATGATATAAATCACTTTAGATCAAGTTAGATAGAAAGACTGAAAGCAAGTCTCTAAAAGAAGGCAGAAGAGATGAGTTAATTTTCATACAACCACAGAAATTTGGAGTACAAAGGACATTGATTGACACAGAGAACTGTCCCTTCCACTGCAACATACAGAATTACAGGGTATGTGTTGAATATCCTAAGAATTTTTAAGTCAGTAATTCTTAAGAATTGAATGCTTTCAACAGTGGCCCTTTTGGGAAAGCTTTAGCAGGTAAATCTCAGATGTCTCCATACTTTTATAGAATCACCCAGTGATTGCCTTCTTGCCAGACTGTTACCATTAAAACTGAAACACACCACTAAGTGCTTCAGACCTCCTGATTCTGCTCTGAAGCTCTCCCTGCATACAGACTACAAGACCAGTTAAAACGCCCCATCTTTGACAGCAAATCATAACAACCTCCATAATAGTTTAGAACTGTTTTTTGTCATATCACTTTAAATCTTGTACCATCATCCCACATGGCACTATGAATAGTAAGCTGTAATTCAAAGAATTGCTTCTTTAACTAATATCTGGCTACAAAAGTACTGTCTCAATACACACCACAGACAAGCTCAAGTGTCTTCACTGCACAAGGGCTCTTTGCAGGGCGTTTTGCTGAGTGCATTTCAATCAGTCCTGCCAAATCTATGCTTATTTGCAAAGCCTGCACACCCTCCTCCCCCCAGACATCCAGTATCATCCAGGATTCCTGTGCTATTTCCTCCCTGCCCAGTGGGAGAAGAGAGACAAGCATACAAGGTATTTCAGGAAAGAAACATATGATACAGTACTACAAACACAGACTTCAGTAAATCAAAATTTAACACTACCAACAGCTCACATTCATAACAAAACATCAGATTTTCACAGCTGCAGGAAACTAAAACATGTTACTCCCAACAGTGAGTTCAGCTGCAGGATAAGAGAACATGAAAACAATAAGAAACTAAAGAATAGCCCCTTGAAAATACTTCATGAAATTAGACAACTTTTACACAAGAAATAAGAAAAATCAAAAGATGTGTAGAGACTGCTCAAAATTTTCTAAGAGCAGAATTTTTTTTTGATGGACCAGCTAACCCCAGAAACCATTTCCAAGTACATGAAAGACAAGAAAGTCACCAGAAGCAGTCAGTATAGATTCAGCAAAGACAAGTCATGGTTAAAAAGACTTGATAACTTTATATAATGAAATAACTGGCCTGGCAGAAAAGGGGAGAGCAGTGCACATCACCTCCTTGGACTTCAGTGAGCCCTTTGACACTGTCTCCCATCAGATGCTCACAGAGAAGCTGTCAATGTATGAGCAGACAGAGAAGTGACTGAATGGCAGGGCTCAGAGGGTGATCAGTGCCACAAAGGCTGCTTGGAGGCCAAGGACCAGCAGTGTGCTCCAGGGGTCAGTACTTGGTCCAGTCCTGTCCTGTCCAGTCATTGGCAGGTAACACCAAACTGTCATCCAAACTGGAAGCAGTGGCCGATATGTCACAGGGTCTTGTTTCCATCCACTGGGACCTTTACAGGCTTACAGGATAAATGAGCTGACAGGAATTTCAAGAACTTCTCCACTGCACCTGGGGAGAACAACTCCAGGCACCAGTATGTGCTGGGGGACACCCAGACCCAGCAAGAAAGGAGTTTTGCAGACAGCGACCAGGGGGTCCTGGTGGACACCAAGTTAAGCACCGGCTAGTGAGGGACCCTTGCCACAAAGAAGGTGACCAGCACCTTGGGTGCATTAGGAAGAGCATGGCCAGCAGGCTGGGGGAGGTGACCCTTCTGCTCTACTCAGCACTGTGTCCCGTGTTGAAGTGCTGTGCCCAGTGCTCAGCTCATCAGGAAGAGAGGCACAGCCACACTGTTGTGCCTGGGAAAGAGAAGGCTCAGAGGGATCTTAATAAGGAGTACAAATTCCCGAAGGAAGGGTGCAAAGAGGAGAGAGCCAGGCTTTTCTCAGTGCTGTCCAGTGACAGAACCAGAGGCAATGGGCACAGAAAGAACACAGGATGTTGCATCTTAACATCAGCAAACATTTTTCCCCCAGTGAGGATTAGCAAGCAGTGGCACAGGTTATCCTTAGAAGCTACAAAGTCTTGCAACTTGGAGATACTGAAAAAGGTGCCTGGACATGATCATGGACACTCAGCTCTAGGAGACTCTGCTTTAGCAGGGTGCTGGACCACATGACCTCCAGAGAAAATTTCCAACTCCAACTACTTTGTGAAGATGTCATATGGAACCTAGGACCAAGAGCACACAGCTGCAGTATGAGATAGATTCCAGCTTTATCAGAGGAATACAATGTTTCATACTGAACACAAAGGATTACCACTTTCAGTTGAAATACTGGATTAATGTGTTTGCTGGAGGGGTGGAACACAACAACCTCTGAAACGAAGTTTGATTTCATTTCAGTCAAATACAAAAATATGTACTAGTAGGACAAAGCAATGATATTTCTTCATGGATAGAACAGCTGACACTTATATATTGCAGGGAGAAGATCAATGCCTACTTCTCATTCTCAGCACTCCTTGAACATGCACAATGTCCCCATGACCCCACCCCAGGATGAAAAGTATGTGAAGAAGGTCTTCTGATAAATACTTTGTAATATACTGTCACTGTCCAAAGTGGGGAGAGGGGGTGGGGTGGTGGCAGTCTGGAATAGTTTTGTCCTTTGAAAAAAGCATGATACTTATCCACCCCCTCAGAAAAATAGTAGCAACAGACTATAATGCCTTAAGGCAGACTCCACAGAGGAACTAACCCCGCTACTCTGGCTAATATTTGAAGACGTCGCAATCTTGACATTTTGAGTACAATGAGGTCCTGACTAAACAACCACTTTAATAGAAACTACACAAAGTTAATGTCAGTCCCTTCTGCTAGAACATTGCCAGGATCAAACCTCTCCCACATTTAATGAAAGATGTATGTTAATGTTCTTCTTGCCAATGGAAAATTGAAAAAAGTTTTGATAAACAACATTTTTTATAAAGAATGCCAAAACAAAAATGTTTCTACTTCTGATCTCAATTGTCCATTTCTGCCTTGCCTATTACACCAGTGGGCAAAAAAAAAAAAAAAATCAAAGCAGAAGATATTGAAAAACCCTCAAATACCACTAGTGTCTTATGCCACAGATTCAATATTTAACTTACTTCTGGACACACCTGGCAGCAGTCAGCAGAGATTATTATACCTTGAGTTATCTGGCATCCACTGTTTGCTAGCCAATGCAATGTCCTAGGAGTTATGCAGAAAGGAGTTAAAACCCATAATATAGTGCAATTATCACAATCAGATTATAATAACCAATAATACTTCAAAATGAGTACTGGGTAATGAAAAAAAAAGCTACTCCTCCAAAAAGTGTGTATTACATCTTCAAAAATCTTTGTCTAAATACCCATATATACCCACTAAGCAGTAAACATTCCAGACACCAAAACACAGATCTAATTCCCAAGTTTTGAATTTGGTCCTACCTCATACATGAACTCTATTTTCACAAATTAAGAACAACCAACTCTAAGTGAAGAAAACCTAACCCCAAAGTTGCACTGATTCCAGGAAAACTTTCTTTTTGGGCTTACTTAGGAACAGCAATTAGCTGAAACCTCAGCTATCTGAAACTGATGTTCTATAACCAAAACCTCAGCTCCTGGAATTAGTACTGATAGATGATCTTGCCTTTCAGTGGCAAGAGCAAGCATATGACTGACTCTTTTCTGAGCCCCCACCTTCAAGATTTAATGCTACTCACTGAAACATAAAATGTGTAACACTAGGTAAGATTAGAAGACAATGGGGAAAAGGGGAAAATTGAAAAGATTTGAACCTTCCCCAAAAGTAAAAATACTCAATGAACAGAACAGGAAATGCTGCAATCTCTACTAGTTCTCTAAAACTTAAATCTGGCATATGGGTGTGGGTAGGAAACTATTTGGAAGAGTTTACAAAGTAGATGCTCCCTTGTTGAAGATTCTTGGTTGATTTCAGACACTCAAATGGTAGCAGTCATTAGCAACTTCATTGTTTCCAGACGACAAGAAAAAAGCATCTGTTAGCTGGCAAATGATTACCCAATCTCAGTTACTGACAGCTTCATCTCTTAGTGGGACTGCAAGAACACATTTCCCAGGCACAGTATTTTGGCATTCAAATTCATACAAATTTAAAAACACGGTAGCTCAACTTTGGGCAGCAATGGGGACTGTGACTGTGACAGCAATCGAAACATCTCTTCCCTCAGTCCTTTCAAAGAAAATTCTCATGCTGTTAAAGGGTCTCAGGTTGTATCTTCAAAACACACTCTGAGCTGGGCTAGATTTTGTAAAAGACCATATAAAACTTTAAGATGAAGACTTCTCTCAATACACTCCTTTAGCATTTTAAATTGCCCAATAACAAAGACAGAACTTGTCTGTGTAGGATGCAGAGCCTTTTTGAGAGCTGATCCAAGACTGTAAAATTAATTTATCCTGAAGCTAAAAGGAAAACTCAAAGTTCTCCATCTTCTATCCCAGGTGTATGGTGCCTCTTTGATCCCTATTCTTTCAAACAAGAAACCAAGTGTATTTGTAAATGCAGACTAAAGCTTCCCAACAAAACCCTACCAAAACCAAGGCATTCCTGCCTTGGCAAGAGGTTGGACTAGATTATCTCCAGAGGTCTCTTTCAACTCTAACAATTCTGGGATTCCACCACATATTACTTTTCAATCAACAGAATGAAAGTACAACTTCAGTCAATGAATTAGCTGATATTGACTGACTCTACATGAAAAGGAGCAGAATTTCCAAAGTGCTTTAGCTTAGCCTGCCCTTGAGATGCTCACTAGCCTGAGTAAAGCTATCTTCATAATCTACATGTTAATAAATGCTGATGACCCTACTGTGCATATAATTGTTTTTATTACACTACATGTTAAAGCAGCAACCAAACTAAGACTCACTTTATGCACGATTTTCAAGCTGTTATCTAACTGTAAGCTTGAACAGTTGTACAGCTTTGTGACTTCTATTTAAAACAAATAGTAAAAAATTGAAATAAAACTGCAAGAAGCAGCTGCTTTATTATGAGCACACTCTTTGGCAAGCAGCCTCCACATTTATTCAGACAAGTTATGATTTTATCTCCAACAGGAAGTGCACTCAAGTATTTTTGGGAAAAGAAATCAGAAAGGAAATTATCATGACCCACAATGAACTACACTAACAGGCACTCTGCTACCAGTAAAACTTCTGCTAAGGGTTACTGCTACTAGGAAGAAAGGTTAATGTTCGGGAGACAGACAGCATTTAGTGACAATAACTACTGCAAAGGAGACCTGGAAGACAGGTTCTCTTGTTTGCTGTAATATGCAGCCCCAGAAGAGCAGACAGACTCTTCTGCACATGGCAGAGTAAGATCACCAGAAAGACACTGTACTGCTGTCTCCAAAGCTGGCAAACACATGGAAACATGGTTACAGTATTTCCTAAGGAAGAAAAAGGATTCAGGGCAGCTAAGCAAGCCAGGGCAAGAATCAAACACCCTGTCTGGATACCCTTTTGCTTAAAATGTGAGTTCTGGGCCTTAGGATACCCATGTCACCAGAGAAGGGCAGACACAAACATTACGACACTTTCAAGCTTCATAAGGTACCAGTCAGAGGTAACTAGCACAAGTCTAGAGCTCAGCTATGAGCTCTTGCTTCTTGCTGGAACTTAGGCTTCTCTGTTGTATAGTTGGATCCCAAAAGGATGAAAAGCACAGTACTTTCTATGGGAATTTGCCTTTGAAAATGCAGGCAAAATAGATGGATCTCAGATGGTGTTAACTTTGCAGAGAACTATATACTCCAGTCAAAAAGATTTCTTACCATGTAAGATTTCCTCTAGCATATCCCCAGTAAAAAAAAACACAGGTATGGATTGACTTTTGATATTTGCAATTTGCTCTGCTACAAAAAGATTTTCCCAACTACCCTTGAACTTGAGCACATAAATTTTTCTTAAGCCATTATGTGAAACTTAAAGGATCTGAATGTAATTCTGGAAGAACAGGAAAAGGAAATATCAAAACTTCTATCCGTTACAGACATACACACACCCATCAGAAAACACAATGATCAATCTAAAAGAAGACTTCCTGAAATCAAGGATTTTGTACATGCCTAGATATTAATAATTTATTTTTAAAAGGTTGCTTTTAGTTTTGATGTAGGAAAGATAGCATTTATGTAAAAAAAAGGGGACAGCAACACACATTCACCCTGCATAAATCAGTAACAGTATCAACAAATATATACATGAACTCCTCTACAATGGAAAAGAATATTTTCCTCTGTGCCAAACTTTCAGTTAAACTGCTTTGACTTAAGAAAGATAAAAATCAAGACTCAGAGGTCCCTTTTATTGTAATAATGAACATTAAATTAATTGTTTCTCTTGTAGAATTGCATAACTCTCATGCTTACATGTCGAAAACTGTGAAAGACTGAAACACAAACTTGAACATAATAGGTTTGCTCTGTATTCACTTTGCATATTGCAGTAACTTAATTCACTCTGAACATCTGATTTCAAATGCCAAAGCATTTGTATTTCTAACAAAGCCCAAGAAATAATGAAAATTCTCATATATTCTATGTCAGAATGTGAGCTAAGTAACTTTACAAAGAGTAATCTCAGCAGCCTCCTAACAAAAGTAGAAATATCAAAGAAAGCTGTAGTTTCTTTAATGTAAATTCCTACTTCTTATTAAAGGATAAACTACATTTAAGAAATCCAGACACTTTACTTTCACAGTTTGCAGCCCAGCAGTATTTTTAAGAGAAGCAAAGTAGCCAAACCAATTAAAAAAACGATTATAAAAAGAAGTTAACTGACACAATGAGGTTTGGTTATTCTTCAAGAACAGCAGGCTTCAAACAAAAAGGCTGTGCCTCTGTGAGAAACAAAGATGTAGTATGTGATTATAAATAATTATTTCTAAGCTTCTGTGACTTCACTGAGTCTAAATAAAATGCAGACTCCTAAAATCACTTTCATTTAAGCTGTGTCTATGGAATGAGGCTAAGACTGTTTTGTGCAACATGACTTTCATCTATTCTATTAAGAATGCTTTTTATGAAATTGAACATTAGGGATATTTGAATCAGGATCACTGCTCTTCAGAACACAAGCATTCAGACTCAACAATTGCAAATTAGCTGCCAGGCAAAAATTCTTATCGGTGGCTATTATATGTAGTCCCTGATATATCCTGACCTCTTTGGGGGTTTTTGTGAGAAAAATTATTATCCTGTTGATATCCACAAAAATATAGACGACAAAGTTAACTATCTCTAATAAAACCCATCCTGTTAAAACTTTCAAAAAAACTTGAAAAGATCTTGTTAGTAAAGATAAAAGTAAGATGAACCCCTCAGGTTAACTTGAAGAGATCAAGACCAGGAAAACCCCTTCCAATTTTCATTACATGCCAGACTATGAAACTTAATTCTTTACCTAAAGGGAGGCTCTGAACCGTGATTTATAGAAGACTCTGGACTTCTTAAAAATAATAACAATAATAATAATAATAGAATGCCTTTGTACTCTCATCAACTATAAAGTAGCACCTGTATTTCACATTCCTTTTTTCTTTCTGCTAATTGTACTTCCTAGATATTTTGGAGGAGGTCAAGGGGTACTTTAGAATATTGGTATCAACACTGCACACAACTTTTAGATTTGATTTAGTTTTCAAATCAACAATTTCTTTGTTCTTCCACAATGTTTTGAATAAAGAAATAATTCTTGAAAGTTGAATTCTGCTTTACAGCAATGCTTTTCAGTAACTTTCAGATTTTCCTCCAAAAATCTTAATCCACCAGCTTTAGTGACTAGTGAGTTAAAGTAGACTTTCTACACCTCCATTAGTTGATTTAACAGAATGGATGCCTTAGCTTTCTTACAAATAGTTTGTTACATGAAGTTCTCCTCTCTGAGCACTTTGGTTGAAAGATTTCCTAGTTACATTTTGCATTACTTTTCCACTTCAGCTTTCAAATTGAACAGTGACAGTTTTCTCACAAGTTCTGCAAAAAGTCTGGGCTATACTTCCACATGGCATTCCCAAGAGAGAACAGTCTTTCATAAAACTAAAAATAATTTTACAAAAAGCAGCCATGAACAAGTTTCTTTACTAGTAACTTGCAAACCTCAATATTAATTGCAGCTTTTAGGAACTTGTGAAACATCCAGTCACATTTTCATACCTTGGTACTTGGTAAGCCTCTGAAAAAACCCAGAAATGGTGCACACCCTCCCCTGAAGCCAGTAAACCATGTATAATTCCAACAAGAAAGGAAGTGATTTATTCCTAATCTCTGCTAAACTGGCACCCCCGGATCCAAAATGCCTGCAGCTGTCATGGTGGCTTCTCTTTCCTACACATCAGGAAACAAACTTATTTTTGCATTGATCTGTAAGTACTCTGCAAGCACATCACAGCTTCAAGTGGAATAAGACCTGGGACATTTTGGCAAAAATCCTAACAGTGAATTATAACCAGTGAAGTCAACTCAGCCTGGCAAGAACCACAGGTTAAGGAAACAGAAGTCAATACCAAATACACAAAGCTCACTGCTGATGGTTCTGAAGAACACTTCTGCACCTCTGTCAGAAGTGACTAAGCACAGCCAATCCTACCTTCAAGGCAAATGGCTGACCTCAAAAAGTCTCTCACAGCATGTTGTGGTGATTTTCTGTTGTGTTTTCTTCTCTGACCTGGAAGAAGTCAGCAGGACTACCACATCTTTGCAAGATCAGGGCCCTGAGAATTACAGCTGCACTTACTGAAAAGTAATGCAATTTAATTAATACTTGGGTACTTGTCTGCACTAAAATGCAAAATTATTATTTTTATAATATACATATTAGACAGCTTCTTACTTGTTAGACGCCGAAGCATGTCCTAGCATTCACTGGTTTATTACCCTTAGCCTGCCAAAATTCTTGAGGTTCTCCTAATTACTCTATCTTCTTTTAAGACACTACTATCATGAATTTCAGACTTTTGTCTCTTGTTTCTCTTAAAAGTACATTTATACCGACATGTATTTTCCCTGCCTCTTAAACTACAGCTACAAAAACATTACACTGTCTTAAGTGTAGGTTTAAAGCCAGAGAGGCTACTTAACATAGGCTGGGGAAGAAAAAAAAAAAAGGAACATATCCTGTTCCCATCAACAGGAGGCTTACGCTTTTGAAGTAGGATCAAGTTTCCAGGGAAAAGACTTGGTGAAAGCTGACAGAAACAAAATTGTTGGGGCCGGGTTTAGACAGAACAACCGCAACGCTGCGGCTTGAGTCTGGAGCGCCTCCTGCTGTTCCAGGGACAGAACAGCAGCGACGGTCGGGAACGACGAGAAAAGAAGTGACAAAAACCAACCCGATGCGACAGCAAACAGCATCAAAACTCTACAGTTCAAACGCATGAGGGCATTCTGCATCCTTCAGAAGTAAACATCTACCTCTCAGAACTAGTTATTAGAAATCTGGTGAAGGATTTGTTTCTTTAATACTGCTACAGTAAAGACTAAATGTATATTTACTAGACAAAATATATACATAAATTTAAAATGCACAACATGCTGCAAATATAAAATAGACACATTAAAAACATGTCACGAGTTTTAGAGTCATGTGAGATGTAGCTGGTCAAAACCTGGAGGACTAAAGAGGAATGGCTGAATAGGCCAACATTTTCCAGCAGACATACAGTCCCATCGAATATTTCTTGCACCCCCTAGTGCTGAGTTACTTCATTAAGAACTGAATCCCCATAGTCTCTTTCTTTATACCTGCATTTGTAAAGATAATCTGCATCTCATGTACCTGACAATACCTAGAAAATTATGAGTCTGTACTTCATCTGGAGCCACGGTGACAGCATTAGTCCAAAGGGAATACTCAAAAACATATATTTGCTGCCCTATCAACAAAAATGTTTTACTAAGCAGAAGAAAAGAGAATTTCCTAATACAAAAACCTACCATGCAAACTACTACTGAGTCCCAAAACATGAGAGACAAATACATAAGCCATGCTATGTGCACAGCACTACTACAAATACAACCATGGCATTTCTGTTAAAGACCTAAAGCTAAAAGTAAATTTCTTCCAAAAGAAAGAAACCCTTGGAGAACAAAAAAAAAATCTAACAGACTAAATAAAGAACAGGAGAAATGCATGACAGTTAAGTGCATCTTGTTTAAAAATATATTTTGTGATTCCAAGATGAAAATATGCAAAACATAAAAGGACAGAAGTAAAAATAAATTATTTATTGAGCTTATAAATAAAAAAAAGAAAAACAATATTTTAAAAGCATTCCATAATTTTCCTATGGAAAAAACCAACCAACCAAGGAAAATAACATCACTTTTCCTTAGATGAATAATTTAATACTATGAGATAACTGGCTCCGTTAAAAAAGGAGTAACAACAAATAGCCAAAAGTCAAACTGCAGCCAAACATCAAGGTTTGTGTGACAGATACAGTTCTCATCTTCCAGTTACAAAAGTGCTTAACTGAACATACCATAGTATCCACAGGGCATTCAAGAAGGGATGTGGTCAAACAAGGAAAGTACAAATAGAAGATAAAGAATAGGAGATTCCCATTTGGGCAACAGGGCATTTAGGGCAGAGACATGACAAGGTATATTCTCATCCTGCCTAGTTTCACTCATAGAGCACAGTCTTTGAGACTGTGCAGGGGAGTAGTGAGTTTTACTTTTCAGAGCTGATTACCCAGTGTCCAGTATCCTGTTAACCACCCACAATATGAGCAGAATAAATGTAAGGCCTTGTTCAGGCAGTTAGATCAAACACTTTTTCCAAAGACAGGCAACTATCCAGAAAACAGGCCCATGAAAGATCTACACTCTTGTGTTAAAGCAAAGCAGCTTTGCACACAATGGAAAGGAAAACTACTTTTTCCCCCCCATCTTGCAGATGCTCGTATATCTGCCAGAAACAAATAGTCCTACCCAAGCTGGAGGGAGAAAAACATTGGGCCCCAATCCTGGATTGTAAGCAGGGAGGCCCTACACACATTCAGGAGACTCTTCACACTGACCCAACTTTCAGACTTAGTGCCTGAATACAAAAAAATAGCAAAGATACACTGCCAATGTCTAGGTCTGTTTTACCTGCAGCTCTCCCTTCACAAAGACACCATGCAATTCTTAAAGTAACTTAATTGGGTCTCTTACAAAGCCCTCCAAGGAAAGGAAATATTTTTCTTTCTAATGCCAAAAAGAGCAGAATAATCTACTTGTGATCATCAGCAACTCAACCATGAGATGGTTAGCTTCATGAGGAGATCTAAGAAGGACAGTAAGACCACTAAGACTAAGGACAATCAGCACCAGAAGACTCTTCCAGGACAAGTGAAAAACACAGTGCCTTCTACACCTAATGCTCTAACCATTATGGCACACACCAATTCTGAAAACGACGAGGCCAGCTTCTAGCAATCCTTTCATGCTGTCTATACTACCGCAGCTTTCTGATCCAGAGTAAACTACTATTTTAATCAGATACATCCAGTCTATGTTTGTTTAAAAACCAAAAAACTGTAAATCTGCAGTGAAGGAAGAATTTTTATCTAAACCCCCTTGTGAGAGCATCACATCTTTCAATTATCTTTTCCAACAGAAACCTCAAAGGTCACTGCTGCTGATCTAATAAAGGCAACATGCAGGGCTTACATCTTTCAGAGCTGACATCTCATTATGTGCAAAGGCCCTGTGCACTATTTAAGTCTGTGTAAAAGATTTATTTCCCAGTCTTTGCAAGAGAGATAAGAATGAATTCTATCCATAAACAGTAAAGATTTACAGAGGGAGTTGCTATTTCAAGTCCGCAAAAGAGGATGAACTTGCACATTCAGTAAGAAACACAATGAAGATAAAATATGAAGTTGAATTGTATTCAGGGTTCAAAATTTATTTTTAAGCATTAGTACAGCCCAGCTAAGAACTAAAAGCAAAACAAGAATAAGGATTTTCTATCAGTTCTAGAATTGCTTCGTCCTCTTTTATCTTCAAAGAGGGCCAATATTTCCTTGCAAAACAACACAGGAGCCAAAAACTTGTACCGACATTGGAGCAGTAACTAAAAAATATTACAAACAACTCTCCCACCAGATAATATTTATTTTTTCATCTAGAGGTACATCTTCAAAGAAAGAAATCCTGTTTATGTTGAGGACTTTCTTTGTCTTTATTGCAAGGACACTCATTTACATTACAATCAGGAACATAAGGAGCTTACCTCTCAGCACGAAGGACTCCACTGTAATAGGGGTGATCCCATGGCATCAGCATCTGAAAGAGAATTCCAGCTTATAATTACAATAACAGACAACAAGCGAACCCAGAGTAAAAGTTTTGTTTCACTTGAGTATTTTTGCAGTTTCACTAAGTCACAGAATTTTGAAAAGTAATCTGAAACAGTTAGGGCTCAATCCAAAAATAGCATCATATATCATAACCTGAAAACTTTTTAAACACTTCTTGAAGATTGGTCTTCTTCTTATTCAACTATATGATAGGACTTCATACCAGATTTCAAGAAATACACTCAGTTCAAATAAAAAGATAAATCTAGATATGTACAGCATTAAGATACATTCAATGTAGTACACAAACTGGTCTTGAATCTAACCTAAAGTAAAACCTTTATTTATCAAATGAGTCAATTAATTCAAAGCAAAGTGATAGTCCCTTTCACAGCTTTATGTTTTTCTTATCTCAGTATCACTTCGTATAAACCAACAGCAAATACTCAGTATTTAGTTTTAATACAGCAACTAAGTGGTCAGAAAGCATTTGAAGCCAGTAGAGAGAATGTTTCTAATTCTACTACATCTTATACACTGAAGTAGAAGTAATTGTAGAACATGATTACCTTGTACTACATTTTTTAAATGTAACTTACTGAATTGTGGGGATTGAGCTTCATTTTCATCTTTGTCATCATTTCAAAGTCTTTTTGAGTTCTGAAAAATATTTTTATGATGAAAACAATAATGAAAGATTTTTGAGCAGTAAAATACAGTACATGATAATATTACATCCTAATAAAATGTCCATCATCAGAGATTTATAGTATTATATAAAATAACTAGATAAAATGGCAGGTCCACATACAACAGTACAAAAATCTTTTCAATCTGCTTCCGCCATTCAGGTACTTTCAAATTCAGTCCCTCTTCATGTGGTTGTACAGCTCAAAAGCATTTTCATTCTTACAATACAACCCATTTATACCCAGTGATGAAACTGTTTTGTGCTGTGTGGAGCTCAGGGTGGCAAGAGGGACAAAGATGGAAATTTATTTACAGGTGCAAAATGTATGGAGTTGGCATATGGCAAGAAGACCAGGAGAGGTGTTCCACACTTCAGCTTGGTCTTCCTGTTTGCTGTTAACTGCACTTCTTGCATTCAGTCCGGGGTGTTCTCTGATCACAGACAGAGAATCTATTCTAAGCACACAGCTTTTATTCTCTCTCAAAATTCTGGGGAAGTCTTGGTTTTTATTTAATCAAAGCACATAATAAGCAGCACTGACTAGCTTATTATTGCACAAGTCCCTCTATTCTTGAAATAAAGAGTATGGTTAAAAAAAAAACATAGTGAAAAAGGCATACCTTTTAGACAACTGCTCAGAAAGCTTCTCTAGAAATTGTCTTACTGTTTCTAGAAGGAAGGAAAAAATATTAAATTTATTCTTCCCTTCCCAAAGGATGTTAAATTTACATGAGATGGATGTTAAATTTAAAGGATGTTAAATTTAAAGGATGTTAAATTTACACTTACTATTCCAAATAAAAATTCCATTAGATTTTTTTTAACAAACTACTCCATTGACATTATTTTAAGAGCATCTAGTACTCCATTTACTTTTTTATGTGCTGAGATAACACCTTCATAATCTAAGGAGTGAGCATCAATTCTGAACTAAAACACCAGATCCTCCTCAGTGAGTACTGTTATTTACAGTGACCACTGAGTATGGCATACACCAAAATGTAACTGCAATAGAACACTTCACTGGAAGAATTATGTGCAAACTTAGCTAAAGAAACGAACAACCTTTGATCTCATATGTTACACATTTGACTTCTCAACATGTCCTTCCATACATGCCTTACTACCTGGATTTTTGGCCATTGTTCCCTGAAGAGCCCTGTGGGCAAAGGTGTCATAGCCAACCAGCTGTGCCAGGCTGTTCCTGCTCACAAGCAGCTCCTCCAATCGAGCCAGCTGCTGAGAGTTTGAGTGCAGAAAAATCTTGTAAGCAGCTTCCCGCACCTAATGCAAGGAAAAAAAAAAAGTCACATTGCTACAGAGTGATTTTTAACAGAAACAAGTGATGCAACTGAAGATTGGCATAACAGCTGTATTACACTGATATTGGTGGGAAAAGGCCTAAAATCTTTTAACAATACTAATTACAACTGCCTGACAATTACAGCTCTTACCCATTAAAAGTGGAATGAGGAAATGCAATGAGACAACCTAACAGATCAAGAATGCCAAAAAGGGTCCTGTTCTCTACTCCTGTCAACAGCCTGTCATCACCTCCCTCTTTCTGCCAACATCTGTGCTTTTCAGACCACTCTGTGGGCTGCTTTAACTCATTAAAACTTCTGAAAATAAACCCAAGCTGTTCTCTGCATATCAGTTAAGTTTGCTAATGGCAGAATCTGACAAGAAAAAGAGACAGGGTCAGGGGAGAGAAAAGAGAGGAAGAGAAAAGCCTTATTTCTTTTGTAGTAGAAAACTATTAGTCTGCCCATCTATCCATAAACTTTCTCCTTTTCTCATATTTTTAGTTAGGGTCTTTAGTTTGGGTCTTTTCATAACTCTGAAAAAAAAAACTACCTGAAGCCTCATAAAATTTAATAAAATGCTTTTATGTTTCACAAACCAATCACAAATAATTTTATTTCTACATATGGAATAAGCTCAAGAAATCCAGCAACAACTTATACTTGCCTTCATCTGAACTAAGCCGCTCTCTACATAGCATAAGTGAAGAAAGAACCCTGAAATGTTTCAATATGCTCCTGATCCTAGAATTGTAACTAAAAGTCTAGAGTGCCACTGCCATATTTCAAAGAGTCTAAATTAATTTTAAATTTATAACTCTAAATTAATTCTTTTTCAGAAAACCAACATTAACAATAACTAAAGTAAGTTTTTTTTCAGGATAATTGAGGTTGGATGGGACTTCATGAGGCCTCTAATCCAACCTCCTGCACAAAGCAGAGACAGCTATGAGCTAAGACCAAGTCACATAAGGCTTTTTCCAGTCTAGTCCTGAAACCCTGCACATATGGGAGAGACAGGATGATCTCACTATTTCACTGCTTGGTTATCATCAGCAGGAAAAACTTCTCCAACTGGCATTTCTCAACTTTTCCTTCTGACACTTGTTCTCCTGTCATGCACCATGCTGAAGAGCCTGGCTCTATTTTCTCCATGACCTCCTTGTAGGTAGGAGAGGGTGCTGGCAGGGTCCCCCCAAACCACCCCTGCTACAGGTGGAACAAGCCCAAATCCTTCTGCCCTTCCTTACAGTGAACACACTCCAGTTACTGCCCATCTTGGTGGCCTCTGCTGAAGACACTCCTGAAGAGTGGGGCTACAATCTCACCACTCAGTGTCTAAGGGAAGCCCAGATGCTGTTGGCTTTTTGCTGCCAGGGTCACTGCTGGTTCATGCTCAACTTGCTGCTCACCAGCACTGTGGGCCTTTGCCACAGATCACACCCAGCCAGGCAGTCCCAGCCTGACCCATAACCAGGAGCTCTCCATTTCCAGGTGTATGATTTTGCTCTTGTCCTTTTTGAATTATGTAAGACTGGCACTGAACCATTATCCCAGCTTTTAGGCCACTCTGAATGTCAGCCTTCACCATCAAGTGTATTGATTGTTCCTCCCTATTTGCTCTCCCCTGCACATCTGGTAGGCAAGCCTTCTGTCACTTCCTCTATGTCACTAATAAAGGTGTTAAATAGGGAACCCAGGATAGACTCCTGCAAGAATTCTTCCATTACCAGTCTTCCTGTAGGGTGCATTTCAACCACCACTCTCTGATCCTGAAATTTGTTTTTTTACCTATCCGGTTGTTCACCAATCTAGACTGTAATCTCCTGCCTTGGACTAAAGTCATGGTGAACACTGAGACAAAAGCAAGTGAGAGCATCTCAGCCTTATCTGTCTGGTGCCTCTGTCCCCCACCTTACTCAATACCAAGCCTAGGTTTTCCTTGCTTAGGCTTTTAGTACCAATGCAACAGTAACTGCTCTCATTGCTTTTGATGTCCCTTCCAAGTCACAACTGCAGTTGAGCCTTGACCTTCCCAACACCATACCTACACATACAGGCAATGTCTCTACATTCCTCCTCTGGATCTTGTACCTTCCACTCCATGTATGATATATTCTGGAGATGAGCTTTGTTAAGAGTTGTTTGCTTGTCAAGCCTGGTTCCTCATACATCTGCTTGGCTTTCTAAGGATCAGGATACATTGAGTATCTAAATCCTCTCACACACTGGGAGGACACTGCCATTAGAGAACTGCCTGCTTTCTTGAGCTCCTTTGCCCTTCAGAATTGCAATTCATGGGATCTCACCTCTGAATAAACTGAAGTGTGCTTGCCTAAAATCCAGTCTGTATTCTGCCCCTCTTCTTCCTACAGCCATTCAGGATCTGCACAACCATTATTTCATACCTGCTACTGTCAAGTATGCCATTGATTATTACATTCTAACAGAGTTTTTCCCTGTTAGTAATTACAGCATAATCACAAACCACAGAGATTTGACTCACTAACAAGTCAAATAACTGATATGCACTTCTGGTATAAAGGATGCCAAAGTAAAGTCAGGGAATACAAACCAGATCATCAGGACAATCAGCATGCAGACCAGCAATTCGTAGGTAATTGCCTTCGGCTGTAAAATTATACCGAATGTGCTCTGGCAACACATGTTTGTCAATCTTGTTGGGAATGTGAGTTCCTATCAGAAATTCGTTACACAAATCCAATATTCTCACATTGAGCTCGACTGCCTTTTTACGCTGTAAGAAAAATAAAGTACAAAACAGTATCTTCAGACAGAGTACAAGCAGAACTCAAAGTTTTTAAACCTTAAAGGACTCTTTCAAAAATTAAGCAGAAAGTACAACACTTAAGATTATACCTACAGAATCAATAAAGTCATAATGCAGGGCAAGTCAACAAGACCAGATGCTCATACAGCATTGAAATTTCAAAGAAAAGGCCCACATTTCTGCAGTACAAAAATATACAGTGGAGTTCAAGTAGAAATTACACAAGCTTTGCTAACTTGTAACTGATTGCTATGTAAAACATTGAATAAAAAAAGGAAGCATTTTTAAGAGAGATACCCTAAAACAGATATAGAATAAAATTCTCTTTTTCCTGTTTGTATTGTGCTGTTTTCTGGAGACTGTAAACTATTTACAGTATTTCAATCCTTCTCTTAGGAGTTTGTGATTTAGAGTTTTATCATCATCACAGTATTTCACACACTTAATCATACAAGATGTGCTTCAGTGAACTTGCTCACATTAGTACACTGTGGTCTTTATTGTCTGTGGGTTCACAGCTCAAATAAACAAAGGCTGAGGGTACAGATACAACATATCTTGTAAAATCCAAAGAATGACATAACATGATCTCTGTCCTCCCATTCCCACCCCTTCTCTTGAAAATATATCTTAGAGTTTTATTTTAAAAAGCAGGAAGTCTTTGTAGAAGAAGTAAACCTCAACTTAAAACAGGGAAGGATTACTAAAATCTTAAATGAGAAATGAAAAGAAACACTGAGCAGCAAGCAAGGAAAGTGGGATAGGCAGGGGAGGAAGATGAAAACATGCAAAAATAAGTGAAATTGTAACTGAAAGGAGATGAAGCATCATAGAACCAATAGCCAAATCAGACAAACTCCAGAACTTAAGTTTCAGGGTTGTTCTTTGGACAATGTAATTGTAAAAATACATTCTAGAACCATTTTCTAGGTCACAAAACACCATTAAAACCATTATCTTCAGAATAACTCTTTAACATCAGTCTGGGTAGAAGAGCTTTTGTATGGATCTTTTTGGAGGGCATAACTCAAATAAACAAGGAATTAACTTCATACAGTGACATGAACTCTGAACAGACAGATCATCCATACAACAAAGCATGGTGTAAGCTGCTGGGTTTGAAAAATCCATCACTAACTACTGTAAAAGTATATAAAAGCTCCAAGACAGCCCAAGGTAATCAGACCATGCCCAGATACTCAATTTTGAACAAGATTTACAACTTCTGGTTATGTGAGCTCCCCAGGAGTGCCTGAACACACACCTGAACCCTTCTAACACACTCCACTTGATTAACCTCAAGGTCATCAAGGTGCATGGAGAGCTGCTTTTCCCTCTCTGTAAATATCTTGTTCTGACAACTGAGTAGCTATTTTAAATATCTGATGCAGACACCAAAGAAAGAAAATAGAATCCCAGGACTTGCTTATAACTCCCCAGAACAGAAAGGAATGATGAGGACCAAACTACGAAGAACAACCAACTATTTAAAAACTACCTTTAGAAGTGATGTAAAATAGTCAAAATTAATCACTTCTAAGGCAACACAATTCCACATAGGACAAACTGACCCAGAAGCACAAGATTTCATGTCCCACATGTTTCATTATCTGGTCTTTTGTTCATACATTGTAGCCAGAAATTACCTTTTCTTCATCCAAATGAATGCCACTGATCTCAAAATCAAACATAAAAAGTTCTGCCACTCGCCTAAAAATACAGTAAATCCCTGTTAAAACAGCCTCATTTAATACTAAGCAGCATTTTTTAACAGATCTTGCCTTTAGTGGTTATTTATGTTTCATGTCTTTCACAGAGAGTAACACCACAGTTATATGAATGTTTTTATTATGGACAAAGATTTCCTACATTTTAGGTCCTTAATAATTCACTCAATGAGAAACAATTTGTCCTTTGTTCTTAGTTTAGTCATCTGCTTTGAAAATATCCTTCAAAATAATTCCAGTACCTTAATCTAGATGTTCAAACAATTTGTGCAAATCACCATTTTAATTTCCTTTCATACTTCATTTATTTTAACATCACAAAAATATCTTTCCAAATCTAACATCCTTGATTGTGGTGAAAGAAGGAAGAAGGAAATAACTTATTCATTAAGCTTGTCTAACCATGTCAGTGAATAAATAATTCAAAACTGTAACTGCATAAGCAGCTAATTAAACCTATCACAGCAACCATAAAGTAAGCTTTCAATAAATATACTGCTAATCTAATTTTGAAAAATATAAATGAATTTCTATAAAGTGAAATCAAGTTATATAGTCTGTTCCTAATTTTATTCCTAAGCACATTGATATGTACACCACTGTATAGTATATAATTTTAATCAAAATAATATTATTGAAGAAAATCTTAAGTTTTCTTTTATTTTGTTCTTGCAAGATCTCAGGTTATTCAGCATAAATATATCTTGTGCTCTACAGTCACATTCTCCAAGATTACACAACTACAAACTTCCTAACTCTTGTGCAGGTAGTTTGGTAGAGACTAATAAATGAATAATGGAAATGTGGTTTGTTTTCCATAAGTTGCATTTATTAATTTAAGAAAACACAAAATATAAATACAATAAGGAACAACACATGGCATCTAAGAAACTAAATCTGCAAGGTTCTATTTATAATCTATGAAGATCTATAAGCATTAATAAGTACCTGGTTTCTGGATCTAAGGAACTCAATACAGTTTCATCAGCTAGCAGACGTCTCAGACTCTGACACAGTTCAACATCCGTATTTAATCTGAAAAGATACAGGGTAAAAGAATCATGCACTAACAACAGACTAATATTTCAGTTTCTTGGTATTACTTATTCAAAGGCAGTATTTAGTGAAACAACATTAAAAGCCAAGGACTGTATTTTCAAAGTGATTTCTGGTTCACAATAACAGCTAAAAAGTAGAAAATTTCTATACAGAGCATGTGTGGACAAACCAGCATGGAAACAGGCATTGTGCATCTGACAGAAAAATACTTTGGGATGGTACTCTGTGGCAATATGAGCAAGTCTAACACAGCCTATGTTTTTATGAACAAAGATAATCATGGTGAGAGCATAAGGGTGGGAGAATGTTTTCTAATCCTTACTTTGAAAGGACTCCATTAAAGGAAAACCTGTGCTCAAGTTTGCCATCAGATAAATGTGCTGCTGACTGCCACTGGGCTACTAAGAGCTTACTATCCCCAGAACACTTCCACACACCAAGCACTGTCCCCATGCAGGTAACACTGTGCCCATCAGATTTGCTGGCATGTTATCCTACACTCCCAGGTGGGATACAGCGGGCAATGAAACACATGTACACAACAGTTGATGAGCCTGAGTAATTTCTTCTTTCTACAAATTTTCTATCTGAAGTGGTATTCAGATATTAAAGTCATATTGTTATATATCGTATACTTAATCAAAGTCCTGAGAAATCCACTTTCAAGCATTTTGTCCATAAACTTTACAACCACTAGAGAATTGTCGCAAGCCCTAGAAAAATGCCACTTCAGCCTATGATGGGCTTCAGGGACATGGAGTCATAAACTGCAACTAAAATAGAAAAGCCTTTCATGAGATACTGTAACAAAACTAAATCCTTAAATATCTGTAACAGAAGACTGACACTTTGTTCCCATGCACAAATATTTTTTGTTGATTGCTGTTTTCATAATGATCATACAGTAATTTTTAAAGCTTCATATGGAAACAGAAAACAAAAAAGAGAAAACAAGAAGAAAACATACTTCTCTACCACAGTACCAATGTTCCTGCAAGCTTCTTCAGCAGCCTCTCTGAACGCAAAGTCAGGATGGGCAACTTTTACAAAATCAGCCTGACACAGTAGAAGAAGAAAACAGTGAGGCAAAAAGACAAATAAAACAACCTCCCAGTTTATAAATAAACTGCATTCAAGCAGTTCCATTTATATTAACATTTATTTTTAGTTCTATGCAATCATTTTGTAGAATTTGCCTTTTTTTGGCTAAAATATAAAGTTGACTAGAAAACTTTGCTGACAATTATTAAACCACACAGTGCCTTGTATCCTTCCAATAAACATCATTAATTCACACCCTTCTTAAAACATTTTAAGCAGTGTGTATCTTAGAGTCCTCATTATACAGACCTACTCCAACATATTTAAATGTTTTCAAAAAAGATTTTTAAAACTAAATTTTCTAGTTAAGATGAAAGCCCACCACTAAATGTGCACATTTCCTAATAGGAAGAAATACTGATTTTTTATAAATCTCCAAATCCTTTGGGGGTTCACAAGGCTAGAAGGATGCTAAAAGGGGCTGGGGAGCTAGGGGCTTCCATGACTGCTGACACCAAGTCAGGGCAGTTTTAGCACTGAAACGATAGACTTAAAATATTGGGAACATATTTAAAGTCTAGGACTATATTGAAGATATTAAGCATGATTTTACAGAAAATACATGCAACAAGCTGATAGTGTAAAACATTGCCTTTTGATTGAAAAGGCAGCCTTAGAACTTAACACCTTTATTTCTTAGAATTCGTTTTTAAAATCCTGTATAATACTGACAGAAAAGGTGCTGAATGACAGGTATCAAAATTTCTAACAACAGACAACAATGACCAAATAACTTCCAGACAGTTCTGCAAGCTGTGTAGCTGTGAACATAAAAAGCCTGAATATAATACAAAGGAGATCATTTTAGCTCCTTTATATAAGTTTGCTTATAATTTTATAAGCAAACTTATAAAAAAACTATGGCCATTAAATTCTGACATTAAAGTTTTACTTAGGTATTGACTGATTAATCAGAATTAGGCATAGTCTATACAAAACATAAGAACTAATGACTTGACAGAGCTTCTAAGTACGTTCAGAAGGAAAAAGTGCCTGGCACAAAAGATGTCTTAAATCTATAAAAGAATAAGAAACAAGATTGGAGAATTGAGACATTCAAACGTGAAAACCCAAGTGACCTCAAAAAACTCAGTGATCTATTCACTAAGAACTGACTTCAGTATGAACGTTGGTTCTGCTTCCTCCAACCAAAGAATGATGCTTTGATAAAAGATATACTTTGGGCAAACTTCTAGAGAGCAATATGAAATGCTCTAATAAAGTTTTGTGATGCAGAATATCAGACCAAGTACTCTAAATCTGTAGATGACAAAAAATGCAATCTAAGAAATTGCTGCCTTTTTCTTGTGTTAATAAGATACTGCTGCCTTTACTCTGGAAGTTTTTTATGGACCTTCACCTAAAAATGATCATAACTTAAAACATGTGCATTGCCACTCCAACTTTAATTCTGAAATCAAAACCCTCTTTTCTACAATATAAGTAACGCTGGAGAGTTTATGTGTTAATATTGCAGCTGAAGCACAAGTACAATTTCACTGTTGTTTTTCTGGTTGTGGCTTCTATACTTTTTCGCATCTGTCTTCAAAATAGCTGGGCAGTTTGACAGGATTTGTACTTCGCTGTCATTTAGTAAAAGCTTTTGTAATTCACTTTCAATCAATTTAATTTTCCGTCTTAACACAAAACTTCATGGAGCTGGTCTGCTATCTGCACTATTACTGCAGTGTAGAAAATCATAAAATGGAACATAGTGTAAGCTCAGCCAGTTTAAAAGAATTTATGTAAAAATAAAAAAAAATAACATACCAAGTCTGCTACTCTGCACAGGCTATCTGAAAGCTGATCAAAGATCATTACAGTCTCTGGCCCAGGTGGTGTTGAGCATGCCTTCTGAACAAGCTGCTCTGATTCTTGCAATGCTTTGTCCTGTGCTTCTTGAAATCCTTCTGGACAGCTCAGCTCCGGAACACCAAACAGACCCTGCAGTGCAAAACACAGGGAAAACACATCACTACTGCCCTCTTTGACTTCTGCACCTTTCCTTTGTTTCAAGACTGAATTATCACTACAGAATTTTACCCAAATGACCCCAGTTAGCACACTGTAACACTTCACTGGACAGCAGCACCAGATATCAAGAGATTGCAGGCAACAGGACAGCTGTCTCAGGCTCACTAAATGAGCCCCCAGTACTGGAAGCAGACCACAAAGGAATAATCAACAACAAGTGAAAATGTTTGTGGAATGAACTGTTTTATTACCGAAGTTCCCATCAAGCCTGGCCCTGTCCCACGGGGCAAGGTAAACACTTACTTGTGCAGGGTAAATGCAGATGGCACTTAGTTCTGCATTTATGGAAGAGACTTAGGTTCTACCACTAATCAAACAAAACTACTAATGCTTTGTGGAGAAGTTCCGCAGTGTAGACCTACAACAAGAAAAAGATTTCAAAGGATCACAGAATCCCCGAGTTGGAAGTGATGGCTAAAGACTTTTGAGTTTTATGTATTCTTCATGTATTTGTAGCTTTGTAGACTGTTAATACATAGCTATAACTTCTAGTAATTTCCCAGCTCTCTTTCTCACAGCTAACAAACTCCTATTGATCCATTCTGGAAATTCTGTTTAGTCTTGCCTGTTAGTTTAGCAAGGTCACTTTATTTTGCACCACATATCATAGACATAATAAAATGCAGAGTTAGAAGACTGGGGGAGGCTTGGGGGGAGCTCCAATGAGGCTGAACCCAGGGGGTAAATTATCTAACCCAGCTGCTCTTCTAATTGGACAATATTTGATAGGTATACTAATCAACTGATCTTATAAAAATGTAGAAATACAGTATCATGTGTACATATCACCATGTTGTGCACTTTGAAGGCTTTCAGTCAAAGATTTGTTTTTGTATTATCATTTTAACACTGTTTGAAAAAGCTTTGTGTTTCATTCCTCATGAAGAAAGGACCCACAAGGATCACTGAATTCAAATTCCCAGCCCTGCACAGCACCCTCCCCAAGAGTCACACCATGTGCCTGAGAGCACTGTCCAAATACTTCTTGAACTCTGTTAGGCTTAGTGCTGTGACCACTTCCCTGGGGAGCCTGTGCCAGTGCCCAACCACACCCTGGGTGAAAAATCTTATCCCAGTAATTCCTTAATTTCATCTAAATTAAAGCAATATCTCTTCAAGCAATACATCCCTTTGCAACTGCCCAACTACAACATGAGCATCTCCTCACTTCCTGACCACAGCATCAAACAGTGAAAGGTATGTGATTTCACAGGAAATCCATCCCTTCCAAATTCAACCTCAGTATCTAAGAACCACAATCTGGATTTTCAAATCTGCAGTACAATCAGTTATAATCCACATTCTGAAAACTCTTTCTATTATAGCAGTCAGCTGCAGGTTTGCAGCTTGCAAAGATTTAACCAAATAAATCAAAAAGCTACAAATTGACAGCTTTCTGTACAAGTATATATTCTGAAGCAAAAGCAACCCTTGAAGTACGCATCCAGAACATGTTGGGTTGCTTTTTCATATTTTCTTTCTCTCACTGTTGCTAGAAGCACCTTCTTTATTTGCTAATGAAAGAAAACTTTTCCTCATACTTCCCATGTTTTAATGTATTATTCGGGAACAGAAACTGGCCTGAAGTGAACATTGAAAGGTATTTTTATATTTTTACATATGTGCACAAAACATAAATATCCTTGTGTCACAGCACTCTTGAATAATGTTTGCTGTGTAAGACACGCAAGACTGCCCTTTCACTCGGATCCTCAGCCAGAGGATGCAGTGTCCTGCAATATCCCTGGGAGCTCCATGCCTTCCTGACATCATCACCCACCCCCCCCAAGCAAGCTCATCCAGCACATGTAGTGCGCTGTGACCAGGATATATCTTCTCTTGGAGATAAATTAACTGTAGAACTCCTATTACATATGATATCAAGTTTGACATAAAAAAATAAAAATTACAAAAAAATGAAGCCTGGTGTAGCTCTCTCTGTTCTTTAATGTTATTGGCTGCATGGCTGAAACATTTTTGTCTTCACTTGGTCTCAGCATTTACATCCTACTTGGCACAGCCTCTTGGTGAGCCTGAAATATGCACCTCTATTCGAAAAGAATCGTGGGCCAAGTGAATCACCTGGAACACATTCCCTAGACCAGCCAAATGGACAATATTTAACTGATTATTTCCCGAAGCAAGACTTCCACCAGTGTGCCTGCAGAGGCATGACAACCTGAAGCAAGGTTTCCAAGGCAAGCGCCAGATTATAAACAGAGGTCAGATTTGTCCTTTCTAAAACCCAAAGTTCACCAGCTCCACCAGGCTGGGCACCATGGCAGGAATAGCTGAGTCAGCAGGCAAATACCTGGATTTTACAGCTGCACCTCTTCTGTATGCACTGTGCTACCTTACCCTCTCCGGGTAAGAAGACACATGAACAAACGTTCCTGACGCTAAAAAGATACGCATCAGAAAACTCAGCTGTCACCAAATCAGCAAAGAAATCCTTTTCTCGCCACAGGCAAGACATCAAGACTAAGCCCAGGCAAGAGGATGTGGGCAGCGTGGCTGCTCCCGAGGCACTGTCCGAGCGCAGGGGCACGGCACTGACACGGGAAGGACGGCACAGCCAGGGGAGGGCTGGCAGCCAGGGGGAACGGAAGGGGCAATCTCACTTTATGGACATGGGCACCACTGAAAAAGCGTTCCCACGCACAAGGCCGTCACTGTCAAACGCTTCTGTGTCCAAAACCAAGAACGTTTGGATTTCCTAGAAGCAATATAAACGCTTATAAAAATATATTACACACAAGAGAAAAACTACCCCCAAAAATTCCCTTAAAACAGTTGAGACAAGCAGAGGAAAGCACGAGGCTGCCAGGGCTCCTGCCGCAGGAGGCCCGGCCCTCCCCTCCCGCCGCTCACCGTGTCCCTGCCCGCCGCACCGCCGCGCAGCGGCTGCTGCTGCTGCTGCTTCACATCGAAGGCAGTGCCCACGGGGCACCAGCTGGTGCTGACGGCCCGGCCGCCCTGCCCCGCCGCCCGGCCCCGCAGCGCCCGGCCCAGCGCCGCGGGCAGCGCCCGCCGGCAGCCGCCCAGCATGGCGGAGCGGAGCGGAGCACAGCGCCGGGAGCGGAGCGGAGCGGGCCCGGCACGGCCGCGGCCTCCGCGCGTCCGCGCCGAGGGGTGGAGCGGCAGCAGGAGGCGGAGCGAGGCGGAGCTCCGGGTGCCCACGGCCCTCATCCCGCCGGGCGCCTCCGCCCCGAGTTCTGAGCGCTCCCTGAGCCTGTCCCGCTTCCCGCCGGGCGCCTCTGCCCCGGGCTCTGAGCGTTCCCTGAGCCTGCCCCGCTTCCCGGGTCACCAGCGCACGACCCGGCCGCACCGGGGCCTCTGCCGGCTGATACCTGTCCTACACGTTCTCCAGTAATACCTAAGGCCCTTTTAAAATGGTTTTTCGGTCTACATGTTTCTGTGATACAAACTTGCGGCGTGTGGCTTACGGGAGGAAGCTTCCTCTTGCTGAAAATTTCACAAAGCCGTTTCCTCCGCCTGAGTGTCCTTGTATCTCCCTCGCTGTCATTTGAGAAGTGCAGCTGTTCCTCCTGAATTAACCCACCGTGCCCTTTCCGTTTGGGCTCCGTGATCCACACTCGGGTTCAACTACTGTGGGAACGTGCCCACATTCCCCTGGTACCCCGAGGTGATGATGGGATTCCAGGCCTTAAGCTCTTACACTGCATTTCTCCTGAATTTCATGATGCTGACCCATCTCCATTGGCATCTCCACTTTATTCTCTTCTAAGAGAAGTGAATAAGACTTCCCTTTTTTTTTTTTAATTTTAGAAGAAAAGGAGTGGGGGGAGGGGGAAGAAGAAGAAAAAGAAAATTTGGGGGGAAAAATGACAGAATTTTTATGCATATTTTATTTCCTGGTTCATGGCATAGGAAATAACTCTTGACCAGTTCTCTGGCATGGCTGCTTCAGTATTGATTAAATGTTATCTTTAATCTGGGAGAATTTGTTTTGCACCAACTAATTCTGAAGTACAGCAGATTTATGCTCTATTTTTGCACTGGCCTTCAATATCTGACCACATCAGAGAATCCACATGGCCCTTCCTCCTATCACTCCATTTTGTTCAATTTCAGACCTGTGACTGCACAGAGAGAAAATAACCATATTTAAAAGCTGTACATGAAACAATGAAACTTGCTTGTACCATTCAGCAAGCAGCTTCTGCAGAGCTATCAAACTACACTAATTTCAAGTTTAAAAATTATTTTAATGTTGTTGGATGGAAACTAACCAAGTTTGAAGTCCATCTATACATGCCACATTGGAAGATATAAACTGGCTTGGAAGTAACTGCTGCTTCTTGTTTATACAAGATATCCCACACAACATAATTCCGGAAGTTTTGTCTTTTATTTTATCCCACTTTGCTTTAAAATTTGTTCTTCAGAACTGGGGTACACACCCCTGTGAATGCCTTCAGTAAGTCACCAAACCACTAATGTTAAGCCTAGCACTGTGGACTCTGAAGTCTTGTCCTCACTTTTGCAGAAGCTGTTCCTGAAACCAAGCGTTTTCTGTTGAATCCAGCAGAAATTTTCCAGCAGATAACTGCTTTCTCAGGGAGGGCTGGAGGGCTCAGGCACGCAGCATTTGGGGATAACACAGAGCTATGGGGTGTGCAGCAGCAGTGGCTCCAGTGGGTCAGCGGTGCTGAACAGGAGGAACCCAGAGAAGGTGGTATCATCATCACCATCTGCATAGAGCCCATTGAAAGCCTCTCCTTGGTGGGCCTGCAGCCACACCTCGTCTCCTGCCTGCAGCTCGAGGATGGCGGCTCCCGAGGCCTGGTCCTCCCCGCTCTGGTACCTGTCCACCGTGTGCAGCATCTTGATGCCGTTTTTAACGAGAGCTACTCGCACGTTCCTCGAGTAGACGGTGATGTGGTAGGTGAAATAGTAAACGCCGGGGTGTTTGCAGGTGAACTTGCCAGTGGCCGAGCTGAAGTCATTCAGACTGTTATATAGCACCTTGTCAAACTTGATCGGGCGATTCGGAGGGGGAAACTTGGTGTTGGCTGTAAGGCCGACACTGAAAGCACTCCTTGGCAGGACTCCCGGGGCTCCTACCTCCCCCTTGTCTCCTTGGTCTCCTTTCAAGCCTCTTTCCCCCTGAACTCCTGGGTTACCCTGTGGCCCTATACCTCCAGTATTGCCTTTAGGACCTGGATTACCAATCGGGCCAATCGGCCCTGGGAAACCAACTCTTCCAGGATGGCCAATTTCACCCTTTGTCCCTTTTGGACCTATGGGTCCAATGTCTCCTTTTAACCCCTTTTGTCCTTGCAGTCCCAGCTCTCCCTTCTGACCTTTGTAACCCACTGATCCTATAAATCCTTTTGGTCCCAGTTTCCCAGGTGGTCCTCTTTCTCCTTTATCTCCTTTGTTCCCCTTCTCTTCAACAGTCCCATTGGTTCCTAAAGGGAAAAAAAAAACGAAACCAAAACCAAATAATAATTAAAACAAAACAAAACAACTCCACAACATTCTTGTGATCTTCCATTGGAAGGCACAAATTGAGGTTCATCATTAAGGAGACACATGGGCAGGTGTGCATACTCCACTGTGCTCACTGTACACACAGTTTTTCTCATACATTTAAGTACAGGATAAGCATAATGTCTGAAGAGCCTGCTGTTTTGTTAGAAAACAGGTGCTCTGGCTGGCAGCAGCAAGAATAAACTCAAAGAAAGGAAGGTTATCTATGGGCTGATGATAACACTGACAGCTCACATCATCTCATACAAAAGCAACATCTGTCCACACTTTTTTACATCCTTTGGTCTATAGAATGGATGAGAGGGTTCACAATTTAATTAGAGGAAGAGGAAGAGGTTTTTTTTACAACACCCTGAACATGACTTGAATTGTCACATGTTTCTATAATTTCTACATATAATTTCTACTTCTCCTGGGTCACACAGGTTGCTACTGCAGCACAACTAAAGGTGTTTTGTCCTGGTTACTTGCCACCCTATGCTTTATTTGTCCTTCATCCATCACTGATTAGAAGATCAAAGCCTTCAAAACTGCTCTGATTGCTGCACAAGGTTTTGAAAGTGAAGATCTCATGATGTGAAAGGCACTTTAGCAGTTGATAGACAAAAGACACCATAAAGAACTATGCTCAATCCATCAAGAAAAGAAGCTGGTCAATTCTGCTCAACAGCCTTTGGTTTCTCTTTTTGGGGATAATGCTGTTTGTACAGTTTGTTGTTCTCAATTTAGAAATGAGAGAATCTAAATTAGATGAGATTGTATGATGAGTTCACAAACACAAGGGCAGCAGTTCATAGACAAATATTAAATTGAAGCACTTCTCTGACCTCGTTCACCTTTCTCTCCATTGACACCATCTTTTCCTGGACTTCCAGGAATTCCTGATTCACCTAGTACAGAAATAAAAACACAGATATTCATTAAACAAATTACCAGAAAGTTTGGGAAGAGTCCTTCTTTAATCTTTCCTCCTCAATCCTGGCCAAACAGTAATGTAAAGCATAGCTTACTCCTGACTTTTAGTGTCTGCCACTGCTGGTAGTTTTATCTTACAGAGAGATTGACAAAGAGCAGAGAAACTCTGCTTGAGGATGGTGCTTTTGGGGTGCAGATGAAATCCTTGGCATAATGAGATGAGTTATTGAGACATGTCCTGTTGTTATAATTTGGCAAGGATCATGAGTGTAAAAACTTCTCTTCTTGCATCCATCCATGGAAATTTAGCAAGAAGCATTGCTGGGGCAGGAAGCCTTGCAGTTAGACAAGAATGTGGTTTTGTGGTGGGCCTGGCAGTGCTGGTTTAATGGTTGGACTAGATTATCTTAGAGGCCTTTTCCAGCTGTAATGATTCTGTGATTCTAAGAATGGTGAACTCCCACCTCAAGAAGAGACGTGCAGGAGTTTAACTGATGGCAATGGATCATTACAGCGGAATAATATTGCCTATAAAGCTGAGGAAGGCATTCACACTCTTGATCCCTGTACCTAGCATGACATGGACTTTCCACTGCTCTACAGAGAGCAATTATAGAAGTGATTTTTGTAGTACCAATGCCCAAGAGGTCCATGATCAAATAACTGAATACATCCTGAGTGCAGCAACAGAAGAAAAACAGAGTTGGCAGTTTGGTTGTAATCATATTCCAAGAGTAGCTTTCCAGTCATGTGGACCAGAGAACAGTTCTTTAGAAGTTTCCTGCACATTGGGTGCATCCCAGCATCTGCTGAAACTTCACTGACTTGGTAAGGACCAAAATTAATTCTCATGTATTAAACCACAAAGATGTATCTATATAGAGTGTAAAAATGGTGCATTCACCGCACTTTGTTCAAACAAAGAACAGTCAGTACAGTCATCATAACAGATGAATTTAGGAAAAATGTTGGAGAGTTTATCAGAATCTAATGGTATCATGATAACTCACTGGAGTGCAGGAAGGGCCTTTACAAAATAAATGAAAATATGAAAGCTTTAGGTTTTCTGGTTTTCCAACCTTTCTGGAACCCTGCATACAGAAAAAGAGGGCAGTTAAATGTATGTGCCTATTAAGATGCTAATGGAAATCTTCATTGCTTTCTATATTTTAAAAGGTGATGAAGTGTTATATGTCCACATGCCTGCAGATTTATCACCTTGTGCAACCCTGGCCTTGATATTCCAACATGGACACAAGGGCCATCATTAACCTAAGGCTTAAGGTATTAAGGGGGTGATTAGCTTTATGATGCTGAGATTATCGCTGGCTTTGATATCTCACACAAATCTCTATTATAGCCTGCTATAATAGAGCTATAGCCTGCTAACATTGTTGTTCAATAGTCTCCATTTCTGAACTTACTCTAGTGACTTTCGAGTTACAGCAAGTAGGCACACTCAGAATCAAGTCCTACTAATGTATAATTTAGATAAGAAAGAGAAGTCTTCTTACCACTGCGTACTTCCTACTACACCAAACAAGGTATCAGTTGTTGCTTTTTTGTTTAGTGGGCTTGAAGCTCTTTGCAGAAATATAATTTCTATCTTAGAGGAGTAGGAGTAGGTCTGCAGACTTTAAAATTTTCAAATACACTTGAAAATACTCCCATGATAGAAAGTAAAGCCTTTTTTACTTTAGTTTTTATCCAATGAGCCTGACATCTCCATAGTATTTGCTGTCTTGCTTTCATTATGCCCTTTTTTATATTTCCTTCTTCAAACAGGTAAATGACAAATGTCTGAAATGTTTTCATTTCAGCTAGGCAGAATAATCCCATTCATGGAGAGTTACTACAGACAAATTTGGGAGTGAATGGCCTTGCATTTGATATATTAAATCGTTCATTCTGAACACAGTACCTGTATCTCCCTTGTCTCCTTTTGCCCCGTCACGTCCATCCCGACCAGGTATGCCATTGTGCCCAGGATTGCCAGGGATGCCAGGATACCCTTGGGTGCAGACGTCCTGGCTCTGGGTTTCTGCTGTGCTGACCACAATAGCCAGCAGTACAATCCAGCTTTTCATTCTTTAGATAGGTTATATGACTTTGGCTGAAATGTTTAAGAAGAAAAAGTACATCTGCCTATGCCTACCTTAGAAAGGAATGCAGGGTGGTGCAGGGAGGAAAATAAGGAAATGGGGTTTCACCATGTCTCTTCTTTTGTTTTATTTATTTCTATAGCATTTATTACAGTCCTGGAGACTACTGAGTGCTATTTTAAATAATTATTTAACGGACATATCAGTCCTGGCATCATTCTACATTTAAAATATTAGCTTTACACAATTGTCCATCCACAGTTCTCCCTGCACCTACTTGTGACTGCGTGGTTGTACCTTTCATCTTCCAAGATATAGTCTCATGGAAGTGAGCTAAGGCAATTCAACCCCTCATTCAGCAAAAGCAATCACTTTTAAAATTTTAAATTTTTAAAAATTATTATTATTCACTCAAATTAGTCCCCTACTAGGTTAATAAGTGAATGACCTCAGATGGTTTAGAGCTGGAGCAGAGTGAGATGAGGGCAAAGGTGTGAGAGATCAAGAGAGTTTTTTGGCAAAAACAAGTCTTTAGCTGGGTGCTCCCAATTCATGTAACTTTGCTACTAAAATTCCATCTTATATTATCTTTTCACTAGAGAGTCCCTCCTATATAATGTTTTTTAATATAGGCCCACTGTAATACATTAAGGCTTAATCCTGGACACAGCTGGTTTAATTGAGTGCAAGAGCAATTGCTTGGAAGAGATTAGACTGAGGAATAAAAAGCAAATAGCAACAAAATTAATGCCTATTTTATTTGGAATTAATATCTAGAAACATGTAATGCACAGAAGCTATATAGGTTAAGTACTTAAACAGGTAAAAGTGATTGTTAGTATGAGTAAATGTTACACAACTGGCTTTGGAATTAGTTCTTTTATTAATGAGGAGTAAGATCAGTATTTCTTTTGCAATATTAACTAGCATTAACTAAAAAATTATGTCTTCTCTTTAATCCCTTCACCACAATTTCTCACTCTCATGAAAAAATGCACACAAGTACCAATCTAGAGAGACATCAGTATGTCCACAATAAGAATAATTACACCCTTAATCTAATTTATAGAGTAAGTCTTTAGCTTTGGGACATGCTCCTTATTCTTTTTATTCTGTGTTTAGAAAAGTTCCCCATTTTGGAATCATTATTAGAAATGATTTATGGTGTCTTTGCCAATGGATTTACTCGGACATGTTTGATCACCAACCAGAAAAATCTCACTTTGTCTGCTGCTGCTGGTTGGCACTGAAGAAAAGTGAAAACAGATAAAACATTTGCCCCTTCTGAGGTATATAAATATTTGCTGCCTTAGTCAAAGGACATTGTAAGAGTTCAAAAGGAATAAGGGCTCTGTATGACACTGTTAGGTTATGATGGAGAAGTCTGACAGTCCTTGTCCACAGAGAACCCCATTCCCAGTTGTGTAGGGAAGCATTTCCTGCCTAAAGAATAGACAGTGTGGTTGGTCCCCATACATCCTCTCTACAACCTGACATCATCATCATCTATATAGGACCTTTGTTCTTACCTTGTTCACTTGGTATTTGCAGTGTTCTTGGGCATCTTTAAACTGAGTGTGGAAACTTCATGTAAAGGAAAGCACACTCCGATGTGCGCCTTGAGGACAAGCACTTGTTTGGTCACTAAATTCTCAAAGGTCAGTGATTTAATTTTGAGAGCTGTTCAATAATTAAAACAGAGGTTTAAAGTGGAATCTTTCTATTTATTCCAATATTAAGCTGAAGTGCTCTGTACTTTGGCTTTTACCACTGTTACATAAAAGGAAGTTGTTAAAATGGATTAATAAGGCTTTGATTTCCTGTTCCTTTGTACAAATATATCACACAAATGTTAGCCTCTGACAGGATGATTTGTGGGATGGAAGGCATGTCTCACACCATTATTGTGCTGCTAAAATATGTAATGAAGGTAATTTTTGAATCAGGTAATTTACAATGGATTTAGGGACATAGACTATAGAAATTAAACCAAAATATTCTAAGAATGTGGCATTACAATTATTAGGTGATTATGGAAAAGAAGTAACAAGGTTAAATTAGAAATAGAACAAATAGAATTACAAAGTTTTTCATGTGTAATAAGCAGGCTCCCTATCTACCTATTCAAGCAACAGTCAAAGCTATTGGGCTACTAAATTATGTATTAGTGGTAACTCATTTGAAAAAGGCCATAACTCAATTCTTAACTGTGTCTTTTTGAAACTACTGGAACTGCTGTTGTCTAAGGACTAGTGGAAGTCAACTGAGCTTATCATCAACTCCCTAAATGCTGATCATCAACAGCGAAGGACAAAACCAAAAGTAACGTGAGTTAATGTGTTAGAGGAAGTGGCCTTAATTCACCCTTGTTGGTTCAAGTGACTGCAAACAGTGTCTGAGGGTGTCACCGCACTGCAAAGATGTGACACGTGTACTCTTCAAACATCAAAGAATGCTCCCTCAGCCCGGCAGAGAAACGAAGTTTTCTGCAAGATCTTCACCACCACCCTGTGGCGACGCCAAAATATTGCAAGAGTTGAGTTGCCCTGGCTTGAACCTGGCGCATGCTGTCCACCGCGCCCTGGGGAAAGGAGGGACCATGGGCAGCAATTCGCTGCTCTACTTGAATGAACTTCTGTAGCCAAATTAATCTTGCTGCTGTGCTAATTGAGAAGAAGAAACGAGAGCCACAATGAACAATCCTTCTCTCTTTACCCATTAAACACCATCTGAAATTTTCTAAGCCTGCTTAGCCTCAGCCTCCTTTCTCACTTAAAAGTTTGAGTCATTAAAAAACAGCCCATCCTGCCAGTTAGGAATAATTCATTAGTTACCTATACCTTGATGGACTCTGCAGTTAGTCTGGTTTGATGCATTTTTAGCAGACAACCAAGAAAACTGCTGTAGAAATTGCCTTAAAGAAAAAGCAATTCCTTCAGCTGCTTTTTAGTGCCTTGTCTCATTACAGAATAATTATTTGAAAATAATTACACGGGAGGAAGAGTTCATAATTTGCTCTTAAAAAACATTGAAAGGCAGGAGATGCAGAGGATTTTAGATTGACTGCTGTGCTAATTACCTTTGTTAGGAGATGAATATGACAGCAACGACCATGATGATTAATTAGATATACCTGACCTTATTAGCAGAGCTGTTTCCAGACACTTCTTCAGTAAGTAAGTACCTCTAAAGTCTGGGGTGTGCTTATAGGAAGAGGCCATGGTGCACCTGGGGCTCCTCCTTTCCTCTTATGCAGTGTCAGCTTTCCTGAAAAGAAATCCCTGGGAGAAACAGTGGATAAATCCTACATCACCTTGTGGTTGGAGAGAACTCAGCCCTTGAAGAGCAGTGGTACTCCTATTTCTCAGATCTGCTCTTCTGAACTTCACGACTCCAGTGATGCAGATGGACACTTTCCAATCTCTGCTTGTCCACAGAGTGGTTTGGCTGCCAATGCAGGTGTCCCACTCTGAATGCTTCAAACATTAAAATGACTCAAATAAATATTGTCCGGGTGTCAATCACACATACACACCCCCAATCCCCCCCAAGATGCACAACAGAAATGTAGGATGTAATGATGAGTTGTAAACAGACAATGATGTAATGTAAACAGAGGGAAGGCGTGATGGATGTGGGTCACTTGTCTGGTGCAACCTGCTGTAGGTGCCAGTAGAGACATTTGGGGATGCCCCATGGAGTCTACAAAGGAGGTGCAGGTGTAAACACATGTACACACACACACATGCACACACGTCTGTTTTTGAAATCAGAGCCTAAATACCTAATAGTGGCAATAGGTGAGTTCTCAGCTCCAAGCACCGGACAAGTTCTGATTGCAGTGAACTAAACAGGGACTTAAGATTAACAAAAAAAGTGTGCTAACAGTTTATACAGCTTCATCATATTATCACAATTACATATCCTCTAGTTAGAGTAACTAGATTTTGTAAAGCATTTAGAAACACATTTATTATAAGGAGTATTTGGGTGCCTTCCTTACAAACTACGTGGTGTGCTGTTTTTCACTGCTGAGTTTTTCATTTCTCCTTTGATTCTGGGACATGAAACAGTCTGAGTCCCTATCTCTGTTACCAAGCACAGATGATTTGCAGCCTTTGGAAGAAACCTAAACAACAAAAAACAATCTAAGACAAGCAGTGCTATTTCTGTGCAAACTAAAAGCTCCATCTGATAGATCAGCTCTCAAAGAACTTAAAAGCTGAAAGCACAGAACAATTTAGAGGATTTAGCCTGACTGCCCAAGCATGAAATAAAAGGCACAAATGAGCTCACCCTGGCCAGTTGAACCACAGGGTCCTTAGAAAGCCTATTGATTGCTACATCCTACTCCAATGTTTGCTTAGGGTATGTTTTTATGTCATCCCATCTATCTCACTAAGCATTCAAACTGTGCCTTACACTTTAATGTTGAGGCACTCAGCACACATCCCACCACAGCAGCAATCTTGGGAGGCAGAAACTCTCAGCTGTGAGATTAACCAAGAAATATAAGAGTCCAGATGTTGGAAAGAGGGGTAAAGAATTAGCAAACCAACTATTGTGCCAGCAGTTGCACTCATCAAAACGTTTCTGATGAAAAGATTTCAGCAAAGTATGTTATTTTGTTAAAGCTGGTGTGTCTCAGCAAAACACAATTTTTGACACAGCCTGGAGCAGGAAGAACACAGGCACACCTTTTAGACGTGGCCCTCTTCCCTATCAGAATAATAAGACACAAAATTTCCCTGAATCAGAGAAGTCAAATCCCCAGCTGTGTTGCCCATTGCTCTATCAAGCAGACAGGTAAGTCTGTTCACACATGTGCAGAACATGCCTTTTGGGTGAACCCCTTTAAATGGGTTTCCTTTTGTTCCAAAGAAAATGAAATTAAACCCTCCTTACCTGCCCTGCAATACCTAAGTCACCATCCTCTGTTAGCAGGAGCTTTATGAGCACAGAAGCTGCACCTGCACCATTGCAAGGGGTACTGTGTGAAGCCTCTGCCAGGACAACGTAGAGCACGGTAATCACAGGCTGAGACAGCAACAAGCACGGGCTTTGCCTGAACAATGAAGAGTTCAATACCAGAACCAGGCTTAGGCATTGTTAACATGAACTTGTGCTGGGAAGTACTGAGGCTGTTACTGGGAAAAGAAGAGAGCATGGTATGACTTTTTTTCTTTAAAATACTAGAAGAAACATGACATTTTTGCATCATGAAGGAAATTTTGTAGACAATAAAAAAAAAACACATTTTTAAAA